>NW_028270162.1:49785966-50385966 GCF_037043375.1 Chiloscyllium plagiosum
AAATAACCTGATCACAAGCCTGAAAGAAAGCAAACAAAAAAATCAGGAAACAGTCCAAATCGAGAAATGAAACATTATAATTTCAAATAAACGACCGCAGTTTCAAATGTAAATTTCAAAACTAAAATGAATAACTTCGACCAATGGAAGAGCAAACTATCACTCCTGGTAATGCAAAAAAAAACCATAACGTAGCAGGGCGATCGAAACATGAACACTTGACGGGATCGGAACAGTTTCCTGCTACACAACTTTTACCAAAAAGCAGTCCAAAACATCCCCCTCTGCACCGCACACACACACAACAGACACGCAGTTGCGAAATCTCATTACCTCAACGTTACTACTGACTGTAGCCCCCACGCCGTAAACAGCCGTCTGCGGAACTGTAGAAACTAGTAAAACAGGAATTGGGAGGGATCTATCGCCAAAACTATTAAAAGAAAGCAGATTTTACAGAGGAAAAGAAAAATAAGTGGGGTCCCGAGAACGAAGCGTGGCTGGAGCAGGGATCGCAGAAGCTTCACACCACCGCTTCCCCCACCCAAAGGCTACGGTGAAAGCCCATGGTCTGATGTCCCTTTAAAAAAATAATCAAGTGGCTCCCAGATCGGGTTGAAAGACCCCTCGCGTGGCCCGAGCCCCTAACATTGGAATGGGGTGCCAGACTCCAAATTAAATCTAGATCAACAAATCCGGGAGGGGGGGGGGGGGGGGGTGATACGCTTAACTCACACGGCAATAAAATACAGTCAAATTAAAGCAGGATTTCCCCATGCAGATTTACCTCCTGGCCCGGCTAAGTTGTGAGCGTGGTTGCTGACATCTCCTGGCTGCTGAGGTTAACCCGGCGTCTCTCTCTCTCTGTGATCACCTAGTTTAAAAGCCTAACATTCCCAGTGTGTGTGGCTCTGGAGGGGCGGGGTACTTCCATACGTTCTTTTGAAGGGAAAAATAAATCTCCCGATTGCAAGACAAGCCACTGCATGGCCTCCCCTCCCCCTCTCTGCCAGCCCTGTTCAGAAGCTGGGGGGGGGGGTCGGTTTAAAGCCCCCCTTCTCTTCCTTCCTTCCTTCTTTTTTTTAGCCCAGAGCTCCCGCCATTTCCATGCAATCACCCGGATGCTACTCGCGGAATGGAAAATGAAACATGCTGAATTGTACCTGCAAGCACAGAGAGAAAATAACAAATTAAATGCAGGAACGCAGCTCAAAGTTGCACACAAAAAAAATGGAGGCGACATATTTCCCAAAGTTTTGGTCGCCCGCTCTCCCCGGGATATGCTGCCGATCGTTGTGCCTTTGCCTGGGGAAAGGGGGAGGGAATGAAGAGGCCGGAGGGAGGGGAGCAGAGAGCGAGGGTCGGGCCCGGTGAGCAGCGTGCCCCGGCCCCCGGGCCGCAGCTCCAGCTTCAGCTCTAGCTCCAGCACCGCCGCCACCTCCTCCATCTTCAGCACCTTCCGCCCTGCGCGCCGCCACGCCCCCTCCTCCACCCCTCTGAGCCCGCCCCCGCCCGCCCGCATTGGTCACCGCCGCCGCCCGCCCACATGACCCCGCCTCCCATTGGCCGCCCGCCCCGGCCGTCGCCGCCAGCAGCCCGCCGCTGATTGGCCGCGCGGCTGACTCGCAACATTCCAGGTAGACAGCGCGAGCGGCCCGCGCTCACTGGCAGCAGCGAGGGAGCCGCGTCCATTCACAAAAAAACCCACACACAGATACACATACACACACATACACATACATACCCATACATATACACACACAGATACACACATACACATATACATACACATATACACACATATACATACACACACATGCATACACATACACATACACATGCATACACATACACACGCATAGACATACACACATACACATGAATATATACACATGCATATACCACACATGCACATACACACATGCATATACATATACACACACATACACACATGCATATACACACACGTGCATATACACACACATGCATGTACACACATACACATACACATGCATATGCACATACACACACACATATATACACACGCGCATATACACAGAGCAGACCAGGGCGCCCTCTCCTCTCCTCCTGCCTCTTTTGTATTTTCTTTCACACACTCCCCTTTCTTCCTATGATTTCACTCCCCCCCCCCCCGCCCCAGACACCACACCTCCTAATTTTTTATATGTATAAAAATTACGGAGGGAGATTGGAGCACACCAGCCCTCTCTCAGGCAGGAGGGGAAAGCAGTGAGCTGTGAAATCCCGCATTCCTGTCCGATGGAGCTGAATTAATGGTGTTGTGGAACAGAAAAAGCCAGCAATTTAAAAAAAAACATATATAATATCTGTACGGTCTTTTCCTCTCCTCTTCAGCTCTCTCTCTCTCCTTATGGGCAATCCCTCTATCCCGTGTTTGTCACTTTCCCTATTTCCCCCAACTCCTGTGTATCTTAGCCCAGACTCCACAATTTAAATTCAGTTTGCAGTGTATATATTTCTTTTCATTTAATTTATAACGTCGAGCTGGCTAAAGCGCTTAAAGAGAAAAGTCACCCACAGATAAAAGTGGACCTGACCAATCAAAATGTACTTGCAACTGTTGAAATACTCGATGCACAGCGAGGCACAAATTACAGCCCACCACCGATTTTTAAATCTAAGTTACTAACTTCAACGAACGCACAGAGGGATTGCCTTAGAAATGCATTCTTTCGGTGAATGTTTCAGCAATGATTTAACATTACTACCACGGAAACTTCACCCAATTTAACAAGAGAAAACATTTTCAGTCATTTGAAAGAGCGTGTCAAGTTACTGTGATTAAAATAAACCTAAAAGCGTCTCAGTAAAACTTAAGACAGAAATCGTTTTAAACATAGCTGGAGTTAAGACGATGAAGAAATTGAACTTCAGGGTAACATACAAAGCTCGAGTCTGTGTGCGTGTTTTTCCTACTCCACGTGCCCTGACCGTATCTTCACGTTTAATTTTTTTTGTGTGTGTGTGTACCTTACATTTTAACACGCCCCTCGTGAAGTGACTGCCGAGCTCCCGATGGAGAAACCGGAATACAGATTGAAAGAATGGCTCCATTGGACACCAGTTCTGGAAATTTCGTGCTAGCCCACTGTTCGTTTATTTCCCGTCATGGAGGATGTGCACTTTACGAACGTGTTCCCCATCCCAGGCCGATGCATCTTCAATGATTGTGTGGGGGATCGATGACCCGAAGTGCAATTGAGATGGGTCCTCATACAATGAAGAGGATTGCCGATTTAAGAACTTGTCAAATCAGCAAGCTGTCGTTTTTTTTATATATATAAAAAAAGATGAAAGGCGTTGGACGGATGGGAAGTGCACGGTTTCATTCGGCAAGTATTTCACAAGAAAAAGCGTTAAGACAAAGGGAAACGTTCTGATATTTTTCTCTCTGAAGTTGTAACCTTTGATGTTCCCTCATGATTGTTAATCAACTGAAAGTTGTAACGTTGTTGCAAAAAAAAAATACTCACCAAGAGCAAAATTGATGGCGGGTGGCAACAATGCAGTCTTCCAATTAAACAAAATCGCAGATATCGAAATCATTCGTTCAGAATTGATTAGGGCAGAGCTACCTAACGACTTCATTCCTTAACCTTTGCTGTTGATTTGCCAAATTCAACAATGGGATGGTTCCATCGATAGCAAACTGCTCTGTGCCTGACAGTGAACATGTCACCCTGCAGTGTACAATATGTAGAGTCACTCCTGGCCTAAGGCGACTGACCACCCCCCCCCCCCCCAAACGATAATTGGAAAAGTATCACATGCAATTAATGAGACAAACACAAACAGCCATAAGATTAGCCAAGTGGCCATTGGATGGTGCGTGGTCGTCAAGTATTTTTCAGTTATATTAGAAAGCATATGATTGTGGAGGGCCATTCAATGGGCACTGAAGAGCAAGGGCAATTTTAGCTCAAAGCTGTTAAATAATTGTGTTTGCATCAACCTAGATACCTAAGCATTTGAACAAAACGTTTCTGGGCCAGAAACAGATGCTACTACTGTGCCTCGCTGATGTATACACCTCAAAATGATGGTGCTCAGCAATGGATAGCACTTTTCATATTGACATAGAATATATTGTCATGTCCATAAGACCATAAGGACAGGAGAACTGAAGCAGAGTCACTGGACTCGATATATTAACTCTTCTTTCTGTCTTCAGATGCTATCTGACCGGCAGAGTTTCTTCAGTAATTTCTGGTAGCAACAGGAATAGGCCTTCTCAGCCCTTTGAGCCTGGCCCACCATTCGATAAGATCATGGCTGATTCAACACCCACATCTACTTTCCTGCATTTCCCCCATAACCCTTAGTTCCCCTACTGATCAAGAACCTGTCTATCTCAGCTTTAAGTATACACAAAGACTTTGCCCCCACAGCTCTCTGAGAGAAGAGAGTGAGTTCTAAGTCTCACAACTCTCTGAGAGAGAAAAAAAATCCTCCAGCCTTAAATTGCTGCTCTTTTATTCTGAGAGTATGCATTTTGATCCTTGGCTCTCCAATGAAAGGAAACATTCTCACACCCTCTCAACGTCCATATGGATCATTTCGTAAAGTTTAGAATCATTTTGGTTTCTAATCTGATATCTGCTCAATGGGGAATGGATTAGATTAGATTACTTACAGTGTGGAAACAGGCCCTTCAGCCCAACAAGTCCACACCGACCCTCCGAAGAGCAACACACCCAGACCCATTCCCCTACATTTACCCCTTCACCTAACACTACGGGCAATTTAGCATGGCCAATTCACCTAACCTAAAGAGAATGGTCAAGTGTTCTATGAGCCTCTTGCTTAGAATTTCAATTGTTCAACAAAATAAGCCAGGTTATGAAGTTCCTATTTTCAAACATGGGAGCCAATAATAGAGGAATCTCTCTTGCTTGTAGCTCCTCAAAACAAAAATGAAACTTGCTTATGGCTAGAGCCCGTGAAAGGAATGTTTTCGCATGTAGAGGAAGCTGCCATTGGTCTGTCTGACCAGGAAACTCTCTGGTTGGAACTGTCATAGGCAGATCAGAAATATTTACAGATTGATAATTGGCCTGTATGGTTACGTTATATCACACCTCCCATGGCCAACAATCTCCAAGGTTAGAGTTGAACACAGCTTGCAGCCCAGAAACTGAGATGCTGCTATGGTGCTCAAAGACTTTTTACTGAGCCAGAAAAATTAACCTCCATTGTTGAGGTCTGGTTGGAAGGCATCCTGAGAGAATAATGAACGTTTCGCTGTGCATTGCGCAGGTTTGTAGAAATGGACTTCCTGTTACCAACAAACAGTTCATCCTCGTGTGCTATGGAATGGACAGTGTTAATTAATACTGGAATAAAATCAAAATACTATGGATGTTGAAAATCTGAAACAATCACAGAAAGTGCTGAAGAAACTCAGCAGGTCTGACGGCATTTGTAGAGAAAGAATCAGAGTTAACATTTTGAGTCCAACCTGCCTCTACTTCAGAAGTAAGTAATTATGGAAAGTAAGAAAGTCTAAATTAGAGTTATGGTGCATTTACATAAATGCATGAAGTGTCGTAATTTCAGATTGGAAATATGATGTTTTAGTAATAACAGAGACCAGGCTCAAAGAAAGGCGGGACTGGGTTTTAAATATTCCTGGATACTAGTGTACTGGAAACAAAGGGGAAGAATAGGGCTTATGATATCAATCATAGGAGAACATTGCATTACTAGAAAGAAAGAATGTCATAGAGGAGCTTATTTGTTTTGAACTTAGGAACAGAAAAGGTACAATTTGCATTCTTTTGTGTAGTCAATAGGCCACCACCTAGTGGGAAGGTGTAATGGAATAAATTTGCAAGGAGATTATATAAGAACTATAAAAGGAGATACTTTAATTATTTGATGACAGACTTTGACGTCAATAGGGTAAAGGACAGGGAGGAACACCAGCTCTATCACAAGTTTTATGTTGGCTGTAGGAAAAACCCAGGAACAAATCAGAATAAGAATACTTAACGGAGGGAAATTTGACTCTACGAGGGGTTAAAATGGATCGGGGCAAATAAATTAAGGTTATGGATTGAGATGAGCAGGAAAGACTGTGATGGAGTGACAGACTGCCTTTGGTACAGTCAACATATATTCTCACAAAGGGGAAAGGAAAATCAAACAAATCCAGAGCTTCCCAAATGGCGGTAACTAGGGAGATTAAGATGAAGCAGAAAAAAAGATTGATTAAATTTATTTGATTTACTTATTGTCACGTATATTTTGTTACAAAATACAGTGAAAAGTGTTGTGCAGTGTTGCCATTCTGTGGTGCCATCTTAAAACAATGAGAAATAAACCTAAGGGTAGAATATAAAGGCAGAAGAATAAAGAAATGAAGGAAAAGCTTCATGTACTTGTGACGGATAGGAGGCGAAGAAGACAATGGAGTACTTGGCTGAATATAAAAGATTCAGAGGGGAATTGGGAAAATGATGTGAGAAAAGCAAAGAAAGAGTTGAATAAGAAGTCGACCACTAATATAGAAGAGAATCCAAATGTCTACTGAAGCTATAAGAAATAGTATAAGGTTGCAAGAGGAAGGGTGGAGCTGATTAAGAACCACAAAAAGGTCAATGAAATGATGGGACCTATCTCAAGAGCCTTGGATATACTTGTACCCACGGTCACCACTGTTGGCATTGATCGGCATTCCTGAGAGGGAACCCATGGAAAGTGACTGGCCTGGATGGAGTCCCCAGCCGTGGACTCAGATCCTGTGCAGACCAGTTGGCTGGAGTATTCGCAGCCATCTTTAACCTCTCCTTACTACACTCTTCAGCCTGCTCCACTGTTCAATGGGATTATGGCGGATCCAGTACTCCTCACTTTCACTGTGCCGCTGTTTCTCTGCATCCCTCAACTCCCCTGGTGATCAAAAATCTATCTATCTCATCCATAAATATACACAAGGTCTCTGCCCCCCCCCGCCCCCCTCAAAGCTTTCTGTGGCAAGGAGTTCCAAAGACTCACAACCCTTGAAGCAGTAAATTTCCTGTCATCTCAGTCCTAAACTGACACTCCTTAATTCTGAGACCGTGTCCTCTGGTTTTAGACTCTCCCACGAGGGGAAATGTTCACCCAGAATTGACCCTGTCAAGCCCCTCAAGAATCCTATATATTCAAATAAAATCACCTCTCACTCTTCGAAACTCCAATGAATAGAGTCCCAGCCTGTTTAATTTTGCTCATAAGACAATCCTTCCATACCAAGGATCATAGAATCATAGAGGTGTCCACGCTGACCAGATATCCCAACTCAATCTAGTCCCACCTGCCAGCACCAGGCCCATATCCCTCCAAACCCTTCCTATTCATATACCCATCCAAATGCCTCTTAAATATTGCAATTGTACCAGCCTCCACCACTTCTTCTGGCAGCTCATTCCATACACGTACCACCCTCTGTGTGAAAATGTTGCCCCTTAGGTCTCTTTTATATCTTTCCCCTCTCACCCTAAACCTATGCCCTCTAGTTCTGGACTCCCCGGCCCCAGGGAAAAGACTTTGCCTATTTACCCTATCCATGCCCCTCATAATTTTGTAAACCTCTATAAGGTCACCGCTCAGTCTCCATCGCTCCAGGGAAAACAGCCCCAGCCTGTTCAGCCTCTCCCTATAGCTCAAATCCTCCAACCCTGGCAACATCCTTGTATATCTTTTCCGAACCCTTTCAAATTTCACAACATCTTTCCGATAGGAAGGAGACCAGAATTGCACGCAATATTCCAACAGTGGCCTAACCAATGTCCTGTACAGCTGCAACATGACCTTCCAACTCCTGAATTCAATACTCTGACCAATAAAAGAAAGCATACCAAATGCCTGCACTCCAAGGTCTCTTTGTTCAGCAACACTCCCTAGGACCTTACCATTAAGTGTATAAGTCCTGCTAAGATTTGCTTTCCCAAAATGCATCAGCTTTGTGAACCATCTCTGAACTGCCTCCAATGGGATAGTATATTTTCTAAATGGAAGGAACCATGGTGAAAGAGATAGTGCTACAAAGAATTGAATAGTTTAAAATTGAAAAGCAAGACATATTGGATAGGCTTCCTGTACTTAAAGTTAACAGAGCACCAGGATTTATTAAGATATGGAAGGAAATGAGAAGGGAAACTGCAAGGGCACTGGTCAGAATTTCCACGTCGTTCAGAGACTCAGGGCTGGTGCCAGAGGATTACTGAATTGCAAATGTTACACCCTTCTTCAATAAAGCATCTAAAGACAAGCTCAGCATCTTGCTCGGAGACAGTGAGGACTGCAGATACTGGAGATCAGAGTCCAGAATGTGGTGCTAGAAAAGCACAGCCAGTCAGGCAGCATCCGAGGAGCAAGAGAATTGATGTTTCGGGCAAGAGCCCTTCATCTGCCGGTCAGTTTAATTAGAAACTGCAATTTAGGCAGAATTAACAGCCACTCGGACCAATACAGGCTAATTCAGGAAAGTCAGCATGGCTCTGTCAAGGTAAAATCACGTTGGACTAACTTGCATGAGTTTTTTGATTTACTGACAGAGGGTTGATGATGGTAATACTGTTGGTGTGGTGCACATGGATTTTTAAAAGGCATACAATGGACGAAACGGCAAAATTAGAAATTCTACAAGAAAAGAGACAACAGCAACATGTATATGAAATTGATTGAATCACAAAAAATAGTGTTATGGTGAATGATTAATTTTGGACTGGAGGAAGGTTTATAATGGAGCTCCCTCAGGACCAATGTTAGAACCCTTGTTTTTCCCAATAATGATCTAAATCTTATTGTATCAGGCACAGTTTCAAAACTTGTATATGCATCAAACCTTTAGAAGAGATTAGTGTAGAACTTTGAATAGATTTGATTTATTATTGTCACACGTACCTCGGTACAGTGAAAAGCTTTGTTTTGTGTGCAGTACAGGAAGAGCATACTAAACAAAGTGCATTAGGGTATAGAACAGAGCGAGGAATACAATGTTACAGCTGCAGAGAAGGTGCACAAAGAGCGAGATCGACGTTAAATTTAAAATTTGAGAGATCCATTCAGATATTGATAAGTTGGTGGAGTAGGCAGGCCAGTGGCAGATGAAATTTAATTCAGACACATATGAGGTAATTTGTTTTGGTAGGAAGAACACAGAGAGACAATAGATAGTAAAGGGTGCAGTCCTGAAAGGGGCAGAGGAAGAGAGGGGCTTATTTGTAGAGGGACACGCAATAACATTGATGACTGGACAGGTTGAGAGATCAGCTAATAAAGCATATGACATCCTGGGATCTATGAATTGAAACATGGAATATAAAAATTGCGAACATTTGTTTGAGTTCCAAAGTAAAGTTTTGTACTTGAAATCTCTTTTTCTCTCTCTCTCTCTCTCTCTCTCCACAGATACTGAGTTTGTCCTGGGTGAGAGGAGAAAGATAGAAAAGGGACCTATGGGGCAACATTTTCACACAGAGGGTGGTACGGGTATGGAATGAGCTGCCAGAGGAAGTGGTGGAGGCTGGTACAGTTGCAACATTTAAGAGGCATCTGGGTGGGTATATGAATAGGAAGGGTTTCGAGAGGTATGGGCCAAATGCTGGAAAATGGGACTAGATTCGGTTAGGATATCTGGTCAGCTTGGACGAGTTGGATCGAAGTGTCTATTTCTGTGCTGTACATCTCTATGACTCTATGTCCAATGCTGCCTGATGATAATTAAGATATGTTAAATTTTTATAAAGCACTGGTTGATTATATCCAGTTGTGGGTGCCACACTTCGGGAAGCTGGTGAAGGCATGAGAAAGGTTGCAGAAAAGAATGTGGCAAGAATGATTCCGGGGCGAGGAATTTCCATTGGAAAGAAGTTTGGAGAAGTTGAGACTGTCCTTTTTGGAGGAGAGGAGGTTGAGAGGAGATTTGATACATGCTCTCAAAACTATGGGGGATCTCAAAAGAGTGTATTGGGAGAAAATTTCCCTTGGATGAACCATGGAGCGCAAAGTCAAGAAGAAATGTAAGGCTATAGAAACAATGGTGACATGAGGAGAAACCTTTCCACTCAGCAATTAGTTAAGATCTGGAACGGATTGCCAGAAATTGAGACAGAAGAATAGAACCTTTTATTGTAACTTTTACTCCAGTACAAACATTTTCACAATGGCTGCCTTCTACTGGCGCCATTTTATGTACAAGTACCTAGGTCCAAGTCTTGCAGATTGCAAAACTATACAAAAAGAGGATTAAAAGGAAAGCAGGAACATTACTTACAGTTGTCTGAGACTGAGTTAGGAATGAGGTAGTTAGAACATTGTGAAAGGCATATAAATTACAGACCAGTGAAGAATTCCAAAAGCAGCAGCTCAGCACCTGTGGCCAGGCCCAAATCCAACGTCGCTCCAGCCTCTAGTCTGCTCCCCACCAGCACCCGACAACAACAAGGTAAGTTGCTGGTTCAGTTGAAGTCCAATGAATCATGCACTGAAAAGAAAAGATTTGATATCTTTTTCTTCCTGAGGCGGCTGTGGGTGTCAATACAAAGGCTGAATGGTCTCCTGTGCAGTGAGTCTTTAATAGGCACCACTGTGCACAAATAATCATAGGTTCATGACTGATTTGGAGAAATTGTAGCTAATGCTAATTACTTCAGTTAGTGTCAAAAGCACAGTGTCCTTTTTGGGTCTCCCTGCATAATGACTGATGTAGCAGCCTTGGAAAAGGTTGGTACGAGAACAGCATGTAGGATTCATAACCTTAATAGTGTCAGCAACTCAGAGCCAAGCGGCCTGTCTGTTTTTGAGAACAGTAGACCTTGTGGAACAACATTTACCTACTCCCTCCCATCTTTAAGAACCGTAAACGTACCTAACAAGTGAAACAGCAATTCACCTCCACCCTTTTCAAATGAGCAAATTGTATTCATTGCTTACAATACAGTCTCCTCTATCTTGTAAACACCAAATGCAGGCTGGGTGATCACTTTGTGGAACACCTCAGTTTAATTTTTTAAAAATTGATTCAGGGAATGTCAGTGTTGCTGGCTGGGCCACCCTTTATTGTCCATCAATAAATGCCCCTTTGAGAAGGTGGTGGTGAGCTGCCTTTTAGATTTTTTTTTTAGATTAGATTACAGTGTGGAAACAGGCCCTTCGGCCCAACAAGTCCACACCGACCCGCCGAAGCGAAACCCACCCATACCCCTACATTTACCCCTTACCTAACACTACGGGCAATTTAGCATGGCCAATTCACCTGACCCTGCACATCTTTGGACTATGGGAGGAAACCGGAGCACCCGGAGGAAACCCACGCAGACACGGGGAGAACGTGCAAACTCCACACTTGAGCCGCTGTAATCCATGTGCTGTAAGTAGCCCATTATTCCCAGTGGGGAGGGAATTCCAGGACTTTGTGGCACTGAAGGAACAGTGATATATTTCTAAGTTGGAGTAGCGAGTGACTTGGATGGGAACTTGCTGGTGGTTGTACTCCTACGTATCTTCTGCTTGTGTCCTTTGAGACGGTTTGGAAGGAGTGAATTTCTGCAGTGCATCCTGTAGATGGTACACACTCCTGTTACTGAGCATCGGCGGTAGAGGGGAGTGAATGCTAGTGAATAAATGTGTCTGGATAAATGGGAGATGATGCATTTGGGCAGGACAAACAAGGCATGGGAATGCATGAAAAACAATAAGATCCTGGGAAGAACTGAAGATCAGAGGGACATTGGTATGCATGTCCACTGGTCTCTTAACATAGCAGGACTGGTGGATAAAGTGGTGAAGAACACATAAGATGGGACTGGAAAATACTTGGTACACTATACAGTTGTAGGAATTGTTCAAACTATACAATGGTAGGAATAAATTAGATCATTCTTCATTTGCTAGTAAATTGTGAGTTTCTTGAGCACAATGCCAAGAGTCTCTCTGCATGTCTCCAAAAGGGAAATGAACCAGACCCCGACTGAGTATAGGAGTTGGGATGTTGTGTTGAAGTTATGCAGGATGTTGGTGAGGCTTCTTCTGGAGTATTGTGCCCAGTTCTGGCCACCCTGTTACAGAAGGATATTATTGACTTGGAGATGGTTCAGAAGAGATTTACCAGGATGTTGCCAGGAATGGAGAGTTTGAGTTGCGAGGAGAGTCTGGATAGGCTTGGGACCTTTTTCACTAAAGAGTAGGAGGTTACAAGGTGACTTTATAGGCATTTATAAAATCATGAGGGCTCCAGTTAAGGTGAATAGCAGGTGTCTTTTTCCCGAGGGTGGGGGATTTCAAGACTAGTGGGGCATATTTTTAAGATGAGAGGAGAAAGATTTAATAAAGACATGAGGGGCACTTTATTTACACAGGGAGTGGCTCGTGTGTGGAGTGAGCTTTCAGAGGAAGTAGCGGATGCAGGTGTAGTTACAATGTTTAAAAGGCATTTGGATAAGTACATGAATAAGAAATGGAGGGATATGGGTCAAATGCAGGCAAGTGGGACCAGTTTAGTTTGGGATCGTGGTCAGTGTGGACTGGTTGGACTGAGGGCTCTGTTTTGTGCTGTATGACACTGTGAGTCAATGATATAGAAGGTAACTGTACTTCTAGGCAATACGTACCATGTAATCTCCAGGAGTGGTTTTGATCTCCTGAAGCAATCTCAAAGAAATTTACAAAGCACTTTTCCCCTTATTAGATCTGTGTTTTATTTCTCTCTGTGCTTATTTGCTGCCACCAACACACTGTATAAGAGCAGGGATGGTTGTGAGATGGATGTTCGAGGAGGCAAGAGGTGCCACTTCATGATATTCTGGACATTCTGACTCAGGATAGGTTTGATCAATCAGCTGCTGTTGGATTTCTACAAAATGTATACATTTGTAATGCTACGTACTGTACATGGTGGAATAACAAGTGACTCCTGGTTATAGCAAACATTAAACATTCTATTGACATTCTGAGGTTAAGTGATCATGCTATTGCTCACGTTGTATACAGTGTGTCAAGTCCTATACTAAACATTATGTAGAAAATAGCACAGTTGTAGTGAACATTTTATCCCTTATTGTACAGAATGTAATAGTCACTCCTTGTTACAAAAACAACATTCAGTTATATAGCAAACTAAAAACCCTGCAAAAACCCTATGTTGCCTTATAGGGGCATTGTCAAACCAAACTCAGTCATGTGCTTCATAACATGATGGGGTGAGGAAGTCTAGAACTAGATGGTATAGGTTCAGAGTGAGAGGGGAAAGATATAAAAGGGACCTAAGGGGCAACCTCTTCCCCCAGAGGGTGGAATGAGCTGCCAGAGGAAGTGGTGGAGGCTGGTACAATTGCAACATTTAAGAGGCATTTGGATGGGTATATGAATAGGAAGGGTTTGGAGGGATATGGGCTGGGTGCTGGCAGGTGGGACTAGACTGGGTTGGGATATCTGGTCGGCATGGACGGGTTGGACCGAAGGGTCTGTTTCCGTGCTGTACATCTCTATGACTCTATGCTGTTGGAGATAATATAATAGCATGGACAGAGGAACAGCTGACTAGTAGAAGGTGGAGAACTGACATAAGGGAGATATTTTTGGATTATCCCAATAAAAGGTTGGAAGGCTAGTGGGTGAAAATTTGGATGGAATAAAATGTGCGGAAATGTGGGGTTAAAGGAAGTGGTTGATGCTATTACAATTGTAACATTTAAAAGGTATCTGGATGGGTATATGGGTTTGGAGGGATATGGGCCAGATGCTGGCAAGTGGGACTAGACTGGGTTGGGATATCTAGTTGGCATGGACGGGTTGGACCGAAGGGTCTGTTTCCGGGCCGTACATCTCGATGACTCGGTGACTCTATGACATTCCGAAGAATAATGTTTGAAGAAGTGACTGAAAGAAGGTGAGAGAAGACAAGGTGTAGGGAGGAAATTGAGCCAAGGCACAGATGAAAGCACAGCCACCAAAGATTATAAAATTGGATACACAAGAGGACAGAATTGGAGGAGATTGCACAGAGCTTTGGGGCACAGACAGGGCACAGAGAGAATGTCATGGAGCAATTTAAAGACAAGAAAGGGAACTTTGCTGATTATCCCAAGCATTGATGAGCATCACTTAATGCGACCGTAATAGGTTACAGGCAGCACTGTGTTGAATAATCTCAAATTTACAGAACGGGGATACCAGGCCTGCATGGCAGTGCAGCATTGGAGTAGTCGAATGGTAGCCTTGCACTTGGGTAGATTATGCAGGTTAAAGTGGACAGTCTTATTGTTAGATATGTGTCTGCAGATTCATCTCAGAGCTAAATAGCATGGCGTGGTGATAATTGTCTGGTTTGACTCAGAAAATTACCAGAAGCAAGTTGGAGGTGGTGACTTGGGAATGGACTTTGATTTTGCCCTTCTTTATATTCAGTTGGAGGAAATTTCAGTTCATCCAACCACTAGATGTTGGTCTCATGGCATGACAAATTAAACGGACAGTGCAGGGTCACGGGGCTGATGAGCTAGGTTGTACATTGCAGACAATGGTGTTACCGTTCAGTAGTTTCACTCTTGCCTCAATGTCACAAAGTTTAGTTTGAAGTCTTTCTCTAGGGCGTGAGCACAAATATCAAAGTTAACACTGCAAGAAAACATTGAGGATGTGCAGCACAGAAGATACTGTCCTTCAGGGTGGCAGAGTGGCTCAGTGGTTAGCACTGCTGCCTCACAGCACCAAGGGCCCAGGTTCAATTCCAACCTCAGATGACTGTGTGGAGTTTGCACATTCTCCCCGTGTCTGTGTGGGTTTCCTCTGGGTGCTCTGGTTTCCTCCCACAGTCAAAGATGTGCAGGTTATGTTAGGTGAATTGGCAATGCTAAGTTGCCCATCGTGTCCAGCAAGGTGTAGGTTAGGTGCATTAGTCAGGGGTAAATATAGGTAGGGGGAATGGGTCTGGATGGTTTACTCTTTGAAGGGTCGATGTGGACTTGTTGGGCCAAAGGGCCTGTTTCCACACTGTAGTGATCCTATGAGGTGAGCTATTAAATTGAAGCCCTGTCTTGGGTGAATGTAAATTATTGCATAGAATGATTTGAAAGAAATGTAGAGGAATTCTCTGTAGTGTAGTAGTTAATGTTTATCTGTGAACACAGAACTGATTATTTGGTCGTTATCACTTTGCAAACTTGTGTACAAATTGGTTGTCGCAATCCCTACACCACAACGGTGACTATTCTTAAAAACTGCTTGGTTGACTGGAAAGTGTTTTGGGGCATCCAATTATTTTGTAAGGTGCGACATAAGCATAAATCTTTCTTTTCCTCATATGACATTGGAGAATTGCAGAGTCTAGATGAGGAATGGGATGGAGCCAAGGCTGGTTCTTCCTGAGTCAATGTGTTCATAGAGTCTTAGAGATGTACAGCATGGAAACAGACCCTTCGGTCCAACCCGTCTATGCCAACCTGATATCCCAACCCGAGCTAGTCCCACTTGCCAGCACCCAGCCCATATCCCTCCAATTCCTTCCTATTCATGTACCCATCCAAATGCCTTTTCAATGCTGTCATTGTACCAGCCTCCATCACTTCCTCTTGGCAGCCCCCGCTCACCCTAAACCTATGCCCTCTAGTTCTGGACTCCCCCACCCCAGGGAAAAGACTTTGTCTATTTATCCTATCCATGCCCATCATGATTTTGTAAACCTCTAGAAGATCACCCCTCAGCTTCCGTGCTCCAGGGAGAACAGCCCCAGCCTGTTCAGCCTCTCCCTATAGCTCAGATCCTCCAACCCTGGCAACACCCTTATAAATCTTTTCTGAACCCTTTCAAGTTTCACAACATCTTTCCGATAGGAAGGAGACCAGAATTGGATGCAATATTCCAACAGTGGCCCAACCAATGTCCTGTACAGCTGCAACATGACCTCCCAACTCCTGTACTCAATACTCTGACCAATAAAAGAAAGCATACAAAACGCCTTCTTCACTATCCTATCTATCTGCGACTCCACTTTCAACGAGCTATGAACTTGCACTCCAAGGTCTCTTTGTTCAGCAACACTCCCTAGGACTTTACTATTAAGTGTATAAGTCCTGCTAAGATTTGCTTTCCCAAAGTGCAGCACCTCGCATTTATCTGAATTAAACTCCATCTGCCACTTCTCGGCCCATTGGCCCATCTGGTTGTCCAATGACAAGCTTATTACCCTGTCACCCATGGTACAAAATATACAATTGATTCATATAATCTGCTTTTTGCGGATCCAGGGTGATTAAACTTCAAGTAGATATTGAATTCTGACCGGACTGTCAGCTCAGAAGGCCTGTTCTCTAATATTTGTGTAGCCTTTTGTATGAGTTATATTGATGCCCAGAAAGTATATTGAAGCGAGTTCCCTTTTGCCCAACCTCCATATGTGATCTATATGGACTTCAATAAGCCATTCCTCATGGTAGACTGGCTAGTAAGGTTAGATTTCATGGAATATAAGGAGAACTAGCCATTTGGATACAGAACTGGCTGGAAGGTAGAAGACAGAGGGTGGTGGTGAAGGGTTGTTTTTCAGACTGGAGGCCTGTGACCAGTGGAGTGCCACAAGGATCGGTGCTGGGTCCACTATTTTTCATCATTTATATAAATGACTTGGATGTGAGCATAAAGAGGTATAATTAGTAATTTTACAGATGACACCAAAATTGGAGGTGGAGTGGACAGTGAAGAAGGTTACCTCAGATTACAATGGGACCTTGATCAGATGGGCCAATGCGCTGAGGAATGGAAGGTAGAGTTTAATTTAGATAAATGTGAGGTGCTGCATTTTGAAAAGGCAAATCAGGGGAGGACTTATACAGTTAATGGTCAGGTCCTAGGGAGTGTTGCTGAACAAAGAGACCTTGGAGTGCAGGTTCATAGCTCCTTGAAAATGGAGTCGCAGATAGATAGGATAGTGAAGAAGGTAGGAGGTATGTTTTCTTTTAGAGTATGGAGTATAGGAGTTGGGAGGTCATGTTGTGGCTGTACAGGACATTGGTTAGGCCACTGTTGGAATATTATGTGCAATTCTGGTCTCCCTCCTATAGTAGATATGTTGTGAAACTTGAATGGGTTCAGAAAAGTTGTACAAGGATGTTGCCAGGGTTGGAGGATTTGAGCTATAGGGAGAGGTTAAATAGGCTGGGGCTATTTTCCCTGGAGCGTCGGAGGCTGAGGGGTGACCTTATAGAGGTTTATAAAATCATGAAGGGACATGGATAGGGTAAATAGCCAATTTCCCTGGGGTAGGGGAGTCCAGAACTAGAGGATATAGGTTTAGGGTGAGAGGGGAAAAAATTAAAATGGAATTAAGGGACAACTTTTTCACACAGAGGGTGGTGCGTGTATGGAATGAGCTGCAGGGGAAGTGGTGGAGGCTGGTACAATTACAACATTAAAGGGCATCTGGATGGGTATATGAATAGAAAGGGTTTAGAGGGATATGGGCCAAGTGCTGCCAAATGGGACTAGATTAGATTAGGATAACTGGTCGGTGTGGACGAGTTGGACTGAAGGGTCTGTTTTCATGTAGTACATCTCTATGAGTCTATGACATGTTGGTTGTGCTGATTGTTTTTACTGTTAAACAGTTAATACTACAAAGTGTAGAGGATTTATTTAGTTAATTTTTATTAGTTAAGTGATAGTGCTTACATGTAACCACTTTCTTAGCCAATACCCAATATGAGGAGTGGCAGATGGAGTTTAATTTAGATGAATGTGAGGTGTTGCATTTTGGTAAGGCAAATCAGGGCAGGACTTACACACTTAATGGTAGGTTCCTGGGGTGTGTTGCCAAAAAATAAAAACCCCAGGATGCAGTTCCTTGAAAGTGTAGTCACAGGTAGACAGGATATAGAAGGAGGTGTTAGGTACACTTTCCTTTATTGGTCAGTCATTGAGAATAGGAGTTGGAATGTCATATTGGGGCTGTACAGGACATAGGATAAGCCACTTTTGGAAGACTGAGTTCAATTCTGGTCTCCCTGCTGTAGGAAAGAAGTTGATAAATATGAAAGGAAGCAGAAAAGATTTACAAGGTTGTTGCTGGGGGTTTAGGGTTTGAAATTTAGGGAGAGGCTGACTGGAGCATTGGAGGCTGAGGAGTGACCTTATAGAGGTTTATAAAATCATGAGGGTGAATAGCCAAGGTGTTTTTCCCAGGGTAGGGGAGTCCAAAATTAGAGGGCATAGACTTAAGCTGAGAGGGCAAAGGTATAAAAGGGAACCAAAGGGCAACGTTTTCACGCAGAGGGTGTTGAGTGTGTGGAATGAGCCACCAGAGGAAGTGATGGAGACTGGTACAATTACAACATTTAAAAGGCATCTGGATGGGTACATGAATAGGAAGGGTTTAGAGGGATATGGGTTAAATGCTGGCAAATGGGATTAGATAAACCTATACTAGGGTACTCGGCAATGACTATGGACACATTGGGCCAAAGGGTCTGTTCCCACGGGTGTACATCTCCATGACCCTGTGACTTGGAGCTGATGTAGAAACTTGCCAGCATGTCTGCTATAATTTTATTTCCATTATTCTAACCAATCAACAACATCATCACAAGTTCACATTCTGGTATTTCCATCCAGGTATATTTAATAAAGGATTCAGGCAAATTCAAGCAGGGCACTCATGGGGACAGCACAGTAGAGACATGAAGACATTATTGGTGGATACAACTGGATAGACACAAAGGGAACCAGACCAGTGCTAGAATACCCAGCTGGATGATAAAGACAGAGCATTGCAGGAGGAACGTTTGGTTAACTGCATGCACAGCAGCAAACAGCTCAAGAAAGATATTGAGGACTGGTTTACCATTGATCAATGTCACATGAGATCATTTGTGACTTTGAATAAGGCTTTTCCAGTCTTCAGTAAGAGAATCCCCACTTTGGGAATTCTGACAGGAAGCTTCGGAAAAGGTGGACATGTTTGAATGCAACATGTTTGAGAATTTTGGAGAGGAAAGGGAGGTTGGAGACAGCAAAGTGTTTTACAATAGCGGGGTGACTGCGAATGGATTGGAAGGAAAGGAGTTGTTATTTGAGGAAAAGAAACCATTAACAGTGTTAGCTAACATGGAGCTTGGAAGGATCTGCAATTTGTGGGAGAAGTATTATTAAGGGAGAAAGGTGAGGAATTTGAGCTTGGAAATAATATGAGGGGAGGTGGGAGGGAAAGTTGCCACTGAGCACTATATTGCAATGAAGACTTCCCTCTTGTACTGTACATTATGTCAGTTATGACTCTATGTAATAGTGAGTAATGGCCTTCCATTGTACAGAATGGAGAGATAGATAGGTAGAAATTGATTGTTACTTTTATTTGTGAAAATATAGTAAAACATGTAGAAGATGCTCCAAAACAATGCCATTTAATGAAATAAATTGGATATAAAAGAAGAGACAAAGTTAAGACAAATGTCATTTTTTGTTCATTCCATGGGTTGTAAGTTTCAAAAACTGGCGGAGGACTGGGGCCTCTTGAAACTGCCAAGAACTGGGGGGGCCTGTTGAAACTCATTCAGTAATATAATACAAATTATAATGTTGCGTTGTACATTATGGCATGATGGAAGTTGTAAACATTTCAGCTTGTGTTGCGCACTGTGTAGACTGTGACAATGCTGTCATGGACATTTCAGATCACATTGTCACAGAATACAGAGGAACCTCTATTATCCAAAGGAGATGAGTGTGGGGAGTATCTCATTCGTTTAATTGAATTCCGGATAACTGAATGCTAGATAACATAGTTTAGCCAAGCATTGGGACCTTGCGATCTTGCCTGATAATCTGATATTCGGATAATGGAATGTCGGAAATATCGAAGTTCCTCTGTGTAGAGGATGTCTCTGTTACACTGTATGAAGACCTTACCTTGTACAGTATGTGTATTGTGTCTAGTATAGGTGCATATCATCTGGCAGCATACAACAGATACAGAGTGACTGCTGTTGGATTTCACCCTGTATTGTGCAGCGTACAGACAGTGAGTCCCTGTTACAACAAACATTTCTCGTGCATTGTATATTACAAAACAAGTGGTGCTGTTAGATTGAAGAATTCAACGTGCATTAGATCTGAAGGTATGGAAACTAACACAGGTAGAAGATCCTTTATCTGAAATGCTCGAGAGCAGCTGTTTTTCGGAATTTGCAAAGTTTTGGTTTTCAGAATAGTGACATTTTAAAATATCTTACCAGAGGAGCAGACTTCTAACTAAGAACGTGCTTGCACTCACCCCCCCACCCCCCCCTTCCCACCCCCCCACCATGTCGCATCTCAATGGGTGTCGACTTGGGTTAACTGTTTATTTGCCAAACAGCCTTGTTAATGAGAAAAGAACTTCACGAAAAACTTTCGGATTTCGGAGATTTTCGGTTTTTGGATGTTCAGATAAAGGATCTTCTATCTGTAATAAAGTAATAATTTATTGTGAAGCTAATTAAATGCAAAAGTAGGAAGGATCGAAGAGTTTTGGACCAGCGGCATAATTTCAGGGTAGGGGGTGGCCCAATTTCAACAGAAAGGAGGAGGATGAATTTTTTCTCTCACATGGTAGTAAATTTGTTGAATTGTTTAGCACCAAGGGCTGCAGTGGCTGGGTTGTTCAGTATATTCAAGGCTGGGAGAAGCAGAGTTTTGACCAGTAAAGGAATTAGGGGTTATGGGGAGAAGGTAGGAAAGTGGCGTTATCAGATCAGCCAGGATCTCACTGAATGGCAGCTGAATGACCCATTTCTGCTCCTATGTCTTATGGTTGTGCTTTAGTCATATAGCACACTGGCAAGACTACAACAGGAGTACTGTGTGCAATATTGGTCTCCCTATTTAAGACAGGGTGTAAAAGCATTGAAATCAATAGAGAGAAGGTTTACCGGAATACCATGTGGAATGGGGCCAGGTTGTAGTATGAGGAAAGGTTGGACAGTCTAGGCTTGGAGATGTTTAGAAGTGTAGGAGTGACTTAATTGAAATATAAAAGATTCCAAAGGGTTTTGACAAGCTCAATGCAGAGAGGGTATTTCCTCTTATGAGAGAACTTGGAACTAAGGGTCACTGTTGAAATTTAAGATGCAACCCATTTAAAAGAGAAAGTGAAAGTGTTGCTTTCAGAGGGCTTACAATCAGAGGTCAGGTAAATTGGTCATGCTAAATTGCCCGTAGTGTTAGGTAAAGGGGTAAATGCAGGGGTCTGGGTGGGTTGCGCTTCGGCAGGGCAGTGTGGACTTGTTGGGCCGAAGGGCCTGTTTCCACACTGTAAGTAATCTAATCTAATCTAATCTAATCTAATCTAATCTAATCTAATCTAATCTTTGGAATTCACTTCTGGCAAGATCAATGGAAGCAAAGTCCTGGAATAGTTTGAAGGCAGAGATGGTTATCTCAGGTAGTTGGGATTCTGGTTCCAACATTAATGGGGAAGCAGACTCAAGGGGCTGAATGCCTTACTCCTTGTTTGTATGTGGATGGAGAGTGACTCCATCATCGTGAACAATCACCCTGCTTTGAACAGTGAGCCCTTTTTGACATTATTTCACCCCGTGTTGAATAGAATGTGATTCTGTATCCTGACAAAATGAGCAACTCATCCAGTATTTTATGTACAGTGGCTCATAGTCTAGGCCATTAACTCTCAACATGTCTATGCTCCAGATGTTCTTATTTACAAAATCTTCCATTGCTCTCTCCTTATCTAGCTTCCTCTTAAATGCAACTTTGCTATTTGCCTCTACTGCACCAATGTTGTAGTGTTTACCTCATTCTTTCCACTGCCTCGATAAAGACATTTGTCCTGGATTATGTTCTGGATATTGAATCTAAGACCTTCAGTTTGGACAAATCCCGTAGCGGGGAAGACGTTTCCTAACGTCTGTCATTCTTATGCCAGTAAATACCTCCATCAGTTCACCAGCTTTCTCTTTTCTAGAGAAAAGAGCCCTAGCCTGTTCCTACTTTCCCGATCAATATACCTTTTCACTTTTTTATTAGCCATTTTCCATCTTTCCCAGTGACCTTTTACCCATTTACTCCTAGATATCAGGATTGTGTGCAGTACCCTCAATGTGACTGAACCATGTTCTGTCCAATTTATGGGAGTTGGTTGGCTCATTTGACTGCACAGATTTTTTTATTGCAAAAATACACTTTAATCATTAAATAATTATCTGTAAGTACATACAAAGGGTTCCCATTCTGTTTTGGACAAACCTTTCAGAAACAGAAAAAGAGACACAAATGATATATTGGAATTTGACATCCCACAGAGTGATTGTGCAGTTGCACAAACCAAGGCCCTTTTAATTTATGCAGAAAAAATATTTACATACATTTGGAGGCAAAGTGGGTGTCTGAGAACTGAAAGGACCCCTGTTATATGTTGGCAGAAAGACCTTAGGCTAGGGTCTTTCCCCACTGCGCCTTGGCAGAGACTTCCCCAAGCTTTAGTGCGTCCCTCAGCACATAGCCCTGGAGCTTGGAATGTGCCAGTCTACAACACTCAGTCGAGGTCTACTCTTTACACTGGTCAACCAACAGCTTCTAGGCAGAGCAAAGAGCGTCTTTGGTCCTCCAGGTGCAGTTGATATCTGTCTCGGTGTGCTTCTCGGGGAACAGACCATAGATCACAGGGTCCTGCATCACAGAGTTGCTCAGAATGAACCTTATCAAACACCACTGCAATTCCCTCAGGACATGCTTTGCAAAGGCACATTCCAGCCACTCCCAGGTGCTGTTGTCTCAGATCTCCGTGATAGAGAACAGGAATGACTGGGAGACTGCACTGTCTGTTGGCTTCGGGTCATATAGACTGGCATAGAAGGAGTTGCTGATCCTCAGGATGTCAGCCTGAGATGATGTAACCAAGCCATCTTCTTCCTTCAGGCTGCTGAGCACCGAGCTCACCCTGTACACCTTCTGGAAAGGCAGAGCAAGCACGTCTCATCCTGCTACACGGAGCCCAGTCTGGTCCCGACAATTATTGTGGAACAAGGCTTGCTGGCTCTACACATCTTGGAGCTCCTCCATGGTATTGACCCCCATCGTCACCGCAGGTATAGGTTCTGCGTGCTCTTCTGGAGTTTGGGCATATTTCCCTGTCTCTCTCTCTCGCCTCCTGAACACCTTTGAGGATGAAGAACCTTTTGGTGTTCCCCTTGACTGTTTCCCACCAGTCCACTGGAGAGTCAAAGAGGGGTTTCCTGGTTCTCCAAGCTGTGTAATCCCTGTTGAGCTCCTCAATGTTTTCTCGGGTCAACACTTCCATGTTCAGCTTCCATGTTCCTTTGCCAGCGTGCTGGTCGTCCAGATAGCCGGCCAGCAGGAGGCAGTGGTCAGAGAAGAACACCAGCTTGACATCAGTGGGTCTGACTGAGTCCACAAACAGGAAATCTACTCTTGAGCTGGTAAACCCGTCTGGCCACGACCAGGTGTGTCTACACTGCACTCCATCTGCAGGGATGCTGAAGACATTGAAGCCTTTAACTGTTTCCATGAGGAGTCTAGCCGTGGAGTCCAGTTCGCCGTCAGCCCTTCCAGATTGTCCATCCCCATCGATGATGCAGTTGAAGTCTCTGGCCAGAATGAGTGGCTTGGACTGTATTGGGTACACATTAATTTGTCCCAGTGGAGTGTTTTTGTACATAACATCGGCTAAGAGGAGGCGGACATCCAATACCTCCTAAACCTCAGAAACAGTGAAGCTCCTCCTCACAGTAGCATTCCCAAATTGAGATCCATTCTCATCACAGCTGAGGTCCCCATGATGACCCTGAGGTGTGGTGACCCTCCTGTCCAACTCACCACCAGTCATCACGCGCTCTCTACTAAGAGCAGCCTCAGGGACAATGGTGTCTAATATACGATCCATGTATTTGGCATTTTTGTGTTTGAAAGATTGTGCTTGGTTTGCTTTCTCATGGTCTGATTAACATGTGTCAACACTTTGTACTCCTCCTTGGGATGCAGGTGAAAGTTGCTGCCTATTTGCACCTGAGAAAGTCAGGGGAACGGGCAATAAGTGATTGTCTATATGTACCACTTAAAACCCTGCCCCTCTACCACATTCTATAATCTGTATACAGCTTCCTTATTTAACTGATCAAAATGCACACCCTCATCTTTATAGATGTTGAAATGAATTTGTCAATTAATGACTATTTTGCACATTTATTGACGTCTTCCTGTTACTGTTTGGTGTCTGCTAATTTTGAAATTATACTTTGCAAGTCCAAATCATTCAAGTATATTGTACGTAATAGTTGTCTCAGTGTTACCGCTGTGGAAGACCATTTCCCATTGTTTGCCAGTATGAGTTGCAACCCTCACTATACCCTCAGAGCCTCCTTTCTGCTACCTATCCTTTACTCCTTAGCCATGAGCCTACTATTGAGTACTTACTGAATGGCTTTTTGAATATCAGATATATCATAGTCACACTCTGTGAAATAGTAGGATTTCACTGTATGTTGCACAGTTATGTAGAGAGTGATTCCCTACTTCAACAAACATTTCACTCTTATGTTTTCGGGAATGGACAGTGTTAATTAACATTGTAGCTTGCGCAGCACAGTTAAGGGTCAGGTAACCCCTTTTAGTAAACATTTCCCTCTTGTACATTAGATAGAAACTGACTGTTATAGTGAATAGTTCACCCTGCATTATAGAGTAGGTGACAAGCGTTAGTGAATGGTGAAGTTAACTGTCTGCAAAAAGCTGAAACTGTGCCTGTGTGTAGATGCTGGAATCTGGTCTCCAGAGTCCAGGGGAGCACAGTTACACTTGGGAAAGTGAACTATCCGAATGTGAGCAGTCGGGTACTCCTGTTAGTTCTCGTTCAGTAGTGTACTTGAATTTTCTTTATCCTATCGTGGGGTACCTGGGTCAAGGGTGGGGCACTGGTTGGGAGAGGTTATGATGGTTTTTTTGGAAAGGAAGTGATGCCCCCTGGGAATAAGGGGGAAGATCTCAGTTTAAAAACATTTTATATCTTTTTTTACTATTTAGAAATAGTTTTTTATTGTATTGATCCGAAAGTACTAAAGAGCTTTTATTTTTGTGAATTTTATATGCTCTATGTTTGGGATGTTTTGGATAGGGTTCCTTCTCCCGGGGGGGTCACGGACTTGCCCGGCGTTTATGGATGATCGGTCGATTAAATGGTGCACCTGGAATGTCATGGGGAGTAATTCACCAATCAATAAAGAGGAGAATATTATCGAACCTCAAGAAAGAGAGGATCGATATAGCTCTCCTATAGGAGACACATTTATTGGATAAAGGAATTCCTGAAACGACAATAGGGAAGAGATTATTTTCCATTCTCTCTTTCTGTGCAGGGAGAAACATTTTGGTAAACTGGGTGGCTGAGGGCCCTCATGGACTTTCAAGTTGGCACAGAATAATCATGGGATATACTCCCCCTGACTTCCTAACAAATATGGTGCACCAGGAGAAAAAGCCAAATTATTCCATTAAAATATGGCAGCCTTTCTTGAATTACACAAATACAGATATCTCAGTCATCCTACAAGGGCCTTTATTTAATTGAGATGGTGAACCTGACTGGTCTGGGGCCCCCGGGGAGAGGAATCCTGCATGAATACGGGTTTTGTTGTGATCTGATGTTAACACATTCCGAGCTTGTATATCACTGCTCAATTTATGTGTTATCCGTCGGGTTTTTATTTCTCTTGAATAATGTAAGAATTTTAACGATACACTCTGGTTAGTTGTAAGTTAGATGAGTAGTTAGTTGAGTTTTGTCTTTTTTTTTCTCTCTTGGTATCTCTTTTTTCTTGTTTGATAGATTTTGGTTATCATTTATTTAAGATTTAACTGTGTATCAATGTTTATACTTGGGTCTTTTTTAGTTTTCTTTTGTAAACTTGTAAAAACATGTTAAATTTTCAATAAAAATCTATATAAAAAAAGAATGTGAGCAGTCAATGTGACAGTCTATAATGGAGTGACTTTTGACAGAGTTAGAAAACCACCATTCATGGTATATTACGCTGGCCATGTTGACCTGTATTGAACAGTATATAGAAAGTGAGTACCTCTTATATGGAATATGGAATATATCACCCATCATTGTTCTTTGATACAGAATGATCCACTTTTGTGTTGTGTTTTGTAGTTAAAGTGCTCATCTGCATTGTCCATTGATGACAAAGTATCTTCTCTAATCTTGTCACAATTAAATCCTATTAAACAGTCATAGAGTCACCCACAGCATGGAAACAGACCCTTTGGTCCAACGAGTCCATGCTGATCATAATTCCAAAACTAAACTAGCCCCACTTGCCTGCATTTGGCCCATATCCCTCCACACGTTTCTTATTTATGTACTTATTTAAATGTCTTTCGAACGTTGTAACTGTACCTGCATCCACCACTTCCTCTGGACGTTCATTCCATACACGTACCAATCTCCACAGGAAAAGAAATACCCCTCATACTTTTTTAAAATATTTCTCCTCTCTCCTTAAAAATATGTCCCCTCATCTTGAAATCCCCCACCCTAGGGAAAAGACATCTGCCATTCACCCTCGCTATACCCCTCATGATATTATACACCTCTATAAGGTCACCTCTCAACCTCCTATGCTCCAGGGTAAAAAAAGTCCCAGCCTATCCAGCCTATACTGCGATTGAGTGATCATTTCCAGTCTGTTAGCTGAATTGCCTTGTGTTATGATGGTAATCACTTCACCTCTGTAACAGCAACAGCATTGTTCCTTATTGAAGAGAGACAGCTTTGTTTCTGTCAGAATACAAACTATCCTGCATTTTAAAGTGATCCTATATGATATGATTATAGCAAAAAAAAATCAATCAGCATAGTACATTGGACAGCTATCCCCTGTAACAATAAAAACATTACTCTGTACTTTCCAGTAATAATCTCCCCGTTCCCACCCCCGATCTTAGTGTATTAATATAAAACCATCAAAAGCTCTGCAGTCACAGGGAATGATTCACTTTCAGTCTGGTACAGTTTCCATTAGATTTGATTCCCTACAGTGTGGAAACAGGCCCTTCAGCCCAACCGGTCCACACCTACCCTCCAAAGAGCAACCCACCCAGACCCATTTCCCACTGACTAATGCATCTAAGACTACAGGCAATTAGCTATGGCAAATGTATCTGGCCTGTGGGAGGAAACACACACAGATACGGGGAGAATGTGCAAACCCCACACAGACAGTCACCCGAGGCTGGAATCGATCCTGGGACCGTGGTGCTGTGAGGCAGCAGTGCTAACCACTGAGCCATTTTGCAGCACAACATTGACGGAATTATTCAAACCAGCAGAAATGCTGTGGGGGTTTTAAACATAAATTAAGTGAAACACAAATTGAGTAATACTCAATAATGTTTCAACAAAACCAGTTCTGCTCACAAAACTGGCAAGGCTCCAGATTGAAATAGTGAAGGTAAAGTCTGTCCATCGCAGCCATTCAACATGACTCTTTAAGTTAAGCTTTATTTCTGAGCCCATGACATTTTATTTTACATGTTTAAACTATTTAGTTCGCTAAGAAACTAATTAGCCAACACTCATGAAACAAGTAAATGGTTCAGGGTAGTTTTAAGTTCCTTTCAGTGATCGGGTTACTCATAGATGAAGGGCTGCAGAGTGATAATGATCTTCTTTCATTCCATTACAATGAAAACATCTCTTTGCGTTATACAAGGATAGAGATATATTTTTTAAAAAACCAACTTGATTACATGTAGCGTCTTTAACATCATAAAAATCCCACAGGAATGATATCGGACAAATTTTGGCAATGAAACGTTTTCAGAGGTAACAGACATACAATCTAAAGCTTGGTGAAAGGGCTAGATATTACGGAGACCTTAAAAGATTTCTGTGTTATAGAGAGACGGAGCGATCGACGAAGGAAACTTGAAGCACAGAGCATAGATGGTCAAAGGGACAGCTGCCAAGGTTGTGGTGAGGAAACTGGGAGATGTACCAGTGAGCAGAATTGGAGAAATGCAGAATTGCCAGAGTGCTAAGGGCTGGAGGCGATTCCTGAGAGTGGGAAGTGAGAATTTGGGCAAAAGTAACGACATTTTAAATTTGATGTGCTGCTGGATGAGGAACCATTGTGCAGTGACCACAGGCATGATGGGTGAACAGGGCACGGAGCATGTCTGTGAGATACAAACTAGAGTTTGGGAGGTTGGCCTGAAGTTCATTGGAATAGCTGAATCTGGAGATACAAAGGCATGAACGAGGGTTTCAGCAACATTTAAGCTGAGATAGGGTCAGGGATACATTGTGTAACAGAGTAAACAAGTAGAGTTGCTGATAGAGACAATATGAATCATTGCAGAATTCTGGTAAATGTGCAGAATGTGTGATTCTCATTTTTGGAGTTTGGATTGCAAAACATAGAGGCAGATGGCTTTTGGTTAGTCCTGTGAAGGTGCTTTTCTTTAAATTAATCAGAAAGTCTTCAGCACAAGTGAGCTGGGTGCGTATTCCAAGGAAGCATGTGATAGCAGTCAAGTGCTTGGGAGAAACCCTGGAGTGTTAATGGATAAAACAGCTGAATTTATGAGAGAGAGAGACCAAACACATTAAAGTAACTTGCTTAGTTTTGACTTGGAAAAGGAGGTTCAATGTTTTAGTTCAGAAGAACCAAGAGCTCATTCAGTTTCGCTAAGCAGGAGAATGAAGGCAGTTGAGAAAGCAGTCAGCTCAGCAGAAGTGAAGTGAAGGGTGTGAAGTCGCTATGTTGTGAATGTGTATTGAAACATTCCAGTTCCCTTAAGTGGAAGGATTCGGAGATGCCGGTGTTGGACTGGGGTGTACAAAGTTAAAAAATCACACAACACCAGGTTATAGTCCAACAGGTTTAATTGGAAGCACTAGCTTTTGGAGAGACGCTCCTTCATTAGGAGATTGTGGAGAGCTCGATCGTAACACAGAATTTATAGCAAAAATTTGCAGTGTGATGTAACTGAAATTATACCAGTTACATCACACTGCAAATTTTTGCTATAAATTCTGTGTTAGGATCGAGCCCTCCACTATCACCTGATGAAGGAGCGTCGCTCCGAAAGCTAGTGCTTCCAATTAAACCTGTTGGACTATAACCTGGTGTTGTGCGATTTTTAACTAAGTGGAAGAAGATTCAGTCTATCATTAGTGAAAGAAAAGATTCTTGGCTCAGAAAGGGATCATCAAATTTTCTCCACATTCCAAGGAAAGTAAACTGTAGGCATTAAATAAAAATGTAGAGTTGAGATAAATGTGGTTCTTTGAATCTGAGTAGTAGATATTGTTGGGGAAACATGTTAAAACTTTGTTTTGATGTCTGTGTTCAAAATTTCTAACTGTCTTTTACTTATATACTTTGGTTTGTTTGATTTGTTCCTTTTATGTACTAAGGTTATGTGCTGTTGCTAAAGAACATCTCGAGCTTCGTGTACATGTCTTTCAGTGACAAGCCACAACAACAATCAACAATTGAATATATGACCTTTCAAGCCAGGTTTCATCCTGGGATCTCACTTGTCCAACATTATCATAAACTTGGATTATATCAAAGTGGGGGCTCTTGTCAGGGTTGGAATTGAATAGATTTTAGAAGAAGGTGCACCGGGTGGAGAGGCCTGTGACCAGTGGTGTGCCACAAGGATCAGTGCTGGGCCCACTGCTTTTCATCACATTTATAAATGATTTGGGTGTGAAAGTGGGAGGTATGGTTTAGTAAGTTTGCAGTTTAGGTGGTGTAGTTGACGGAGAAAAAGAATATTGCAGAGTACAGTGGGGATCTTGATCAGATGGCCCAATTGAGCCGAGGAGTGGCAGATGGAGTTTAATTTAGAAAAATGTGAGGTGTTGCATTTTGGTATGGCAAACTAGAGCAGGGTCCTGGGGAGTGTTGCTGAACAAAAATACCTAACGGTGCAGGGACATAGTTCCTTGAAGGTGGAGTTGAAGGTGGACAGGATAGTGAAGATCTTTGGCACACTTGCCTGCATTAATCAGTGCACTGAGTAAGGGGGTATGTCATGTTCCGTTTGTACAGAGGCCACTTTTGGAATACTGCACACAATTCTAGTTGCCCCTGTATAGGAAGGATGTTGTTAAACTTGAAATGGTTCTGAAAAGGTTTATAAGGATGTTGCCAGGTCTGGAGGGTTTGAGCTGTAGGATGAAACTGAACAGGCTGGGGGTGTTTTCTCTGGAGTGTCGGAGGCTGAGGGGTGACCTCATAGACGTTTATAAAATCATGAGGGGCGTGGATAGGATTAATAGACAAAGTCTTTTCCCTGGGGTAGGGGAGTCCAGAACTAGAGGGCATAGGTCTAGGGTGAGAGGGGAAGGATTTAAAAAGGAGCTGTGGGGTAACGTTTTTACACAGAGGGTGGTGCGTGTATGGAATGAGTTGCCAGAGAAAGTGGTAGAGGCTGGTACAATGACAACATTTAAAAGGCATCTGGATGGGTCTGTGAATAGGAAGGGTTTAGAGGGATATGGGCCAATTGCTGGCAAATGGGACTAGGTCAGAATTTGACCTCTGTCTCTAGTCAGTGCAGGTGAGTTAGACCAAAGGGTCTGTTTCCTTACTGTATGAATCTGTGCCTCTGTAATTGAGTATGTGAAAGTACAGTATATAAAAGAGGCAAACTATGGTGAGTTTTATAGCACAGATTGGACTTTCAATATGATTCTGATTCTGTGTAGCAGATCAAAAAGTGATACTTTGAAATCCTTGATGAAGGCTCAACTGAGACAGTTGACAGATAAACTGTTGTTAGAAATAAAAGCAGAATCTTATAAGGAGGAGCTGCCTAAACCAATTATACACTATTTACAATTGAAAGGAGGAAACCTAAACTTGATGTGTCATCATGAGGATTAGATAAGATTCTGTTGGAATTTTTTTTAAAAAATGTGACTTGGAGAGAATTGAAAAGATACGAGATGGAAGAACGCTGAATGAAAAGAAAAGTTAATGGATGGAGAAGAGAATGTAGAGGAAAGAGTAATGGAAATGGAACTTAAACATCTTGATTTTCAATTAAAGAGAGAACTCAGACAACATGAGAGAGAAAAAAAAAGCATAGAAAACTGAGGCAGTATCTCAGAGAATGATTCTGATTCAAATGAGAGATTTAATTGAACTAGAAATCGATGTTTAGTATTTCATTTCACTGAAGACGGAGTTTGAAATAATTGCATGGAGGCCATTATTCTGTGACAAAGTCCCCCTTTATTTACATGTGCACAGTACACTGGCTGTGGCCAGCCAGCTCAGAGTCAGTCCCCTGAACTGAGGAGATTCTAAATCCCTTGGTTATTTTTTTTACAAGTGAGTTTTGCATTTTATTCCACAACTATTAAACACAAAAGCACAGTACAACAGACCAATGTTCAGTATCTTCTCATGACCAGCCTCTGAGGTGCCTCCAAAATAGATAATCTTTAAAAAAAATAGAAATAGCAACAGAGTTCAAAAAGACTCAACGAAGCCTGAGCAGTACTGCATTTACAGCAGTTGTTCACCTGGACCTCTGCCTCTTTTGCGCATAAGCTTCTTCTCACCACTTTACTCTCATATTGTCAAAGATCTCCCAACCCCAGAATCGAAACTCCCCTGGTTATATTGGTCAGCTGGGGCTCCCTGATTGGTACAGGTTAACAACTCCAGTCAAGGAGCTCATAGTCAACAAGATCCACCTGGTTCCAATCCCTACAGAGTTGAAAGATATTTCCTCTCATTTGAAAAGGTAGCTGGGCTGGTAAAGTGGCCAAAACGTATTTGGATATTTTCCAATCAACCCGTTCAGAAATGCAGTTACCCACTTCAGGACAGGGTGGGATTTGAACACTGGGCTGCAGCTTTCAGACGACCTTACGTACGGGTATGTCTGTGAATGTGGTACTTCAGTTTATCAAAGAACCAATCCGCAGATTGAGAAACCGTTAGAATAACTACTCGATGCTTGTGAACCTACGACCCTTAAGCTTGCCTGTTAAATGTACGAAAGGCACATCCACCCAGACATTTGTCGAATTTGCAGGAGGAAAAGAAATGCTATGTGGTGAGTGGGTTCAATCTCTGAATTCAGAGAAGAGATTTGAGAATGTAAGATGATCAGAAATTGTATTCCAGTAAACTAAAATTTATTTAAAAGTGCAAAAAAATCTGGCAGTCCGAGCACATACTCACGGTATTTCACGAGGACAGTTACACATGGGGCGTTGGTGATATGGGAACCACAAGGACATTGGAGGGATAGAAAATCCAGGCACGGAATAAAGTACTAGTTGTAGGGAGCACACACAAGGATACCAAGGTAATGAATGAGAAAGGCTAGAATCCAAAAAGGAAATGAAGAAAGTAACATGATTCCATTGTAATAAGACAGGACACAATAAAATTAATTTCTGAAATCTAAATGGGAGATTGATTGCAGTATTGGGTGTACCTGAGGAATCCTCAGATAAAGGAGCATCAGGAATAGACATTAAAACTGTAGCTTTAATACATGTTACTTAGAATCCATTAAAAAGGGTGAGGCGGCTCCGGACAGTCAAGTAAATTCTTTATCAACAATCAGTAAAGCCAGACAGAACACTAGAAGTTCTGAATATTTCATTTCTAAAGGAATTATAAAGTCATTGAGCTGTACAGCATGGAAACAGACCCTCGGGGTCCATGCACCCCAGATATCCGAAATTAATCTAGTCCAGTACATGGTCCATATCCCTCGAAACCCTTCCTATTCATGTACCCATCCAGATGCCTTTTAGATGTTGTAAGTATTGTGGGAGGAAGCTGGAGCACCCACGTTCTCCCCGTGTCTGCGTGGGTTTCCTCCGGGTGCTCTAGTTCCCTCCCACAATCCAAAAGTGTGCAGCTCAGGTGAATTGGCCATGCTAAATTGCCCACAGTGTCCAGGGATGTAGGTTAGATGCATTAGTCAGGGGAAAATGTAGGGGAATGGGTCTGGGTGGGATACTCTTCAGAGGGGTGGTGTGGACTTGTTGGGCTGAAGGGCCTGTTTCCACACTGTAGAGATTCTAATTCTAATTCTAATCGTACTCACCTCCACCAGCACAATCCATACGCCCACCACCCTCTGTGTGAAACAGTTGCCCCTGAGGTGCCTTGTAAATCTTTCCTCTGTCACCTTGAACCTATATCCTCTAGTTTTGGTCCTCATGATTTTATAAACCTCTACAAGGTCACCCCTCAGCCTCCGACACTCCAGGGAAAACAGCCCCAGCCTATTCAACCTCTCCCCATAGCTCAAATCCTCCAACCTTGGCAACATCCTTGTAAATCTTTACTGTATCCTTTCAAGTTTCACAACATCCTTTCTGTACCAGAATTGAACACGCTACTCCAAAAGTGGCCTCAACAACATCCTGTACAGCCACAACAAAGCCTCCCAGTAGTAATCCTCAATGCACTGACCAATAAGGGCAAACATATCCTGTCTCCCTGCGACTCCACCTTCAAGCAAAGAGGTAAACCATTATATTTATTGAGAAACACTGGAGATAGTCAGTCACTGATATTAATTGCTGATACAATTTGTCTTTCAGAGGGGTAAATGAGGGAGTATACATTGCTTAGCGATATATATGGAAGTTGCAAACCAGTCCCACTATATCAAGTCTGATTAACCAATCATAGTCATAGAGTCATACAGCTCACACCATGGAAACAGACCCCTTCAGTCCAACCAGTCCATGCCGAACATAATCCCAAACTAAACTAGTCCCACCTGCCTGCTCCTGGTCCTAGGCCGTTTCTATTTATACAGTTATTAAAATGTCTTTAAAACGTTATAATTGTACCCGCATCCACCACTTCCTCAGGAAGCTCTTCCATACATGCACCACCCTCTGTGTAAAAAATGTGTCTCTCATGTCTTTTTTAAATCTCTCTCCTCTCACCTTAAAACTGTACTCCCTCATCTTGAAATCCCCTATCCTAGGGAAAAGACAGCTACCATTAACACTATCGATACCTCTCATTATTTTTTAAACTTCTATCAGGTCACCTGGGGCAGCAAGGTGGTGGCTCAGAGGTTAGCACTACTGCCTCACAGCACCAGGCAGCCAGGTTTGGTTCCACCCTCCTCTGTGTGGATTTTGCACATTCTCCCTGTGTCTGTAATGGGTTTCCTCCCACAATCCAAAGCTGTGCAGGTTAGGTGAATTGGCCATGCTAAATTGTCTATAGTGTTCAGGGATGTGTAGGCGAGGTGCATTCATCAGGGGTAAATATAGGGTAGGCGAAATAGGTCTGAGTGGGATACTCTTCAGAGGATTGGTATGGAGGTCTTGGGCTGAGGGGCCTGTTTTCACACTGTAGGAATTCTATGATTCCACCCCTCAACCTCCCGCACTCCAATGAAAAATGTCTCAGCCTATCCAGCCTTGCTTTATAACTCAAACCATCCATACCCAGCAACATCCTGGTAAATCTCTTCTGAATCCTCTCCAGGTTAAAAATATCCTTCCTATAACTGGGTGAGAAGAACGGGACATGGTATCCCAGAAGAGGCCTCACCAATGCCCTGTCCAACCTTAGCATGACTTCCCAACTCCTGTACTGAAGGGACTGGAGAATTTTAAGTTAGTGTAACAAATAGTTATGGAAGAAATTAATTTTATCTTGGAAATCACCTGACTGGTTCAAAAATATTTGCCTCACTGAGGATGGTGGGTAACGACCATTAGAAGTAAACAAAACTGAGTGCCAGGAGGAACATCCAGGATTGTTTTCTGACTGTGTTGTGACTAGATCTCGGGCCTATTGAATTAGGCAGGATGTGGAGGGGTCTATGAAAAAGGAAGGTCATTTTGAAATTCATTTAACAGATACGATGTTTGTAAAGTTAAACAAAAAGGGTGAAGGGACAGAGAATGCCACTGATGTATTTAGCCCATCTTCTTTAATAGAAATGCAACAGACTGATTCTGAATTAAGAGAGCTGTACCAAGCAGTTTAGTCAGAAATTGAATCAGAACCTATAACTAGGTTGTTCATTGGAAGGCAAAGTACGAATGAAGATGCCTTTAACGGGCTTTGCAGGTAAATTAGCCCGTTTGAAAACATGGGTGACTTAAAGGTGGTGGTTAGTCGGTGAAAATTGCCAGAGGTAATTTAATGGCGAGAAAAAGGGTTCAGTTGTGTGTGAGAGCAGTTCTGGATACAGTCGGTTCTGATGTAATGCGATAGTTCCTTTCCCGTACCATTTAAACCACAGGGACCAAAATTGCGTTATAGTCAATACGGGTGGGGGAAGTTCATGGTCTACAAATAACAGTCAAACCCCTTCAATCACGCTAAAGCTAATTCGCGTTGAAGAAACACATGTTGTAGCAGAACCAACTGTGTATAACAAAAAAACTGTACAAATGAGGAAATGGAGACCACCTCAAATTGCGGCTGATGTAGAATGGGCAGTTATCGACTCATTGTTAGCTCCGCCTGAGCACCTTTACAAACTTCTATGAGTGATTCTCAAAATTCTAATGGCAGTTTCACTCGATTATTGGGGAAAAAAAAACACAGGCTAAAGCATTAATATATTTTTATGGCCATGCAAAATTGCAAATTGAGTCCAAGAATGTGCAGGCTCGGTGGATTAACCGTGGGACATGCAATGGGTCTGAGTGGAACGCTCCGTGAAGGGTCAGTGTGGACTCAATGGGCCAATGGGATTCAACAAGCAATGAAAATCAAGGAGGTATGAAGACTAAGTTCAAACTTCTGTTGCTAGAGTTGGGGTGTAAATATTATTTCCTGTGTCTGGGGAGCAACGAAAATCAAAACTTCATTGGATTTTATCCAATGAATAAGAAACTTATTGAGGTGACTTATACAGTGGATACTCCAGGCAGGGGTGAGGGAATCTGCCTGTGTGTCATGTTAATATATTAAAAAGATATCATGACAAGGAGGATAGTTAGCAGAAAAGTATGTATGAGAGTGAAAGAAATAGAGAGTGAAATAAAAATATCAGAACATTTGGAGGATGAATCGTAAATTGAAATTACAAAATCTGGCTCTCATATTTAGATATTTATGGGGATGCTTAAAAAGATCAGTGGAATATTATGCTAGCTGCCAGAAAACTATCAAAGTGACACTCAAAAGCTATTACAGACTCGAATTGATTTGTGTGACTAGACCAGGAAAAATATCTTTAGTTATACATGATGTTTAAGATTTACTAGGATATTGCTGGGACTGGAGGGTTTGAGTTAGAAGGAAAGAGTTTCTTCACTGGAGCAAAGGAGGTTGAGGGGTAACCTAATAGAAGTTTACAAAATCATGAGGGGTGTGCATAAGGTGAATAGCAAAGATCTTTTCCCTGGGGGTGAGGCATAGTTTTTAAGGTGAGATGAAGAAGGTTTAAAAGGGACCTTAGGGGCAACGTTTTCACACAGAGGATGCTTTGTATGCAGAACGGACTGCCACAGGAACTGGTCAATGCAAGTACAGATACAACATTTAAAAGATTAAACACTTAATTTGGACAGGTACCTGAATAGGAAGGTTTAGAGGGATATGGGCCAAATGCAGGCAAGTGGGACTAAGTTTAGTTCTGGGAGACTTGGCCCGAAGAATCTGTTTCTGTGCTGTATGACTCTATGACTATGTAGGGGATAAAACAACAGCTTTATGGGCTCAGTTCAGAAAAATCAGCTCCAGTGAGGGAAACAAACATGATAACATTGGACAATAACTTTAATGAACTGAGCCATTGTAGCTGAAACTCACCTCATGTCACAGTGCCAAAATTAGATGGGTTCAGAAAATTATACTTTGTCTGTCATTCAGTCAAGTGGTAACAAAGATAGATTCTCCTGTGTTTTCATTACAACAGCAATATCTTGAAAACAAAAGGACGTACAGAATTCATCGCTACAATTGACTTCTTAAAGAATATTGACAAGTGTCTTTGACTGATAAAGCCAAAAAACATATCAGCTTTTGTAACACTGGATGGAACTTATCAACGGAAGGTTACGCTATTCGGAACACACCAGCAACTTTTCAATGATCAAATAATAGCAAAACAAATTGAAGCGTTACTTACACCACTTCAACAAAACGTTTAGTCAGTTAAAATATTCAATTTGGTCAAAATCTGGCTGAGGGTGAACTTGACAAAGGAAAAGTATGACTTACATGAGTCATGTTGTGGAACTGGTCATGAACCACATAGAGAAGTGAAAATAAGGGCTATCTTTTTCTGTGCCCTGAGACACAGTACAGAATTTTGTAATACACTGGCATAAGTGTACTAAACTGGCTCCTTTGACAAATTTATTGAAGAAAAGAGAAAAAATTGAATAGACAGAGAAATGTCAAATTGCCTTTTACAGGGGCAACCTGATAGAGGAGAAAATGAGGACTGCAGATACTGGAGATCAGAGTCGAGGGTGTGGTGCTGGAAAAGCACAGCAGGTCAGGCAGCATCCGAGGAGCAGGAGAATCGACGTTTCGGTCATAAGCTGACTAAACTTTGTTGAAGCGGTGTAAGTAATCTTTCAATTTTTTGTTATTAGTTGATCTTTGAAAAGTTGCTGGTGTGTTCCGAATAGTGTAACTTTACGTTGATAAATCCCATCCAGTGTTACAAAAGCTGTATTTTTGGCTTTATCAGTCAAAGATAGACACTTGTCAATATTCTTTAAGAAGTCAATTGTAGCGATGAATTCTATATGTCCTTTTGTTTTCAAAATATTGCTGTTGTAGTGAAAACACAGGAGAATCCATCTTTGTTACCATTTGACTGAATGACAGACAAATTATAATTTTTTGAACCCATCTGATTTTGGTACAGTCACAGCAGGTGATGAAGGGCTTATGCTCGAAAGGTCAACTCTCCTGCTCCTTGGATGCTTCCTGACCAGCTGTGCTTTTCCAGCACCACACTCTTCACGACCTGATCGAGGTCTACAAAATTGTGAGAAGCATAAATATGGTGGATAGTCAGAGGCTTTTTCCCAAGGTGGAAAGGTCAACTACAAGAGGGCACAGGTTCAAGCTGAGAGGGGAAAAGTTTAGGAGAGATGAACAGGGAAAAAGTTTCAAACTGAGGGTGGTGGGTGCCTCGAGTGCATTGCCACTGGGGGGTGGTGAAATCAGCAACATTTAAGGCCTATCTTGATAGACACATGAACGGGAGACAAACAGAGGGATAGAAACCACACATGGGCATTAAGTAGTGGATTTAAATGATGATTACGGATGGGCGCAAGGTGGGTAGGCCAATTCTTGTGCTGTATTGTATTGTATTGCTTAATTTGGAAGCTATGCTGATAATTGCACCGTTTCTGGTGGTACCAGGTTCTGAGAAGACATTCAAACTGGCTCTTTATGCAGCAACAACATATGGGTGCTGTCCCACTCCAAGTAGATAAGATGAGGATTGAATAAACAGTGAGTTATTCTCGAACTCTGACTCTCTGTCAATGGAAATATTCAAAGCTGAAGAAAGAGATACAGAAATTCACATATCTAACAACTCTGCCGAGACCTTAACTTCGATGGATCACAATCTTAGATTAGATTAGATTACTTACAGTGTGGAAACAGGCCCTTAGGCCCAACAAGTCCACACCGACCCGCCGAAGCGCACCCACCCAATCCCATTCCCTTATACCTAACGCTACGGGCAATTTAGCATGGCCAATTCAACTGACCCGAACGTTTTTGGACTGTGGGAGGAAACCGGAGCACCCGGAGGAAACCCACGCAGACACGGGGAGAATGTGCAAACTCCATGCAGACAGTCGCCTGAGGCGGGAATTGAATCCAGGTCTCTGGCGCTGTGAGGCACCAGTGCTAACCACTGTGCCGCCCACGTGGTTCGTGTTGGAAAGAGTTTGTGACAAGAATTTCAGACTGTTCTATTGAAGTCCCATGTTACAGCCAACCAATTTAGGACGGCACGGTGGCTCAGTGGTTAGCACTGCTGCCTCACGGGACCTGGGTTCGATACCACACTCGGGTGACTGTCTGTGTGGAGTTTGCACGTTCTCCCCGTGTCTGCGTGGGTTTCCTCCGGGTGCTCCGGTTTCCTCCCACAGTCCAAAAATGTGCAGATCAGGTGAATTGGCCATGCTAAATTGCCCTGTAGTGTTAGGTGCATTAGGCAGAGGGAAATGGGTCTGGGTGGGTTACTCTTCAGAGGACTTGTTGGGCTGAAGGGCCTGTTTCCACACTGTAGGGAATCTAATCTAATCTAAAAAAATCATGCGACTGATAAATGTTAAAGTGGATATTTTGACAAGAGCAAAAATGGATAAAACTGAATATTGTGATCAAAATAATCTTGCATTAGACTATAATGAAAAGCACTATTTATTTAATATGAATATACTATTCCTGCTGACCTAACATTGAAATAGGTAAAAAAATTAAATGCCTCTTCAGGATAATTATCTTTTCCTTTTGCATGGTGTGGATATGTGATAAGCATGCATAATATTATAAGTTTTAAAATAATACTTAATGGTAAGGTATTGGGAGTGTCGCTGAACAAAGAGACTTTGGAGTGCAGGTTCATAGTTTCTTGAAAATGGAGTTGTAGGTAGACAGGATAGTGAAGAAGGTGTTTGGTATGCTTCCGTTCATTGGTTCAGTGCATTGAGTAGAGGAGTTGGCGGGTCGTGTTGCAGGTGTACAGCATATTGGTTAGATCACTTTTGGAATACAGCACTCAATCCTGGTCTCCCTGCTATAGGAAGGATGTTGTGAAACTTGAAAGGCTTCATAGAATCCCAACAGTGTAAAAGCAGGCCATTCGGCCCGCAAGTCCCCACTGCCCTCCAAAGAGCATCCCACCCAGACCCACAACCCTAACCTATCCCTGTAACCCTGCATTTCCCATGGCTAACCCACCTAGCCTGCACATTGTTGGATACTACGAATAATTTAGGATGGCCAATCCACCTAACCTGCATCTTATGGGAGGAAACTGGAGCATCCAGAGGAAATCCACGCAGATAGAGAATGTGTATACTCCACTCAGACAGTCTCCCAAGGCTAGAACCAAACCTGGGTACCTGGCACCGTGCCGCCCCTGAGCCACTGTGGCTCAGAAAAGGTTTACAAGAATGTTGCCACGGTTGGAGGGTTTAAGCTACTGTAGGGAGAGGCTGAAAAGACTGGGGCTATTTTCCCTGGAGTGTCAGTGGCTGAGGGGTGACCTTACAGAAGTTTATAAAACCATGAAGGACATGTATAGGGTGAATAACCAAGGTCTTTTCCCCAAAGTTTAGGAGTTTTAACTAGAGGGCATAGGTTTAAGGTGAAAGGGGTAAGATTTAAAATGGACCTGAGTGGCAACCTTTTCATGCAGAGGGTGGTGCGTGTATGGAATGAGCTGCCAGACGAAGTGGTGGAGGTTGGTACAATTGCAACATTTACAAGGAATCTGGATGGGTATATGAATTGGAAGGGTTTAGAAGGATATGGGCCGGGTGCTGGCAAATGGGACTAGATTAGTTTGGGATATCTGGTGGGCATGAACAAGTTGGACCAACGGGTCTGTTACCATGCTGCACAGCCCAATGACTCTAGGAGTTTAGAAAAAAGACAGAAGGGTTTTGTTAGTTCTGTGAATTTTATTCAACAGGTCAGAAAGTAATTTTAAAAAGTGACTAAATCCATTGTTTAAAGGAAAACATGTGACAGCATTCAAGTGACTAGGAGTAGCCTTGAAGTGTTAATGGGTAAAACATATTCCGGAGTTTACGACAGATAAACACATTAAGACAATTAACGTGTTCAGTTCAGTTTCGCCCATGAGAAAGCATGAGTTATTCATGGAAACTGGTCACCTCGGCAGAAACAGATTCTAGTCTGTGAAGCTTTCAAGTTGTGAAAGTATGTAGGAGTGTTTGAGTTATTTGAAATGAAAAGAGATTTAGGCCATTGGATCTGGAAAAGGATGTCTACAGACTGAGAGAGGAATGGTAAAGTTGACTCCAAAACTCAAGAAAAATAAGTTAGAAGAAGTCAATTTGATAACTGCTTCGAAATGAGATAGAAATGAAATGTTGTTGGAATTGAGTATTTATAAAACATAGTATAGGGAGACAGGTTGAAGTTTATTTGGTGCTATGATTTTTTCATCGATATATATAATAGATATATATATTTTTTTATATATTTACGCCTAGCATTCTTTGTTTCTTTTCTTCCTTTGCAAAATAAACTTATACTTTACTTTGTTAAAGAATACCTGCAGCCTTATGTGACTATTTTCAGTGACCAACCATCACGTTAACTAGTGGAAAGAAAGTACGAGCAATCAGAGTGGGTTTCCTTCTGGGATTTGACTTGTCCAGTATTATTACCAGCTGGGATCATAACAGTGCAAAACTAAATGCCAAGGCCATGCCTGTCCAGTTCAGGCAGTAACCAGGAGAGCGATTGAATGGAGGGTAGGAAACAGATTTTTGAAAGTAATGAAGCCATCGGCATTGGTCTTCTCCATATTTAAGAAAAGAAAATTGCTTCTTGTTTCAGGGCAAGCAGTGACAAAATCAGAGTCAGTAGCGGAATTGGGTGACGTGGGTGCTGAGGTAGAATTGAGTGTCATCAGTAAACGTGAAACGTAATGTTGCATTTTCATCTGGCATTCAGTCATATGGACCTGATTTCAATCAGTCCACCTTTGTCACAATAACTTGGTGCATATTCTTACCCTTGTGCAGTGATTCCTTTATCTCTGATTGGATGTCAGCAGCAGCCATCAATGGAGATAACCAATGGTGGAGCTTTAAAGGTGTCAGCTCCTCATGAGGACACACAGTGTTACACACAGTACAGCAATGGCGAGAACCTCATTTTGATGGGCCATGAATGTGGATAGTTAGGATTACACCTCGGAGCACCCACTTCAAAACTGGGAGAGAGCGAATGGTGGGCCAGCAGTAAAGAGTGTGCGCTGGAGCTCCTCAAGCTCTACTCAGCTAGACAAGATGCCTTTTAGATCAAGGGTGATCAAAGCAGACTCAGAGAGAGAACGGACGAGTCTACTTGATGCTGCAAGTCATTGACATAATGTGTTCTAGCATAGATAAAGTGGCAAGTGGTGTGGAGTAGCAGATACCCCAATGAAATTAGCTCAAGTGTGCATTCACCACAGCTGTGTAGCCACTGCATATTAATTGTGCTCGCCGTCCAAAATATAACGGCTTAGACTTAATCTCATGTTGCTGCACCAAAGTGCTCTCCATGGCGGTGGGAGTGGTGAAGTGAAGCAAGGACATATTGGTAGAATGGGACGTGGTATTGGGGAATCTATTCAAAGCGAGCTTCCCTGTCCTCAGGCCCCAGCCTCAGCCCCTCACCCTCTCTGGATAAACCTTCTCCTGCACATGTCCAGTGTTTGCTGAGGTTCTCAAGGACTCCAGAACTCTGGGGGTGCAGGTCACGGGAAATTAGAGCAGGGATCCAACCCCTGCTCAGACCACGCCGGGGTTGTAACCTGATGCTGGAAAATGAAGAGTAAGGCTTTGTGGGAGGACATAAACTGATGGGAGACCAATCGAGGATGTCCAATGGGTGGCTGTTTCATATCAGAGGCATAGAGGGGTGTGATGGGGAGCTGGGGGTGGGGTGGGTGAGAAGGTGTGGGGGGGGCTGGTGGTGGAGGGTTGGGGCAAAAACAGTGCGTCTCCTTGTGAGACACTGAGTCCACAGGATCAATCCAAATGAATTGTATTAACCAGGCATCAAGAGAATCCAGGGCGTCAAACCCATCACTGACCCCTTCTTTCTGGGTGGCCTGGGGAGAATTTGAGCTACTCTCCCAGTTAGTCCTGTCGTTCCGAACCCAGCAGCAAGGCTTGGCTGGTGAATACTGAACCATCTCCAGTTCTATCTAGGTGCCTAGCAAGCACCTTCCAGTGCCAGAGGCCCAGAGGTGGGAATACAGCACTCACTATAATGCAGTTGGGCACCATTAATTGAGTTTCTAGAGGGTACCATGGGCCAGGTCTGAAGGGGATTTCACTTGTTGGAAGGTTGGCACTATCGTTCCTGGTGCCAATGTTTTTGCTCCCTCTTTCCAAAACCATTATCACCTTAGAATCCCCCCACTTTGTCCCACGCCTTACATTAAGTACTGCAGATGGACAGTTTGGCACATGTGGCAAAACGTGCAGTAATAGAGTGATGTCCTTTCGTTTCACAGAATCACCAAAGTGTTATGACACAGAAGAAGGCCATTTGGCCCATCGTGCCTGCACTGGTTCTTCAAACGAGCATCATTACCGAGTGCTCATTTCCTGCCTTTTGCGCACGCCTGGGCACACTATTGCGCTAGCTACGAAGACAGGTTGAGTAGGTTAGGTTTGTTTTCATTAGAAAAAAGGAGATTGAGGAGGGGAACCTGATTGAGGTTTACAAAAACATGAAGGGTATAGACAGGGTGGATAGAGACAAGCTTTTTCCCCAGGGTGAAGGATTCAATAACGAGAGGTCACATTTTCAAGGTGAGAGGTGGAAAGTTTAAGGGGGCAGTACTTCAGACAGAGGGTGGTGGGCGTTTGGAACGCGTTGCCAGCAGAGGTGGTAGAGGCAGACACGGTAGATTCATTTAAGATGCGTCTGGACAGATGCATGAGTAGGTGGGGAACAGGGGGATACAGATGCTTAGGAATTGACCGACCGGTTTAGACAGTACATTTGGATCGGCTCAGGCTTGAAGGGCCGAACGGCCTGTTCCTGGGCTGTAAATTTTCTTTGTTCTTTGTTCTATTTCTATCCAAATCTTCATCCAATGCCCTCTTGAATGCTTCGATTGAACCTGCCTCCACCACTTCCAGGCAGTGCATTCCACACTCGAGCTGTTAACCGAGAGAAAACATTTTTTTTTCCTCACATCACCCTTGCTTCTTTTGCAGATTAATTTAAATCTGCTCCTTCTTGTCCCGGTTCATTTTTGGAGCAGGAGCAGCTTCTCCCTATTTACTCTCTCCAGACCGCTCATGATTTTGGAAACCTCCATCAGGTCTCCCCTTAGCCTTTTTCCCTCCAAGGAGAACAGTCCCAATGTCTTCAACGTATCCTCAAAACTGAAGCTCCTCAGCCCGGGAGCCATCATTGCAATCCATGTCTGCACTCTCTGTAATGCACATCCTCCCTATAAAGTGACACTCAGAACTGTACACAAGACTGCAACTGACACTAGCATGAGTCTTATGCAAGTTTCACATCACCTCTTTGCTTTTGTACTCTGTGCCCTTATTAATAAAGCTGAGATCACTGTATGCTTTACTTATTGCTCTTGCTACCTGTCCTGCCGCCTTCAATGATCTGTGTACATATACACCCAGGTCCTGCCCCCTCTTAGAATTGTACTCCCAATTTTCTTCCAATGTTCTTCTGGACAAAATGGCTTCCCTCAGACTTCTCTGCACTGAAACACATCTGTCACCTACCTGCCCATTCCACCAGCCTGGCTACGTCCTTCTGGACTCCCACCCTGCCTTACTCACAGTTTATGGTTCTTCCAAGTTTTAAACTTTGAAACTGCTCCCCGCACATCAAGGTCCAGATCATTAATACCTACATCAGGAAAACCAAGGTCCCGATACCGAACCCTGGGGAACTCCACTACAAACTTCCCTCCAGTCTGAAAATAACCATTTGCCATTATTCTCTGTTTCCTTTTGTGCAAACAATTTTGTATCCATGTTGCTCCTGACCTTTTGCTATTCCATGAACGACATATCTGTTGTATGGCACTGTATCAAACATTTTCTGAAGGTCCACGTATATCACATCGACAGCATTACCCTCATCGAGCCTTTTCTGTTCTCTTGTGGTTAAACGTTTCGCACGCTTGCCACCATTGATCAGTTCTTTGAGTATAAGAGTTGGGAAGTCATGCTGACATTGTAGACGACATTGGTGAGGCCTCTTCTGGGATACTGTGTCCAGTTCTGGTCACCCGGTTATAGGAAGGATATTATTAAACTTGAGAAGGTTCAGAAGAGATGTTGCAGGGTATAGAAAGTTTGAGTTATAAAGAAAGGCTGAATAGGCTGGCACATTTTTCACTGAAAAGTAGGAAGTTGAGAGGTGAGCTTTTAGAGGTTTATAAAATCATAACGGGTATAGATAGAGTTAATGGTAAATGTTATTTCCTTCAGATGAGAGATTATAAGACTAGGGGGCACATTTTTAAAGTGAAAGGAGAGGGATTTAAAAAGGGGCAGTTAATTTACACAGACAGTGGTTCGTGTGTGGAATAAACTCCCTGAGGATGTGGGCACAGTTACAACTTTTAAAAGAAACTTAGATCAGTAGATGAGTAGGAGAGGTCTGAAATTATATTCGGCATGGACTGGTTGGACTGAAAGGTCTGTTCTCTATGACTTTATAATTCCAGGCAAATTGGTTAAACCTGATTTCCCCTTTCGATGTCCATCCTGACTCTTCCCATCTCGGAGAAAATGAGGACCGCAGATGCTGCAGAGTCAGAGTCAAAGAGTGTGGTGCTGGAAAAGCACAGTTGATCAGGCAGCACCCGAGGAGCAGGAGAATCAACGTTTTGAGCATGAGCTCTTCATCAGGAATGATTCTCCTGGTGAAGAGTGAATGCTCGAAACGTCGACTGTCCTGCTCCTTGGGTGCTGCCCTGACCGGCTGTGCTTTTCCAGCACCACACTTTTGGACTCTGGCCCTTCCCAAATACCCTACTACCAACCTTAGCCATGTGGCCACTAATTCTATCCAAGTTAATTTTCCCTCGAAGCTTTTCCATTATTGTAGTTAAACCGACTAGTCTATAATTGCTGGGATTACCCCTGCAATGTTTCTGAAACAAATCTGTAATGTTTGCAATTCTGCTGGTTCTGACATCTCCCTCGAGTTGAGGGAAAGCTGAAAGATTGTGTTTGGTGCCCGTACAATTTCCACTCACAGTTCCTTCAAAGTCCTTGGATGCATCTCATCTGTTCCCAGTACTTTGTCAACTCTAAGTGCCAACAGTCTATCCAACGTTTCTGCCCTGTCAATTTTGAACCCTCCCAGTGATTGAGTTTCTGCCTCTGTCACCACGGTCTGGTTAGCATCTCTTTCTTTGGTAGAGATAGATGTAAAGTATTTAATACTTCAGCCATGCCTCCTGCCTCCATGTGCAAACCCTCCTTCGGGTCCTTAATCAACAGCACTCCTCCTTTTACCACCCCTTCACTATTTATATGGCCATGCGACATCTCTTTATGTTGATCATCAGTCTCTGCTCAGAATTCCTCTTTGTTTCTCTTCATTCCTTTCTCACTCCACCCCACCACCAACCATCCAATATTCCTCTACGTTCTCAATTTTATTTTCTACCTGACACCTTTCTGAAGCACACTTCTTCTTTATCTTAATTTCTATCTCCTTTGTCATCCAGGACCCTCCAAATGGATTCGTTCTACTTTCCATTTGAGAGAATGTCCCTTGACTGGACCCAAACTATCGCCCCTTTGAAGGTAGCCACTTGCTCAGTACCTGTTCTTCTTGTCAACCTCTTATTCCAGTCGATCCTCTCAGTGATGACCTATGCCAATTGATTATCTATCCCTGCACTGTTGCATGCTCTTCTCCTCCATCGTTCCGAATGTTATGATACAATGATCGTTGTCTCTTAAACGTTCCCTCACTGACACTTAATTCACTTGGCTACCTCATTTCCAAGAATCAGATCCAACAATGCAGTTCAGGAATGTTTGTCCCACGCTGCCATGAACACTACAAAGCTTCAGGTCTATGTTTGGGTCATTGAAGCATAACGTTAGCATTTCTCAGTAATTTTCCTGCAGATTTCAACATCCTTTCCCTTAGTTGGTGGTCTGTGGATTGCACTTAGCAATGCATTGTAAACTTTGAGTTCTTTAGATCTAGCCCAACTGATCCTGCCCTTGGATCCTCTTTCTCCAGCGCTGCAATGACTCCTCAATCAATATTGCTCCTCTTTCCTCTTTTCCTCCCTTTTCTGAACACCTGTTTCCAGGAAAATTTAGCATGCACGCTTGTCCTTCCTTCAGCCAGGTCTCTGTTATCGTGACACAATGTCAAAATTCTACCGACCTCTGTGACTTCCCAAGTGTATATACTCCATTCATTCACATATATGCACGGTAACCTGGATATAGACCTTATTTCCTTCTCCTTTACTCTGACTTCACCTCTATCTTGCTATTCTGTATGCTAATGCCAGATACATCTCATATAATCATAGGAAAATAGAATCATAGATTCATACAGTATGGAACAGGCCCTTCAGCCAATCAAGTCTGTACCACCAAAAGTAACTTCTATCTATACCTGATTTGGAGATGCCGGTGTTGGACTGGGGTGTACAAAGTTAAAAATCACACAGCACCAGGTTATAATCCAACAGGTTTAATTGGAAGCACTAGCTTTCGGAGCGTTGCTCCCAACCACCTGATGAAGGAGCAGCGCTCCGAAAGCTAGTGCTTCTAATTAAACCTGTTGGACTATAACCTAGTGCTGTGTGATTTTTAACTATCTATACCAGAGTCATAGAGATACACACCATGTAAACAGACCTTTTGCTCCAACCAGTCCACACCGACCATATTCCCAAACTAAACTAGCCCCACCTGCCTTGCTTGGTCCATATCCCTCCAAACCTTTCTTATACATGAACTTATCCAAATATCTTTTAAACTTTCTTACTGCATCTGCATCCACCATTTCCTCTGGCAGTTCACGCAAACCGCTCTCTGTGTAAAAAAAGTTGCCCCCATGTCCGTTGTCCCCTCACCTTAAAAAAGATGCCCCCATAGTTTGGAACTCCCCCACCCTAGGGAAAGGTCCCTGGTCATTACCCTTATCGTGATTTCCTAAACATCAATAAGGTCACTCCTCATCCTCCTATGTGCCAGTAAAATAACTCCCAGTCTTTCCAGTCTATTTTTCTATCTCAAATCCTCCATTCCTGACAACATCCTGGTGAGTATTTTCTGAACCCTCTCCAATTTAATAACACCCATCCTATAATACTTCCCCACACTAGGTCCATAACCTTGAATGTTATGACACTTCAAGTGCTCATCCCAGTATTTTTTAAAAGGTTGTGATATTTTGTTAGCCCTCGTCTTCTCCTGTACTATTCTCTCTTGTTTCCCACACCCCTTCCAAGCAACCTTAAAACCTTCCCAATAGCAGGAGCAAAATGCCCCAGAAAGAACAGAGTTTCAGCTCTGCTCAGGTACAACTTGCCAAACTGTACAGGTACAATCTGTGCCAGAGCCACTCCCAATATCCCAGGAATCGAAAGCCTTCTCTCCTGACAATCTTGTTGGCCACACATTCATCTGCCTTATCCTCGCCTTCCTGTACTCACTTGCATGTGGCACTGGGAGTGATCTGGAGATTGTGATATAGAATCACCGGATTGTTCTAGTGACAAACAAGACTATCTGGGCCTTTGGGACTACACCACTTCCACAAGCTAATGTCAATCTCTTGCCTTTTACCCATACCCCTGAACACTTTCTCTCTAAATCGTCATCCAGTGCGCTCTTAAATGAGCACTTGCTTGCTAATGATCTACTCATCTCCCTTTTGAATAATCATAGTAACACTACTTGTTCAGGACTTAGAAGTGAGCGGAAAGTGGTCAAAATGATGGAAGAGAGAACTGGAGAGGAACAGCAGGTTCAGGAATGGGGCTGACTGGATGCTTTGCTGTCCATGGTGCGGCCAAGGTTGGGACTACACCCAAATGCAGGAGTTATTATGGGAATGGATCAGGGCAGGTTGTGGTGCTGGGTGGGACAAGGCAATGAGGGATGTGAAGGTCTAGGCTCTAACTGAATGAATGGGGATTAAGAAAGACTGTAATCAGTGAGAAATCCTTGATGGCAAGTGAGTGCAGTGCAGTCAGCATATGGACCACTCAGTTTTAATAGCTCGATGAAATATTCACTTTGATGCAGTGAAAGTAGGAATTCCATTCAATAATTCTGTGAAATGAAAACAGAAATTGCTGGACAAATTTAACTGGTCTGGCGGCATCTTTGGAGAGAGAGAAGGGGAGAGAAAGGGAGAGAAGGAGATAAAAGGGATCTAAGGGGCAACTCTTTCACACAGAGGGTGGTACATGTATGGAATGAGCTGCCAGAGGAAGTGGTGGAGGCTGGTACAATCGCAACTTTTAAAATTGTAAGTTAAATATGACAAAGGGACCTTGGAATGCAGGTTCATAGTTCCTTGAAAGTAGAGTCGCAGGTAGATAGGATAGTGAAGATGGCGTTTGGTATGCTTTCCTTTATTGGTCAGAGCACGGTGTATAGGAGTTGGGAGGTCATGTTGCAGCTGTACAGGATGCTGGTTAGGCCACTGTTGGAATATTGCATTCAATTCTGGTCTCCTTCCTATCGGAAAGACGTTGTGAAACTCAAACGGAATCAGAAAAGATTTACCAGGATGTTGCCAGGGTTGGAGGATGTGAGCTATAGGGAGAGGCTGAACAGGCTGTGGCTGTTTTCCCTGGAGTCTCGGAGGCTGAGGGGTGACCTTATAGAGGTTTATAAAATCATGAGGGGCATGGATAGGATAAATAGACAAAGTCTTTTCCCTGGGGTCGGGGAGTTCAGAACTCGAGGGCATAGGTTTAGGGTGAGAGGGGAAAGATATAAAAGAGACCTAAGGGACAATGTTTTCACACAGAGGGTGGTACATGTATGGAATGAGCTGCCAGAGGAAATGGTGGAGGCTGGTACAATTGCAACATTTAAAAGGCATCTGGATGGGTATATGAATAGGAAGGGTTTAGAGGAATATGGGACAAGTGCTGGCAAATGGGACTAGATTAGATTAGGATAGCTGGTCGGCATGGACAGGTTGGACCGAAGGGTCTGATTCCATGCTGTACGTCTCGATGACTCTATGACTCTTCTTTGGAACTGGAAAAGTCGTGGGTTTTATATTAAGCTTCGACACCAAACTTAAAAACCAGGGAGGAGCAATCTCTTTGCTGGAAGTGACCTACAGGCCTCCTAACAGTCTGAGAGAAACAGAGGAGCAAATATTGATGCAAATACAGGGCAAGTATAAAAACAAAAGGGTAGTGATAATAGGGGACTTCAACTTCTCTAACATTGTGGTAGCCATTTTGTGAAAGGTTTGGAGGGAGCAGAACTCTTACAGTTAATCTAGGATGGTTTTTAAGCCAGTACGTGGGAGGCCCTACAAGAGACGGGAAGGTCCTGGAAACAATTTTTGCCGACAGAGCTCAGCAGGTGGTCAAATTATCAATGGGGGAGCCTTGCGCAGATAGTGGTCATAACTCAGTTAGATTAGATTCGATTCCCTACAGTATGGAAACAGGCCCTTCGGCCCAACCAGACCACACTGAGCAACCCACCCAGACCCATTCCCTTACATTTACCCCTGACTAATGCACTATGGGGCAATTTAGCATGGCCAATTCACCTGACCTGCAACCAGAAGGAAACCAGAGCAAATCCGCACAGACACGGGGAGAAGGTGCAAACTCCATACAGTCAGTTGCCTGAGGCAGGAATTGAACCTGGGTCCCTAGCGCTGTGAGGCAGCAGTGCTAACCATTGAGCCAACCTAGGTTAGATTCCTGATTATTATGGAAAAGAACATGGAAAGGCCTGAGATGAAAGTTCTCAACTGGGAACAGTGAGCTGGGAACAGATACTTTCAGTTAAATCTGTCTCGGAACGTTGGGATGCATTCAAAGAAGAAAGTATGGAGAGTATAGGGCCACCATATTCCAATAAAGAAAAAGGGTGGGACCATCAAATCCTTAAACCCTGGATATCAAGGGGTATACAGCATTGGATTCATAGGAAAAGGGAAGCTAATGGCAGATACCGAGAGTTCAAGACAGCAGAAGCAGCTCTGGAGGAGATTAGAATGTGCAAGAGGGAACTTAAAAGGGAGATTAGGAGAGCTCAAATATGACATGAAAGGAAGGTGGGTAGGTACTATAATGGAAAATGCTAAGTTGCGTTTTACAGGTACATTAGGGTAAAAGTATAATGAGGGAAAGAGGAGGGACCATTAAAGACCACAATGTGCATGATGCCAGAGGACATAGGTCAGGCTCTAAATGAATGCTTTAGATCGGTTTTCACTTGTGAGAGTGACAATGTAGATTTAGAAATCAGGGAGACAGTTTGTACTTTAATTAAAGAAACTAGCATAGATAGAAAGGAGGTTCTGAGTGGTCTCGCAGCATTGAAAGTAGATATATTTCTAGGGCTGGATGAAATGTATCCCAAGTGAGCTGAAAATGTGTTGCTGGAAAGGCGCAGCAGGTCAGGCAGCATCCAAGGAGCAGGAGAATTGAAGATCCTGAAGAAGGGCTCATGCCCGAAACGTCGATTCTCCTGCTCCTTGGATGCTGCCTGACCTGCTGTGTTTTTCCAGCAACACATTTTCAGCTCTGATCTCCAGCATCTGCAGTCCTCTCTTTCCCCTTGTATCCCAAGTGAGGCAGGAAGAAAATACGGATGATTGCAAAACTTTTCAATTCCTCTCTGGCCACAGGAGAGGTGCCAGAGGACTGGAGAACCGTCAATGTGGTGCTGTTCTTCAAGAAGAGAGCAAGAGATAAACCAGGAAACCACAGGCCAGTCAGTCTCATCTCAATGATGGGGAGTCCATTGGAAGCAATTCTGAGGGACAGAATTAATCAGCACTTGGAGAGGCAGGGATTAATCAAGAACAGTCAGCATAGCTTTGTTAGGGAGAAGTCAGGTCTGACCAACTTGATTGACTTTTTTGGAGCAAAGAACAGGTTGTGGAGATGAGGGCAACGTTTTTGATGTCTACTTCGACTTCAGTGAGACTTATGATAAGGTCCTGCATGGGAAACCAATGCCAAAGGTCCGAGCCCATGAGATCCAAGGAAATTTGGCAAATTAGATCCACAATTGTGTGAGCGTCAGGAAGCAGAGGGATGATGGTAGAGGCGTATTTTTCCAACTGGAAGTCTGTGTCCACTGGGGTCCCACGGGAGTGAGTGTTTGAGCTCATACTGTTTGTGGATTATATGACTGATTTGGACTTGAATGTAGGAGGATTGATCAGAAAGTTCACAGATGATGCCAAAGTTGGTGGGATGGTAAATAGTGAGGAAGATAGCCTTAGATCACAAGAAGTATACATGACTGGTCAGGTGGGCTGGTCAGTGGCAAATGGAATTTAATCCAGATAAATATGAGGTGATGCACATGGGCTGGACAACAATGCAAGGGAATACATGATGAACAGTAAGGCCCTGGGGAGTATCGTGGAACAGGAGGACTTTGATGTGCATATACACCAGACCCTTACGGGACGGGGACGGATAGGTGAAGTGGTTAAAAAGGGATATGAGAGACTTATCTTTATTAGCCAAGGTACAGAGTTTAAGAGCAGGGAGGTGCTGGAATTGTGTAAAACGTTGGTTAGGCCACTCTGTGCAGTTCTAGAATCCACATTATAGGAGGGATGTGATAGCACTAGAGAGAATCCAGAGGAGATTTACCAGGAAGTTGCTTGGGCTGGCGTTTTACACTTATGGAGAGGGACTGGACAAACTGGTGTTGTTTTGCTTGGAACGGAGGAGATTGAGGAGGGAAATGACGTATCAAATGATGAGGGGAATAGATAGTGTAGACAAGAAGAAACCTTTCCCCTTGGTGTAGAGATCAATGAGCCGGGGACATAGATTTAAGGGAAGGGGCAGAAGGTTTAGAGTAGATGTGAGGAAAATGTTTTCACCCAGAAAGTGGTGGAAATGTGGAACTCCCTGCCTGTAACATTTATGAAGTATTTAGATGGTGCACTTGTGACGCTCAGGCATGCAAGGCGATGGGCCAAGTGCTGCAAATTGGGGGTCAGAATAATTAGGTGAGCGTTTCTGACCGGTGCCGACGCGATGGGCTGAAGGGCCGTTTCCTGCGCTGTAGATTGCAATGGCTCTATATGGGCTGTGTTTCCTGTCACCGCAATAACCATTCTACAGCTGCATTCACCATCCATGCAGCCCCCGCTCTTGAGGTGTCTCTGCCTACAAAGCAGCAAGGGGTGCCTGCATCATTGGATAACGGGCAAAACGTGCAAATGTTTAAAATTAATTTGTATCCTGGGAGTCCAATTAATTTGCTGCCTCACTCCAAACACTTCCAGCCTCAGCGCTTCCCTCCTGCTCACCACTGGGTTGCTTCACTGTTCACTGTTGCTGGGAGTGAGGGAAGTAATAACTGTGAGGGAGGCAGTGGCGGGTGCTGACTTCGATAAAGAACCGGGAATTAAGGGTCTAATGATGACCATGAAGCTATTGCGGATTGTCAGGAAAGTCCACTACTTTCCTTTAGGGAAGGGAATCTGCCATCCTTGCCTGGTCTGACCTACATGTGACTCCACACCCACAGCAATGCGGTTGATCCTTGACAGCTCTTTGGTCAGCGAGGAAGGGGCAATAAATGTTGGCCTAGCTAGTGGGCTCTCACATCCTGCCAGTACATTTTTAAAAAAGTGGTCATTGTTGATTTTGTCAGCTTGTGGTCACAGTGACCTAATACAGGCTATTGACAATTTGTCCCAGTTTTCTGGTAGTTTATGGAGTTTATTAAGAAGCATCAGTTTAGATATTGATATAGAGTCATAGAGTCATACAGCACGGAAATAGACCCTTTGGTTCAACTCATCCACATTGACCACATACCCTAATTTGACCTAATCCCATTTGCCAGCATTTGACCCATATCCCACTAAACCCTTCCTATTCACATACCCATAAGAAGGGCTCATGCCCGAAACGTCGATTCTCCTGTTCCTTGGATGCTGCCTGACCTGCTGCGCTTTTCCAGCAGCACATTTTCAGCTCTGATCTCCAGCATCTGCAGTCCTCACTTTCTCCTATTCACATACCCATCCAACACTTTATAAATGCTGTAATTGTACCAGCCTCCACCACTCCCTCCGGTAGCTTGTTCCATACACACACCGCCCTCTGCATGAAAACGTTGCCCGTCAGGTCTTTTTTAAACCTTTCCCTCTCACCTTAAACCTGTGTTCTCTAGTTTTGGATTCGCCCACCTGAGAAAAAAAGGCCTTGGCTATTCACGTTATGCATGCTTCTCATAATTTTATCAACTTCTATAAGGTCACCCTCCAGCCTCCAATGCTCCAGGGAAAACAGTGCCCCAGCCTAGTCAGCCTCTCTCCATGGCTCAGACCTCCCATTCTTGGCAACATGCTTGTAAATCTTTTTTGCAGCCTCTCAGGTTTAACAATATCCTTCCTATAGGAGTGCGAACAGAATTCTATGCAATATTCCAAAAGTAGCGTCACGATGTCTTATACAGCCACAACATGACCTCCCAACTCCTATAGGAGACCGTGAGGTCTGCAGACGCTGGAGATCAGGGTTGAGAGTGTGTTGCTGGAAAATCGCAGCAGGTCAGGCAGCATCTGAGGAGCAGGAGAATCGATGTTTTGGGCCGAAGCCCCTTCATCAGGAATCCTTGCCCAAAACATTGATTTTCCTGCTCCTCAGATGCTGCCTGACCTGCTGTGCTTGTCCAGCACCACAATCCCAACTCCTCTACTCAATGCACTGACCAATGAAGACAAGCATACCAAATGCCGCTTTCACCATTCTGTCTGCGTGTGACTCCACCTTCAAAGATCTACGCACTTGCACCCCAACGTCTCTTAGTTCGGTGACACTCCCCAGGGTCCTGCTCTGGTTTGCCTTACCAAAATGGAACACCTCACATTTTTCTAAATTAAACTCCATCTACCGCTCCTTGCCATTGGACCATCGGATCAAGGTCCTGTAGTACGCTGAGATAACTTTCTTCATTGTCCTCTACATCACCAATTTTGTTGTCATCTGCAAACTTACGAACCATTCCTCCTGAATTCACATTCAAATCATGTATATAAATGCGAAAAGCAGTAGAGTTGGCAGGGATCCTGTGGCACACCACGGGTCATTGGCCTCCAGCCTGAAAAACAGCCCTCCTTAGATAAAGAATGTGGAGACCCGTGACAGTTGAGAATGGCTCACTGAGACTAGAGGACAGGGCGGAATTTGTTAGGCTCATTCAAGTGGTGGTGGTGGTGGATGAGGCAGGTGGGGGTGCAGCATCTTACCCTCGAGGTAAGGTGTTAGGGAACTCTCCCATCAGTCTTCCTCCTCTTCATCTGGGCCAGCTTCTCTCTGGGGAAGACCAGGATGAGGACTGCTCCCTATAAAGGCAGGCTAATGAGAATTCCCAACCCCAGCTCATGTTCCTGATGTCCCCTGTTTCTAGGGACTGGTAACAATGATGTATGGGGACAGCTACTCATGATGACAAGATTGACCCTTGCCCACCTTCATTTCAGGGTTACAAAGTTAAAAAAAAAGTCACACAGCATCAGGTTATAGTCCAACAGGTTTATTTGGAAGCACTAGCTTTCGGGAGCGCTGCTCCTTCATCAGGTGGTTGTAAATATGGGTGAAGGTGGTGACAGCTCCCGTTTCCAGTGCACATTGAAGGCTTCCGCAATTTAAAGGTTCCCTGTGTGATGGCACTGAATGGAAAATGGTAGAAGGGCAAATGGAACAAAAGGCAAGTCAGGGAAAGTTGGAGGGCAACCGAGATTAGAGATGACAGCTATCAAAGAACAAATAACAAAAGGAGTGGTAACACATGTGGAGAGGAGAGATAGGTGTTTGCAATGGGTGTTAATAGCCCAATGCAGCAATATCAAGTAAAATAGGAACCTGGGGACAGGGGTGAGGAGGGAAGGCAGATGTAACAAAATGGAGATCAAGTATATTGTCTGAAGTTGTTCATGTTGGGTCCAAAAGGCTGTGAAATGCTGAAGCATAAAATGAGGTATTGCTGCACCAGCTTCACTCGAGAAACGGCAGCAGACCAAGGACATGTCAGCATGAGAGCAAACTGGTGTACTAAAACGAGCGGAAGCTCAGGACCATGCTTGTTGGCGGAGCGGAGATGTTCTGTAAAGCAATTACCTTACTTCTGATATGGCAACTGTACCATTCAAGATCGGAGACGGTTACAGAGAGTGGTGAACTCGGCCCGGACAATCACAAAGGCCAACCTCCCATCCTTAGAATCCATCTACCAGGCCCGCTGTCAAGGAAAGGCCACCAGCATTCTCAAAGATCCATCCCACCCTGGCAATGCTTTTCTACAACCCCTACCATCGGGGAGAAGGTACAGAAGCCTGAACACACGAACCAGCCAGTTTCGTAACAATTACTACCCTACTAGACTACTGAATGGACTCACAAACTCTTAACATTCACTTGTACCTGTGTTTTTGTTTTTGCCGCTGTTTACCTATTATTTATTATCTATGCTACTTAACTCTGTGATCTGTCTGTATTGCTCGCAAGACAAAGCTTTTCACTGTGCCCCGGTACACGTGACAATAAATTCAATTCAATTCAAACCAATATAGTGTACAAAATCCCATGCAAGGACTGCACAAAACACTACATAGGACAAACAGGAAAACAGCTAACGATCCGCGTCCATGAATACCAACTAGCCACGAAACCAGTTATCCTAAGTAGCCACACACAGATGACAAGCAACATGAATTTGACTGGGACAACACTACTATTATGGGACAAGCCAAACAGAGAACAGCCAGGGAATTCCTAGAGGCATGGCACTCATCCACAGATTCAATCAATAAGCACATCGACCTGGCCCCAATATACCGGCCACTGCAGCGGACAGCTGGAACTGACAACCGGAAGCGGCAGATTCAAACCGCTACAAATGCCGGAGGAAAGATCACAGAAGCGCTTCACAGGAGGCTCCCAAGATCTGAGGATGTCACCTAGACAGGGGACGAAACGTCTGCAACACAAATTCCCAGCTCCGCGAACAGAACCACAACAACGAGCACCCGAGCTACAAATCTTCTCACAAACTTTGATCAATTCAATTCTCCAGGCTGCCAGATATAAAGGAGACCGCATTGTGAGCAGTGAGTACAGTAAACTAGATTGAAAGAAGTATGTGTAAAATGTTGTGTAACCTACAAGGTTTCTTTGAGGCATTGGACAGAAAGGAGGTAAAGGATAGGCATTGCATTTGTATGCAAAGGTGCCATGGGAAAGCATGAGGTGAGGGACATGATAGGGGAGTGAACAAGAATGTCACGAGAGGATGGTTCCTTTGGAATACTGCGAGGGGAAGGTGATAGAAGATGTATTTGGTAGTTGCACTATACTGGATGTTCAGGAATGGTAGCCGTTTCACTTTTAAAAATGGACGTTGGTGGGGTGGAAAGTAAGGACAAGGGACTCTCTATCGTAGTTCTAGGACAGGGGGATGGGGGGAGTTGGAATTGTGGGAAACAGGTTGGACACAGTTGAGCGCCCTGTCCACCACATCGGAAGATGGGTTGATGGTAAAGGAATTCAGAAGCACCATTGCGGACGGTAGCACCATCCCAATGGATGCAAGGGAGATGGAGACTTCAGAGAGCTGTGGGAATTGTCGAGTTTGTGATAAGTTTTTGGTGACAGACCATCTCCAGAATGGAGATAACGAAAGTAAGGGATGAAGCAGGAAACAAGTTGTGGCAGGGGCCTCTGAGCAGGCCTGTTAAAAGCAATGCTCCACAAGCCCCCCCCCTTAAAAAGCAGGCATACTGCCAGTACAGGTAGGCACGGCCACATCTTTCACTCAGAGGAAGTTGGGCATTGTTCAATGAGAGGTGAAGCTGAGACAAGTGGAGGAAGGTAGTGCTGGATGGGGACTAGGAGGGTCTCTCTCTTTAACGAGAGCCCTCAAGCCATGCTGATGGAGGGATTAAAGTCACAGTGAAGAAGGGGACAGTTCGGTCCAGGGAACTGGCATTGATCAGGAGAATCATTAAGGGGTATGAGAAGGGGTTGGGCAAGAAGAGTCAAGCTGAGAGGAAGTATATGCAGTGAGGTAATGTACAGCCTGAAAGAACCTTTCTGCTAAGGCAGACCCATTTGCAGGAAGGAGGTAGAAGCAGATTGGATCGAGTTGCTGCAATATAAGTGATAACATTGGAAATGATGGTTTGATGTTTCAGATGATGGTCCAGTGAAAACATAGGAAGTGGCACTCAGCCTCTGCAAGGTAGATGGTGGCATTCCTGATGGTAACATCAATATTCTTGTGTAAAACCTAACTCTTTTTTTTTCCCTAGTTATCATCAGTACTGGGAAAGAGTCCCTGGACCTGAAACATTAACTCTGAATTCTCTCCACAGATGCTGCCAGACCTGCTGAGCTTTCCCAGCAGTTTCTGTTTTGGTTTTGGATTTCCAGCGTCTGTGGTTCTTTCGGTTTCTATTCAACACTCTGGCCAGCAGGTTTGATGACAAAGTCAGGGTTAGACCTAAGAGGATGGAATGCAGCAAGTCCAGAGAAAGTCCAGCGTAAGTTGAAGGGACAGTGTTTAAGTTTCCATTTCGGATCTTCCACTCTCCATTTTGCTTTCCCACCAATATCTGGTTTTCTTGGTTTTACTTTCAATTGAGCCAACCAACACCTGCCCATAGCACCTACTTTGGACTTACATCATTTCTCCACAACTATTACGGCTCCCTTCGCCTTTTGTTCTGACCTCTGACCTCCCTCACCCCTGAACCTTTCCCTGACCTTTCCTTCTGTTCCACTTTGCTCTTCTCCATCTTTCCCTTCAGTATAAAACCTACTATTTTTCCACCGTTTTTCAGTTCTGAAGAGCAGTATTGGACTCAAAATGTTCGTACTGTTTCTCCCGCCACAGATGCTACCAGACCTGCTGAGTTTCTCCAGTAACTCTTTTCATTTCTGATCTCCAGTATCCATGATATTGTGCTTTGCTTTAGTGTACAACTTAAGCCCACTACCAAATGAACTCTTCAATGCAACAAAGTGACAACAGATTGTGGGCGGCACGGTGGTTAGCACTGCTGCCTCACAGCGCCAGAGACCCGGGTTCAATTCCCGCCTCAGGCGACTGACTGTGTGGAGTTTGGACATTCTCCCCGTGTTTGCGTGGGTTTCCTCCGGGTGCTCCAGTTTCCTCCCACAGTCCAAAGATGTGTAGGTCAGGTGAATTGGCCATGCTAAATTGCCCGTAGTGTTAGGTAAAGGGGTAAATGTAGGGGTATGGGTGGGTTGCGCTTCGGCGGGTCGGTGTGGACTTGTTGGGCCGAAGGGCCTGTTTCCACACTGTAAATAATCTAATCTAATCACTTGTGGATCTTGAGACTGATATCTTCACCAGGACAGAGTGAGGGGGAATACTCAATATTAAACCTTTGTTTTTCCAGCTTATATTAAGGAGCATTTTAATGTTAACTATTATCTTATTTCTTTAGTTTCCTCCTTATTCTATGAAGGTAACACTTAACTTTTTTTTTAACTTTGTTTCTTTTACTACTTTGTACTAAGTTTTTTGTACCTCGGTACTTTTGCACCTAAGGCAAAATGAGGACTGTAGATGCTGGACATTAAAATCAAGATTAGAGTGGTGCTGGAAAAGCACAGCAGGTCGGCAGCATCTGAGCAGCGGGAAAATCCTGATGATTCTCCTGCTCCTCGGCTGCTGTGCTTTTCCAGCACCACTCTAATCTTAACTCTTGTACCTAAGGTGACGCTGTGTGTGGTGATATTGTACACTTTTCATGGTACTTCTGTACTTGAAGATGCGTGACGATAAAATTCAATCCAAATTTAGGCTTTGCATGAGTGTCTAACCACAAGTCAGCAGGCGGTCCTCTGTGAGTAGGTCACAGAGTAAATGTTATTTAGAGACTGATTAAAAACCAAAAGTACTGGGGATGCTGTAAATCAGAACCAAAACAGAAATTGCTGGAAAAGCTCAGCAGGTCGGGCAGCGTCTTATTAAGTCTGATTTCTCTCCACAGATACTGCCCGACCTGCTGAGCTTTTCCAGCAATGTCTGTTTTTATTTCTGATTTAGAGACTGTGTGTTTCGACCAGCTGATGCTGTTTTCCATTGAAACATTGCATTAGAGACGGATGTAAGTTTCCAAATTGAGCTGAGGTCACCTCACAGGGTGAGTGGACAACAAACTCAAAGTGAGGAAGTGGGAGCTTCATGGGAGTGTGAATTCGGTGCAGAGACACGCAGCTTGTATCTCTATGTATATATAATAAATAACCTACGACAGTGACTCCATTTCTTTCCTGACTGATCTGTTGAGCATTTCAAATATTTTCTGTTTATATTTCAGATTTCTGGCTTCCGCGGCTTTTCCATATGTATGATCGACACCAACAGATCCGATAGGGAGTTCCGGAGAATTGTCTTTACTGGAAGGGTCGTGCAATGCGGAACTGGCTAACGTAATTCGTTTTCGTTCTTGGAGTATGGCCATGACAGTCAAACATGGCAATTATTGCCCATCTCGATTTGCCCTGAAAAGCTGGTCATTGCGGGCAATCTCCTGAAGCTGTGCTCGCCACCTGTTAGAACTGAGGCTACTTCAGAGAGCTGTTGAAAGTCAATAGGTGGGTTTGGGGCTGGAGTCACATTGAGTTCAGATCAGGGTAAGAGGAGGGTGGATTTCCCTCTCTGAAGGTTCGTAGTGAATCAGTTGGGTTTTTACAACGATTCTGAACCTCGTGCCGATGTTTATGCAGCTGTGGGCCTGGACTGGTGTCAGCTGGAGGCCTGGTGCAGAGAAGCGGCTGTGGCCCTGATCTCAGTGTGGTTAGAGCCAGCCCGAAGTATTGGTGGGGGCATCTGCAGCGTTGAGAGCTGGAAGTCCGATGTTTCCCGGAGAACGGGCTAAAGTGAAGGAGACTGAGCCCATTCACGGAGCGCACTTCCGAAAGTCTGTTGAACTTTTATTCCATTATTGTTCGACTTAATACTAGGAAGGACTGTAATGTTAATCTTCAATTTTATTTCTTTAATTTTCTACTTACACTAAGAACAATGGTAACACTTTACTTTTAACTGTTTCTCTGTGTTAGTACTTTATACCTAAGTTCTGTACCTAGGCACCTTTGTACCTAAGATGGTGCCACTTGTAGCAATGTTATGCACTTTTCACTGTCCTCCTGTACTTCTGGACTTTGATACACGTGGCAATAAAGCTTCAACCAAAAATACTAGTGCCAGGACAATCCTGACTGCCACAGTGGGTTTGAATTCACAGAGCGTTTATTCTGATCTCTCTCCCTAGATGCTGCCAGATCTGTTGAGTTTTTCCAACAACGTCGGGTTTTGGTTCTGATTTACAGCATCCACAGTTCTTTCGGGTTTTTGTTTTGACCTCACATTCTGTAGATTGCTAGTTCAGGCCTCTCCATTTCAAGTCCAGCAACAGAACCATCATGCTGCGGTGCACAGATGGGGCAAATAGACAGTCAATTAAGGAAGCAGGAAGACTGTCTTGATTAGATAAAGATGCACATGAGGAAGATTGACATAAATATTTAGCAGAAGCCAATTGGGCTCAAGGGCTGCTTTCTGCATTGTGAATTTGATGTAATTCTCTCGAAAGAAAAGACAGGAAGGGAATGTTAGACTCAAGAGTACACTGACAATCCTAAACTGAATGGCAACTTTGGTTCGTGCTGTGGAATAGCACTTGGGGTTACAAGGTCACATTTTATAAAGGCAGTGCCTCAGGTTGATAACGCTTTTAAAAGACAAACTAATTCCATTCCAGGTTCTGTCTCCAAAGTGGTTGAATTTAAAAGCCAAGATAATGTTAAGGCTTTGTAAAACTTTACTGAGACTGAGGTTAGAGGACTGTGTAAAGAACAGGACTGCTCAGCCGCAGCAATAGTACTGAGGTGTTCGACCAGGCTGGGGGAAAGGATATTCACTGGCCTTTTGTCTGAGATGAAAATTATTGTATTGTTGAGCTGGAGTCATTTCAATAACTCTCGAAAGTTGCTATCTATATAACACTAACTTCTGAATATGAAGAACGTCGAGCCTCTTTTTTAGAACAATGCACATTATGAAATGATTGGGTAGAAATCATTTATGGGCGGCATGGTGGCTCAGTGGTTAGTACTGCAGCCTCACAGCGCCAGGGGCCTGGGTTCGATTCCTGCCTCAGGCGACTGTCTGGGGAGAGTTTGTACATTCTCCCCGTGTCTGCGCGGGTTTCCTCTGGATGCTCTGGTTTCCTCCCACAGTCCAAAAATGTGCAGGTTTGGTGAATTGGCCATGCTAAATTGCCCATAGTGTTAGGTGCATTAATCAGGGGTAAATATACGGTAGGGGAATGGGTCTAGATGGATTACTCTTTGGAGGGTTGGTGTGGACTTGTTGGGCCAAAGGGCCTGTTTCCACACTGTGGGGAATCTAATCTTAAAAAAAAATTTGTGAAAAGAAGAGTCAGGATAAATCGGAGCAGTTTCCAGTATCTGAGATCAATGGAACAAATGGTCAAAGATTCAAGATTAAAGGTAAATGATTTAAAACAAATATTAGGAGAAACCTCTTAACAAGAATTGAGGCTATGGAAACCTCTAGGCTTAGTGCAGTATTTTTATCCTGTGATTTGATACCATGCTGTTTGGGAGTTTTACAGATGGCAAGTCAAGAACTGCCTTTAGGCTTCAATTTCAAAGTCACATTACTTACTGTACATTTTTAAAAATTAAGTTTTGGGATTTGGCCATTGCTGGCTGGGCCAGCATTTATTGCCCATCCCTAGTTGCCATTGAGAAGGTGGGGGTGAGCTGCCTTCTAGAACTGCTGCAGTCCACCTGCTGTGCGTTGACCCACGATGCCCTGAGGGAGGGAATTCTCGGACTTTGACCCAGAAACAGTGAAGGAACGGCGATATACTTCCAAGTCAGGATGGTGAGTGACTTGGAGGGGAATTTGAAGGTGGTGGTGTTCCCATACACCTGCTGTCTTTGTCCACCGAGATAGAAGTGGTCGTGGGTTTGGAAGGTGCTGTCTGAGGATCTTTGGTGAATTTCTGCAGTGTATCTTGTAGATAGTACACACTGAGCATTGGCTGAGGAGGGAGTGGGTGTAGTGCCAATCAAGTGGGCTGCTTTGGCCTGTATGGAGTCAAGCTTCTTGAGTGTTGTTGGAGCTGCACGCATCCAGGGCAAGTGGGGAGTATTCCATCACACTCTTGTTGGTGGACAGGCTTTGGGGAGTTAGGAGATGAGTTACTCACCACAGTATCCTGAGCCTCTGAGCTGCTCTTGTAGGCACTGTGCTTATGTGGTGAGTCCAGTTGAGTTTCTGGTTGATGATAACCTCAGCATGAACACTGAAATACTGCTGAACATGGCAGTCATAGATTATGAGGCTCTGGCTTGTATGTTACATCAGGATTAATCAAACTTCTTTGTGTGTTAACGTCCATGTTCTAGTTTGACATAGTGCTGAAATCTAGACTCTAGATTAGATTAGATTCCCTACAGTGTGGAAACAGACCCTTCGGCCCAACAAGTCCACACCGAACCTCTGAAGAGTAACCCACCCAGACTCATTTCCCTCTGACTAATGCACCTAATACCATGGGCAATTTAACATGGTCAATTCACCTGACTGGCACATCTTTGGACTGTGGGAGGAAACCGGAGCACCCGGAGGAAACCCACGCAGACACGGGGAGAAGGTGCAAACCCGTTTGCAGCATATTGTTCCATACTGTGGTATTTATGTTCAGTGATGTTCAGCTCTATGATATCATTGCAAGATTGCTCCAGGGTCCTAACACCCTGACGCAAGACCCCTCCTCAAGCTTTTGCCCCTTGTCAGAAACAGTAATTGATTAACAGTTCTACACATTCTCAAATGAGTTGTGTACATTACTTTGTTTTATAATATTTACTGTACATTTTGTCCTTAATTCATCTATTCTTCACCAAGTCTTTGACAATTCAGGTGTGTCAATGGGAGGGTTAGGACAGTCTGTGACAAGATGTCAAAACATGAGGTAATTTCAACGATTTCACTGTTCCTCTGCTGACTTCTGTTAGATCAGAGATTCAATCAATTTGGCTGAAGAACCTGCAGCTATGTAATTGCAGGAGTGTTTGAGAATTACAGGCTGGTTATATGTCCTCTACCCCATGGTTAGTGTTGGACACCATTCTTAGTTCCCCCAGGAAGAAGTGAGATCAGCTTGTTCTTCTAGGTTTTGTTCCAAAACAGAGATGTACTAATTGCAATTCTGATGCAAATAAGCTTTTACTGTAAGTTTCCATAGCTCCCTGGTACAGATAGTACATACTAATCATTAATAAAACTATCCATATCCTCTTCCTGTAAAATATTGAAATGTTACTGAAGTGTGATCTCACCAGAGGCTTATATTTTTCTCAGTGATCTGCTGATCAAAAGGAGGTTGTCACCAGTAATTTGCTTCTCTATGGTCTGTTGTGTGTGTACATAACACATCACCTCAGGTTCATGTGGTAGACAAAGGTGCGAACCTGTTCTGAATTCGAGTTAGTGTCCAGTGCTAAAGCTATTCAAAATCTTAGGATTTGTGCTTCCCATATGTGCCAATTTGTTCATCTCACAAATGAGTCTGAAAGCTTTAATTGTTCTATTTGAAAAATTGATGCAGTCACATTTTGTTGCATTGTTTAATTAGTCATAGAGACGTACAGCACAGAAACAGACCCTTCGGTCCAACTTGTCCATGCCAACCAGATATCCCAACCCAATCTAGTCCCACCTGCCAACACCCGGCCCATATCCCACCAAACCCTTCCTATTCATATACCCATCCAAATGCCTCTTAAATGTTGCAGTTGTACCAGCCTCCAACCACTTACTGTCGCAGCTCATTCCATACACATACCACCCTCTGCGTGAAAAAGTTGCCCCTTAGGTCTCTTTTATATCTTTCTCCTCTGACCCTAAACCTTTGCCTTCTAGTTCTGGACTCCCCAACCCCAGGGAAAGCACTGTCTATTTCTCCTATCCATGCCCCTCATAATTTTGTAAACCTCTACAAGGTCACCACTCAGCCTCCGACGTTCCAGGGAAAACAGCCCCAGCCTATTCAGCCTCTCCCTATAGCTCACATCCTCCAACCCTGGCAACATCCTTGTAAAAGTTTTCTGAACCCTTTCAAGTTTCACATCTTTCTGAGACCAGACTTGCACGCGATATTCCAACAGTGGCCTAACCAATGTCCTGTACAGCCGCAACATGACCTCCCAACTCCTGTACTCAATACTCTGACCAATAAAGGAAAGCATATCAAACGCCTTCTTCAGTATCCTATCTACCTGCGACTCCACTTTCAAGGAGCTATGAACTTGCACTCCAAGGTCTCTTTGTTCAGCAACACTCCCTAGGACCTTATGGGTGGCACGGTGGCTCAGTGGTTAGCACTGCTGCCTCACAGCATCAGGGTCCCAGGTTCGATTCCATCCTCGGGCGACTGTCTGTGTGGAGTTTGCACATTCTCCCTGTGTCTGCGTGGGTTTCCTCTGGGTGCTCCGGTTTCTTCCCACAGTCCAAAAATGTGCAGGTCAGATGAATTGGCCATGCTAAATTGGCCCGTAGTGTTAGGTGCATTAGTCAGAGGGAAATGGGTCTGGGTGGTTTACTCTTCGGAGGTTCGGTGTGCATTTGTTGGGCCGAAGGGCCTGTTTCCACACTGCAGCTAATCTAATCTTACCATTAAGTGTATAAGTCCTGCTAAGATTTGCTTTCCCAAAATGCAGCACCTTGCAGTTATCTGAATAAAACTCCATCTGCCACTTATTGGCCCATCTGGTCCAGATCTTGTTGTAATCTGAGGTAACCTTCTTCGCTGTCCACTACACTTCGACTTTGGGTGTCATGTGGTAGACAAAGGTGCAAACCTGTTCTGAATCCGAGTTAGTGTCCAGTGCTAAAGCTATTCAAAATCTTAGGATTTGTGCTTCCCATATGTGCCAATTTGTTCATCTCACAAATGAGTCTGAAAGCTTTAATTGTTCTATTTGAAAGATTAATGCAGTCACATTTTGTGGCATTAATTGCTGACAGTTACTCGACATTGTTGATTATCTTTTGATTGGGACGGTCATTGATTGGATTTCGAAATCCTTGTACAATACTCATCCTGTTCCTTGTCTTCTTTGTTGATTGAAGTTGTTGTTGAGTCTTCGTTTTTGTAAAACTTGAAATGCTAGAAGGAAAAGCTGTCAATGTTTCTGGTGTTTTAAATGCTGCTTCCAATATGAAGTTCAGGAAACCTTTACCACTATGACAGCTCTGTGGAGCTGACTTGAAGGTATTCCTTCTCGAAGATGTTTTGAAGGATTTCCAATGATCTTTGAATTGAAACTTCTGCAAAACTCTTAACTCAATAAGATTCATTGATTTTTATGACTGTATTAAGGATAGAATCTGCCATGCCATCATTGGCACTGATTTTGTCTGCATACGCGGTATTCTCATGTCAAATTTGACAGCATGTGATCTCATTCACATTCTTCCTCTTTACCTGAATTTTCTAAATGCGATGAGTAAAATTGAGAAAATTTCTTCTGTGTTCAACAAGACTTGAATTTGCTGTCTAAACCATTGAAACCTTACTAACTTTACCGATAGGGCTCTGATACATCAAATTGCAATGATGCCTTTTATTCCCAATTTTTAATTTCTAATTTTCTTTAAGTCTCTTCCTGAAGAATTACGATAACTTACTGTTGTTAAGTTTTTCATCAATTTAAATAGTTCAGAATTCTGTTAGCTCATTGGCGGATGTTTTAACAATTCGCAGTGTAGTTTTCTAGGGAATATATAACTTTTATGTCCCTTTCCTCAAAGGAGTCAATTTGCTGTGGGTCCAATATTCAGGCCCTTTTCTCAAGTGTCCCATTTGGATTTCTCACCTTAGCTGCTAGGGAGCTTTTAGTGTTCTCACTGCTTTTAAATTACTGCATTAAAAGACTTTTCTTTAGACCTATCGTGTTCTGGTGATTCACTTCAGGAGTTTTTAAGGATATTTCTTTCATAACTATGAGGTCCAGCATTTGTTGTTTTTCTTTAGAGCTGATATTCAGCTCTGTGCTTTCTTTTCTGGCAACTGGCTGATCTTAAAACTCTCCCAGTTTTGTTTTAAATGATCTTTTGAATTCTTCCCTTCTTAAGATGATTATCAGGTCTACCATTTGACCAATTGTCTCAGCAGTGAACCCTATAGCGACCATGTCTTTTTTTGACATGGTTTAATGCCACACCATGAGTTTGGGTTTCTTGCAGACTCATTGAGGAGAAAATAATGTCGAGAACTATCTTCAGACTTAACCTTCAAAGTAACACAAATTATTACACATTAATGCTAAGTACAGATTTACATGGTATAACAAACTCTGGTTCGACAAGCATCTTATCAAAAGGCACTCTTGATAAACTGACAAAAATTACATACTTCAAATATCAGAAATTTACTATATTATCATAATCTTCACAATGTCTGTATTGAGGGTTGAGGGTGTAAGTGAGAAGGCTGTCTTCTGTTAAGTTTTATTTAAGACAAAGTTGCATTCTTATTGAAGTGATTCATGCTATAAATAAAGTATAACAGTCATGTGCATTTTGTCTCACTCATTTAGTTTGTGTCTTTCCATTGATTATGTTGACCTTTAGATCAATCAGAATACTTCATTCACTGACACAAACCTCGTCCTATAGATGCCAGTTAATAAAAAGTTTGCTGCCTATATTCCAGGCTTATAGTTTCACTAGGACAGAACTCATCTAATTTCTTTGTTCATGAGAATGTTGCAGCCAGGACTGGTGCAGAATTACAAATTCTAGAGTATTCCTTCAAACTCCACCCACACTGTGGTATTTATACTCAATGATGTGCAGCTCCATGACATAATTGAAAGATTGCTCCAGCATCTTAATGTCCTCCACTGTTCACTGGGAAAGAGAATTCCAAACAGTAAAGATCATCTTAGGAGGAACGTCCTCCTTATCTTTGTCTTAAACGAAGATCCTTTATTTGGAAATGTTTCTAGGTTCTGTCCATGAGGGGAAACATCATCTCAATTTATATTCTGTCAAGCACCATACATGTTTCAATAAGCTTCTGAGCTCCCTCCTATTAGAAGGATGTGGTGAAAGTTGAAAGGGTTCAGAAAAGATTTAGAAAGATGTTGCCAGGGTTGGAGGATTTGTGCTTCAGGGAGAGGCTGAACAGGCTGGGGCTGTTTCCCAGAACATTGGAGGCTGAGGGGTGACCTTATAGAGGTTTATAAAATCATGAGAGGCATGGATAGGGCAAATTGACTAGGTTTCTTTTTCCTGGTTTGGGAAACTAGAGGGCATAGGTTTAGGGTGAGAGGGGAGAAACTTAAAAAGGAACCAAAGGTGCAACAGTTTCACCCGGAGGGTGGTATGTGTATGGAATGAGCTGCCAGTGGAAGTGGTGGAGGCTAGTACAATGCAATATTTCAAAGGCATTTGGACGGGTGTATGAATAAGAAGGGTTTAGAGGGATATGGGCCAAGTGCTGACAAATGGGACTAGATTAATTTAGGATATCTGGACGACATGGGCAGGTTCGACTGAAGGGTCTGTTTCTGTGCTGTACATCTCTATGATTCCAAGGTAACCTCTCATTCTTCTTAACTCCAATGAATACAGGTCCAAACTGTCAAATCTTTCTTCAAAAGGCCCACTCCTCATCCCAAGGAGCAGAACTTCTGTAAACTGCTTACAATACAAGTATGCCCCTCCTTGAATAGGGTGACCAAAATGGTACACTCTAGCTTTGGTCTCAATGTCCCATTCTCTTATGCTGAAGCTTTCCTATTTTTATGCTCCATTTCCCAGAAATGGACCCAGCAGGTGTAACTGACAACCTTCACCGGCAAAGGTTGAGCATGATGGAGGTCAGTCGCACAATATTTGGAACAAGACCTCTCAACGTGCGCGTGTGTTCCTGGTAGGTCCTGAACATGCGGATGTTTGAATTGTTCACGATAAGGTTGAGATGGGCAGAGAGCATGTCAACACGCAAGGTTGGACTGGACTGAAAATGGAGCGATAGGGGAACAAGAGGGGTAAATCGGATTCAGGTCATTTCCTCATGCATTGGTAAAGGAGGTTTGCTCATTGAATTGTATTTAACCAGATTAGGATAGCTTTCTAATTGACAAGTGACTTAATTATATGTAGCAGGCAGAAAAATGGCATTAGGTCCACAATCAGACCGATCAAAAGGGCACCTGAGGGTCTATTCCTGCTCCTGTTTCTTATGTTCTTTCACTGGATTTCACCTGAAGCTGAGAGGGTAACATTCACGCCTCTGGGTTAGCGGCTACTGGGTTCATGTTCCACTCTCGAGACTTGAGCTCCAAATACTGGCCGACCTTTCATGGACTGTATCACTTCTGAAGGTGTTGGCTTTCAGATAAGACATTAAACCAAAGTCCCGTCTGCCTCTCAGCTGGATGCAGAGGTTCGCATGGCACTCTTTTGAAGAGAGGTCTCCACAGCACACTGTCCAATGTTTCACCCTCCATCAATACCAGCAAAAGCACCTTATCTGACATTGCAGTTTGTGGGAGCTTGCAGTGTGCAGATTGCCTGCAGCCTTTCATTCATTACTACACCGTGAAAGGACCTAATTGGCTGTAAACCACTTTGGTGCATCCTGAGATTGTGGAAGGTGCTATACAAAGGAAAGTCTTCCACTCAGTCTCAATTGTGGTTTATTTTCAGACAGAGTCCCCTTATGCCTCAGTCTTGAGTGAGGTTCTGAGTGGGCTGCAGGTTTAGCCAATAAAGCTGGGCTCCCCTCATGGAGTCCAGCCTGAACCGGTTTGGGGACTGACAGAAAATGGGACTTCTGAAGAACGGTCTCAGGACCCGAAACATTAACTCTGCTTTCTCTGCACAGATGCTGCCAGACCTGCTGAGTTTCTTCGGCAATTTCTGCTTCTGTTCCAGACGTCCCGCATCCAGAGATGGGTTCAGCACAGAATCTGACCCTTCGCTCCAACCTGTCCGTGCCGACCAGATATCCCAACTCAATCTGGTCCCGTTTGCCAGCACCCGGCCCATATCCTGCTAAACCCTTCCTATTCATATACCCAGCCAGATGCCTTTTAAATGTTGTAATTGTACCAGCCTCCACCACTTCCTCTGGCAGCTCATTCCACACACGTACCACCCTCTGCGTGAAAATATTGCCCCTTTGGTTCCTTTTAAATCTTTACAATCTCAGCTTAAACTACACCCTCCAGTTCTGGATTCCCCTACCCTGGGATAAAGACCTTGGCTATTCACCCTATCCATGGTCTGTTTTTTATGGAAAGGGAAAGCTTGGTTACTCCATTGCTTATCACTGTAATCTCCTCCAGCCCTACAAAATTCCAGAGTCTCTACATTGCTCTAACTCTGCCCTTATTAGCATCTCCCATTTCCTTCCCTCCACCTTAGTGTTCATATCTTCAGCCATTTAAACCCTCAAACTCTCTGCCATTCAATCTCACTCTACTTTAGAAGTTCGTTGAAGAAGTCTACCTCTTTAACTAAACTGGTCTTGATTACATCTTAAAATTACATGAATATTTGTTTACCAACCGACAAAGCTCCTTGGGATGTTTTACTATCTTAAAGAGTCATTGGTGGCACCAAAGGAGGCTATTCGGCTGAGCAACTCAAGCTGGCGCTATATAAATGCACATTATTGTTGGCTTCCACTCTTCTCTGTGAAGTATCTCTCGATATTTTTCTGAACAAAATGCTAATTGCCATTTTGTAGAAATACTGTTCATTCAGTCTGCACTCTGCCCGGATAATATTATTTGAAGACTTGTTGATCTCCTGTAATGGTGAATATCAAATCTAGTATTTACAGTTTAACACTGAATGCTGCCCTCTTTCTCTCTGTCTCTGTCTCTCTCTCTCTCTCTCTCCGTTGTAAAACGTTATTCCCTACTGCATTGCTGTTCGGAGACAGAGCTTTGTTCACTCAGAGGATTTTCCCCATGTGTATTGTGCACTGGGCTCCATTAAGGTTGCCATCTCTGGTTGGACGTGGTCCTTGAAGGTCAGTCACATGACCTCCTTCCTCTCATTCTACTCCCCCCCCCAACCCCCCAGCCTCCACAATCCAGTCAAGCAATCTCCCATCCACCCCTTCTCCAAGATAGATACAACTAATGAACAGAAGTGTTCAAAGCAAATGTAGGAAGTGATCAGGTAATGCAATGCACAACACCCCCACACTCTCCCCAATTTATCCCTTGGGTAGTTCACAGCAATGTCTAGAAGGTTAATCATTAAATCCCTGAGTCTCTCCGGCAATCCCAGGCAATTGTACCCTCCAGGAAGCCTCTCATAAATTAGTGCTTGATGCTCCTTTGGCTGTAAAATACATGGGACATACTAAGGTTGTGAGAGGTGCTATATAAATACAAGTCTTTCTTTTATGGCCTGTTAAGCTCAATCTTGGAGCGGGGAGATGAGTGGATAGTGTTGGGGGGTGGGGAGGTTGGCTGCATCTTGGTAAGTATGCACCTCACACCGATTATTTTGAAGTCTTGTTTTCCTTTTTGTCTGTGGAGGGCGATTTGATGACCCTTTCTGTGAATGAATTGCAGGCTCTCTCCCTCCACTCTCACATACTTCCACTTCCCCAGGGACTGCCAAACCTTTCTTTTGAGAAGTGAAGGAGGGGGGGGGGGGGGGGGGGGGAGGTGGGGGCGGTGGGATGGTGGTGCAGGGGCAGGTTTGATATATTCAGGCATTGAAGCTCTGGGAGGTCATTGTGTGCAACTGCCCTACCCCCCCCCCACCCCAACCTCTGCTGACTGGATGGGGCTGCCCCCTCTGAAATGGTCCAGCCTTTCCCCTTTTGCTAGATTTTCTTGGCAGCATCCCCCACTCCCAACATTTGGGCTTTTCATTGATTTGTGCGGTTTGCTATTGATACGTATTGATGACTTTGGTGGCTGTAAATGGGCTTGTGTTTGTCAGAGGCGGGAAGGAGGCCAAACTCAGGCTTCCCTTTGAACTCTAACCCCTGCCTGCAAGCCAGCTCCTGATTGCATGCGTGGCATTCTTTGGGAATGGGTGGTACAGATTTTTTTTTAACTGGCCCTGTTTTCACAGACACCACTTAAAATAAAACCAAACCCTTTCATGTGTAGAACGTTAAAATAAAGAGCCTAAATCACACTGTTCTCAAGTTAAAACAAAATCAGCGTTGCACAGCCAAACACTGATAGAAATGTAAATCAGGAGTTGTCAGGGCTTTAATACAGGGCTGTAGGTAGACTTTCCCAGTGTTAATATTAAATTAAATTTAGCTCTTGCCTCTACACCGTCTTTTCCTTCCCAGTTTCCGTTCTGTAGATCGGATTATATCCCGACCTCCAACTGAAAATGATCTTTAAGGAAGCAGCTATTGACCGTGGACATATTATTGACAACATGATCCCATTTCCAGTGAAACCATTTTGATCAAAAAATTAGTAATGCAGAAACAAGTGAAGGACATAGGAGATGGGTTCAGAAGAATAGGGGATACATATGGAACATGAAAGGCACAGATGAATAGAGGGAAAGATGGCAAATGGAGGAAAAGGACAGATATATATATATATATATGTTTGGAAACGCATGGCAATAGTCAGATGCAGTCTGTGAGATATAGACAGTGCAGAAAGAAAAAAAAAACTTGTGGAATACTGCGTTCAGTTCTGGTCTCCCTATTATAGAAAAGATGTGAAACTTGAGAGGGTTTAGAACAGATTTACAAGGATGTTGCCAGAGTTGGAGGGTCTAAGCTACAGGGAGAGGTTGAATAGGCTGGGGCTGTTTTCCCTGGAGTGTCGGAGGCTGAGGGATGACCTTATAGAGGTTTACAAAATTATGAGGGGCACGGATAGGATAAATAGACAAGGTCGTTTTCCTGGGGTGGGGAGTCCAGAATTAGAGGTTTAAGTCGAGAAGGGAAAGATTTAAAAGGAATCTAAGGGGCAGCTTTTTCACGCAGAGGTTGATTCTTGTATGGAATGAGCTGCCAGAGGAAGTGGTGGAGGCTGGTACAAAAGGCATCTGGATGGGTATATGAGTAGGAAGGCTTTAGAGGGATGTGGGCCAAATGCTGGCAAATGGGACTTAGATTAGTTTAGGATATCTGGTCAGCATGGAGGAGTCGGACCGAAGGGTCTGTTTTTGTGCTGTACATCTCTATGACTCTATAGTCCAATTCATCTGGGCCAAACTGGGGTATGGTCAGTTCAGACTCACTGATTTACACTTTGTTCAGTGTTATTTATGCTCCACTGAAGCTGGAATTTGAGAAGGGTGTTAATGGAGGGTCTACCCTGGACTCATTGCCCTTTCCACAGTGCAGGCTCAGTAGGTGAGCAAGAATGGATGTAGAGAGAGAGAGAGAGAGAGATACAAAAGTGATACAGAGACAGACAGAAATATTGAGTGGAAAAGAGAAGTGCACTCAGGAATAGAGATAAAAATCACACTGCACCAGGTTATAGTCCAACAGATTTATTTCGAAGCACTAGCTTTCGGAGTGTTGCTCCTGACAACCACCTGATGAAGGAGCGGTGCTCCAAAAGCTAGTGCTTCCGAATAAACCAGTTGGACTATAACCTGGTGTTGTGTGAGTTTTAACTTTGTACAGCCCAGTCCAACACCGACTCCTCCAAGTCAAGCTTAGAGAGACAGAGCACGAGAGTTTGTGATGGAGGGATAGGAGCAGTGTAGAGAGAGAATGGAACAGGCAAAGAGAGAGAGAGAGAGATTCCTTGATTGAATGGAACTTGCACCATTAGTGTTCAAAATGACAGTCACCCTGTTGTCCAACGCAGAGAATGTGAGAGTAAGAGAAAGGATATAAAGTGATGTCACACACCATGCTCAGGCAGAACTCTCTGAAGAAAAAAGTGAAGAGAAGCTGATTTCTACTCAGACTGACTGCATGTTTGGAAATAAGAGAATTCCTCACTTAGTAATCCTTAAGCATGAATGTCAATACTTCCTAACCATGGAATTTATTGCAACTTACTAAAGAGATGACTGCTCCTCTTGTCCATATCCAAAACAACAAAGCAAAGTTGTATTTAATATCACCCAAATGAAAGGTGCTTCCGAGGAACATTTTATAAAGCAAAACTGGACACTAAGTCATGTTAGACTATATCAGAGAAGACGGTCAAAATCTTGGTCCAAGCAACACCTCTGCCATTCATGTGAGTCGCAGGTTGCACTTCAGTGCGTTAAAGTTTGTGTTAAGCGTTGCTGCATTTAAAAAGGGGTGGCACGGTGGCTCAGTGGTTAGCACTGCTGCCTCACAGCACCAGGGTCCCAGATTCGATTCCAACGTTGGGCAACTGTCTGTGTGGAGTTTGCACATTCTCCCCGTGCTTGCGTGGGTTTCCTCCGGGTGCTCCGGTTTCCTCCCGCAGTCCAAAGATGTGCAGGTCAGGTGAATTGGCCATGCTAAATTGCCCGTAGTGTTAGATACATTAGTCAGAGGGAAATGGGTCTGGGTGGGTTACTCTTCGGAGGGTCGGTGTGGACTGTTCAGGCCAAAGGGCCTGTTTCCACACTGTAGGGAATCTAATCTAAAAAAGACAAAAGAGAGGGAATTCAAGACCTTGGAAACAAGGCAGCTTAAGGAATGGCCACAGTTCTCGGGAAGACAGAACTGGATGAACTTTGATATCACAGAGGGCCGTGGGGTTGAAGGAGATTACAGAACTTTCCGGAGGGGAGAGAGCGTGGAAGAATTTGAAAGCGAGCTCTTGAGGTCTTGCTTGGTGAGGAGCCAATTGTAATGAGCACGGCGGGGGGCAGGGGGCGGGGGGGGTATGGTGAACAGATCTTGACACAATAAGGACCTGCTGACAGATCTTTAGGTGCTGACAAGTTCACAGAGGGGACAATGTGGGTGGCCAGCCGAAATGCATTGGAATCGTTAAACCTTGAGGGACCAGAATTGGTGAGAGCTCAGGCATGCTGGAGACGAGCAGTGTTACAGTGGTAGGGTGAGGTGGCCTTAGTCATAGCACAGGGGACGTGTCTGGGCCCTCATCTCGGCTTTAAACATTTCCACCATACGTGACCAGCATCAGACAGTTGCCGGGTAAGGGATATGGAGAAAATGTTCCCAGTTGCAGGAGAGTCTAGGACCAGACCGAAGGGTCTGCTTCCCATGCTGTACATCTCTATGACTCTATGACTCTATATCAGAGGGCAGAAACTCAACACGAAGGCTTGATCCGAGGGAGAAGGTGTTGGGGAAGCTGAAGGTGGATAGACTAACCGTTACAGATGGACTATACCCCAGGGCTGAGAAGGAAATAGCAGAGGGGGCTGTAGAGGTATTGGTGGCGATCTTTAGAAATCACTGGAGTCAGGAAGGATCCCAGAGGACTGTTTACGAAGGGAGGGAGGCAAATTAGCCTGACTTTGGTTGTTGGTAAGATTTTCAGAGTCCATCATTGAGGATTTCAGTTGGCAGTAAGGAAGGCAAATGGAATGTGAACATTGATTTCAAGAAGGGTCGAATATTGATGCACTGCTGAGGCTGTGTAAGGCTGTAGTCAGGCTGCAGGAGGAGCAGCTTTCGGCCCCAAATATAAGGAAGGACGTGCTGGCACTGGAGCGGGTTCAGAGGAGGCTTACACAAATCGGGAAGACGGGCTTGTCACATGAGGAGGGGTGGAGGACTCTGGGTCTGTACGCGTCGGAGTTTAGAAGGAGGAAGGTAGATCTCATTGTAACTAACAGGATGCCTGGATACAGTGGACGTGGGGAAGATGTTTCCATCAGTATGAGGCACTGCAACCCGAGGGCACAGCCTCAGAATGAAGGCGTGCCCTTTTGGTGTTAAGATGAGGAGGAATTTCTTCAACCAGAAGGGGGGGGGTTAATCTGGAATTTATTACCACAAAAACTGTGTATTTAAGACTGAGATAAACAGGTTCTTCAAGGGTTCCAAAGAGAAGGCAGAAGAATGGGTTTGAGAAACAGATCAGCCCTGATCAAGCAGGAGCAGATCCCATAAGCCAAATGGCCAGATTCTGCTCCTCTAACAGTCAGTAGCTGGTGAACAGAGTGGGAACTGATGGAAATGTCTTTGGTATTTAATTGCAGGACATTTTGGACCAGTCAGTGAATGGGTGAGCAATCTAATAATTGAGCTACAGGAGAGAAAGAAAGCCAGATGTTAATATAATTCTTTCACAACTGTTAGGTATTCCAAAGCACCTCATAGTGAATTGGAGCTTCTTGGGGTGTAGTCAATGTTGGCGTGTCAAAAAGGTGGCAGGTAATTTGGTCAGAGCATGAATAACAAGGCAGTGATAACGAAATGATATGCTTAGATGATGCTGTTTGAGGAATGAATCTATTGAGCGGGTCACTGAGGATAACATCCCAGCCCTTCTTTCATTCAGGGACCTACCCATCCACCTGAGGGGACAGTCAGGGCCTCACATTAACACCAGCTGACAGTGTGACACCTCTGATAGTGTGGCCCATCTGATAGTGTGGCACGTCTGACATTGGCACATCTGATAGTGTGGCATGTCTGATAGCGTGGCACATCTGATAGTGTGGCACATCTGACAGTGTGGCACATCTGATAGTGTGGCACATCTGATAGTGTGGCACATCTGACAGTGTGGCACATCTGATAGTGTGGCACATCTGATAGTGTGGCACGTCTGACATTGGCACATCTGATAGTGTGGCATGTCTGATAGTGTGGCACATCTGACAGTGTGGCACGTCTAACAACGTGGCATGTCTGACAGTCTGCACTACAATTGGGCAGCACGGTGGGGTAATATGGCAGGGGAATGGGTCTGAGTGGGTTACTCTTCAGAGGGTCAGTTGGACTTGTTGGGCCGAAGGTCCAGTTTCCACACTGTAGGGATTCTGTAGTAATCGGCCTGGATGGTTATGCTCAATTCCCATATTTGGACTCGACCCCATTACCTACTGACTCCGAGGTAAGACGGCTCCCAACAGAACGGTGTGAGAGAACTGGTGGTGAGGCTGTTGCCAGCAGAAATGTGAAAACTAACCTATGGCCTATGGCAAAGCCTGAAGGGTTCAGAATCCTGTTGGATGTGGGGGGAGAGGACAGCACTCAGGAAAGTATGTTGGGATTTGGTCAGTCTGTGTATAGAGGGAAGGGCAGCTACAAGTGATGGAACCCACCTTGGATCAGCCTAACCCTGCTTCCCAGTCCTCCGTTCACAACTGGTAGGCTTTCCTGCTCTATATCCTCTGAGATATTTGTGTCATCGACAGCCACAGGTGAGGTTCTGGACGACCGAAGGCTGGCTAATGTGCTGCCAATATTTCAATCAGGCTGAAAGGAAAGGCCAGGGACCTATAGACTAGTGAGCCTGATGTCAGTGTTGGGTAGGTTGTTGGGAATCTGAGGGACAGGGTTTACAGGCATTCGGAAAGGCAGAGAGTGGTCAGGGGTAGTCAACATGGCTTTGTGTGTGGGAAATCATGGGGTTTTTGAAGAGGTGACAAAGATGATTGATGAAGGCAGAGCAATCGAGGTTGTCTACGTGGGCTTCAGCACAACTTTTGGCAAGCTTCTGTATGGTCGCCTGGTCAGTAGGGTTGGATCACAAAGGATCCGGGAAAGATGGCCAATCGGATACAAAAATGGCTCGAAGGGAGGAGCCTGAGGCTGGTGGTAGAAGGCTGCTGTTCAGACTGAAGGCCTGTGACCAGCGGGGTACCACAAGGACCGGTGCTGAGTCCACTGCTTTTTGGCATTTATATAATTGATTTGGATGTGAATATAGATGGTGTGATTAATAATAACTTTGTAGATGACTCCACAACAGATGGTGTAGTGGACAGTAAAGAAGATTATCTCAGAGTCAATGGGACCCTTGCCCAATTTTTATAGATGTACCGTAGAAAACATTCTATCCTGATGCATCGCGGCTTGTTACGGTAACTGCTCTGCCCAGGACAGGAAGGAACTGCAGAGTAATGAACACAGCCTGGTCCATCACAACTTCCATTGATTTCATCTACACTGCTCACTGCCTCAGGGTGGCAGCCAACATCATCAAAGACCCCTCGCACTCCGATTATAATCTCCTCCAACCCCCTCTGTCAGCCAGAAGATACAAAAGCTTAACCACACATACCAACAGATTCAAGGACAGCTCCTTCCCTGCTGTGATTAGACTTCTGAGTGGACCCCCTCAAATTTCAAGTCTAATGTTGGTGTTGCTCTCCGTGCACCTTCTTTGTAGCCGTAACATTGTATCCCTCACGCTGTTCTATGACCTTAATGCACTGTATGGTATGATCTATCTGTACAGCACACAAAACAGAACTTTTCACTGTATCTAGGTACATGTGACAGTAATAAATCAAATCGAATAAAATAAACTGCAGGTGCCTGGTTCCCAGTGGAATCGCGGGTAGGCAGCGTGATGAAGAGGGTGTTTGCTATGCTTGCCTCCATTGGTCTGAACGTTGAGTACAGGAGTTGGGAGGTACAGGACATCAATGAGGCCACTTTTGGAATATCCTGTTCAGTTCTGTCTCCCTGCTACAGAAAGGACGTTGTTAAACCCGAGAGGGTGCAGAAAAGATTTACAAAGATGTTGCCGAGTCTGGAGGGTTTGAGCTATAGCGAGAGTCTGAATAGGCTGGGACTGTTTTTCCCTGGAGGGTCGAAGGTTGAGGGGTGACCTTACAGAGTTTGATAAAATCATGAGGGGACATGGATAGGGGAAATAGCCAAAGTCTTTTTTCCAGGGTAGGGGAGACCAAAATTAGAGGGCGTTGTTTTAAGGTGAGAAGGTTCCTAAGGGGCAACTCTTTCACACAGAGGGTGGTACGTGTATGGAATGAGCTGCCAGAGGAAGTGGTGGAGGCTGGTACAATTACAGCATTTAAAAGGCATCTGGATGTGTATATGAATAGGAAGGGTTTAGAGGGATATGGGCCAAGTGCTGGGCTCAGCCGGATAGGGATGTCTGGTCAGTGGATTGATGGGTCTGTCTCCATGCAGTATGACTCCATGAATCTATGGGTGCATTGCCCAGGGAACGGTAGTGGCTGAGCTGAGGTAACTCAACCTAGACTGGTGACAGCACTGGGGATTTGCCACTCTGCTTTGGTAAAGCAACTTTCTTAACAGTTCAACAGCTTTTGGGAAGTTTGGTTTAACTGTGTTTTGTTTTCAACAAAAAAGAAAATGGATCGATCCGAAAGGAGTAACAAAGACAAACTCCGAGCAATGAACCCAGGAGAAACAATAAAATGCGAAAGATATGTGAATGTTTTGTCATATTGTTCCAGCCCCCACAGGCACTGCAACACAGAACCAAGTGGCTACCAGAAACCACTATCGACTTATTTGCTTGTGACTTATTATGCCTGACAATGAAAGACAATAAGCTTAATCAAGAAAGATTAGTCAAATTGAAGGATACCTTTTCGTCTTCTCATTGCACTCTGGTGTTGATAGTTGTTTTGTGTGGGTTGGAGGGAAATAAGAAATCTCGTTCGTATATTTCAGGTCCATGATATGGGCAAACGCCTGCCCTGCCGAGAGGTGAGAATCTGCAGCTGCTAATCTTCCAATTTAAGGAACAGCAATAAAACGAAACCTCAATAGAGAACAATTCACAGACGTACCCCGCCCCGGAGGTGGGAAGAAGTGGAAAGAGTTGCACAGCTTAGTCTCAAACTTGTGGCCTCAGCATGAACTTGACCTCCCGGCCTCAGTGTGGACTCAAACCCCAGGTCTCAGTGTGAATCCGGACTCCCTTTCTCAGCGTGAACTCCCGGTCTCAGTGTGGACTCGGGACTCCCGTTATCAGTGTGGACTCGGAACTCCCGGTCTCAGTGTGGACTCGGAACTCCTGGTCTCAGTGTGGACTCGGAACTCCCGGTCTCAGTGTGGACTCGAACTCGCGATCTCAGTGTGGACTCAAACTCGCGATCTCAGTGTGGACTCGGAACTCCTGTTCTCAGTGTGGACTCGGAACTCGCGGTCTCAGTGTGGACTCGAACTCGCGATCTCAGTGTGGACTTGGAACTCCTGGTCTCAGTGTGGACTCGGAACTCCCGGTCTAAGTGTGGAATCGAACTCGCGATCTCAGTGTGGACTCGGGACTCCTGGTCTCAGTGTGGACTCGAACTCGCGATCTCAGTGTGGACTCGGAACTCCTGGTCTCAGTGTGGACTCGAACTCCTGGTCTCAGTGTGGACTCGAACTCCCAGTCTCAGTGTGGATTCGGAACTCCCGGTCTCAGTGTGGACTCGAACTCCTGGTCTCAGTGCGGACTTGAACTCCCAGTCTCAGTGTGGACTCGAACGCCTGGTCTCAGTGTGGACTCGAACTCCCGGTCTCAGTGTGGACTCGAACTCCCGGTCTCATTGCGGACTTGAACTCCCAGTCTCAGTGCGGACTCAAACTACCAGGCTCAGTGTGGACTTGAACTCCCGGTATCAGTGTGGACTCAAACTCCCTTTCAAAGCGTGAACTCTCGGTCCCAGCGTGGACCTCAAATCCCGGTTTAATCGTGGGCTTGAACTCCAGGTCTCAACGTGAACACTCCTGTCTCAGTATGAACTCCCAGTCTCTCTATGGACCTTAACTCCCCGTCTCTGTGTGGACTCGAACTTTCGGATTCCATGTGGACTTTAACTCCTGGTCTCAGTATGGACTCATGCTCCTGGATTCCATGTAGACTCAAGCTCCCAGTCTCAGTGAGGACCCCAACTCCCGGTTTTAACACGGACTCGAAATCCCGGTCTCAGTGTGAACTCGAAATCCTGGTCTCAGAGTGGATTCGAACTCCCGGTCTCAGGGTGGATTCGAACTCCCGGTCTCAGTGTGGACCCGAACTCCCGGTCTCAGTGAGGACCCGAACTCCTGTTCTCAGTGTGGACTTGAACTCCCGGTCTCAGGGTGGACTCGAACTCCCGGTCTCAGGGTGGACTCGAACTCCCGGTCTCAGTGTGGACTCGAACTCCCGGGCTCAGTGAGGACCCGAACTCCTGGTCTCAGTGTGGACTCGAACTCCCGGTCTCAGTGTGGACGCGAGCTCCCGGTCTCAGTGTGGACTCGAACTCCCGGTCTCAGGGTGGACTCGAACTCCCGGTCTCAGCGTGGACCCGACCTCCCGGTCTCAGTGTGGACGCGAACTCCCGGTCTCAGTGTGGACTCGATCTCCCGGTCTCAGTGTGGACTCGAACTCCAAGTCTCAGTGAGGACTCGATCTCCCGGTCTCAGTGTGGACTCGAACTCCCGGTCTCAGTGTGGACCCGAACTCCCGGTCTCAGTGTGAACCCAAACTACCGGTCTCAGTGTGGACTCATGCTCCTGGACTCCATGTAGACTCAAGCTCCGAGTCTCAGTGAGGACCCGAACTCCCTGTTTTAACACAGACCCGAACTCCCGGTCTCAGTGTGGACTCAAAGTCCCCGTATCAGCGTGGACACGAACTCCCGGTCTCAGTGTGGACACGAACTCCTGATTTCAGTGTGGACTCGAACTCCCGGTCACAGTGTGGACACGAACTCCCGGTCTCAGCGTGGACTCGAACTCCCGGTCTCAGTGTGGACACGAACTCCTCATCTCAGTGTGGACTCGAACTCCAGGGCTCAGCGTGGACTCGAACTCCTGGTCTCAACGTGGACTCGAACTCTGGTCTCAGTGTGGACCCGAAGCCCCGGTCTCAGTGTGGACATGAACTCCCGGACTCAGTGTGGACTCAAACTCCCAGTCTCAGTGTGGACCCGAACTCCCGGTCTCTGTGTGGACGAACACCCGGTCTCAGTGAGGACTCGAACTCCCGGTATCATTGTGGACTTGAACTCCCGGTCTCAGTGTGGACACGAACTTCTGGTCTCAGTGTGGACTCGAACTCCCGGTCTCAGCGTGGGCTCGAACTCCCGGTATCAGTGTGGCCTCGAACTCCCGGTCTTAGTGTGGGCCCTAACTCCCGGTCTCAGTGTGGACACGAACTCCTGATCTCAGTGTGGACTCGAACTCCCGGTCTCAGTGTGGACACGAACTCCTGATCTCAGTGTGGACTCGAACTCCAGGGCTCAGCGTGGACTCGAACTCCCGGTCTCAGCATGGACTCGAACTCCCGGTCTCAGCGTGGGCTCGAACTCCCGGTCTCAGTGTGGACTCGAACTCCCGGTATCAGTGTGGCCTCGAACTCCCGGTCTCAGTGTGGGCCCTAACTCCCGGTCTCAGTGTGGACTCGAACTCCCTTCTCAGTGGGGACACGAACTCCTGGTCTCAGCATGGACTCGAACTCCCGATCTCAGTGTGGACGCGATCTCCCGGTCTCAGTGTGGACCCGAACTCCCGGTCTCAGTGTGGACCCGAACTCCCGGTCTCAGTGTGGACTCGAACTCCCGGTCTCAGTGTGGACTCGAACTCCTGGTCTCAGCGTGGACTCGAACTCCCGGTCTCAGTGTGGACACGAACCCCCGGTCTCAGTGTGGACCCGAACTCGCGGTCTCAGTGTGGACACGAACACCCGGTCTCAGTGTGGACACGAACTCTCGGTCTCAGCGTGGACTCGAACACCCGGTCTCAGTGTGGACTCGAACTCCCAGTCTCAGTGTGGACACGAACTCTCGGTCTCAGCGTGGACTCGAACTCCCGGTCTCAGTGTGGACTCGAACTCCCGGTCTCAGTGTGGACGCGAACTCCCGGTCTCAGTGTGGACACGAACCCCCGGTCTCAGTGTGGACACGAACCCCCGGTCTCAGTGTGGACCCGAACTCGCGGTCTCAGTGTGGACACGAACACCCGGTCTCAGCGTGGACTCGAACTCCCAGTCTCAGTGTGGACACGAACTCTCGGTCTCAGCGTGGACTCGAACTCCCGGTCTCAGTGTGGACTCGAACTCCCGGTCTCAGTGTGGACTCGAACTCCCAGTCTCAGTGTGGACACGAACTCCCAGTCTCAGTGTGGACACGAACTCCCGGTCTCAGTGTGGACTTAAACTCCCGGTATCAGTGTGGACTCAAACTCCCGGTCTCAGTGTGGACCCGAACTCCTGGTCTCAGTGTGGACTCAAACTCCCAGTCTCAGTGTGGACTCGAACTCCCGGTATCAGTGTGGACTTGAACTCCTGGTCTCAGTGTGCACTCAAACTCTCGGTATCAGCATGGACCCAAACTCCTGGTCTCAGTGTGGACCCGAACTCCCGGTCTCATTGCGAACACGAACTCCTGGTCTCAGCGTGGGCTCGAACTCCCGGTCTCAGTGTGGACTCGAACTCCCGGTCTCAGCGTGGACTCGAACTCCCAATCTCAGTGTGGACTCGAACTCCCGGTCTCAGCATGGACTCGAACTCCCGGTCTCAGTGTGGACCCGAACTCCTGGTCTCAGTGTGGACTCGAACTCCCGGTATCAGCATGGACTCGAACTCCCTGTCTCAGTGTGGACCCGAACTCCCGGTCTCAGTGTGGACACGAACCCCCGGTCTCAGTGTGGACCCGAACTCCCGGTCTCAGTGTGGACCCGAACTCCCGGTCTCAGTGTGGACTCAAACTCCCGGTCTCAGTGTGGACCCAAACTCCCGGTCTCAATGTGGACTCAAACTCCCGGTCTCAGTGTGGACTCGAACTCCCGGTCTCAGTGTGGACCCGAACTCCTGGTCTCAGTGTGGACTCATGCTCCTGGACTCCATGTACACTCAAGCTCCGAGTCTCAGTGAGGACCCCAACTCCCAGTTTTAACACAGACCCGAACTCCCGGTCTCCGTGTGGACTCAAACTCCCCGTATCAGCGTGGACTCGAACTCCCGATCTCAGTGTTGACACGAACACCTGGTCTCAGTGTGGACACGAACTCCTGATTTCAGTGAGGACTCGAACTCCCGGTCTCAGTGTGGACACGAACTCCCGGTCTCAGCGTGGACACGAACTCCTGATCTCAGTGTGGACTCGAACTCCCGGTCTCAGTGTGGACACGAACTCCTGATCTCAGTGTGGACTCGAACTCCATGGCTCAGCGTGGACTCGAACTACCGGTCTCAGCGTGGACTCGAACTCCAGGTCTCAACGTGGACACGAACTCTGGTCTCAGTGTGGACCCGAAGCCCCGGTCTCGGTGTGGACATGAACTCCCGGACTCAGTGTGGATTCAAACTCCTGGTCTTAGTGTGGACCCGAACTCCCGGTCTCAGTGTGGACGAACTCCCGGTCTCAGTGTGGACACGAACTTCTGGTCTCAGTGTGGACTCGAACTGCTGGTCTCAGTGTGGAATAAAACTCCTGGTCTCAGTGTGGACTCCATTCCCGGTCTCAGTGTGGACCCGAAATCCGGGTCTAAGTGTGGACTCGAACTCCCGATCTCAGCATGGACTCGAACTCCCGGTCTCAGCGTGGGCTCGAACTCCCGGTATAAGTGTGGACACGAACTCCTGGTATCAGTGTGGCCTCGAACTCCCGGTATCAGTGTGGGCCCTAACTCCCGGTCTCAGTGTGGACCCGAACTCCTGGTCTCAGTGTGGACTCGAACTCCCAGTCTCAGTGTGGACTCGAACTCCCGGAATCAGTGTGGACTTGAACTCCTGGTCTCAGTGTGCACTCAAACTCCCGGTATCAGCATGGACCCGAACACCTGGTCTCAGTGTGGACCCGAACTCCCGGTCTCAGTGTGGACTCAAACTCCCGGTCTCATTGCGAACACCAACTCCCGGTCTCAGCGTGGGCTCGAACACCCGGTCTCAGTGTGGTCTCGAACTCCCAGTCTCATTGTGGACTCGAACTCCTGGTCTCAGTGTGGACTCGAACTCCCGGTCTCAGCGTGGACTCGAACTCCCGGTCTCAGCGTGGACTCGAACTCCTGGTCTCTGTGTGGACTCAAACTCCTGGTCTCAGTGTGGACTCGAACTCCCGGTCTCAGTGTGGACTCGAACTCCCGATCTCAGCGTGGACTCGAACACCTGGTCTCTGTGTGGACTCAAACTCCTGGTCTCAGCGTGGACTCAAACTCCCGGTCTCAGTGCGAACACGAACTCCCGGTCTCAGCATGGACTCGAACTCCCGGTCTCAGTTTGGACCCGAACTCCCGGTCTCAGTGTGAAATTGAACTCCCGGTCTCAGCGTGGGCTCGAACTCCCGGTCTCAGTGTGGATCCGAACTCCCGGTCTAAGCATGGACTCAAACTCCCCGTCTCAGTGTGGACATGAACTCCCAGTCTCAGTGTGCACTCAAAATCCCAGTCTCAGTGTGGACTCGATCTCCCGGTCGCAGTGTGGACTCAAACTCCCAATCTCAGTGTGGACTCGAACTCCCGGTCTCAGCATGGACTTGAACTCCCGGTCTCAGTGTGGACCCGAACCCCTGGTCTCAGTGTGGACACGAACCCCCGGTCTCAGTGTGGACCCGAACTCCCGGTCTCAGTGTGGACCCGAACTCCCGGTCTCAGTGTGGACTCAAACTCCCGGTCTCAGTGTGGACCCAAACTCCCGGTCTCAGTGTGGACTCAAACTCCCGGTCTCAGTGTGGATTCGAACTCCCGGTCTCAGTGTGGACTCGAACTCCCAGTCTCAGTGTGGACCCGAACTCCCGGTCTCAGTGTGGACTCAAACTCCCGGTCTCAGTGTGGACTCGAACTCCTGGTCTCAGTGTGGACTCATGCTCCTGGACTCCATGTACACTCAAGCTCCGAGTCTCAGTGAGGACCCCAACTCCCAGTTTTAACACAGACCCGAACTCCCGGTCTCCGTGTGGACTCAAACTCCCCGTATCAGCGTGGACTCGAACTCCCGATCTCAGTGTTGACACGAACTCCTGGTCTCAATGTAGACACGAACTCCTGATTTCAGTGAGGACTCGAACTCCCGGTCTCAGCGTGGACACGAACTCCTGATCTCAGTGTGGACTCGAACTCCCGGTCTCAGTGTGGACACGAACTCCTGATCTCAGTGTGGACTCGAACTCCAGGGCTCAGCGTGGACTCGAACTCCCGGTCTCAGCGTGGACTCGAACTCCTGGTCTCAACGTGGACACGAACTCTGGTCTCAGTGTGGACCCGAAGCCCCGGTCTCGGTGTGGACATGAACTCCCAGACTCAGTGTGGATTCAAACTCCCGGTCTCTGTGTGGACTCAAACTCCTGGTCTCAGCGTGGACTCGAACTCCCAGTCTCAGCGTGGACCCGAACTCCTGGTCTCAGTGTGGACTCGAACTCCCAGTCTCAGCGTGGACTCGAACTCCCGGTCTCAGTGTGGACTCAAACTCCCGGTCTCTGTGTGGACTCAAACTCCTGGTCTCAGCGTGGACTCAAACTCCCGGTCTCAGTGCGAACACGAACTCCCGGTCTCAGTTTGGACCCGAACTCCCGGTCTCAGTGTGAAATTGAACTCCCGGTCTCAGCGTGGGCTCGAACTCCCGGTCTCAGTGTGGACTCAAACTCCCGGTCTCAGTGTGGACCCGAACTCCCGGTCTCAGTGTGGACTCGAACTCCTGGTCTCAGTGTAGACCCGAACTCCCAGTCTCAGTGTGGACACGAACTCCCGGTCTCAGTGTGGACTCGAACTCCCGGTCTCAGTGTGGACTCGAGCTCCCGGTCTCATTGTGGACTCGAACTACCGGTCTCAGTGTGGACTCGAACTCCCGGTCTCAGTGTGGATTCGAACTCCCGGTCTCCGTGTGGACTCGAACTCCTTGTCTCAGTGTGGACTCGAACTCCTGGTCTCAGTGTGGACTCAAACTCCCGGTCTAAGTGTGGACTCGAACTCCCGGTCTCAGTGTGGACCCGAACTCCCGGTCTCAGTGTGGACTCGAACTCCCAGTCTCAGTGTGGACACGAACTCCCAGTCTCAGTGTGGACACGAACTCCCGGTCTCAGTGTGGACTTAAACTCCCGGTATCAGTGTGGACTCAAACTCCCGGTCTCAGTGTGGACCCGAACTCCTGGTCTCAGTGTGGACTCGAACTCCCAGTCTCAGTGTGGACTCGAACTCCCGGGATCAGTGTGGACTTGAACTCCTGGTCTCAGTGTGCACTCAAACTTCCGGTATCAGCATGGACCCGAACTCCTGGTCTCAGTGTGGACCCGAACTCCCGGTCTCATTGCGAACACGAACTCCTGGTCTCAGCGTGGGTTCGAACTCCCGGTCTCAATGTGGACTCGAACTCCCGGTCTCAGCGTGGACTCGAACTCCCAATCTCAGTGTGGACTCGAACTCCCGGTCTCAGCATGGACTCGAACTCCCGGTCTCAGTGTGGACCCGAACTCCTGGTCTCAGTGTGGACTCGAACTCCCGGTATCAGCATGGACTCGAACTCCCAGTCTCAGTGTGGACCCGAACTCCCGGTCTCAGTGTGGACCCGAACTCCCGGTCTCAGTGTGGACTCAAACTCCCGGTCTCAGTGTGGACCCAAACTCCCGGTCTCAGTGTGGACTCAAACTCCCGGTCTCAGTGTGGACTCGAACTCCCAGTCTCAGTGTGGACCCGAACTCCTGGTCTCAGTGTGGACTCATGCTCCTGGACTCCATGTACACTCAAGCTCCGAGTCTCAGTGAGGACCCCAACTCCCAGTTTTAACACAGACCCGAACTCCCGGTCTCCGTGTGGACTCAAACTCCCCGTATCAGCGTGGACTCGAACTCCCGATCTCAGTGTTGACACGAACTCCTGGTCTCAGTGTGGACACGAACTCCTGATTTCAGTGAGGACTCGAACTCCCGGTCTCAGTGTGGACACGAACTCCCGGTCTCAGCGTGGACACGAACTCCTGATCTCAGTGTGGACTCGAACTCCCGGTCTCAGTGTGGACACGAACTCCTGATCTCAGTGTGGACTCGACCTCCAGGGCTCAGCGTGGACTCGAACTACCGGTCTCAGCGTGGACTCGAACTCCTGGTCTCAACGTGGACACGAACTCTGGTCTCAGTGTGGACCCGAAGCCCCGGTCTCGGTGTGGACATGAACTCCCGGACTCAGTGTGGACCTGAACTCCCGGTCTCAGTGTGGACGAACTCCCGGTCTCAGTGCGGACTCGAACTCCCGGTATCATTGTGGACTTGAACTCCCGGTCTCAGTGTGGACTCGAACTGCTGGTCTCAGTGTGAAATAAAACTCCTGGTCTCAGCGTGGACTCCATTCCCGGTCTCAGTGTGGACCCGAAATCCGGGTCTAAGTGGACTCGAACTCCCGATCTCAGCATGGACTCGAACTCCCGGTCTCAGCGTGAGCTCGAACTCCCGGTATAAGTGTGGACACGAACTCCCGGTATCAGTGTGGACACGAACTCCCAGTATCAGTGTGGCCTCGAACTCCCGGTCTCAGTGTGGACTCGAACTCCCAGTATCAGTGTGGCCTCGAACTCCCGGTCTCAGTGTGGGCCCTAACTCCCGGTCTCAGTGTGGACACGAACACCCGGTCTCAGCGTGGACTCAAACTCCCGGTCTCAGTGTGGACTCGAACTCCCGGTCTCAGCGTGGACTCGAACTCCCAGTCTCAGTGTGGACCCGAACTCCTGGTCTCAGTGTGGACTCGAACTCCCAGTCTCAGTGTGGACTCGAACTCCCGGTATCAGTGTGGACTTGAACTCCTGGTCTCAGTGTGGACTCAAACTCCCGGTATCAGCATGGACCCGAACTCCTGGTCTCAGTGTGGACCCGAACTCCCGGTCTCAGTGTGGACTCAAACTCCCGGTCTCATTGCGAACACGAACTCCCGGTCTCAGCGTGGGCTCGAACACCCGGTCTCAGTGTGGACTCGAACTCCCGGTCTCATTGTGGACTCGAACTACCAGTCTCAGTGTGGACTCGAACTCCCGGTCTCAGCGTGGACTCGAACTCCTGGTCTCTGTGTGGACTCAAACTCCTGGTCTCAGTGTGGACTCGAACTCCCGGTCTCAGTGTGGACTTGAACTCCCGATCTCAGCGTGGACTCGAACTCCCGGTCTCTGTGTGGACTCAAACTCCTGGTCTCAGCGTGGACTCAAACTCCCGGTCTCAGTGCGAACACGAACTCCCGGTCTCAGCATGGACTCGAACTCCCGGTCTCAGTTTGGACCCGAACTCCCGGTCTCAGTGTGAAATTGAACTCCCGGTCTCAGCGTGGGCTCGAACTCCCGGTCTCAGTGTGGACCCGAACTCCCGGTCTAAGCATGGACTCAAACTCCCCGTCTCAGTGTGGACATGAACTCCCGGTCTCAGTGTGCACTCAAAATCCCAGTCTCAGTGTGGACTCGATCTCCCGGTCGCAGTGTGGACTCGAACTCCCGGTCTCAGCGTGGACTCGAACTCCCGATCTCAGTGTGGACTCGAACTCCCGGTCTCAGTGTGGACCCGAACTCCCGGTCTCAGTGTGGACTCGAACTCCTGGTCTCAGTGTAGACCCGAACTCCCAGTCTCAGTGTGGACACGAACTCCCGGTCTCAGTGTGGACTCGAACTCCCGGTCTCAGTGTGGACTCGAACTCCCGGTCTCATTGTGGACTCGAACTACTGGTCTCAGTGTGGACTCGATCTCCCGGTCTCAGTGTGGACACGAACTCCAGGTCTCAGTGTGGACTTGAACTCCCGCTCTCAGTGTGGACTCGAACTCCCGGTCTCAGGGTGGACGCGAACTCCCGGTCTCAGTGTGGACACGAACTCCCGGTCTCAGTGTGGACACGAACTCCCGGTCTCAGTGTGGACTCAAACTCCCGGTATCAGTGTGGACTCGAACTCCCGGTCTCAGTGTGGACGCGAACTCCCGTTCTCAGCGTGGACTCGAACTCCCGGTCTCAGTGTGGACGCGAACTCCCGGTCTCAGTGTGGACACGAACTCCCGGTCTCAGTGGTGACAGGAACTCCCGGTCTCAGCGTGGGTTCGAACACCCGGTCTCAGTGTGTTCTCGAACTCCGGATCTCAGTGTAGACGCGAACTCCCAGTCTCAGTGTGGACTCGAACTCCCAGTCTCAGTGTGGACACGAACTCCCGGTCTCAGCGTGGACTCGAACTCCCGGTCTCAGTGTGGACTCGAACTCCGGATCTCAGTGTGGACCCGAACTCCTGATCTCAGTGTGAACTCGAACTTCCAGTCTCAGTGTGGACTCTAATTCCCGGTGTCAGTGTGGACCCGAACTCCTGGTGTCAGTGTGGACTTGAACTCCCAGTCTCAGCGTGGACTCGAACTCCCGGTCTCATTGTGGACTCGAACCCCTGGTCTCAGTGTGGACTCAAACTCCCGGTCACAGTGTGGACCCGAACTCCCGGTCTCAGCGTTGACTCGAACTCCTGGTCTCAGTGTGGACTCAAATTCCCGGTATCAGTGTGGACTCGAACTCCCGGTCTCAGTGTGGACCCGAACTCCCGGTCTCAGTGTGGACTCAAACTCCCGGTATCAGTGTGGACACGAACCCCCGGTCTCAGTGTGGAATCGAACTCCCGGTATCAGTGTGGACTCAAACTCTCGGTCTCAGCGTGGACTCGAACTCCCAGTCTCAGCATGGACTCGAACTCGTGGTCTCAGTGTGGACTCGAACTCTCGGTCTCAGTGTGGACTCGAACTCCCGGTATCAGTGTGGACTCGAACTCCCGGTATCAGTGTGGACTCAAACTCCCGGTCTCAGTGTGGACCCGAACTCCCGGTCTCAGTGTGGACTCGAACTCCCGGTATCAGTGTGGACTCGAACTCCCGGTCTCAGTGTGGACCCGAACTCCTGGTCTCAGTGTGGACTCGAACTCCCAGTCTCAGTGTGGACTCGAACTCCCGGTATCAGTGTGGACTTGAACTCCTGGTCTCAGTGTGCACTCAAACTCCCGGTATCAGCATGGATCCGAACTCCTGGTCTCAGTGTGGACCCGAACTCACGGTCTCATTGCGAACACGAACTCCTGGTCTCAGCGTGGGCTCGAACTCCCGGTCTCAATGTGGACTCGAACTCCCAATCTCAGTGTGGACTCGAACTCCCGGTCTCAGCATGGACTCGAACTCCCGATCTCAGTGTGGACCCGAACTCCTGGTCTCAGTGTGGACGAACTCCCGGTCTCAGTGCGGACTCGAACTCCCGGTATCATTGTGGACTTGAACTCCCGGTCTCAGTGTGGACACGAACTTCTGGTCTCAGTGTAGACTCGAACTGCTGGTCTCTGTGTGGAATAAAACTCCTGGTCTCAGCGTGGACTCCATTCCCGGTCTCAGTGTGGACCCGAAATCCGGGTCTAAGTGTGGACTCGAACTCCCGATCTCAGCATGGACTCGAACTCCCGGTCTCAGCGTGGGCTCGAACTCCCGGTATAAGTGTGGACACGAACTCCCGGTATCAGTGTGGACTCGAACTCCCGGTATCAGTGTGGCCTCGAACTCCCGGTCTCAGTGTGGGCCCTAACTCCCGGTCTCAGCGTGGACGCGAACACCCGGTCTCAGCGTGGACTCAAACTCCCGGTCTCAGTGTGGACTCGAACTCCCGGTCTCAGCGTGGACTCGAACTCCCGGTCTCAGTGTGGACCCGAACTCCTGGTCTCAGTGTGGACTCGAACTCCCAGTCTCACTGTGGACTCAAACTCCCGGTCTCAGTGTGGACCCAAACTCCTGGTCTCAGTGTGGACTCGAACTCCCAGTCTCAGTGTGGACTCGAACTCCTGGTATCACTGTGGACTTGAACTCCTGGTCTCAGTGTGCACTCAAACTCCCGGTATCAGCATGGACCCGAACTCCTGGTCTCAGTGTGGACCCGAACTCCCGGTCTCATTGCGAACACGAACTCCTGCTCTCAGCGTGGGCTCGAACTCCCGGTCTCAGTGTGGACTCGAACTCCCGGTCTCAGCGTGGACTCGAACTCCCAATCTCAGTGTGGACTCGAACTCCCGGTCTCAGCATGGACTCGAACTCCCGGTCTCAGTGTGGACCCGAACTCCTGGTCTCAGTGTGGACTCGACCTCCCGGGATCAGCATGGACTCGAACTCCCGGTCTCAGTGTGGACCCGAACTCCCGGTCTCAGTGTGGACACGAACCCCCGGTCTCAGGGTGGACCCGAACTCCCGGTCTCAGTGTGGACCCGAACTCCCGGTCTCAGTGTGGACTCGAACTCCCGGTCTCAGTGTGGACACGAACTCCTGATCTCAGTGTGGACTCGAACTCCAGGGCTCAGCGTGGACTTGAACTACCGGTCTCAGCGTGGACTCGAACTCCTGGTCTCAATGTGGACACGAACTCTGGTCTCAGTGTGGACCCGAACTCCCGGTCTCAGTGAGGACACGAACTCCTGATCTCAGTGAGGACTCGAACTCCAGGGCTCAGCGTGGACTCGAACTCCCGGTCTCAGTGTGGACACGAACTCCTGATCTCAGTGTGGACTCGAACTCCCGGTCTCAGTGTGGACACGAACTCCTGATCTCAGTGTGGACTCGAACTCCAGGGCTCAGCGTGGACTCGAACTCCCGGTCTCAGTGTGGACACGAACTCCTGATCTCAGTGTGGACTCGAACTCCCGGTCTCAGTGTGAACACGAACTCCTGATCTCAGTGTGGACTCGAACTCCAGGGCTCAGCGTGGACTCGAACTCCCGGTCTCAGCGTGGACTCGAACTCCCGGTCTCAGCGTGGACTCGAACTCCTGGTCTCAACGTGGACACGAACTCTGGTCTCAGTGTGGACCCGAAGCCCCGGTCTCGGTGTGGACATGAACTCCCGGACTCAGTGTGGATTCAAACTCCTGGTCTCAGTGTGGACCTGAACTCCCGGTCTCAGTGTGGACGAACACCCGGTCTCAGTGCGGACTCGAACTCCCGGTATCATTGTGGACTTGAACTCCCGGTCTCAGTGTGGACACGAACTTCTGGTCTCAGCGTGGAATAAAACTCCTGGTCTCAGCGTGGACTCCATTCCCGGTCTCAGTGTGGACCCGAAATCCGGGTCTAAGTGGACTCGAACTCCCGATCTCAGCATGGACTCGAACTCCCGGTCTCAGCGTGGGCTCGAACTCCCGGTATAAGTGTGGACACGAACTCCCGGTATCAGTGTGGACTCGAACTCCCGGGCTCAGTGAGGACCCGAACTCCTGGTCTCAGTGTGGACTCGAACTCCCGGTCTCAGTGTGGACGCGAGCTCCCGGTCTCAGTGTGGACTCGAACTCCCGGTCTCAGGGTGGACTCGAACTCCCGGTCTCAGCGTGGACCCGACCTCCCGGTCTCAGTGTGGACGCGAACTCCCGGTCTCAGTGTGGACTCGATCTCCCGGTCTCAGTGTGGACTCGAACTCCAAGTCTCAGTGAGGACTCGATCTCCCGGTCTCAGTGTGGACTCGAACTCCCGGTCTCAGTGTGGACCCGAACTCCCGGTCTCAGTGTGAACCCAAACTACCGGTCTCAGTGTGGACTCATGCTCCTGGACTCCATGTAGACTCAAGCTCCGAGTCTCAGTGAGGACCCGAACTCCCTGTTTTAACACAGACCCGAACTCCCGGTCTCAGTGTGGACTCAAAGTCCCCGTATCAGCGTGGACACGAACTCCCGGTCTCAGTGTGGACACGAACTCCTGATTTCAGTGTGGACTCGAACTCCCGGTCACAGTGTGGACACGAACTCCCGGTCTCAGCGTGGACTCGAACTCCCGGTCTCAGTGTGGACACGAACTCCTCATCTCAGTGTGGACTCGAACTCCAGGGCTCAGCGTGGACTCGAACTCCTGGTCTCAACGTGGACTCGAACTCTGGTCTCAGTGTGGACCCGAAGCCCCGGTCTCAGTGTGGACATGAACTCCCGGACTCAGTGTGGACTCAAACTCCCAGTCTCAGTGTGGACCCGAACTCCCGGTCTCTGTGTGGACGAACACCCGGTCTCAGTGAGGACTCGAACTCCCGGTATCATTGTGGACTTGAACTCCCGGTCTCAGTGTGGACACGAACTTCTGGTCTCAGTGTGGACTCGAACTCCTGGTCTCAGTGTGGACTCGAACTGCCGGTCTCAGTGTGGACCCGAACTCCCGGTCTAAGCATGGACTCAAACACCCAGTCTCAGTGTGGACATGAACTCACGGTCTCAGTGTGGACTCAAAATCCCAGTCTCAGTGTGGACTCGATCTCCCGGTCGCAGTGTGGACTCGAACTCCCGGTCGCAGTGTGGACTCGAACTCCCAATCTCAGTGTGGACTCGTACTCCCGATCTCAGTGTGGACTCGAACGCCCGGTCTCAGTGTGGACCCGAACTCCCGGTCTCAGTGTGGACTCGAACTCCTGGTCTCAGTGTAGACCCGAACTCCCAGTCTCAGTGTGGACACGAACTCCCGGTCTCAGTGTGGACTCGAACTCCCGGTCTCAGCGTGGGCTCGAACTCCCGGTATCAGTGTGGCCTCGAACTCCCGGTCTTAGTGTGGGCCCTAACTCCCGGTCTCAGTGTGGACACGAACTCCTGATCTCAGTGTGGACTCGAACTCCCGGTCTCAGTGTGGACACGAACTCCTGATCTCAGTGTGGACTCGAACTCCAGGGCTCAGCGTGGACTCGAACTCCCGGTCTCAGCATGGACTCGAACTCCCGGTCTCAGCGTGGGCTCGAACTCCCGGTCTCAGTGTGGACTCGAACTCCCGGTATCAGTGTGGCCTCGAACTCCCGGTCTCAGTGTGGGCCCTAACTCCCGGTCTCAGTGTGGACACGAACACCCGGTCTCAGCGTGGGCTCGAACTCCCGGTCTCAGTGTGGACTCGAACTCCCGGTATCAGTGTGGCCTCGAACTCCCGGTCTCAGTGTGGGCCCTAACTCCCGGTCTCAGTGTGGACTCGAACTCCCTTCTCAGTGGGGACACGAACTCCTGGTCTCAGCATGGACTCGAACTCCCGATCTCAGTGTGGACGCGATCTCCCGGTCTCAGTGTGGACCCGAACTCCCGGTCTCAGTGTGGACCCGAACTCCCGGTCTCAGTGTGGACTCGAACTCCCGGTCTCAGTGTGGACTCGAACTCCTGGTCTCAGCGTGGACTCGAACTCCCGGTCTCAGTGTGGACACGAACCCCCGGTCTCAGTGTGGACCCGAACTCGCGGTCTCAGTGTGGACACGAACACCCGGTCTCAGTGTGGACACGAACTCTCGGTCTCAGCGTGGACTCGAACACCCGGTCTCAGTGTGGACTCGAACTCCCAGTCTCAGTGTGGACACGAACTCTCGGTCTCAGCGTGGACTCGAACTCCCGGTCTCAGTGTGGACTCGAACTCCCGGTCTCAGTGTGGACGCGAACTCCCGGTCTCAGTGTGGACACGAACCCCCGGTCTCAGTGTGGACACGAACCCCCGGTCTCAGTGTGGACCCGAACTCGCGGTCTCAGTGTGGACACGAACACCCGGTCTCAGCGTGGACTCGAACTCCCAGTCTCAGTGTGGACACGAACTCTCGGTCTCAGCGTGGACTCGAACTCCCGGTCTCAGTGTGGACTCGAACTCCCGGTCTCAGTGTGGACTCGAACTCCCAGTCTCAGTGTGGACACGAACTCCCAGTCTCAGTGTGGACACGAACTCCCGGTCTCAGTGTGGACTTAAACTCCCGGTATCAGTGTGGACTCAAACTCCCGGTCTCAGTGTGGACCCGAACTCCTGGTCTCAGTGTGGACTCAAACTCCCAGTCTCAGTGTGGACTCGAACTCCCGGTATCAGTGTGGACTTGAACTCCTGGTCTCAGTGTGCACTCAAACTCTCGGTATCAGCATGGACCCAAACTCCTGGTCTCAGTGTGGACCCGAACTCCCGGTCTCATTGCGAACACGAACTCCTGGTCTCAGCGTGGGCTCAAACTCCCGGTCTCAGTGTGGACTCGAACTCCCGGTCTCAGTGTGGATCCGAACTCCCGGTCTAAGCATGGACTCAAACTCCCCGTCTCAGTGTGGACATGAACTCCCAGTCTCAGTGTGCACTCAAAATCCCAGTCTCAGTGTGGACTCGATCTCCCGGTCGCAGTGTGGACTCAAACTCCCAATCTCAGTGTGGACTCGAACTCCCGGTCTCAGCATGGACTCGAACTCCCGGTCTCAGTGTGGACCCGAACCCCTGGTCTCAGTGTGGACACGAACCCCCGGTCTCAGTGTGGACCCGAACTCCCGGTCTCAGTGTGGACCCGAACTCCCGGTCTCAGTGTGGACTCAAACTCCCGGTCTCAGTGTGGACCCAAACTCCCGGTCTCAGTGTGGACTCAAACTCCCGGTCTCAGTGTGGATTCGAACTCCCGGTCTCAGTGTGGACTCGAACTCCCAGTCTCAGTGTGGACCCGAACTCCCGGTCTCAGTGTGGACTCAAACTCCCGGTCTCAGTGTGGACTCGAACTCCTGGTCTCAGTGTGGACTCATGCTCCTGGACTCCATGTACACTCAAGCTCCGAGTCTCAGTGAGGACCCCAACTCCCAGTTTTAACACAGACCCGAACTCCCGGTCTCCGTGTGGACTCAAACTCCCCGTATCAGCGTGGACTCGAACTCCCGATCTCAGTGTTGACACGAACTCCTGGTCTCAATGTAGACACGAACTCCTGATTTCAGTGAGGACTCGAACTCCCGGTCTCAGCGTGGACACGAACTCCTGATCTCAGTGTGGACTCGAACTCCCGGTCTCAGTGTGGACACGAACTCCTGATCTCAGTGTGGACTCGAACTCCAGGGCTCAGCGTGGACTCGAACTCCCGGTCTCAGCGTGGACTCGAACTCCTGGTCTCAACGTGGACACGAACTCTGGTCTCAGTGTGGACCCGAAGCCCCGGTCTCGGTGTGGACATGAACTCCCGGACTCAGTGTGGATTCAAACTCCCGGTCTCTGTGTGGACTCAAACTCCTGGTCTCAGCGTGGACTCGAACTCCCAGTCTCAGCGTGGACCCGAACTCCTGGTCTCAGTGTGGACTCGAACTCCCAGTCTCAGCGTGGACTCGAACTCCCGGTCTCAGTGTGGACTCAAACTCCCGGTCTCTGTGTGGACTCAAACTCCTGGTCTCAGCGTGGACTCAAACTCCCGGTCTCAGTGCGAACACGAACTCCCGGTCTCAGTTTGGACCCGAACTCCCGGTCTCAGTGTGAAATTGAACTCCCGGTCTCAGCGTGGGCTCGAACTCCCGGTCTCAGTGTGGACTCAAACTCCCGGTCTCAGTGTGGACCCGAACTCCCGGTCTCAGTGTGGACTCGAACTCCTGGTCTCAGTGTAGACCCGAACTCCCAGTCTCAGTGTGGACACGAACTCCCGGTCTCAGTGTGGACTCGAACTCCCGGTCTCAGTGTGGACTCGAGCTCCCGGTCTCATTGTGGACTCGAACTACCGGTCTCAGTGTGGACTCGAACTCCCGGTCTCAGTGTGGATTCGAACATCCCGGTCTCCGTGTGGACTCGAACTCCTTGTCTCAGTGTGGACTCGAACTCCTGGTCTCAGTGTGGACTCAAACTCCCGGTCTAAGTGTGGACTCGAACTCCCGGTCTCAGTGTGGACCCGAACTCCCGGTCTCAGTGTGGACTCGAACTCCCAGTCTCAGTGTGGACACGAACTCCCAGTCTCAGTGTGGACACGAACTCCCGGTCTCAGTGTGGACTTAAACTCCCGGTATCAGTGTGGACTCAAACTCCCGGTCTCAGTGTGGACCCGAACTCCTGGTCTCAGTGTGGACTCGAACTCCCAGTCTCAGTGTGGACTCGAACTCCCGGGATCAGTGTGGACTTGAACTCCTGGTCTCAGTGTGCACTCAAACTTCCGGTATCAGCATGGACCCGAACTCCTGGTCTCAGTGTGGACCCGAACTCCCGGTCTCATTGCGAACACGAACTCCTGGTCTCAGCGTGGGTTCGAACTCCCGGTCTCAATGTGGACTCGAACTCCCGGTCTCAGCGTGGACTCGAACTCCCAATCTCAGTGTGGACTCGAACTCCCGGTCTCAGCATGGACTCGAACTCCCGGTCTCAGTGTGGACCCGAACTCCTGGTCTCAGTGTGGACTCGAACTCCCGGTATCAGCATGGACTCGAACTCCCAGTCTCAGTGTGGACCCGAACTCCCGGTCTCAGTGTGGACCCGAACTCCCGGTCTCAGTGTGGACTCAAACTCCCGGTCTCAGTGTGGACCCAAACTCCCGGTCTCAGTGTGGACTCAAACTCCCGGTCTCAGTGTGGACTCGAACTCCCAGTCTCAGTGTGGACCCGAACTCCTGGTCTCAGTGTGGACTCATGCTCCTGGACTCCATGTACACTCAAGCTCCGAGTCTCAGTGAGGACCCCAACTCCCAGTTTTAACACAGACCCGAACTCCCGGTCTCCGTGTGGACTCAAACTCCCCGTATCAGCGTGGACTCGAACTCCCGATCTCAGTGTTGACACGAACTCCTGGTCTCAGTGTGGACACGAACTCCTGATTTCAGTGAGGACTCGAACTCCCGGTCTCATTGTGGACACGAACTCCCGGTCTCAGCGTGGACACGAACTCCTGATCTCAGTGTGGACTCGAACTCCCGGTCTCAGTGTGGACACGAACTCCTGATCTCAGTGTGGACTCGAACTCCAGGGCTCAGCGTGGACTCGAACTACCGGTCTCAGCGTGGACTCGAACTCCTGGTCTCAACGTGGACACGAACTCTGGTCTCAGTGTGGACCCGAAGCCCCGGTCTCGGTGTGGACATGAACTCCCGGACTCAGTGTGGACCTGAACTCCCGGTCTCAGTGTGGACGAACTCCCGGTCTCAGTGCGGACTCGAACTCCCGGTATCATTGTGGACTTGAACTCCCGGTCTCAGTGTGGACTCGAACTGCTGGTCTCAGTGTGGAATAAAACTCCTGGTCTCAGCGTGGACTCCATTCCCGGTCTCAGTGTGGACCCGAAATCCGGGTCTAAGTGGACTCGAACTCCCGATCTCAGCATGGACTCGAACTCCCGGTCTCAGCGTGAGCTCGAACTCCCGGTATAAGTGTGGACACGAACTCCCGGTATCAGTGTGGACTCGAACTCCCAGTATCAGTGTGGCCTCGAACTCCCGGTCTCAGTGTGGGCCCTAACTCCCGGTCTCAGTGTGGACACGAACACCCGGTCTCAGCGTGGACTCAAACTCCCGGTCTCAGTGTGGACTCGAACTCCCGGTCTCAGCGTGGACTCGAACTCCCAGTCTCAGTGTGGACCCGAACTCCTGGTCTCAGTGTGGACTCGAACTCCCAGTCTCAGTGTGGACTCGAACTCCCGGTATCAGTGTGGACTTGAACTCCTGGTCTCAGTGTGGACTCAAACTCCCGGTATCAGCATGGACCCGAACTCCTGGTCTCAGTGTGGACCCGAACTCCCGGTCTCAGTGTGGACTCAAACTCCCGGTCTCATTGCGAACACGAACTCCCGGTCTCAGCGTGGGCTCGAACACCCGGTCTCAGTGTGGACTCGAACTCCCGGTCTCATTGTGGACTCGAACTACCAGTCTCAGTGTGGACTCGAACTCCCGGTCTCAGCGTGGACTCGAACTCCTGGTCTCTGTGTGGACTCAAACTCCTGGTCTCAGTGTGGACTCGAACTCCCGGTCTCAGTGTGGACTTGAACTCCCGATCTCAGCGTGGACTCGAACTCCCGGTCTCTGTGTGGACTCAAACTCCTGGTCTCAGCGTGGACTCAAACTCCCGGTCTCAGTGCGAACACGAACTCCCGGTCTCAGCATGGACTCGAACTCCCGGTCTCAGTTTGGACCCGAACTCCCGGTCTCAGTGTGAAATTGAACTCCCGGTCTCAGCGTGGGCTCGAACTCCCGGTCTCAGTGTGGACCCGAACTCCCGGTCTAAGCATGGACTCAAACTCCCCGTCTCAGTGTGGACATGAACTCCCGGTCTCAGTGTGCACTCAAAATCCCAGTCTCAGTGTGGACTCGATCTCCCGGTCGCAGTGTGGACTCGAACTCCCGGTCTCAGCGTGGACTCGAACTCCCGATCTCAGTGTGGACTCGAACTCCCGGTCTCAGTGTGGACCCGAACTCCCGGTCTCAGTGTGGACTCGAACTCCTGGTCTCAGTGTAGACCCGAACTCCCAGTCTCAGTGTGGACACGAACTCCCGGTCTCAGTGTGGACTCGAACTCCCGGTCTCAGTGTGGACTCGAACTCCCGGTCTCATTGTGGACTCGAACTACTGGTCTCAGTGTGGACTCGATCTCCCGGTCTCAGTGTGGACACGAACTCCAGGTCTCAGTGTGGACTTGAACTCCCGCTCTCAGTGTGGACTCGAACTCCCGGTCTCAGGGTGGACGCGAACTCCCGGTCTCAGTGTGGACACGAACTCCCGGTCTCAGTGTGGACACGAACTCCCGGTCTCAGTGTGGACTCAAACTCCCGGTATCAGTGTGGACTCGAACTCCCGGTCTCAGTGTGGACGCGAACTCCCGTTCTCAGCGTGGACTCGAACTCCCGGTCTCAGTGTGGACGCGAACTCCCGGTCTCAGTGTGGACACGAACTCCCGGTCTCAGTGGTGACAGGAACTCCCGGTCTCAGCGTGGGTTCGAACACCCGGTCTCAGTGTGTTCTCGAACTCCGGATCTCAGTGTAGACGCGAACTCCCAGTCTCAGTGTGGACTCGAACTCCCAGTCTCAGTGTGGACACGAACTCCCGGTCTCAGCGTGGACTCGAACTCCCGGTCTCAGTGTGGACTCGAACTCCGGATCTCAGTGTGGACCCGAACTCCTGATCTCAGTGTGAACTCGAACTTCCAGTCTCAGTGTGGACTCTAATTCCCGGTGTCAGTGTGGACCCGAACTCCTGGTGTCAGTGTGGACTTGAACTCCCAGTCTCAGCGTGGACTCGAACTCCCGGTCTCATTGTGGACTCGAACCCCTGGTCTCAGTGTGGACTCAAACTCCCGGTCACAGTGTGGACCCGAACTCCCGGTCTCAGCGTTGACTCGAACTCCTGGTCTCAGTGTGGACTCAAATTCCCGGTATCAGTGTGGACTCGAACTCCCGGTCTCAGTGTGGACCCGAACTCCCGGTCTCAGTGTGGACTCAAACTCCCGGTATCAGTGTGGACACGAACCCCCGGTCTCAGTGTGGACTCGAACTCCCGGTATCAGTGTGGACTCAAACTCTCGGTCTCAGCGTGGACTCGAACTCCCAGTCTCAGCATGGACTCGAACTCGTGGTCTCAGTGTGGACTCGAACTCTCGGTCTCAGTGTGGACTCGAACTCCCGGTATCAGTGTGGACTCGAACTCCCGGTATCAGTGTGGACTCAAACTCCCGGTCTCAGTGTGGACCCGAACTCCCGGTCTCAGTGTGGACTCGAACTCCCGGTATCAGTGTGGACTCGAACTCCCGGTCTCAGTGTGGACCCGAACTCCTGGTCTCAGTGTGGACTCGAACTCCCAGTCTCAGTGTGGACTCGAACTCCCGGTATCAGTGTGGACTTGAACTCCTGGTCTCAGTGTGCACTCAAACTCCCGGTATCAGCATGGATCCGAACTCCTGGTCTCAGTGTGGACCCGAACTCACGGTCTCATTGCGAACACGAACTCCTGGTCTCAGCGTGGGCTCGAACTCCCGGTCTCAATGTGGACTCGAACTCCCAATCTCAGTGTGGACTCGAACTCCCGGTCTCAGCATGGACTCGAACTCCCGATCTCAGTGTGGACCCGAACTCCTGGTCTCATTGTGGACGAACTCCCGGTCTCAGTGCGGACTCGAACTCCCGGTATCATTGTGGACTTGAACTCCCGGTCTCAGTGTGGACACGAACTTCTGGTCTCAGTGTAGACTCGAACTGCTGGTCTCTGTGTGGAATAAAACTCCTGGTCTCAGCGTGGACTCCATTCCCGGTCTCAGTGTGGACCCGAAATCCGGGTCTAAGTGTGGACTCGAACTCCCGATCTCAGCATGGACTCGAACTCCCGGTCTCAGCGTGGGCTCGAACTCCCGGTATAAGTGTGGACACGAACTCCCGGTATCAGTGTGGACTCGAACTCCCGGTATCAGTGTGGCCTCGAACTCCCGGTCTCAGTGTGGGCCCTAACTCCCGGTCTCAGCGTGGACGCGAACACCCGGTCTCAGCGTGGACTCAAACTCCCGGTCTCAGTGTGGACTCGAACTCCCGGTCTCAGCGTGGACTCGAACTCCCGGTCTCAGTGTGGACCCGAACTCCTGGTCTCAGTGTGGACTCGAACTCCCAGTCTCACTGTGGACTCAAACTCCCGGTCTCAGTGTGGACCCAAACTCCTGGTCTCAGTGTGGACTCGAACTCCCAGTCTCAGTGTGGACTCGAACTCCTGGTATCACTGTGGACTTGAACTCCTGGTCTCAGTGTGCACTCAAACTCCCGGTATCAGCATGGACCCGAACTCCTGGTCTCAGTGTGGACCCGAACTCCCGGTCTCATTGCGAACACGAACTCCTGCTCTCAGCGTGGGCTCGAACTCCCGGTCTCAGTGTGGACTCGAACTCCCGGTCTCAGCGTGGACTCGAACTCCCAATCTCAGTGTGGACTCGAACTCCCGGTCTCAGCATGGACTCGAACTCCCGGTCTCAGTGTGGACCCGAACTCCTGGTCTCAGTGTGGACTCGACCTCCCGGGATCAGCATGGACTCGAACTCCCGGTCTCAGTGTGGACCCGAACTCCCGGTCTCAGTGTGGACACGAACCCCCGGTCTCAGGGTGGACCCGAACTCCCGGTCTCAGTGTGGACCCGAACTCCCGGTCTCAGTGTGGACTCGAACTCCCGGTCTCAGTGTGGACACGAACTCCTGATCTCAGTGTGGACTCGAACTCCAGGGCTCAGCGTGGACTTGAACTACCGGTCTCAGCGTGGACTCGAACTCCTGGTCTCAATGTGGACACGAACTCTGGTCTCAGTGTGGACCCGAACTCCCGGTCTCAGTGAGGACACGAACTCCTGATCTCAGTGAGGACTCGAACTCCAGGGCTCAGCGTGGACTCGAACTCCCGGTCTCAGTGTGGACACGAACTCCTGATCTCAGTGTGGACTCGAACTCCCGGTCTCAGTGTGGACACGAACTCCTGATCTCAGTGTGGACTCGAACTCCAGGGCTCAGCGTGGACTCGAACTCCCGGTCTCAGTGTGGACACGAACTCCTGATCTCAGTGTGGACTCGAACTCCCGGTCTCAGTGTGAACACGAACTCCTGATCTCAGTGTGGACTCGAACTCCAGGGCTCAGCGTGGACTCGAACTCCCGGTCTCAGCGTGGACTCGAACTCCCGGTCTCAGCGTGGACTCGAACTCCTGGTCTCAACGTGGACACGAACTCTGGTCTCAGTGTGGACCCGAAGCCCCGGTCTCGGTGTGGACATGAACTCCCGGACTCAGTGTGGATTCAAACTCCTGGTCTCAGTGTGGACCTGAACTCCCGGTCTCAGTGTGGACGAACACCCGGTCTCAGTGCGGACTCGAACTCCCGGTATCATTGTGGACTTGAACTCCCGGTCTCAGTGTGGACACGAACTTCTGGTCTCAGCGTGGAATAAAACTCCTGGTCTCAGCGTGGACTCCATTCCCGGTCTCAGTGTGGACCCGAAATCCGGGTCTAAGTGGACTCGAACTCCCGATCTCAGCATGGACTCGAACTCCCGGTCTCAGCGTGGGCTCGAACTCCCGGTATAAGTGTGGACACGAACTCCCGGTATCAGTGTGGACTCGAACTCCCGGGCTCAGTGAGGACCCGAACTCCTGGTCTCAGTGTGGACTCGAACTCCCGGTCTCAGTGTGGACGCGAGCTCCCGGTCTCAGTGTGGACTCGAACTCCCGGTCTCAGGGTGGACTCGAACTCCCGGTCTCAGCGTGGACCCGACCTCCCGGTCTCAGTGTGGACGCGAACTCCCGGTCTCAGTGTGGACTCGATCTCCCGGTCTCAGTGTGGACTCGAACTCCAAGTCTCAGTGAGGACTCGATCTCCCGGTCTCAGTGTGGACTCGAACTCCCGGTCTCAGTGTGGACCCGAACTCCCGGTCTCAGTGTGAACCCAAACTACCGGTCTCAGTGTGGACTCATGCTCCTGGACTCCATGTAGACTCAAGCTCCGAGTCTCAGTGAGGACCCGAACTCCCTGTTTTAACACAGACCCGAACTCCCGGTCTCAGTGTGGACTCAAAGTCCCCGTATCAGCGTGGACACGAACTCCCGGTCTCAGTGTGGACACGAACTCCTGATTTCAGTGTGGACTCGAACTCCCGGTCACAGTGTGGACACGAACTCCCGGTCTCAGCGTGGACTCGAACTCCCGGTCTCAGTGTGGACACGAACTCCTCATCTCAGTGTGGACTCGAACTCCAGGGCTCAGCGTGGACTCGAACTCCTGGTCTCAACGTGGACTCGAACTCTGGTCTCAGTGTGGACCCGAAGCCCCGGTCTCAGTGTGGACATGAACTCCCGGACTCAGTGTGGACTCAAACTCCCAGTCTCAGTGTGGACCCGAACTCCCGGTCTCTGTGTGGACGAACACCCGGTCTCAGTGAGGACTCGAACTCCCGGTATCATTGTGGACTTGAACTCCCGGTCTCAGTGTGGACACGAACTTCTGGTCTCAGTGTGGACTCGAACTCCTGGTCTCAGTGTGGACTCGAACTGCCGGTCTCAGTGTGGACCCGAACTCCCGGTCTAAGCATGGACTCAAACACCCAGTCTCAGTGTGGACATGAACTCACGGTCTCAGTGTGGACTCAAAATCCCAGTCTCAGTGTGGACTCGATCTCCCGGTCGCAGTGTGGACTCGAACTCCCGGTCGCAGTGTGGACTCGAACTCCCAATCTCAGTGTGGACTCGTACTCCCGATCTCAGTGTGGACTCGAACGCCCGGTCTCAGTGTGGACCCGAACTCCCGGTCTCAGTGTGGACTCGAACTCCTGGTCTCAGTGTAGACCCGAACTCCCAGTCTCAGTGTGGACACGAACTCCCGGTCTCAGTGTGGACTCGAACTCCCGGTCTCAGCGTGGGCTCGAACTCCCGGTATCAGTGTGGCCTCGAACTCCCGGTCTTAGTGTGGGCCCTAACTCCCGGTCTCAGTGTGGACACGAACTCCTGATCTCAGTGTGGACTCGAACTCCCGGTCTCAGTGTGGACACGAACTCCTGATCTCAGTGTGGACTCGAACTCCAGGGCTCAGCGTGGACTCGAACTCCCGGTCTCAGCATGGACTCGAACTCCCGGTCTCAGCGTGGGCTCGAACTCCCGGTCTCAGTGTGGACTCGAACTCCCGGTATCAGTGTGGCCTCGAACTCCCGGTCTCAGTGTGGGCCCTAACTCCCGGTCTCAGTGTGGACACGAACACCCGGTCTCAGCGTGGGCTCGAACTCCCGGTCTCAGTGTGGACTCGAACTCCCGGTATCAGTGTGGCCTCGAACTCCCGGTCTCAGTGTGGGCCCTAACTCCCGGTCTCAGTGTGGACTCGAACTCCCTTCTCAGTGGGGACACGAACTCCTGGTCTCAGCATGGACTCGAACTCCCGATCTCAGTGTGGACGCGATCTCCCGGTCTCAGTGTGGACCCGAACTCCCGGTCTCAGTGTGGACCCGAACTCCCGGTCTCAGTGTGGACTCGAACTCCCGGTCTCAGTGTGGACTCGAACTCCTGGTCTCAGCGTGGACTCGAACTCCCGGTCTCAGTGTGGACACGAACCCCCGGTCTCAGTGTGGACCCGAACTCGCGGTCTCAGTGTGGACACGAACACCCGGTCTCAGTGTGGACACGAACTCTCGGTCTCAGCGTGGACTCGAACACCCGGTCTCAGTGTGGACTCGAACTCCCAGTCTCAGTGTGGACACGAACTCTCGGTCTCAGCGTGGACTCGAACTCCCGGTCTCAGTGTGGACTCGAACTCCCGGTCTCAGTGTGGACGCGAACTCCCGGTCTCAGTGTGGACACGAACCCCCGGTCTCAGTGTGGACACGAACCCCCGGTCTCAGTGTGGACCCGAACTCGCGGTCTCAGTGTGGACACGAACACCCGGTCTCAGCGTGGACTCGAACTCCCAGTCTCAGTGTGGACACGAACTCTCGGTCTCAGCGTGGACTCGAACTCCCGGTCTCAGTGTGGACTCGAACTCCCGGTCTCAGTGTGGACTCGAACTCCCAGTCTCAGTGTGGACACGAACTCCCAGTCTCAGTGTGGACACGAACTCCCGGTCTCAGTGTGGACTTAAACTCCCGGTATCAGTGTGGACTCAAACTCCCGGTCTCAGTGTGGACCCGAACTCCTGGTCTCAGTGTGGACTCAAACTCCCAGTCTCAGTGTGGACTCGAACTCCCGGTATCAGTGTGGACTTGAACTCCTGGTCTCAGTGTGCACTCAAACTCTCGGTATCAGCATGGACCCAAACTCCTGGTCTCAGTGTGGACCCGAACTCCCGGTCTCATTGCGAACACGAACTCCTGGTCTCAGCGTGGGCTCAAACTCCCGGTCTCAGTGTGGACTCGAACTCCCGGTCTCAGCGTGGACTCGAACTCCCAATCTCAGTGTGGACTCGAACTCCCGGTCTCAGCATGGACTCGAACTCCCGGTCTCAGTGTGGACCCGAACTCCTGGTCTCAGTGTGGACTCGAACTCCCGGTATCAGCGTGGACTCGAACTCCCAATCTCAGTGTGGACTCAAACTCCCGGTCTCAGTGTGGACCCAAACTCCCGGTCTCAATGTGGACTCAAACTCCCGGTCTCAGTGTGGACTCGAACTCCCGGTCTCAGTGTGGACCCGAACTCCTGGTCTCAGTGTGGACTCATGCTCCTGGACTCCATGTACACTCAAGCTCCGAGTCTCAGTGAGGACCCCAACTCCCAGTTTTAACACAGACCCGAACTCCCGGTCTCCGTGTGGACTCAAACTCCCCGTATCAGCGTGGACTCGAACTCCCGATCTCAGTGTTGACACGAACACCTGGTCTCAGTGTGGACACGAACTCCTGATTTCAGTGAGGACTCGAACTCCCGGTCTCAGTGTGGACACGAACTCCCGGTCTCAGCGTGGACACGAACTCCTGATCTCAGTGTGGACTCGAACTCCCGGTCTCAGTGTGGACACGAACTCCTGATCTCAGTGTGGACTCGAACTCCATGGCTCAGCGTGGACTCGAACTACCGGTCTCAGCGTGGACTCGAACTCCAGGTCTCAACGTGGACACGAACTCTGGTCTCAGTGTGGACCCGAAGCCCCGGTCTCGGTGTGGACATGAACTCCCGGACTCAGTGTGGATTCAAACTCCTGGTCTTAGTGTGGACCCGAACTCCCGGTCTCAGTGTGGACGAACTCCCGGTCTCAGTGTGGACACGAACTTCTGGTCTCAGTGTGGACTCGAACTGCTGGTCTCAGTGTGGAATAAAACTCCTGGTCTCAGTGTGGACTCCATTCCCGGTCTCAGTGTGGACCCGAAATCCGGGTCTAAGTGTGGACTCGAACTCCCGATCTCAGCATGGACTCGAACTCCCGGTCTCAGCGTGGGCTCGAACTCCCGGTATAAGTGTGGACACGAACTCCTGGTATCAGTGTGGCCTCGAACTCCCGGTATCAGTGTGGGCCCTAACTCCCGGTCTCAGTGTGGACCCGAACTCCTGGTCTCAGTGTGGACTCGAACTCCCAGTCTCAGTGTGGACTCGAACTCCCGGAATCAGTGTGGACTTGAACTCCTGGTCTCAGTGTGCACTCAAACTCCCGGTATCAGCATGGACCCGAACACCTGGTCTCAGTGTGGACCCGAACTCCCGGTCTCAGTGTGGACTCAAACTCCCGGTCTCATTGCGAACACCAACTCCCGGTCTCAGCGTGGGCTCGAACACCCGGTCTCAGTGTGGTCTCGAACTCCCAGTCTCATTGTGGACTCGAACTCCTGGTCTCAGTGTGGACTCGAACTCCCGGTCTCAGCGTGGACTCGAACTCCCGGTCTCAGCGTGGACTCGAACTCCTGGTCTCTGTGTGGACTCAAACTCCTGGTCTCAGTGTGGACTCGAACTCCCGGTCTCAGTGTGGACTCGAACTCCCGATCTCAGCGTGGACTCGAACACCTGGTCTCTGTGTGGACTCAAACTCCTGGTCTCAGCGTGGACTCAAACTCCCGGTCTCAGTGCGAACACGAACTCCCGGTCTCAGCATGGACTCGAACTCCCGGTCTCAGTTTGGACCCGAACTCCCGGTCTCAGTGTGAAATTGAACTCCCGGTCTCAGCGTGGGCTCGAACTCCCGGTCTCAGTGTGGATCCGAACTCCCGGTCTAAGCATGGACTCAAACTCCCCGTCTCAGTGTGGACATGAACTCCCGGTCTCAGTGTGCACTCAAAATCCCAGTCTCAGTGTGGACTCGATCTCCCGGTCACAGTGTGGCCTCGAACTCCCGGTCTCAGCGTGGACTCGAACTCCCAATCTCAGTGTGGACTCGAACTCCCGGTCTCAGCATGGACTCGAACTCCCGGTCTCAGTGTGGACCCGAACCCCTGGTCTCAGTGTGGACACGAACCCCCGGTCTCAGTGTGGACCCGAACTCCCGGTCTCAGTGTGGACCCGAACTCCCGGTCTCAGTGTGGACTCAAACTCCCGGTCTCAGTGTGGACCCAAACTCCCGGTCTCAGTGTGGACTCAAACTCCCGGTCTCAGTGTGGATTCGAACTCCCGGTCTCAGTGTGGACTCGAACTCCCAGTCTCAGTGTGGACCCGAACTCCCGGTCTCAGTGTGGACTCAAACTCCCGGTCTCAGTGTGGACTCGAACTCCTGGTCTCAGTGTGGACTCATGCTCCTGGACTCCATGTACACTCAAGCTCCGAGTCTCAGTGAGGACCCCAACTCCCAGTTTTAACACAGACCCGAACTCCCGGTCTCCGTGTGGACTCAAACTCCCCGTATCAGCGTGGACTCGAACTCCCGATCTCAGTGTTGACACGAACTCCTGGTCTCAATGTAGACACGAACTCCTGATTTCAGTGAGGACTCGAACTCCCGGTCTCAGCGTGGACACGAACTCCTGATCTCAGTGTGGACTCGAACTCCCGGTCTCAGTGTGGACACGAACTCCTGATCTCAGTGTGGACTCGAACTCCAGGGCTCAGCGTGGACTCGAACTCCCGGTCTCAGCGTGGACTCGAACTCCTGGTCTCAACGTGGACACGAACTCTGGTCTCAGTGTGGATTCAAACTCCCGGTCTCTGTGTGGACTCAAACTCCTGGTCTCAGCGTGGACTCGAACTCCCAGTCTCAGCGTGGACCCGAACTCCTGGTCTCAGTGTGGACTCGAACTCCCAGTCTCAGCGTGGACTCGAACTCCCGGTCTCAGTGTGGACTCAAACTCCCGGTCTCTGTGTGGACTCAAACTCCTGGTCTCAGCGTGGACTCAAACTCCCGGTCTCAGTGCGAACACGAACTCCCGGTCTCAGTTTGGACCCGAACTCCCGGTCTCAGTGTGAAATTGAACTCCCGGTCTCAGCGTGGGCTCGAACTCCCGGTCTCAGTGTGGACTCAAACTCCCGGTCTCAGTGTGGACCCGAACTCCCGGTCTCAGTGGGGACTCGAACTCCTGGTCTCAGTGTAGACCCGAACTCCCAGTCTCAGTGTGGACACGAACTCCCGGTCTCAGTGTGGACTCGAACTCCCGGTCTCAGTGTGGACTCGAACTCCCGGTATCAGTGTGGACTCGAACTCCCGGTCTCAGTGTGGACCCGAACTCCTGGTCTCAGTGTGGACTCGAACTCCCAGTCTCAGTGTGGACTCGAACTCCCGGTATCAGTGTGGACTTGAACTCCTGGTCTCAGTGTGCACTCAAACTCCCGGTATCAGCATGGATCCGAACTCCTGGTCTCAGTGTGGACCCGAACTCACGGTCTCATTGCGAACACGAACTCCTGGTCTCAGCGTGGGCTCGAACTCCCGGTCTCAATGTGGACTCGAACTCCCAATCTCAGTGTGGACTCGAACTCCCGGTCTCAGCATGGACTCGAACTCCCGATCTCAGTGTGGACCCGAACTCCTGGTCTCAGTGTGGACGAACTCCCGGTCTCAGTGCGGACTCGAACTCCCGGTATCATTGTGGACTTGAACTCCCGGTCTCAGTGTGGACACGAACTTCTGGTCTCAGTGTAGACTCGAACTGCTGGTCTCTGTGTGGAATAAAACTCCTGGTCTCAGCGTGGACTCCATTCCCGGTCTCAGTGTGGACCCGAAATCCGGGTCTAAGTGTGGACTCGAACTCCCGATCTCAGCATGGACTCGAACTCCCGGTCTCAGCGTGGGCTCGAACTCCCGGTATAAGTGTGGACACGAACTCCCGGTATCAGTGTGGACTCGAACTCCCGGTATCAGTGTGGCCTCGAACTCCCGGTCTCAGTGTGGGCCCTAACTCCCGGTCTCAGCGTGGACGCGAACACCCGGTCTCAGCGTGGACTCAAACTCCCGGTCTCAGTGTGGACTCGAACTCCCGGTCTCAGCGTGGACTCGAACTCCCGGTCTCAGTGTGGACCCGAACTCCTGGTCTCAGTGTGGACTCGAACTCCCAGTCTCACTGTGGACTCAAACTCCCGGTCTCAGTGTGGACCCGAACTCCTGGTCTCAGTGTGGACTCGAACTCCCAGTCTCAGTGTGGACTCGAACTCCTGGTATCACTGTGGACTTGAACTCCTGGTCTCAGTGTGCACTCAAACTCCCGGTATCAGCATGGACCCGAACTCCTGGTCTCAGTGTGGACCCGAACTCCCGGTCTCATTGCGAACACGAACTCCTGCTCTCAGCGTGGGCTCGAACTCCCGGTCTCAGTGTGGACTCGAACTCCCGGTCTCAGCGTGGACTCGAACTCCCAATCTCAGTGTGGACTCGAACTCCCGGTCTCAGCATGGACTCGAACTCCCGGTCTCAGTGTGGACCCGAACTCCTGGTCTCAGTGTGGACTCGACCTCCCGGGATCAGCATGGACTCGAACTCCCGGTCTCAGTGTGGACCCGAACTCCCGGTCTCAGTGTGGACACGAACCCCCGGTCTCAGGGTGGACCCGAACTCCCGGTCTCAGTGTGGACCCGAACTCCCGGTCTCAGTGTGGACTCGAACTCCCGGTCTCAGTGTGGACACGAACTCCTGATCTCAGTGTGGACTCGAACTCCAGGGCTCAGCGTGGACTTGAACTACCGGTCTCAGCGTGGACTCGAACTCCTGGTCTCAATGTGGACACGAACTCTGGTCTCAGTGTGGACCCGAACTCCCGGTCTCAGTGAGGACACGAACTCCTGATCTCAGTGAGGATTGGAACTCCAGGGCTCAGCGTGGACTCGAACTCCCGGTCTCAGTGTGGACACGAACTCCTGATCTCAGTGTGGACTCGAACTCCCGGTCTCAGTGTGGACACGAACTCCTGATCTCAGTGTGGACTCGAACTCCAGGGCTCAGCGTGGACTCGAACTCCCGGTCTCAGTGTGGACACGAACTCCTGATCTCAGTGTGGACTCGAACTCCCGGTCTCAGTGTGAACACGAACTCCTGATCTCAGTGTGGACTCGAACTCCAGGGCTCAGCGTGGACTCGAACTCCCGGTCTCAGCGTGGACTCGAACTCCCGGTCTCAGCGTGGACTCGAACTCCTGGTCTCAACGTGGACACGAACTCTGGTCTCAGTGTGGACCCGAAGCCCCGGTCTCGGTGTGGACATGAACTCCCGGACTCAGTGTGGATTCAAACTCCTGGTCTCAGTGTGGACCTGAACTCCCGGTCTCAGTGTGGACGAACACCCGGTCTCAGTGCGGACTCGAACTCCCGGTATCATTGTGGACTTGAACTCCCGGTCTCAGTGTGGACACGAACTTCTGGTCTCAGCGTGGAATAAAACTCCTGGTCTCAGCGTGGACTCCATTCCCGGTCTCAGTGTGGACCCGAAATCCGGGTCTAAGTGGACTCGAACTCCCGATCTCAGCATGGACTCGAACTCCCGGTCTCAGCGTGGGCTCGAACTCCCGGTATAATGGTGGACTCAAACTCCCGGTCTCAGTGTGGGCCCTAACTCCCGGTCTCAGTGTGGACACGAACTCCCGGTATCAGTGTGGACTCGAACTCCCGGTATCAGTGTGGACTCAAACTCCCGGTCTCAGTGTGGGCCCTAACTCCCGGTCTCAGTGTGGACACGAACACCCGGTCTCAGCGTGGACTCAAACTCCCGGTCTCAGTGTGGACTCGAACTCCCGGTCTCAGCGTGGACTCGAACTCCCGGTCTCAGTGTGGACCCGAACTCCTGGTCTCAGTGTGGACTCGAACTCCCAGTCTCAGTGTGGACTCGAACTCCCGGTATCAGTGTGGACTTGAACTCCTGGTCTCAGTGTGCACTCAAACTCCCGGTATCAGCATGGACCCGAACTCCTGGTCTCAGTGTGGACCCGAACTCCCGGTCTCAGTGTGGACTCAAACTCCCGGTCTCATTGCGAACACGAACTCCCGGTCTCAGCGTGGGCTCGAACACCCGGTCTCATTGTGGACTCGAACTACCGGTCTCAGTGTGGACTCGAACTACCGGTCTCAGCGTGGACTCGAACTCCTGGTCTCTGTGTGGACTCAAACTCCTGGTCTCAGTGTGGACTCGAACTCCCGGTCTCAGTGTGGACTCGAACTCCCGATCTCAGCGTGGACTCGAACTCCTGGTCTCTGTGTGGACTCAAACTCCTGGTCTTAGCGTGGACTCAAACTCCCGGTCTCAGTGCGAACACGAACTCCCGGTCTCAGCATGGACTCGAACTCCCGGTCTCAGTTTGGACCCGAACTCCCGGTCTCAGTGTGAAATTGAACTCCCGGTCTCAGCGTGGGCTCGAACTCCCGGTCTCAGTGTGGACCCGAACTCCCGGTCTAAGCATGGACTCAAACTCCCGGTCTCAGTGTGGACATGAACACCCGGTCTCAGTGTGCACTCAAAATCCCAGTCTCAGTGTGGACTCGATCTCCCGGTCGCAGTGTGGACTCGAACTCCCGGTCTCAGCGTGGACTCGAACTCCCGATCTCAGTGTGGACTCGAACTCCCGGTCTCAGTGTGGACCCGAACTCCCGGTCTCAGTGTGGACTCGAACTCCTGGTCTCAGTGTAGACCCGAACTCCCAGTCTCAGTGTGGACACGAACTCCCGGTCTCAGTGTGGACTCGAACTCCCGGTCTCAGTGTGGACTCGAACTCCCGGTCTCATTGTGGACTCGAACTACTGGTCTCAGTGTGGACTCGATCTCCCGGTCTCAGTGTGGACACGAACTCCCGCTCTCAGTGTGGACTCGAACTCCCGGTCTCAGTGTGGACGCGAACTCCCGGTCTCAGTGTGGACACGAACTCCCGGTCTCAGTGTGGACACGAACTCCCGGTCACAGTGTGGACTCGAACTCCCGGTCTCAGTGTGGACTCGAACTCCCGGTCTCAGTGTGGACGCGAACTCCCGTTCTCAGCGTGGACTCGAACTCCCGGTCTCAGTGTGGACGCGAACTCCCGGTCTCAGTGTGGACACGAACTCCCGGTCTCAGTGGTGACAGGAACTCCCGGTCTCAGCGTGGGTTCGAACACCCGGTCTCAGTGTGTTCTCGAACTCCGGATCTCAGTGTAGACGCGAACTCCCGGTCTCAGTGTGGACTCGAACTCCCAGTCTCAGTGTGGACACGAACTCCCGGTCTCAGCGTGGACTCGAACTCCCGGTCTCAGTGTGGACTCGAACTCCGGATCTCAGTGCGGACACGAACTCCCTGTCTCAGTGTGGACCCGAACTCCTGATCTCAGTGTGAACTCGAACTCCCAGTCTCAGTGTGGACTCTAACTCCCGGTGTCAGTGTGGACCCGAACTCCTGGTGTCAGTGTGGACTTGAACTCCCAGTCTCAGCGTGGACTCGAACTCCCGGTCTCATTGTGGACTCGAACCCCTGGTCTCAGTGTGGACTCAAACTCCCGGTCACAGTGTGGACCCGAACTCCCGGTCTCAGCGTTGACTCGAACTCCTGGTCTCAGTGTGGACTCAAACTCCCGGTCTCAGTGTGGACTCGAACTCCCGGTCTCAGTGTGGACCCGAACTCCCGGTCTCAGTGTGGACTCAAACTCCCGGTATCAGTGTGGACACGAACCCCCGGTATCAGTGTGGACTCAAACTCTCGGTCTCAGCGTGGACTCGAACTCCCAGTCTCAGTGTGGACTCGAACTCGTGGTCTCAGTGTGGACTCGAACTCTCGGTCTCAGTGTGGACTCGAACTCCCCGTATCAGTGTGGACTCGAACTCCCGGTATCAGTGTGGACTCAAACTCCCGGTCTCAGTGTGGACCCGAACTCCCGGTCTCAGTGTGGACTCGAACTCCCGGTATCAGTGTGGACTCGAACTCCCGGTCTCAGTGTGGACCCGAACTCCCGGTCTCAGTGTGGACTCGAACTCCCGGTCTCAGTGTGGACCCGAACTCCCGGTCTCAGTGTGGACTCGAACTCCCGGTATCAGTGTGGACTCAAACTCCCGGTCTCAGTGTGGACCCGAACTCCCGGTCTCAGTGTGGACTCGAACTCCCGGTATCAGTGTGGACTCGAACTCCCGGTCGCAGTGTGGACCCGAACTCCCGGTCTCAGTGTGGACTCGAACTCCCGGTATCAGTGTGGACTCAAACTCCCGGTCTCAGTGTGGACCCGAACTCCTGGTCTCAGTGTGGACTCGAACTCCCAGTCTCAGTGTGGACTCGAATTCCCGGTATCAGTGTGGACTTCAACTCCTGGTCTCAGTGTGCACTCAAACTCCCGGTATCAGCATGGACCAGAACTCCTGGTCTCAGTGTGGACCCGAACTCCCGGTCTCAGTGTGGACTCGAACACCCGGTCTCAGTGAGGACACGAACTCCTGGTCTCAGCGTGGACTCGAACTCCCGGTCTCAGTGAGGACCCGAACTCCCGATCTCAGTGTGGACTGGAACTCCCGGTCTCAGTGTGGACACGAAATCCTGGTCTCAGTGTGAACTCGAAATCCCGGTCTCAGTGTGGACCCGAACTCCCGGTCTCTGTGTGGACTTAAACTCCCGGTCTCAGTGCGGACACGAACTCCCGGTCTCAGTGTGGATTCGAACTCCCGGTCTCCGTGAGGACTCGAACTCCCGGTCTCAGCGTTGACTCGAACTCCTGGTCTCAGCGTGGACTCAAACTCCCGGTCTAAGTGTGGACTCGAACTCCCGGTCTCAGTGTGGACCCGAACTCCCGGTCTCAGTGTGGACACGAACCCCCGGTCTCAGTGTGGACTCAAACTCTCGGTCTCAGCGTGGACTCGAACTCCCAGTCTCAGCGTGCACTCGAACACCCGGTCTCAGTGTGGACACGAACTCCCGGTCTCAGCGTTGACTCGAACTCCTGGTCTCAGTGAGGACTCAAACTCCCGGTCTCAGTGTGGACTCGAACTCCTGGTCTCAGTGTGGACCCGAACTCCCGGTCTCAGTGTGGACTCGAACTCCCAGTCTCAGTGTGGACACGAACTCCCAGTCTCAGTGTGGACACGAACTCCCGGTCTCAGTGTGGACTTAAACTCCCGGTATCAGTGTGGACTCAAACTCCCGGTCTCAGTGTGGACCCGAACTCCTGGTCTCAGTGTGGACTCGAACTCCCAGTCTCAGTGTGGACTCGAACTCCCGGTATCAGTGTGGACTTGAACTCCTGGTCTCAGTGTGCACTCAAACTCCCGGTATCAGCATGGACCCGAACTCCTGGTCTCAGTGTGGACCCGAACTCCCGGTCTCATTGCGAACACGAACTCCTGGTCTCAGCGTGGTCTCGAACTCCCGGTCTCAGTGTGGACTCGAACTCCCGGTCTCAGCATGGACTCGAACTCCCAATCTCAGTGTGGACTCGAACTCCCCGTCTCAGCATGGACTCGAACTCCCGGTCTCAGTGTGGACCCGAACTCCTGGTCTCAGTGTGGACTCGAACTCCCGGTATCAGCATGGACTCGAACTCCCGGTCTCAGTGTGGACCCGAACTCCCGGTCTCAGTGTGGACACGAACCCCCGGTCTCAGTGTGGACCCGAACTCCCGGTCTCAGTGTGGACCCGAACTCCCGGTCTCAGTGTGGACTCAATCTCCCGGTCTCAGTGTGGACCCAAACTCCCGGTCTCAGTGTGGACTCGAACTCCCGATCTCAGCATGGACTCGAACTCCCGGTCTCAGTGTGGACCCGAACTCCCGGTCTCAGTGTGGACTCAATCTCCCGGTCTCAGTGTGGACCCAAACTCCCGGTCTCAGCGTGGGCTCGAAATCCCGGTATAAGTGTGGACACGAACTCCCGGTATCAGTGTGGCCTCGAACACCCGGTCTCAGTGTGGCCTCGAACACCCGGTCTCAGTGTGGCCTCGAACTCCCGGTCTCAGTGTGGACTCGAACTCCCGGTCTCAGTGTGGGCCCTAACTCCCGGTCTCAGTGTGGACACGAACACCCATTCTCAGCGTGGACTCAAACTCCCGGTCTCAGTGTGGACTCGAACTTCCGGTCTCAGCGTGGACTCGAACTCCCGGTATCAGTGTGGACTTGAACTCCTGGTCTCAGTGTGCGCTCAAACTCCCGGTATCAGCATGGACCCGAACTCCTGGTCTCAGTGTGGACCCGAACTCCCGGTCTCAGTGTTGACTCAAACTCCCGGTCTCATTGCGAACACGAACTCCCGGTCTCAGCGTGGGCTCGAACACCCGGTCTCAGTGTGGTCTCGAACTCCCGGTCTCATTGTCGACTCGAACTACCGGTCTCAGTGTGGACTCGAACTACCGGTCTCAGCGTGGACTCGAACTCCTGGTCTCTGTGTGGACTCAAACTCCTGGTCTCAGTGTGGACTCGAACTCCCGGTCTCAGTGTGGGCTCGAACCCCCGATCTCAGCGTGGACTCGAACTCCTGGTCTCTGTGTGGACTCAAACTCCTGGTCTCAGCGTGGACTCAAACTCCCGGTCTCAGTGCGAACACGAACTCCCGGTCTCAGCATGGACTCGAACTCCCGGTCTCAGTTTGGACCCGAACTCCCGGTCTCAGTGTGAAATTGAACTCCCGGTCTCAGCGTGGGCTCGAACTCCCGGTCTCAGTGTGGACTCAAACTCCCGGTCTCATTGTGGACTCGAACCCCTGGTCTCAGTGTGGACTCAAACTCCCGGTCACAGTGTGGACCCGAACTCCCGGTCTCAGCGTTGACTCGAACTCCTGGTCTCAGTGTGGACTCGAACTCTCGGTCTCAGTGTGGACTCGAACTCCCCGTATCAGTGTGGACTCGAACTCCCGGTATCAGTGTGGACTCAAACTCCCGGTCTCAGTGTGGACCCGAACTCCCGGTCTCAGTGTGGACACGAACCCCCGGTCTCAGTGTGGACCCGAACTCCCGGTCTCAGTGTGGACCCGAACTCCCGGTCTCAGTGTGGACTCAATCTCCCGGTCTCAGTGTGGGCTCGAAATCCCGGTATAAGTGTGGACACGAACTCCCGGTCTCAATGTGGACTCAAACTCCCGGTCTCAGTGTGGACTCGAACTCCTGGTCTCAGTGTGGAATCATGCTCCTCGACTCCATGTACACTCAAGCCCCGAGTCTCAGTGAGGACCCCAACTCCCAGTTTTAACACAGACCCGAACTCCCGGTCTCCGTGTGGACTCAAACTCCCCGTATCAGCGTGGACTCGAACTCCCGATCTCAGTGTTGACACGAACTCCTGGTCTCAGTGTGGACACGAACTCCTGATTTCAGTGAGGACTCGCACCTCCGGTCTCATTGTGGACACGAACTCCCGGTCTCAGCGTGGACACGAACACCTGATCTCAGTGTGGACTCGAACTCCCGGTCTCAGTGTGGACACGAACTCCTGATCTCAGTGTGGACTCGAACTCCAGGGCTCAGCGTGGACTCGAACTCCCGGTCTCAGTGTGGACCCGAACTCCTGGTCTCAGTGTGGACTCATGCTCCTGGACTCCATGTACACTCAAGCTCCGAGTCTCAGTGAGGACCCCAACTCCCAGTTTTAACACAGACCCGAACTCCCGGTCTCCGTGTGGACTCAAACTCCCCGTATCAGCATGGACTCGAACTCCCGATCTCAGTGTTGACACGAACTCCTGGTCTCAGTGTGGACACGAACTCCTGATTTCAGTGAGGACTCGAACTCCCGGTCTCATTGTGGACACGAACTCCCGGTCTCAGCGTGGACACGAACACCTGATCTCAGTGTGGACTCGAACTCCCAGTCTCAGTGTGGACACGAACTCCTGATCTCAGTGTGATCTCGAACTCCAGGGCTCAGCGTGGACTCGAACTCCCGGTCTCAGCGTGGACTCGAACTCCTGGTCTCAACGTGGACACGAACTCTGGTCTCAGTGTGGACCCGAAGCTCCGGTCTCAGTGTGGACATGAACTCCCGGACTCAGTGTGGATTCAAACTCCTGGTCTCAGTGTGGACCCGAACTCCCGGTCTCAGTGTGGACGAACTCCCGGTCTCAGTGAGGACTCGAACTCCCGGTATCATTGTGGACTTGAACTCCCGGTGTCAGTGTGGACTCGAACTCCTGGTCTCAGCGTGGAATAAAACTCCTGGTCTCAGCGTGGACTCCATTCCCGGTCTCAGTGTGGACCCGAAATCCGGGTCTAAGTGGACTCGAACTCCCGATCTCAGCATGGACTCGAACTCCCGGTCTCAGCGTGGGCTCGAACTCCCGGTATAAGTGTGGACACGAACTCCCGGTATCAGTGTGGACTCGAACTCCCGGTATCAGTGTGGCCTCGAACTCCCGGTCTCAGTGTGGGCCCTAACTCCCGGTCTCAGTGCGAACACGAACTCCCGGTCTCAGCATGGACTCGAACTCCTGGTCTCAGTTTGGACCCGAACTCCCGGTCTCAGTGTGAAATTGAACTCCCGGTCTCAGCGTGGGCTCGAACTCCCGGTCTCAGTGTGGACTCGAACTCCCGGTCTCAGTGTGGACCCGAACTCCCGGTCTCAGTGCGAACACGAACTCCCGGTCTCAGCATGGACCCGAACTCCCGGTCTCAGTGAGGACCCGAACTCCCGATCTCAGTGTGGACTCGAACTCCCGGTCTCAGTGTGGACACGAAATCCTGGTCTCAGTGTGAACTCGAAATTCCGGTCTCAGTGTGGACCCGAACTCCCGGTCTCAGTGTGGACTTAAACTCCCGGTCTCAGTGCGGACACGAACTCCCGGTCTCAGTGTGGATTCGAACTCCCGGTCTCCGTGTGGACTCGAACTCCCGGTCTCAGCGTTGACTCGAACTCCTGGTCTCAGCGTGGACTCAAACTTCCGGTCTAAGTGTGGACTCGAACTCCCGGTCTCAGTGTGGACCCGAACTCCCGGTATCAGTGTGGACTTTAACTCCTGGTCTCAGTGTGCACTCAAACTCCCGGTATCAGCATGGACCCGAACTCCCGGTCTCAGTGTGGACTCGAACTCCCGGTCTCAGTGTGGACACGAACCCCCGGTCTCAGTGTGGACTCAAACTCCCGGTCTCAGTGTGGACCCGAACTCCTGGTCTCAGTGTGGACTCGAACTCCCGGTATCAGCATGGACTCGAACTCCCGGTCTCAGTGTGGACCCGAACTCCCGGTCTCAGTGTGGACACGAACCCCCGGTCTCAGTGTGGACCCGAACTCCCGGTCTCAGTGTGGACCCGAACTCCCGGTCTCAGTGTGGACTCAAACTCCCGGTCTCAGTGTGGACCCAAACTCCCGGTCTCAGCGTGGACTCAAACTCCCGGTCTCAGTGTGGACCCGAAATCCGGGTCTAAGTGTGGACACGAACTCCCGGTATCAGTGTGGACTCGAACTCACGGTCTCAGTGTGGGCCCTAACTCCCGGTCTCAGTGTGGACACGAACACCCGGTCTCAGTGTGGACACGAACACCCGGTCTCAGTGTGTTCTCGAACTCCCGGTCACAGCGTGGACTCGAACTCCCGGTATCAGTGTGGACCCGAACTCCTGGTCTCAGTGTGGACTCGAACTCCCAGTCTCAGTGTGGACTCAAACTCCCGGTCTCAGTGTGGACTCGAACTCCCGGTCACAGCGTGGACTCGAACTCCCGGTATCAGTGTGGACTTTAACTCCTGGTCTCAGTGTGCACTCAAACTCCCGGTATCAGCATGGACCCGAACTCCTGGTCTCAGTGTGGACCCGAACTCCCGGTCTCAGTGTAGACTCAAACTCCCGGTCTCATTGCGAACACGAACTCCCGGTCTCAGCGTGGGCTCGAACACCCGGTCTCAGTGTGGTCTCGAACTCCCGGTCTCATTGTGGACTCGAACTACCAGTCTCAGTGTGGACTCGAACTCCCGGTCTCAGCGTGGACTCGAACTCCTGGTCTCTGTGTGGACTCAAACTCCTGGTCTCAGTGTGGACTCGAACTCCCGGTCTCAGTGTGGACTCGAACTCCCCGTATCAGCGTGGACTCGAACTCCCGATCTCAGTGTTGACACGAACTCCTGGTCTCAGTGTGGACACGAACTCCTGATTTCAGTGAGGACTCGCACTCCCGGTCTCATTGTGGACACGAACTCCCGGTCTCAGCGTGGACACGAACTCCTGATCTCAGTGTGGACTCGTACTCCAGGGCTCAGCGTGGACTCGAACTCCCGGTCTCAGTGTGGACCCGAACTCCTGGTCTCAGTGTGGACTCATGCTCCTGGACTCCATGTACACTCAAGCTCCGAGTCTCAGTGAGGACCCCAACTCCCAGTTTTAACACAGACCCGAACTCCCGGTCTCCGTGTGGACTCAAACTCCCCGTATCAGCATGGACTCGAACTCCCGATCTCAGTGTTGACACGAACTCCTGGTCTCAGTGTGGACACGAACTCCTGATTTCAGTGAGGACTCGAACTCCCGGTCTCATTGTGGACACGAACTCCCGGTCTCAGCGTGGACACGAACACCTGATCTCAGTGTGGACTCGAACTCCCAGTCTCAGTGTGGACACGAACTCCTGATCTCAGTGTGGACTCGAACTCCAGGGCTCAGCGTGGACTCGAACTCCCGGTCTCAGCGTGGACTCGAACTCCTGGTCTCAACGTGGACACGAACTCTGGTCTCAGTGTGGACCCGAAGCTCCGGTCTCAGTGTGGACATGAACTCCCGGACTCAGTGTGGATTCAAACTCCTGGTCTCAGTGTGGACCCGAACTCCCGGTCTCAGTGTGGACGAACTCCCGGTCTCAGTGAGGACTCGAACTCCCGGTATCATTGTGGACTTGAACTCCCGGTGTCAGTGTGGACTCGAACTCCTGGTCTCAGCGTGGAATAAAACTCCTGGTCTCAGCGTGGACTCCATTCCCGGTCTCAGTGTGGACCCGAAATCCGGGTCTAAGTGTGGACTCGAACTCCCGATCTCAGCATGGACTCGAACTCCCGGTCTCAGCGTGGGCTCGAACTCCCGGTATAAGTGTGGACACGAACTCCCGGTATCAGTGTGGACTCGAACTCCCGGTATCAGTGTGGCCTCGAACTCCCGGTCTCAGTGTGGGCCCTAACTCCCGGTCTCAGTGCGAACACGAACTCCCGGTCTCAGCATGGACTCGAACTCCTGGTCTCAGTTTGGACCCGAACTCCCGGTCTCAGTGTGAAATTGAACTCCCGGTCTCAGCGTGGGCTCGAACTCCCGGTCTCAGTGTGGACTCGAACTCCCGGTCTCAGTGTGGACCCGAACTCCCGGTCTCAGTGCGAACACGAACTCCCGGTCTCAGCATGGACCCGAACTCCCGGTCTCAGTGAGGACCCGAACTCCCGATCTCAGTGTGGACTCGAACTCCCGGTCTCAGTGTGGACACGAAATCCTGGTCTCAGTGTGAACTCGAAATCCCGGTCTCAGTGTGGACCCGAACTCCCGGTCTCAGTGTGGACTTAAACTCCCGGTCTCAGTGCGGACACGAACTCCCGGTCTCAGTGTGGATTCGAACTCCCGGTCTCCGTGTGGACTCGAACTCCCGGTCTCAGCGTTGACTCGAACTCCTGGTCTCAGCGTGGACTCAAACTTCCGGTCTAAGTGTGGACTCGAACTCCCGGTCTCAGTGTGGACCCGAACTCCCGGTATCAGTGTGGACTTTAACTCCTGGTCTCAGTGTGCACTCAAACTCCCGGTATCAGCATGGACCCGAACTCCCGGTCTCAGTGTGGACTCGAACTCCCGGTCTCAGTGTGGACACGAACCCCCGGTCTCAGTGTGGACTCAAACTCCCGGTCTCAGTGTGGACCCGAACTCCTGGTCTCAGTGTGGACTCGAACTCCCGGTATCAGCATGGACTCGAACTCCCGGTCTCAGTGTGGACCCGAACTCCCGGTCTCAGTGTGGACACGAACCCCCGGTCTCAGTGTGGACCCGAACTCCCGGTCTCAGTGTGGACCCGAACTCCCGGTCTCAGTGTGGACCCGAACTCCCGGTATCAGTGTGGACTTTAACTCCTGGTCTCAGTGTGCACTCAAACTCCCGGTATCAGCATGGACCCGAACTCCCGGTCTCAGTGTGGACTCGAACTCCCGGTCTCAGTGTGGACACGAACCCCCGGTCTCAGTGTGGACTCAAACTCCCGGTCTCAGTGTGGACCCGAACTCCTGGTCTCAGTGTGGACTCGAACTCCCGGTATCAGCATGGACTCGAACTCCCGGTCTCAGTGTGGACCCGAACTCCCGGTCTCAGTGTGGACACGAACCCCCGGTCTCAGTGTGGACCCGAACTCCCGGTCTCAGTGTGGACCCGAACTCCCGGTCTCAGTGTGGACTCAAACTCCCGGTCTCAGTGTGGACCCAAACTCCCGGTCTCAGCGTGGACTCAAACTCCCGGTCTCAGTGTGGACCCGAAATCCGGGTCTAAGTGTGGACACGAACTCCCGGTATCAGTGTGGACTCGAACTCCCGGTATCAGTGTGGCCTCGAACTCCCGGTCTCAGTGTGGGCCCTAACTCCCGGTCTCAGTGTTGACACGAACACCCGGTCTCAGTGTGGACACGAACACCCGGTCTCAGTGTGTTCTCGAACTCCCGGTCACAGCGTGGACTCGAACTCCCGGTATCAGTGTGGACCCGAACTCCTGGTCTCAGTGTGGACTCGAACTCCCAGTCTCAGTGTGGACTCAAACTCCCGGTCTCAGTGTGGACTCGAACTCCCGGTCACAGCGTGGACTCGAACTCCCGGTATCAGTGTGGACTTTAACTCCTGGTCTCAGTGTGCACTCAAACTCCCGGTATCAGCATGGACCCGAACTCCTGGTCTCAGTGTGGACCCGAACTCCCGGTCTCAGTGTAGACTCAAACTCCCGGTCTCATTGCGAACACGAACTCCCGGTCTCAGCGTGGGCTCGAACACCCGGTCTCAGTGTGGTCTCGAACTCCCGGTCTCATTGTGGACTCGAACTACCAGTCTCAGTGTGGACTCGAACTCCCGGTCTCAGCGTGGACTCGAACTCCTGGTCTCTGTGTGGACTCAAACTCCTGGTCTCAGTGTGGACTCGAACTCCCGGTCTCAGTGTGGACTCGAACTCCCGATCTCAGCGTGGACTCGAACTCCTGGTCTCTGTGTGGACTCAAACTCCTGGTCTTAGCGTGGACTCAAACTCCCGGTCTCAGTGCGAACACGAACTCCCGGTCTCAGCATGGACTCGAACTCCCGGTCTCAGTTTGGACTCGAACTCCCGGTCTCAGTGTGAAATTGAACTCCCGGTCTCAGCGTGGGCTCGAACTCCCGGTCTCAGTGTGGACCCGAACTCCCGGTCTAAGCATGGACTCAAACTCCCCGTCTCAGTATGGACATGAACTCCCGGTCTCAGTGTGCACTCAAAATCCCAGTCTCAGTGTGGACTCGATCTCCCGGTCGCAGTGTGGACTCGAACCCCCGGTCTCAGCGTGGACTCGAACTCCCAATCTCAGTGTGGACTCGAACTCCCGGTCTCAGCATGGACTCGAACTCCCGGTCTCAGTGTGGACCCGAACTCCTGGTCTCAGTGTGGACACGAACTCCCGGTCTCAGTGTCGACCCGAACTCCCTTCTCAGTGGGGACACGAAGTCCTGGTCTCAGCGTGGACCCCGAACTCCTGGTCTCAGTGTGGACGCGAACTCCCGGTCTCAGTGTGGACCCGAACTCCCGGTCTCAGTGTGGACACGAACTCCCGGTCTCAGTGTGGACCCGAACTCCCGGTCTCAGTGTGGACACGAACTCCCTTCTCAGTGTGGACACGAACACCCGGTCTCAGCGTGGACTCGAACTCCCGGTCTCAGTGTGGACTCGAACTCCCGGTCTCAGTGTGGACACGAACTCCAGGTCTCAGTGTGGACTCGAACTCCCGCTCTCAGTGTGGACTCGAACTCCCGGTCTCAGTGTGGACACGAACTCCCGGTCTCAGTGTGGACACGAACTCCCGGTCTCAGTGTGGACTCAAACTCCCGGTCTCAGTGTGGACTCGAACTCCCGGTCTCAGTGTGGACGCGAACTCCCGTTCTCAGCGTGGACTCGAACTCCCGGTCTCAGTGTGGACGCGAACTCCCGGTCTCAGTGTGGACACGAACTCCCGGTCTCAGTGGGGACACGAACTCCCGGTCTCAGCGTGGGTTCGAACACCCGGTCTCAGTGTGTTCTCGAACTCCGGATCTCAGTGTAGACGCGAACTCCCGGTCTCAGTGTGGACTCGAACTCCCAGTCTCAGTGTGGACACGAACTCCCGGTCTCAGCGTGGACTCGAACTCCCGTTCTCAGTGTGGACTCGAACTCCGGATCTCAGTGCGGACACGGACTCCCAGTCTCAGTGCGGACTCTAACTCCCGGTGTCAGTGTGGACCCGAACTCCTGGTGTCAGTGTGGACTTGAACTCCCAGTCTCAGCGTGTACTCGAACTCCCGGTATCAGTGTGGACTCGAACTCCTGGTCTCAGTGTGGACTCAAACTCCCGGTCACAGTGTGGACCCGAACTCCCGGTCTCAGCGTTGACTCGAACTCCTGGTCTCAGTGTGGACTCAAACTCCCGGTCTCAGTGTGGACTCGAACTCCCGGTCTCAGTGTGGACCCGAACTCCCGGTCTCAGTGTGGACTCAAACTCCCGGTGTCAGTGTGGACACGAACCCCCGGTCTCAGTGTGGACTCGAACTCCCGGTATCAGTGTGGATTCAAACTCTCGGTCTCAGCGTGGACTCGAACTCCCAGTCTCAGCGTGGACTCGAACTCGTGGTCTCAGTGTGGACTCGAACTCTCGGTCTCGGTGTGGACTCGAACTCCCGGTATCAGTGCGGACTCGAACTCCCGGTATCAGTGTGGACCCGAACTCCCGGTATCAGTGTGGACTCAAACTCCCGGTCTCAGTGTGGACCCGACCTCCCGGTCTCAGTGAGGACCCGAACTCCTGGTCTCAGTGTGGACTCGAACTCCCAGTCTCAGTGTGGACTCGAACTCCCGGTATCAGTGTGGACTTGAACTCCTGGTCTCAGTGTGCACTCAAACTCCCGTTATCAGCATGGACGCGAACTCCTGGTCTCAGTGTGGACCCGAACTCCCGGTCTCAGTGTGGACTCGAACTCCCGGTCTCAGTGTGGACACGAACTCCTGGTCTCAGCGTGGACCCGAACTCCCGGTCTCAGTGAGGACCCGAACTCCCGATCTCAGTGTGGACTCGAACTCCCGGTCTCAGTGTGGACACGAACTCCTGGTCTCAGTGTGAACTCGAAATCCCGGTCTCAGTGTGGACCCGAACTCCCGGTCTCAGTGTGGACTTAAACTCCCGGTCTCAGTGCGGACACGAACTCCCAGTCTCAGTGTGGAGCCGAATAAACAGTCTCAGTGGGGATTCGAACTCCCGGTCTCAGTGTGGACTCGAACTCCCGGTCTCAGCGTTGACTCGAACTCCTGGTCTCAGTGTGGACTCAAACTCCCGGTCTAAGTGTGGACTCGAACTCCCGGTCTCAGTGTGGACCCGAACTCCCGGTCTCAGTGTGGACACGAACCCCCCGGTCTCAGTGTGGACTCAAACTCTCGGTCTAAGCGTGGACTCGAACTCCCAGTCTCAGCGTGGACTCGAACTCGTGGTCTCAGTGTGGACTCGAACTCTCGGTCTCAGTGTGGACTCGAACTCCCGGTCTCAGTGTGGACTCGGACTCCCGGTCTCATTGTGGACTCGAACTCCCGGTCTCAACGTTGACTTGAACTCCTGGTCTCAGTGTGGACTCAAACCCCCAGTCTCAGCGTGTACTCGAACTCCCGGTCTCAGTGTGGACTCGAACTCCCGGTATCAGTGTGGACTCAAACTCCCGGTCTCAGTGTGGACCCGAACTCCTGGTCTCAGTGTGGACTCGAACTCCCAGTCTCAGTGTGGACTCGAACTCCTGGTATCAGTGTGGACTCAAACTCCCGGTCTCATTGCGAACACCAACTCCCGGTCCACGCGTGGGCTCGAACTCCCGGTATCAGTGTGGACACGAACTCCCGGTATCAGTGTGGACTCGAACTCCCGGTATCAGTGTGGATTCAAACTCTCGGTCTCAGCGTGGACTCGAACTCGTGGTCTCAGTGTGGACTCGAACTCTCGGTCTCGATGTGGACTCGAACTCCCGGTATCAGTGCGGACTCGAACTCCCGGTATCAGTGTGGACCCGAACTCCCGGTATCAGTGTGGACTCAAACTCCCGGTCTCAGTGTGGACCCGACCTCCCGGTCTCAGTGAGGACCCGAACTCCTGGTCTCAGTGTGGACTCGAACTCCCAGTCTCAGTGTGGACTCGAACTCCCGGTATCAGTGTGGACTTGAACTCCTGGTCTCAGTGTGCACTCAAACTCCCGTTATCAGCATGGACGCGAACTCCTGGTCTCAGTGTGGACCCGAACTCCCGGTCTCAGTGTGGACTCGAACTCCCGGTCTCAGTGTGGACTCGAACTCCTGGTCTCAGCGTGGACTCGAACTCCCGGTCTCAGTGAGGACCCGAACTCCCGATCTCAGTGTGGACCCGAACTCCCGGTCTCAGTGTGGACACGAACTCCTGGTCTCAGTGTGAACTCGAAATCCCGGTCTCAGTGTGGACCCGAACTCCCGGTCTCAGTGTGGGCTTAAACTCCCGGTCTCAGTGCGGACACGAACTCCCAGTCTCAGTGTGGAGCCGAATAAACAGTCTCAGTGGGGATTCGAACTCCCGGTCTCATTGTGGACTCGAACTCCCGGTCTCAACGTTGACTTGAACTCCTGGTCTCAGTGTGGACTCAAACCCCCGGTCTAAGTGTGGACTCGAACTCCCGGTCTCAGTGTGGACCCGAACTCCCGGTCTCAGTGTGGACACGAACCCCCCGGTCTCAGTGTGGACTCAAACTCTCGGTCTAAGCGTGGACTCGAACTCCCAGTCTCAGCGTGGACTCGAACTCGTGGTCTCAGTGTGGACTCGAACTCTCGGTCTCAGTGTGGACTCGAACTCCCGGTATCAGTGTGGACTCGAACTCCCGGTATCAGTGTGGACTCAAACTCCCGGTCTCAGTGTGGACCCGAACTCCTGGTCTCAGTGTGGACTCGAACTCCCGGTCTCATTGTGGACTCGAACTCCCGGTCTAAGCGTGGACTCGAACTCCCAGTCTCAGCGTGGACTCGAACTCGTGGTCTCAGTGTGGACTCGAACTCTCGGTCTCAGTGTGGACTCGAACTCCCGGTATCAGTGTGGACTTGAACTCCTGGTATCAGTGTGGACTCAAACTCCCGGTCTCAGTGTGGACCCGAACTCCCGGTCTCAGTGTGGACTCGAACTCCCGGTATCAGTGTGGACTCAAACTCCCGGTCTCAGTGTGGACCCGAACTCCTGGTCTCAGTGTGGACTCGAACTCCCAGTCTCAGTGTGGACTCGAACTCCTGGTATCAGTGTGGACTCAAACTCCCGGTCTCATTGCGAACACCAACTCCCGGTCTCAGCGTGGGCTCGAACTCCCGGTATCAGTGTGGACACGAACTCCCGGTATCAGTGTGGACCCGAACTCCCGGTATCAGTGTGGACTCAAACTCCCGGTCTCAGTGTGGACCCGACCTCCCGGTCTCAGTGAGGACCCGAACTCCTGGTCTCAGTGTGGACTCGAACTCCCAGTCTCAGTGTGGACTCGAACTCCCGGTATCAGTGTGGACTTGAACTCCTGGTCTCAGTGTGCACTCAAACTCCCGTTATCAGCATGGACGCGAACTCCTGGTCTCAGTGTGGACCCGAACTCCCGGTCTCAGTGTGGACTCGAACTCCCGGTCTCAGTGTGGACACGAACTCCTGGTCTCAGCGTGGACTCGAACTCCCGGTCTCAGTGAGGACCCGAACTCCCGATCTCAGTGTGGACTCGAACTCCCGGTCTCAGTGTGGACACGAACTCCTGGTCTCAGTGTGGACTCGAAATCCCGGTCTCAGTGTGGACCCGAACTCCCGGTCTCAGTGTGGGCTTAAACTCCCGGTCTCAGTGCTACACGAACTCCCAGTCTCAGTGTGGAGCCGAATAAACAGTCTCAGTGGGGATTCGAACTCCCGGTCTCATTGTGGACTCGAACTCCCGGTCTCAACGTTGACTTGAACTCCTGGTCTCAGTGTGGACTCAAACCCCCGGTCTAAGTGTGGACTCGAACTCCCGGTCTCAGTGTGGACCCGAACTCCCGGTCTCAGTGTGGACACGAACCCCCCGGTCTCAGTGTGGACTCAAACTCTCGGTCTAAGCGTGGACTCGAACTCCCAGTCTCAGCGTGGACTCGAACTCGTGGTCTCAGTGTGGACTCGAACTCTCGGTCTCAGTGTGGACTCGAACTCCCGGTATCAGTGTGGACTCGAACTCCCGGTATCAGTGTGGACTCACACTCCCGGTCTCAGTGTGGACCCGAACTCCTGGTCTCAGTGTGGACTCGAACTCCCGGTCTCATTGTGGACTCGAACTACCAGTCTCAGTGTGGACTCGAACTCCCGGTCTCAGCGTGGACTCGAACTCCTGGTCTCTGTGTGGACTCAAACTCCTGGTCTCAGTGTGGACTCGAACTCCCGGTCTCAGTGTGGACTCGAACTCCCGATCTCAGCGTGGACTCGAACTCCTGGTCTCTGTGTGGACTCAAACTCCTGGTCTTAGCGTGGACTCAAACTCCCGGTCTCAGTGCGAACACGAACTCCCGGTCTCAGCATGGACTCGAACTCCCGGTCTCAGTTTGGACCCGAACTCCCGGTCTCAGTGTGAAATTGAACTCCCGGTCTCAGCGTGGGCTCGAACTCCCGGTCTCAGTGTGGACCCGAACTCCCGGTCTAAGCATGGACTCAAACTCCCCGTCTCAGTGTGGACATGAACTCCCGGTCTCAGTGTGCACTCAAAATCCCAGTCTCAGTGTGGACTCGATCTCCCGGTCGCAGTGTGGACTCGAACTCCCGGTCTCAGCGTGGACACAAAATCCCAATCTCAGTGTGGACATGAACTCCCGGTCTCAGCATGGACTCGAACTCCCGGTCTCAGTGTGGACCCGAACTCCTGGTCTCAGTGTGGACACGAACTCCCGGTCTCAGTGTCGACCCGAACTCCCTTCTCAGTGGGGACACGAAGTCCTGGTCTCAGCGTGGACCCCGAACTCCTGGTCTCAGTGTGGACGCGAACTCCCGGTCTCAGTGTGGACCCGAACTCCCGGTCTCAGTGTGGACACGAACTCCCGGTCTCAGTGTGGACCCGAACTCCCGGTCTCAGTGTGGACACGAACTCCCTTCTCAGTGTGGACACGAACACCCGGTCTCAGCGTGGACTCGAACTCCCAGTCTCAGTGTGGACTCGAACTCCCGGTCTCAGTGTGGACACGAACTCCAGGTCTCAGTGTGGACTCGAACTCCCGCTCTCAGTGTGGACTCGAACTCCCGGTCTCAGTGTGGACACGAACTCCCGGTCTCAGTGTGGACACGAACTCCCGGTCTCAGTGTGGACGCGAACTCCCGGTCTCAGTGTGGACGCGAACTCCCGTTCTCAGCGTGGACTCGAACTCCCGGTCTCAGTGTGGACGCGAACTCCCGGTCTCAGTGTGGACACGAACTCCCGGTCTCAGTGGTGACAGGAACTCCCGGTCTCAGCGTGGGTTCGAACACCCGGTCTCAGTGTGTTCTCGAACTCCGGATCTCAGTGTAGACGCGAACTCCCGGTCTCAGTGTGGACTCGAACTCCCAGTCTCAGTGTGGACACGAACTCCCGGTCTCAGCGTGGACTCGAACTCCCGTTCTCAGTGTGGACTCGAACTCCGGATCTCAGTGCGGACACGAACTCCCTGTCTCAGTGTGGACCCGAACTCCTGATCTCAGTGTGAACTCGAACTCCCAGTCTCAGTGCGGACTCTAACTCCCGGTGTCAGTGTGGACCCGAACTCCTGGTGTCAGTGTGGACTTGAACTCCCAGTCTCAGCGTGTACTCGAACTCCCGGTATCAGTGTGGACTCGAACTCCTGGTCTCAGTGTGGACTCACACTCCCGGTCACAGTGTGGACCCGAACTCCCGGTCTCAGCGTTGACTCGAACTCCTGGTCTCAGTGTGGACTCAAACTCCCGGTCTCAGTGTGGACTCGAACTCCCGGTCTCAGTGTGGACCCGAACTCCCGGTCTCAGTGTGGACTCAAACTCCCAGTATCAGTGTGGACACGAACCCCCGGTCTCAGTGTGGACTCGAACTCCCGGTATCAGTGTGGATTCAAACTCTCGGTCTCAGCGTGGACTCGAACTCCCAGTCTCAGCGTGGACTCGAACTCGTGGTCTCAGTGTGGACTCGAACTCTCGGTCTCGGTGTGGACTCGAACTCCCGGTATCAGTGCGGACTCGAACTCCTGGTATCAGTGTGGACCCGAACTCCCGGTATCAGTGTGGACTCAAACTCCCGGTCTCAGTGTGGACCCGACCTCCCGGTCTCAGTGAGGACCCGAACTCCTGGTCTCAGTGTGGACTCGAACTCCCAGTCTCAGTGTGGACTCGAACTCCCGGTATCAGTGTGGACTTGAACTCCTGGTCTCAGTGTGCACTCAAACTCCCGTTATCAGCATGGACACGAACTCCTGGTCTCAGTGTGGACCCGAACTCCCGGTCTCAGTGTGGACTCGAACTCCCGGTCTCAGTGTGGACACGAACTCCTGGTCTCAGCGTGGACTCGAACTCCCGGTCTCAGTGAGGACCCGAACTCCCGATCTCAGTGTGGACTCGAACTCCCGGTCTCAGTGTGGACACGAACTCCTGGTCTCAGTGTGAACTCGAAATCCCGGTCTCAGTGTGGACCCGAACTCCCGGTCTCAGTGTGGACTTAAACTCCCGGTCTCAGTGCGGACACGAACTCCCAGTCTCAGTGTGGAGCCGAATAAACAGTCTCAGTGGGGATTCGAACTCCCGGTCTCAGTGTGGACTCGAACTCCCGGTCTCAGCGTTGACTCGAACTCCTGGTCTCAGTGTGGACTCAAACTCCCGGTCTAAGTGTGGACTCGAACTCCCGGTCTCAGTGTGGACCCGAACTCCCGGTCTCAGTGTGGACACGAACCCCCCGGTCTCAGTGTGGACTCAAACTCTCGGTCTAAGCGTGGACTCGAACTCCCAGTCTCAGCGTGGACTCGAACTCGTGGTCTCAGTGTGGACTCGAACTCTCGGTCTCAGTGTGGACTCGAACTCCCGGTATCAGTGTGGACTTGAACTCCCGGTATCAGTGTGGACTCAAACTCCCGGTCACAGTGTGGACCCGAACTCCCGGTCTCAGTGTGGACTCGAACTCCCGGTATCAGTGTGGACTCAAACTCCCGGTCTCAGTGTGGACCCGAACTCCTGGTCTCAGTGTGGACTCGAACTCCCAGTCTCAGTGTGGACTCGAACTCCTGGTATCAGTGTGGACTCAAACTCCCGGTCTCATTGCGAACACCAACTCCCGGTCTCAGCGTGGGCTCGAACTCCCGGTATCAGTGTGGACACGAACTCCCGGTATCAGTGTGGACTCGAACTCCCGGTATCAGTGTGGATTCAAACTCTCGGTCTCAGCGTGGACTCGAACTCGTGGTCTCAGTGTGGACACGAACTCTCGGTCTCGATGTGGACTCGAACTCCCGGTACCATGCGGACTCGAACTCCCGGTATCAGTGTGGACCCGAACTCCCGGTATCAGTTTGGACTCAAACTCCCGGTCTCAGTGTGGACCCGACCTCCCGGTCTCAGTGAGGACCCGAACTCCTGGTCTCAGTGTGGACTCGAACTCCCAGTCTCAGTGTGGACTCGAACTCCCGGTATCAGTGTGGACTTGAACTCCTGGTCTCAGTGTGGACACGAACTCCTGGTCTCAGTGTGCACTCAAACTCCCGTTATCAGCATGGACGCGAACTCCTGGTCTCAGTGTGGACCCGAACTCCCGGTCTCAGTGTGGACTCGAACTCCCGGTCTCAGTGTGGACACGAACTCCTGGTCTCAGCGTGGACTCGAACTCCCGGTCTCAGTGAGGACCCGAACTCCCGATCTCAGTGTGGACTCGAACTCCCGGTCTCAGTGTGGACACGAACTCCTGGTCTCAGTGTGAACTCGAAATCCCGGTCTCAGTGTGGACCCGAACTCCCGGTCTCAGTGTGGGCTTAAACTCCCGGTCTCAGTGCGGACACGAACTCCCAGTCTCAGTGTGGAGCCGAATAAACAGTCTCAGTGGGGATTCGAACTCCCGGTCTCAGTGTGGACTCGAACTCCCGGTCTCAACGTTGACTTGAACTCCTGGTCTCAGTGTGGACTCAAACTCCCGGTCTAAGTGTGGACTCGAACTCCCGGTCTCAGTGTGGACCCGAACTCCCGGTCTCAGTGTGGACACGAACCCCCCGGTCTCAGTGTGGACTCAAACTCTCGGTCGAAGCGTGGACTCGAACTCCCAGTCTCAGCGTGGACTCGAACTCGTGGTCTCAGTGTGGACTCGAACTCTCGGTCTCAGTGTGGACTCGAACTCCCGGTATCAGTGTGGACTCGAACTCCCGGTATCAGTGTGGACTCAAACTCCCGGTCTCAGTGTGGACCCGAACTCCTGGTCTCAGTGTGGACTCGAACTCCCAGTCTCAGTGTGGACTCGAACTCCTGGTATCAGTGTGGACTTGAACTCCTGGTCTCAGTGTGCACTCAAACTCCCGGTATCAGCATGGATCCGAACTCCTGGTCTCAGCGTGGGCTCGAACTCCCGGTATCAGTGTGGACACGAACTCCCGGTATCAGTGTGGACTCGAACTCCCGGTATCAGTGTGGCCTCGAACTCCCGGTCTCAGTGTGGGCCCTAACCCCCGGTCTCAGTGTGGACACGAACTCCCGGTCTCAGCGTGGACTCGAACTCCCGGTCTCAGCGTGGACTCGAACTCCCGGTCTCAGTGTGGGCCCTAACTCCCGGTCTCAGTGTGGACACGAACTCCCGGTCTCAGCGGGGACACGAACTCCTGGTCTCAGCGTGGACTCGAACTCCCGGTCTCAGTGTGGACTCAAACTCCCGGTCTCAGTGTGGTCCCGAACTCCCGATCTCAGTGTGGACTCGAACTCCCGATCTCAGTGTTGACACGAACTCCTGGTCTCAGTGTGGACACGAACTCCAGGTCTCAGTGTGTTCTCGAACTCCGGATCTCAGTGTGGACGCGTACTCCCGGTCTCAGTGTGGACTCGAACTCCCAGTCTCAGTGTGGACACGAACTCCCGGTCTCAGCGTGGACTCGAACTCCCGGTCTCAGTGTGGACTCGAACTCCGGATCTCAGTGCGGACACGAACTCCCAGTCTCAGTGTGGACCCGAACTCCTGATCTCAGTGTGAATTCGAACTCCCAGTCTCAGTGTGGACTCAAACTCCCGGTGTCAGTGTGGACCCGAACTCCTGGTGTCAGTGTGGACTTGAACTCCCAGTCTCAGCGTGGACTCGAACTCCCGGTCTCAGTGTGGACTCGAACTCCCGGTCTCAGTGTGGACTCAAACTCCCGGTCTCAGTGTGGACCCGAACTCCCGGTCTCAGCGTTGACTCGAACCCCTGGTCTCAGTGTGGACTCGAACTCCCGGTCTCAGCGTGGGCTCGAACTCCCGGTTTCAGTGTGGACACGAACTCCCGGTATCAGTGTGGACTCGAACTCCCGGTATCAGTGTGGCCTCGAACTCCCGGTCTCAGTGTGGGCCCTAACTCCCGGTCTCAGTGTGGACACGAACTCCCGGTCTCAGCGGGGACACGAACTCCTGGTCTCAGCGTTGACTCGAACTCCTGGTCTCAGTGAGGACTCAAACTCCCGGTCTCAGTGTGGACTCGAACTCCCGGTCTCAGTGTGGACCCGAACTCCCGGTCTCAGTGTGGGCTCGAACTCCCAGTCTCAGTGTGGACACGAACTCCCAGTCTCAGTGTGGACACGAACTCCCGGTCTCAGTGTGGACTTAAACTCCCGGTATCAGTGTGGACTCAAACTCCCGGTCTCAGTGTGGACCCGAACTCCTGGTCTCAGTGTGGACTCGAACTCCCAGTCTCAGTGTGGACTCGAACTCCCGGTATCAGTGTGGACTTGAACCCCCGGTATCAGTGTGCACTCAAACTCCCGGTATCAGCATGGACCCGAACTCCTGGTCTCAGTGTGGACCCAAACTCCTGGTCTCATTGCGAACACGAACTCCTGGTCTCAGCGTGGTCTCGAACTCCCGGTCTCAGTGTGGACTCGAACTCCCGGTCTCAGCATGGACTCGAACTCCCAATCTCAGTGTGGACTCGAACTCCCGGTCTCAGCATGGACTCGAACTCCCGGTCTCAGTGTGGACCCGAACTCCTGGTCTCAGTGTGGACTCGAACTCCCGGTATCAGCATGGACTCGAACTCCCGGTCTCAGTGTGCACCCGAACTCCCGGTCTCAGTGTGGACACGAACCCCCGGTCTCAGTGTGGACCCGAACTCCCGGTCTCAGTGTGGACCCGAACGCCCGGTCTCAGTGTGGACTCAAACTCCCGGTCTCAGTGTGGACCCAAACTCCCGGTCTCAGCGTGGACTCAAACTCCCGGTCTCAGTGTGGACCCGAAATCCGGGTCTAAGTGTGGACACGAACTCCCGGTATCAGTGTGGACTCGAACTCCCGGTATCAGTGTGGCCTCGAACTCCCGGTCTCAGTGTGGGCCCTAACTCCCGGTCTCAGTGTGGACCCGAATTCCCGGTCTCAGTGTGGGCTTAAACTCCCGCTCTCAGTGCGGACACGAACTCCCAGTCTCAGTGTGGAGCCGAATAAACAGTCTCAGTGGGGATTCGAACTCCCGGTCTCAGTGTGGACTCGAACTCCCGGTCTCAACGTTGACTTGAACTCCCGGTCTCAGTGTGGACACGAAACCCCGGTCTCAGTGTGGACCCGAACTCCCGATCTCAGTGTGGACCCGAACTCCCGGTCTCAGCGTGGACTCAAACTCCCGGTCTCAGTGTGGACCCGAAATCCGGGTCTAAGTGTGGACACGAACACCCGGTCTCAGCGTGGACTCAAACTCCCGGTCTCAGTGTGGACTCGAACTCCCGGTCTCAGTGTGGACCCGAACTCCTGGTCTCAGTGTGGACCCGAACTCCTGGTCTCAGTGTGGACTCGAACTCCCAGTCTCAGTGTGGACTCGAACTCCCGGTATCAGTGTGGACTTTAACTCCTGGTCTCAGTGTGCACTCAAACTCCCGATATCAGCATGGACCCGAACTCCTGGTCTCAGTGTGGACCCGAACTCCCGGTCTCAGTGTAGACTCAAACTCCCGGTCTCATTGCGAACACGAACTCCCGGTCTCAGCGTGGGCTCGAACACCCGGTCTCAGTGTGGTCTCGAACTCCCGGTCTCATTGTGGACTCGAACTACCAGTCTCAGTGTGGACTCGAACTCCCGGTCTCAGCGTGGACTCGAACTCCTGGTCTCTGTGTGGACTCAAACTCCTGGTCTCAGTGTGGACTCGAACTCCCGGTCTCAGTGAGGACTCGAACTCCCGATCTCAGCGTGGACTCGAACTCCTGGTCTCTGTGTGGACTCAAACTCCTGGTCTTAGCGTGGACTCAAACTCCCGGTCTCAGTGTGGACTCGAACTCCCGGTCTCAGTTTGGACCCGAACTCCCGGTCTCAGTGTGAAATTGAACTCCCGGTCTCAGTGTGGACTCAAACTCCCCGTCTCAGTGTGGACTCGATCTCCCGGTCTCAGTGTGGACATGAACTCCCGGTCTCAGTGTGCACTCAAAATCCCAGTCTCAGTGTGGACTCGATCTCCCGGTCGCAGTGTGGACTCGAACTCCCGGTCTCAGCGTGGACTCGAACTCCCAATCTCAGTGTGGACTCGAACTCCCGGTCTCAGCATGGACTCGAACTCCCGGTCTCAGTGTGGACCCGAACTCCTGGTCTCAGTGTGGACACGAACTCCCGGTCTCAGTGTCGACCCGAACTCCCTTCTCAGTGGGGACACGAAGTCCTGGTCTCAGCGTGGACCCGAACTCCTGGTCTCAGTGTGGACGCGAACTCCCGGTCTCAGTGTGGACCCGAACTCCCGGTCTCAGTGTGGACACGAACTCCCGGTCTCAGTGTGGACCCGACCTCCCGGTCTCAGTGTGGACACGAACCCCCGGTCTCAGTGTGGACCCGAACTCCCGGTCTCAGTGTGGACCCGAACTCCCGGTCTCAGTGTGGACTCAAACTCCCGGTCTCAGTGTGGACGCAAACTCCCGGTCTCAGCGTGGACTCAAACTCCCGGTCTCAGTGTGGACCCGAAATCCGGGTCTAAGTGTGGACACGAACTCCCGGTATCAGTGTGGACTCGAACTCCCGGTATCAGTGTGGCCTCGAACTCCCGGTCTCAGTGTGGGCCCTAACTCCCGGTCTCAGTGTGGACCCGAATTCCCGGTCTCAGTGTGGGCTTAAACTCCCGGTCTCAGTGCGGACACGAACTCCCAGTCTCAGTGTGGAGCCGAATAAACAGTCTCAGTGGGGATTCGAACTCCCGGTCTCAGTGTGGACTCGAACTCCCGGTCTCAACGTTGACTTGAACTCCCGGTCTCAGTGTGGACACGAAACCCCGGTCTCAGTGTGGACCCGAACTCCCGGTCTCAGTGTGGACCCGAACTCCCGGTCTCAGCGTGGACTCAAACTCCCGGTCTCAGTGTGGACCCGAAATCCGGGTCTAAGTGTGGACACGAACACCCGGTCTCAGCGTGGACTCAAACTCCCGGTCTCAGTGTGGACTCGAACTCCCGGTCTCAGTGTGGACCCGAACTCCTGGTCTCAGTGTGGACCCGAACTCCTGGTCTCAGTGTGGACTCGAACTCCCAGTCTCAGTGTGGACTCGAACTCCCGGTATCAGTGTGGACTTTAACTCCTGGTCTCAGTGTGCACTCAAACTCCCGATATCAGCATGGACCCGAACTCCTGGTCTCAGTGTGGACCCGAACTCCCGGTCTCAGTGTAGACTCAAACTCCCGGTCTCATTGCGAACACGAACTCCCGGTCTCAGCGTGGGCTCGAACACCCGGTCTCAGTGTGGTCTCGAACTCCCGGTCTCATTGTGGACTCGAACTACCAGTCTCAGTGTGGACTCGAACTCCCGGTCTCAGCGTGGACTCGAACTCCTGGTCTCTGTGTGGACTCAAACTCCTGGTCTCAGTGTGGACTCGAACTCCCGGTCTCAGTGAGGACTCGAACTCCCGATCTCAGCGTGGACTCGAACTCCTGGTCTCTGTGTGGACTCAAACTCCTGGTCTTAGCGTGGACTCAAACTCCCGGTCTCAGTGTGGACTCGAACTCCCGGTCTCAGTTTGGACCCGAACTCCCGGTCTCAGTGTGAAATTGAACTCCCGGTCTCAGTGTGGACTCAAACTCCCCGTCTCAGTGTGGACTCGATCTCCCGGTCTCAGTGTGGACATGAACTCCCGGTCTCAGTGTGCACTCAAAATCCCAGTCTCAGTGTGGACTCGATCTCCCGGTCGCAGTGTGGACTCGAACTCCCGGTCTCAGCGAGGACTCGAACTCCCAATCTCAGTGTGGACTCGAATTCCCGGTCTCAGCATGGACTCGAACTCCCGGTCTCAGTGTGGACCCGAACTCCTGGTCTCAGTGTGGACACGAACTCCCGGTCTCAGTGTCGACCCGAACTCCCTTCTCAGTGGGGACACGAAGTCCTGGTCTCAGCGTGGACCCGAACTCCTGGTCTCAGTGTGGACGCGAACTCCCGGTCTCAGTGTGGACCCGAACTCCCGGTCTCAGTGTGGACACGAACTCCCGGTCTCAGTGTGGACCCGACCTCCCGGTCTCAGTGTGGACACGAACTCCCGGTCTCAGTGTGGACCCGAACTCCCGGTCTCAGCGTGGACTCGAACTCCCGGTCTCAGTGTGGACTCGAACTCCCGGTCTCAGTGTGGACACGAACTCCAGGTCTCAGTGTGGACACGAACTCCCGGTCTCAGTGTGGACATGAACTCCCGGTCTCAGTGTGGACTCAAACTCCCGGTCTCAGTGTGGACTCAAACTCCCGGTCTCAGTGTGGACTCGAACTCCCGGTCTCAGTGTGGACGCGAACTCCCGTTCTCAGGGTGGACTCGAACTCCCGGTCTCAGTGTGGACGCGAACTCCCGGTCTCAGTGGGGACACGAACTCCCGGTCTCAGCGTGGGTTCGAACACCCGGTCTCAGTGTGTTCTCGAACTCCGGATCTCAGTGTAGACGCGAACTCCCGGTCTCAGTGTGGACTCGAACTCCCAGTCTCAGTGTGGACACGAACTCCCGGTCTCAGCGTGGACTCGAACTCCCGTTCTCAGTGTGGACTCGAACTCCGGATCTCAGTGCGGACACGAACTCCCTGTCTCAGTGTGGACCCGAACTCCTGATCTCAGTGTGAACTCGAACTCCCAGTCTCAGTGCGGACTCTAACTCCCGGTGTCAGTGTGGACCCGAACTCCTGGTGTCAGTGTGGACTTGAACTCCCAGTCTCAGCGTGTACTCGAACTCCCGGTATCAGTGTGGACTCGAACTCCTGGTCTCAGTGTGGACTCAAACTCCCGGTCACAGTGTGGACCCGAACTCCCGGTCTCAGCGTTGACTCGAACTCCTGGTCTCAGTGTGGACTCAAACTCCCGGTCTCAGTGTGGACTCGAACTCCCGGTCTCAGTGTGGACCCGAACTCCCGGTCTCAGTGTGGACTCAAACTCCCGGTATCAGTGTGGACACGAACCCCCGGTCTCAGTGTGGACTCGAACTCTCGGTATCAGTGTGGATTCAAACTCTCGGTCTCAGCGTGGACTCGAACTCCCAGTCTCAGCGTGGACTCGAACTCGTGGTCTCAGTGTGGACTCGAACTCTCGGTCTCGGTGTGGACTCGAACTCCCGGTATCAGTGTGGACCCGAACTCCCGGTATCAGTGTGGACTCAAACTCCCGGTCTCAGTGTGGACCCGACCTCCCGGTCTCAGTGAGGACCCGAACTCCTGGTCTCAGTGTGGACTCGAACTCCCAGTCTCAGTGTGGACTCGAACTCCCGGTATCAGTGTGGACTTGAACTCCTGGTCTCAGTGTGCACTCAAACTCCCGTTATCAGCATGGACGCGAACTCCTGGTCTCAGTGTGGACCCGAACTCCCGGTCTCAGTGTGGACTCGAACTCCCGGTCTCAATGTGGACACGAACTCCTGGTCTCAGCGTGGACTCGAACTCCCGGTCTCAGTGAGGACCCGAACTCCCGATCTCAGTGTGGACTCGTACTCCCGGTCTCAGTGTGGACACGAACTCCAGGTCTCAGTGTGGACACGAACTCCCGGTCTCAGTGTGGACTCAAACTCCCGGTCTCAGTGTGGACTCAAACTCCCGGTCTCAGTGTGGACTCGAACTCCCGGTCTCAGTGTGGACGCGAACTCCCGTTCTCAGGGTGGACTCGAACTCCCGGTCTCAGTGTGGACGCGAACTCCCGGTCTCAGTGGGGACACGAACTCCCGGTCTCAGCGTGGGTTCGAACACCCGGTCTCAGTGTGTTCTCGAACTCCGGATCTCAGTGTAGACGCGAACTCCCGGTCTCAGTGTGGACTCGAACTCCCAGTCTCAGTGTGGACACGAACTCCCGGTCTCAGCGTGGACTTGAACTCCCGTTCTCAGTGTGGACTCGAACTCCGGATCTCAGTGCGGACACGAACTCCCTGTCTCAGTGTGGACCCGAACTCCTGATCTCAGTGTGAACTCGAACTCCCAGTCTCAGTGCGGACTCTAACTCCCGGTGTCAGTGTGGACCCGAACTCCTGGTGTCAGTGTGGACTTGAACTCCCAGTCTCAGCGTGTACTCGAACTCCCGGTATCAGTGTGGACTCGAACTCCTGGTCTCAGTGTGGACTCAAACTCCCGGTCACAGTGTGGACCCGAACTCCCGGTCTCAGCGTTGACTCGAACTCCTGGTCTCAGTGTGGACTCAAACTCCCGGTCTCAGTGTGGACTCGAACTCCCGGTCTCAGTGTGGACCCGAACTCCCGGTCTCAGTGTGGACTCAAACTCCCGGTATCAGTGTGGACACGAACCCCCGGTCTCAGTGTGGACTCGAACTCTCGGTATCAGTGTGGATTCAAACTCTCGGTCTCAGCGTGGACTCGAACTCCCAGTCTCAGCGTGGACTCGAACTCGTGGTCTCAGTGTGGACTCGAACTCTCGGTCTCGGTGTGGACTCGAACTCCCGGTATCAGTGTGGACCCGAACTCCCGGTATCAGTGTGGACTCAAACTCCCGGTCTCAGTGTGGACCCGACCTCCCGGTCTCAGTGAGGACCCGAACTCCTGGTCTCAGTGTGGACTCGAACTCCCAGTCTCAGTGTGGACTCGAACTCCCGGTATCAGTGTGGACTTGAACTCCTGGTCTCAGTGTGCACTCAAACTCCCGTTATCAGCATGGACGCGAACTCCTGGTCTCAGTGTGGACCCGAACTCCCGGTCTCAGTGTGGACTCGAACTCCCGGTCTCAATGTGGACACGAACTCCTGGTCTCAGCGTGGACTCGAACTCCCGGTCTCAGTGAGGACCCGAACTCCCGATCTCAGTGTGGACTCGAACTCCCGGTCTCAGTGTGGACACGAACTCCTGGTCTCAGTGTGAACGCGAAATCCCGGTCTCAGTGTGGACCCGAACTCCCGGTCTCAGTGTGGACTTAAACTCCCGGTCTCAGTGCGGACACGAACTCCCAGTCTCAGTGTGGAGCCGAATAAACAGTCTCAGTGGGGATTCGAACTCCCGGTCTCAGTGTGGACTCGAACTCCCGGTCTCAGCGTTGACTCGAACTCCCGGTCTCAGTGTGGACTCAAACTCCCGGTCTCAGTGTGGACTCAAACTCCCGGTCTCAGTGTGGACTCAAACTCCCGGTCTCAGTGTGGACTCGAACTCCCGGTCTCAGTGTGGACGCGAACTCCCGTTCTCAGGGTGGACTCGAACTCCCGGTCTCAGTGTGGACGCGAACTCCCGGTCTCAGTGGGGACACGAACTCCCGGTCTCAGCGTGGGTTCGAACACCCGGTCTCAGTGTGTTCTCGAACTCCGGATCTCAGTGTAGACGCGAACTCCCGGTCTCAGTGTGGACTCGAACTCCCAGTCTCAGTGTGGACACGAACTCCCGGTCTCAGCGTGGACTCGAACTCCCGTTCTCAGTGTGGACTCGAACTCCGGATCTCAGTGCGGACACGAACTCCCTGTCTCAGTGTGGACCCGAACTCCTGATCTCAGTGTGAACTCGAACTCCCAGTCTCAGTGCGGACTCTAACTCCCGGTGTCAGTGTGGACCCGAACTCCTGGTGTCAGTGTGGACTTGAACTCCCAGTCTCAGCGTGTACTCGAACTCCCGGTATCAGTGTGGACTCGAACTCCTGGTCTCAGTGTGGACTCAAACTCCCGGTCACAGTGTGGACCCGAACTCCCGGTCTCAGCGTTGACTCGAACTCCTGGTCTCAGTGTGGACTCAAACTCCCGGTCTCAGTGTGGACTCGAACTCCCGGTCTCAGTGTGGACCCGAACTCCCGGTCTCAGTGTGGACTCAAACTCCCGGTATCAGTGTGGACACGAACCCCCGGTCTCAGTGTGGACTCGAACTCTCGGTATCAGTGTGGATTCAAACTCTCGGTCTCAGCGTGGACTCGAACTCCCAGTCTCAGCGTGGACTCGAACTCGTGGTCTCAGTGTGGACTCGAACTCTCGGTCTCGGTGTGGACTCGAACTCCCGGTATCAGTGTGGACCCGAACTCCCGGTATCAGTGTGGACTCAAACTCCCGGTCTCAGTGTGGACCCGACCTCCCGGTCTCAGTGAGGACCCGAACTCCTGGTCTCAGTGTGGACTCGAACTCCCAGTCTCAGTGTGGACTCGAACTCCCGGTATCAGTGTGGACTTGAACTCCTGGTCTCAGTGTGCACTCAAACTCCCGTTATCAGCATGGACGCGAACTCCTGGTCTCAGTGTGGACCCGAACTCCCGGTCTCAGTGTGGACTCGAACTCCCGGTCTCAATGTGGACACGAACTCCTGGTCTCAGCGTGGACTCGAACTCCCGGTCTCAGTGAGGACCCGAACTCCCGATCTCAGTGTAGACTCGAACTCCCGGTCTCAGTGTGGACACGAACTCCTGGTCTCAGTGTGAACTCGAAATCCCGGTCTCAGTGTGGACCCGAACTCCCGGTCTCAGTGTGGACTTAAACTCCCGGTCTCAGTGCGGACACGAACTCCCAGTCTCAGTGTGGAGCCGAATAAACAGTCTCAGTGGGGATTCGAACTCCCGGTCTCAGTGTGGACTCGAACTCCCGGTCTCAGCGTTGACTCGAACTCCTGGTCTCAGTGTGGACTCAAACTCCCGGTCTAAGTGTGGACTCGAACTCCCGGTCTCAGTGTGGACCCGAACTCCTGGTCTCATTGTGGACAAGAACCCCCCGGTCTCAGTGTGGACTCAAACTCTCGGTCTAAGCGTGGACTCAAACTCCCAGTCTCAGCGTGGACTCGAACTCGTGGTCTCAGTGTGGACTCGAACTCTCGGTCTCAGTGTGGACTCGAACTCCCGGTATCAGTGTGGACTTGAACTCCCGGTATCAGTGTGGACTCAAACTCCCGGTCTCAGTGTGGACCCGAACTCCCGGTCTCAGTGTGGACTCGAACTCCCGGTATCAGTGTGGACTCAAACTCCCGGTCTCAGTGTGGACCCGAACTCCTGGTCTCAGTGTGGACACGAACTCCCAGTCTCAGTGTGGACTCGAACTCTCGGTCTCAGTGTGGACTCGAACTCCCGGTATCAGTGTGGACTCGAACTCCCAGTCTCAGCGTGGACTCGAACTCCCGGTATCAGTGTGGACACGAACTCCCGGTCTCAGTGTGGACTCGAACTCCCGGTATCAGCGTGGACTCGAACTCCCGGTATCAGTGTGGACTCGAACTCCCGGTATCAGTGTGGATTCAAACTCTCGGTCTCAGCGTGGACTCGAACTCGTGGTCTCAGTGTGGACTCGAACTCTCGGTCTCGATGTGGACTCGAACTCCCGGTATCAGTGTGGACCCGAACTGCCGGTCTCAGTGTGGACCCGACCTCCCGGTCTCATTGAGGACCCGAACTCCTGGTCTCAGTGTGGACTCGAACTCCCAGTCTCAGTGTGGACTCGAATTCCCGGTATCAGTGTGGACTTGAACTCCTGGTCTCAGTGTGCACTCAAACTCCCGTTATCAGCATGGACGCGAACTCCTGGTCTCAGTGTGGACCCGAACTCCCGGTCTCAGTGTGGACTCGAACTCCCGGTCTCAGTGTGGACACGAACTCCTGGTCTCAGCGTGGACTCGAACTCCCGGTCTCAGTGAGGACCCGAACTCCCGATCTCAGTGTGGACTCGAACTCCCAGTCTCAGTGTGGACACGAACTCCTGGTCTCAGTGTGAACTCGAAATCCCGGTCTCAGTGTGGACCCGAACTCCCGGTCTCAGTGTGGACTTAAACTCCCGGTCTCAGTGCGGACACGAACTCCCAGTCTCAGTGTGGAGCCGAATAAACAGTCTCAGTGGGGATTCGAACTCCCGGTCTCAGTGTGGACTCGAACTCCCGGTCTCAGCGTTGACTTGAACTCCTGGTCTCAGTGTGGACTCAAACTCCCGGTCTAAGTGTGGACTCGAACTCCCGGTCTCAGTGTGGACCCGAACTCCAGGTCTCAGTGTGGACACGAACCCCCGGTCTCAGTGTGGACTCAAACTCTCGGTCTAAGCGTGGACTCGAACTCCCAGTCTCAGCGTGGACTCGAACTCGTGGTCTCAGTGTGGACTCGAACTCTCGGTCTCAGTGTGGACTCGAACTCCCGGTATCAGTGTGGACTCGAACTCCCGGTATCAGTGTGGACTCAAACTCCCGGTCTCAGTGTTGACCCGAACTCCCGGTCTCAGTGTGGACTCGATCTCCCGGTATCAGTGTGGACTCAAACTCCCGGTCTCAGTGTGGACCCGAACTCCTGGTCTCAGTGTGGACTCGAACTCCCAGTCTCAGTGTGGACTCGAACTCCTGGTATCAGTGTGGACTTGAACTCCTGGTCTCAGTGTGCACTCAAACTCCCGGTATCAGCATGGATCCGAACTCCTGGTCTCAGTGTGGACCCGAACTCCCGGTCTCAGTGTGGACTCAAACTCCCGGTCTCATTGCGAACACCAACTCCCGGTCTCAGCGTGGGCTCGAACTCCCGGTCTCAGCGTGGGCTCGAACTCCCGGTATCAGTGTGGACTCGAACTCCCGGTATCAGTGTGGCCTCGAACTCCCGGTCTCAGTGTGGGCCCTAACCCCCGGTCTCAGTGTGGACACGAACACCCGGTCTCAGCGTGGACTCGAACTCCCGGTCTCAGCGTGGACTCGAACTCCCGGTCTCAGTGTGGGCCCTAACTCCCGGTCTCAGTGTGGACACGAACTCCTGGTCTCAGTGTGGACCCGAACTCCTGGTCTCAGCGTGGACTCGAACTCCCGGTCTCAGTGTGGACTCAAACTCCCTGTCTCAGTGTGGACCCGAACTCCCGATCTCAGTGTGGACTCGAACTCCCGATCTCAGTGTTGACACGAACTCCTGGTCTCAGTGTGGACACGAACTCCAGGTCTCAGTGTGTTCTCGAACTCCGGATCTCAGTGTGGACGCGTACTCCCGGTCTCAGTGTGGACTCGAACTCCCGGTATCAGTGTGGCCTCGAACTCCCGGTCTCAGTGTGGGCCCTAACTCCCGGTCTCAGTGTGGACACGAACACCCGGTCTCAGCGTGGACTCAAACTCCCGGTCTCAGTGTGGACTCGAACTCCCGGTCACAGCGTGGACTCGAACTCCCGGTATCAGTGTGGACCCGAACTCCTGGTCTCAGTGTGGACTCGAACTCCCAGTCTCAGTGTGGACTCGAACTCCCGGTATCAGTGTGGACTTTAACTCCTGTTCTCAGTGTGCACTCAAACTCCCGGTATCAGCATGGACCCGAACTCCTGGTCTCAGTGTGGACCCGAACTCCCGGTCTCAGTGTAGACTCAAACTCCCGGTCTCATTGCGAACACGAACTCCCGGTCTCAGCGTGGGCTCGAACACCCGGTCTCAGTGTGGTCTCGAACTCCCGGTCTCATTGTGGACTCGAACTACCAGTCTCAGTGTGGACTCGAACTCCCGGTCTCAGCGTGGACTCGAACTCCTGGTCTCTGTGTGGACTCAAACTCCTGGTCTCAGTGTGGACTCGAACTCCCGGTCTCAGTGTGGACTCGAACTCCCGATCTCAGCGTGGACTCGAACTCCTGGTCTCTGTGTGGACTCAAACTCCTGGTCTTAGCGTGGACTCAAACTCCCGGTCTCAGTGCGAACACGAACTCCCGGTCTCAGCATGGACTCGAACTCCCGGTCTCAGTTTGGACCCGAACTCCCGGTCTCAGTGTGAAATTGAACTCCCGGTCTCAGCGTGGGCTCGAACTCCCGGTCTCAGTGTGGACCCGAACTCCCGGTCTAAGCATGGACTCAAACTCCCCGTCTCAGTGTGGACATGAACTCCCGGTCTCAGTGTGCACTCAAAATCCCAGTCTCAGTGTGGACTCGATCTCCCGGTTGCAGTGTGGACTCGAACTCCCGGTCTCAGCGTGGACTCGAACTCCCAATCTCAGTGTGGACTCGAACTCCCGGTCTCAGCGTGGACTCGAACTCGTGGTCTCAGTGTGGACTCGAACTCTCGGTCTCGATGTGGACTCGAACTCCCGGTATCAGTGCGGACTCGAACTCCCGGTATCAGTGTGGACCCGAACTGCCGGTATCAGTGTGGACTCAAACTCCCGGTCTCATTGTGGACCCGACCTCCCGGTCTCATTGAGGACCCGAACTCCTGGTCTCAGTGTGGACTCGAACTCCCAGTCTCAGTGTGGACTCGAATTCCCGGTATCAGTGTGGACTTGAACTCCTGGTCTCAGTGTGCACTCAAACTCCCGTTATCAGCATGGACGCGAACTCCTGGTCTCAGTGTGGACCCGAACTCCCGGTCTCAGTGTGGACTCGAACTCCCGGTCTCAGTGTGGACACGAACTCCTGGTCTCAGCGTGGACTCGAACTCCCGGTCTCAGTGAGGACCCGAACTCCCGATCTCAGTGTGGACTCGAACTCCCAGTCTCAGTGTGGACACGAACTCCTGGTCTCAGTGTGAACTCGAAATCCCGGTCTCAGTGTGGACCCGAACTCCCGGTCTCAGTGTGGACTTAAACTCCCGGTCTCAGTGCGGACACGAACTCCCAGTCTCAGTGTGGAGCCGAATAAACAGTCTCAGTGGGGATTCGAACTCCCGGTCTCAGTGTGGACTCGAACTCCCGGTCTCAGCGTGGACTCGAACTCCCGGTCTCAGCGTTGACTTGAACTCCTGGTCTCAGTGTGGACTCAAACTCCCGGTCTAAGTGTGGACTCGAACTCCCGGTCTCAGTGTGGACCCGAACTCCAGGTCTCAGTGTGGACACGAACCCCCGGTCTCAGTGTGGACTCAAACTCTCGGTCTAAGCGTGGACTCGAACTCCCATTCTCAGCGTGGACTCGAACTCGTGGTCTCAGTGTGGACTCGAACTCTCGGTCTCAGTGTGGACTCGAACTCCCGGTATCAGTGTGGACTCGAACTCCCGGTATCAGTGTGGACTCAAACTCCCGGTCTCAGTGTTGACCCGAACTCCCGGTCTCAGTGTGGACACGAACTCCCGGTATCAGTGTGGACTCAAACTCCCGGTCTCAGTGTGGACCCGAACTCCTGGTCTCAGTGTGGACTCGAACTCCCAGTCTCAGTGTGGACTCGAACTCCTGGTATCAGTGTGGACTTGAACTCCTGGTCTCAGTGTGGACTCGAACTCCCAGTCTCAGTGTGGACTCGAACTCCTGGTATCAGTGTGGACTTGAACTCCTGGTCTCAGTGTGCACTCAAACTCCCGGTATCAGCATGGATCCGAACTCCTGGTCTCAGTGTGGACCCGAACTCCCGGTCTCAGTGTGGACTCAAACTCCCGGTCTCATTGCGAACACCAACTCCCGGTCTCAGCGTGGGCTCGAACTCCCGGTCTCAGCGTGGGCTCGAACTCCCGGTATCAGTGTGGACACGAACTCCCGGTATCAGTGTGGACTCGAACTCCCGGTATCAGTGTGGCCTCGAACTCCCGGTCTCAGTGTGGGCCCTAACCCCCGGTCTCAGTGTGGACACGAACTCCTGGTCTCAGTGTGGACTCGAACTCCCAGTCTCAGTGTGGACTCGAACTCCCGGTATCAGTGTGGACCCGAACTCCTGGTCTCAGTGTGGACTCGAACTCCCAGTCTCAGTGTGGACTCGAACTCCCGGTATCAGTGTGGACTTTAACTCCTGTTCTCAGTGTGCACTCAAACTCCCGGTATCAGCATGGACCCGAACTCCTGGTCTCAGTGTGGACCCGAACTCCCGGTCTCAGTGTAGACTCAAACTCCCGGTCTCATTGCGAACACGAACTCCCGGTCTCAGCGTGGGCTCGAACACCCGGTCTCAGTGTGGTCTCGAACTCCCGGTCTCATTGTGGACTCGAACTACCAGTCTCAGTGTGGACTCGAACTCCCGGTCTCAGCGTGGACTCGAACTCCTGGTCTCTGTGTGGACTCAAACTCCTGGTCTCAGTGTGGACTCGAACTCCCGGTCTCAGTGTGGACTCGAACTCCCGATCTCAGCGTGGACTCGAACTCCTGGTCTCTGTGTGGACTCAAACTCCTGGTCTTAGCGTGGACTCAAACTCCCGGTCTCAGTGCGAACACGAACTCCCGGTCTCAGCATGGACTCGAACTCCCGGTCTCAGTTTGGACCCGAACTCCTGGTCTCAGTGTGAAATTGAACTCCCGGTCTCAGCGTGGGCTCGAACTCCCGGTCTCAGTGTGGACCCGAACTCCCGGTCTAAGCATGGACTCAAACTCCCCGTCTCAGTGTGGACATGAACTCCCGGTCTCAGTGTGCACTCAAAATCCCAGTCTCAGTGTGGACTCGATCTCCCGGTTGCAGTGTGGACTCGAACTCCCGGTCTCAGCGTGGACTCGAACTCCCAATCTCAGTGTGGACTCGAACTCCCGGTCTCAGCATGGACTCGAACTCCCGGTCTCAGTGTGGACCCGAACTCCTGGTCTCAGTGTGGACACGAACTCCCGGTCTCAGTGTCGACCCGAACTCCCTTCTCAGTGGGGACACGAAGTCCTGGTCTCAGCGTGGACCCGAACTCCTGGTCTCAGTGTGGACGCGAACTCCCGGTCTCAGTGTGGACCCGAACTCCCGGTCTCAGTGTGGACACGAACTCCCGGTCTCAGTGTGGACCCGAACTCCCGGTCTCAGCGTGGACTCGAACTCCCGGTATCAGTGTGGACTCAAACTCCCGGTCTCAGTGTGGACCCGACCTCCCGGTCTCAGTGAGGACCCGAACTCCTGGTCTCAGTGTGGACTCGAACTCCCAGTCTCAGTGTGGACTCGAACTCCCGGTCTCAGTGTGGACTTGAACTCCTGGTCTCAGTGTGCACTCAAACTCCCGTTATCAGCATGGACGCGAACTCCTGGTCTCAGTGTGGACCCGAACTCCCGGTCTCAGTGTGGACTCGAACTCCCGGTCTCAATGTGGACACGAACTCCTGGTCTCAGCGTGGACTCGAACTCCCGGTCTCAGTGAGGACCCGAACTCCCGATCTCAGTGTGGACTCGAACTCCCGGTCTCAGTGTGGACACGAACTCCTGGTCTCAGTGTGAACGCGAAATCCCGGTCTCAGTGTGGACCCGAACTCCCGGTCTCAGTGTGGACTTAAACTCCCGGTCTCAGTGCGGACACGAACTCCCAGTCTCAGTGTGGAGCCGAATAAACAGTCTCAGTGGGGATTCGAACTCCCGGTCTCAGTGTGGACTCGAACTCCCGGTCTCAGCGTTGACTCGAACTCCCGGTCTCAGTGTGGACTCAAACTCCCGGTCTCAGTGTGGACTCAAACTCCCGGTCTCAGTGTGGACTCAAACTCCCGGTCTCAGTGTGGACTCGAACTCCCGGTCTCAGTGTGGACGCGAACTCCCGTTCTCAGGGTGGACTCGAACTCCCGGTCTCAGTGTGGACGCGAACTCCCGGTCTCAGTGGGGACACGAACTCCCGGTCTCAGCGTGGGTTCGAACACCCGGTCTCAGTGTGTTCTCGAACTCCGGATCTCAGTGTAGACGCGAACTCCCGGTCTCAGTGTGGACTCGAACTCCCAGTCTCAGTGTGGACACGAACTCCCGGTCTCAGCGTGGACTCGAACTCCCGTTCTCAGTGTGGACTCGAACTCCGGATCTCAGTGCGGACACGAACTCCCTGTCTCAGTGTGGACCCGAACTCCTGATCTCAGTGTGAACTCGAACTCCCAGTCTCAGTGCGGACTCTAACTCCCGGTGTCAGTGTGGACCCGAACTCCTGGTGTCAGTGTGGACTTGAACTCCCAGTCTCAGCGTGTACTCGAACTCCCGGTATCAGTGTGGACTCGAACTCCTGGTCTCAGTGTGGACTCAAACTCCCGGTCACAGTGTGGACCCGAACTCCCGGTCTCAGCGTTGACTCGAACTCCTGGTCTCAGTGTGGACTCAAACTCCCGGTCTCAGTGTGGACTCGAACTCCCGGTCTCAGTGTGGACCCGAACTCCCGGTCTCAGTGTGGACTCAAACTCCCGGTATCAGTGTGGACACGAACCCCCGGTCTCAGTGTGGACTCGAACTCTCGGTATCAGTGTGGATTCAAACTCTCGGTCTCAGCGTGGACTCGAACTCCCAGTCTCAGCGTGGACTCGAACTCGTGGTCTCAGTGTGGACTCGAACTCTCGGTCTCGGTGTGGACTCGAACTCCCGGTATCAGTGTGGACCCGAACTCCCGGTATCAGTGTGGACTCAAACTCCCGGTCTCAGTGTGGACCCGACCTCCCGGTCTCAGTGAGGACCCGAACTCCTGGTCTCAGTGTGGACTCGAACTCCCAGTCTCAGTGTGGACTCGAACTCCCGGTATCAGTGTGGACTTGAACTCCTGGTCTCAGTGTGCACTCAAACTCCCGTTATCAGCATGGACGCGAACTCCTGGTCTCAGTGTGGACCCGAACTCCCGGTCTCAGTGTGGACTCGAACTCCCGGTCTCAATGTGGACACGAACTCCTGGTCTCAGCGTGGACTCGAACTCCCGGTCTCAGTGAGGACCCGAACTCCCGATCTCAGTGTAGACTCGAACTCCCGGTCTCAGTGTGGACACGAACTCCTGGTCTCAGTGTGAACTCGAAATCCCGGTCTCAGTGTGGACCCGAACTCCCGGTCTCAGTGTGGACTTAAACTCCCGGTCTCAGTGCGGACACGAACTCCCAGTCTCAGTGTGGAGCCGAATAAACAGTCTCAGTGGGGATTCGAACTCCCGGTCTCAGTGTGGACTCGAACTCCCGGTCTCAGCGTTGACTCGAACTCCTGGTCTCAGTGTGGACTCAAACTCCCGGTCTAAGTGTGGACTCGAACTCCCGGTCTCAGTGTGGACCCGAACTCCTGGTCTCATTGTGGACAAGAACCCCCCGGTCTCAGTGTGGACTCAAACTCTCGGTCTAAGCGTGGACTCAAACTCCCAGTCTCAGCGTGGACTCGAACTCGTGGTCTCAGTGTGGACTCGAACTCTCGGTCTCAGTGTGGACTCGAACTCCCGGTATCAGTGTGGACTTGAACTCCCGGTATCAGTGTGGACTCAAACTCCCGGTCTCAGTGTGGACCCGAACTCCCGGTCTCAGTGTGGACTCGAACTCCCGGTATCAGTGTGGACTCAAACTCCCGGTCTCAGTGTGGACCCGAACTCCTGGTCTCAGTGTGGACACGAACTCCCAGTCTCAGTGTGGACTCGAACTCTCGGTCTCAGTGTGGACTCGAACTCCCGGTATCAGTGTGGACTCGAACTCCCAGTCTCAGCGTGGACTCGAACTCCCGGTATCAGTGTGGACACGAACTCCCGGTCTCAGTGTGGACTCGAACTCCCGGTATCAGCGTGGACTCGAACTCCCGGTATCAGTGTGGACTCGAACTCCCGGTATCAGTGTGGATTCAAACTCTCGGTCTCAGCGTGGACTCGAACTCGTGGTCTCAGCGTGGACTCGAACTCGTGGTCTCAGTGTGGACTCGAACTCTCGGTCTCGATGTGGACTCGAACTCCCGGTATCAGTGCGGACTCGAACTCCCGGTATCAGTGTGGACCCGAACTGCCGGTCTCAGTGTGGACCCGACCTCCCGGTCTCATTGAGGACCCGAACTCCTGGTCTCAGTGTGGACTCGAACTCCCAGTCTCAGTGTGGACTCGAATTCCCGGTATCAGTGTGGACTTGAACTCCTGGTCTCAGTGTGCACTCAAACTCCCGTTATCAGCATGGACGCGAACTCCTGGTCTCAGTGTGGACCCGAACTCCCGGTCTCAGTGTGGACTCGAACTCCCGGTCTCAGTGTGGACACGAACTCCTGGTCTCAGCGTGGACTCGAACTCCCGGTCTCAGTGAGGACCCGAACTCCCGATCTCAGTGTGGACTCGAACTCCCAGTCTCAGTGTGGACACGAACTCCTGGTCTCAGTGTGAACTCGAAATCCCGGTCTCAGTGTGGACCCGAACTCCCGGTCTCAGTGTGGACTTAAACTCCCGGTCTCAGTGTGGACACGAACTCCCAGTCTCAGTGTGGAGCCGAATAAACAGTCTCAGTGGGGATTCGAACTCCCGGTCTCAGTGTGGACTCGAACTCCCGGTCTCAGCGTTGACTTGAACTCCTGGTCTCAGTGTGGACTCAAACTCCCGGTCTAAGTGTGGACTCGAACTCCCGGTCTCAGTGTGGACCCGAACTCCAGGTCTCAGTGTGGACACGAACCCCCGGTCTCAGTGTGGACTCAAACTCTCGGTCTAAGCGTGGACTCGAACTCCCAGTCTCAGCGTGGACTCGAACTCGTGGTCTCAGTGTGGACTCGAACTCTCGGTCTCAGTGTGGACTCGAACTCCCGGTATCAGTGTGGACTCGAACTCCCGGTATCAGTGTGGACTCAAACTCCCGGTCTCAGTGTTGACCCGAACTCCCGGTCTCAGTGTGGACTCGATCTCCCGGTATCAGTGTGGACTCAAACTCCCGGTCTCAGTGTGGACCCGAACTCCTGGTCTCAGTGTGGACTCGAACTCCCAGTCTCAGTGTGGACTCGAACTCCTGGTATCAGTGTGGACTTGAACTCCTGGTCTCAGTGTGCACTCAAACTCCCGGTATCAGCATGGATCCGAACTCCTGGTCTCAGTGTGGACCCGAACTCCCGGTCTCAGTGTGGACTCAAACTCCCGGTCTCATTGCGAACACCAACTCCCGGTCTCAGCGTGGGCTCGAACTCCCGGTCTCAGCGTGGGCTCGAACTCCCGGTATCAGTGTGGACACGTACTCCCGGTATCAGTGTGGACTCGAACTCCCGGTATCAGTGTGGCCTCGAACTCCCGGTCTCAGTGTGGGCCCTAACCCCCGGTCTCAGTGTGGACACGAACACCCGGTCTCAGCGTGGACTCGAACTCCCGGTCTCAGCGTGGACTCGAACTCCCGGTCTCAGTGTGGGCCCTAACTCCCGGTCTCAGTGTGGACACGAACTCCTGGTCTCAGTGTGGACCCGAACTCCTGGTCTCAGCGTGGACTCGAACTCCCGGTCTCAGTGTGGACTCAAACTCCCTGTCTCAGTGTGGACCCGAACTCCCGATCTCAGTGTGGACTCGAACTCCCGATCTCAGTGTTGACACGAACTCCTGGTCTCAGTGTGGACACGAACTCCAGGTCTCAGTGTGTTCTCGAACTCCGGATCTCAGTGTGGACGCGTACTCCCGGTCTCAGTGTGGACTCGAACTCCCGGTATCAGTGTGGCCTCGAACTCCCGGTCTCAGTGTGGGCCCTAACTCCCGGTCTCAGTGTGGACACGAACACCCGGTCTCAGCGTGGACTCAAACTCCCGGTCTCAGTGTGGACTCGAACTCCCGGTCACAGCGTGGACTCGAACTCCCGGTATCAGTGTGGACCCGAACTCCTGGTCTCAGTGTGGACTCGAACTCCCAGTCTCAGTGTGGACTCGAACTCCCGGTATCAGTGTGGACTTTAACTCCTGTTCTCAGTGTGCACTCAAACTCCCGGTATCAGCATGGACCCGAACTCCTGGTCTCAGTGTGGACCCGAACTCCCGGTCTCAGTGTAGACTCAAACTCCCGGTCTCATTGCGAACACGAACTCCCGGTCTCAGCGTGGGCTCGAACACCCGGTCTCAGTGTGGTCTCGAACTCCCGGTCTCATTGTGGACTCGAACTACCAGTCTCAGTGTGGACTCGAACTCCCGGTCTCAGCGTGGACTCGAACTCCTGGTCTCTGTGTGGACTCAAACTCCTGGTCTCAGTGTGGACTCGAACTCCCGGTCTCAGTGTGGACTCGAACTCCCGATCTCAGCGTGGACTCGAACTCCTGGTCTCTGTGTGGACTCAAACTCCTGGTCTTAGCGTGGACTCAAACTCCCGGTCTCAGTGCGAACACGAACTCCCGGTCTCAGCATGGACTCGAACTCCCGGTCTCAGTTTGGACCCGAACTCCCGGTCTCAGTGTGAAATTGAACTCCCGGTCTCAGCGTGGGCTCGAACTCCCGGTCTCAGTGTGGACCCGAACTCCCGGTCTAAGCATGGACTCAAACTCCCCGTCTCAGTGTGGACATGAACTCCCGGTCTCAGTGTGCACTCAAAATCCCAGTCTCAGTGTGGACTCGATCTCCCGGTTGCAGTGTGGACTCGAACTCCCGGTCTCAGCGTGGACTCGAACTCCCAATCTCAGTGTGGACTCGAACTCCCGGTCTCAGCGTGGACTCGAACTCGTGGTCTCAGTGTGGACTCGAACTCTCGGTCTCGATGTGGACTCGAACTCCCGGTATCAGTGCGGACTCGAACTCCCGGTATCAGTGTGGACCCGAACTGCCGGTATCAGTGTGGACTCAAACTCCCGGTCTCATTGTGGACCCGACCTCCCGGTCTCATTGAGGACCCGAACTCCTGGTCTCAGTGTGGACTCGAACTCCCAGTCTCAGCGTGGACTCGAATTCCCGGTATCAGTGTGGACTTGAACTCCTGGTCTCAGTGTGCACTCAAACTCCCGTTATCAGCATGGACGCGAACTCCTGGTCTCAGTGTGGACCCGAACTCCCGGTCTCAGTGTGGACTCGAACTCCCGGTCTCAGTGTGGACACGAACTCCTGGTCTCAGCGTGGACTCGAACTCCCGGTCTCAGTGAGGACCCGAACTCCCGATCTCAGTGTGGACTCGAACTCCCAGTCTCAGTGTGGACACGAACTCCTGGTCTCAGTGTGAACTCGAAATCCCGGTCTCAGTGTGGACCCGAACTCCCGGTCTCAGTGTGGACTTAAACTCCCGGTCTCAGTGCGGACACGAACTCCCAGTCTCAGTGTGGAGCCGAATAAACAGTCTCAGTGGGGATTCGAACTCCCGGTCTCAGTGTGGACTCGAACTCCCGGTCTCAGCGTTGACTTGAACTCCTGGTCTCAGTGTGGACTCAAACTCCCGGTCTAAGTGTGGACTCGAACTCCCGGTCTCAGTGTGGACCCGAACTCCAGGTCTCAGTGTGGACACGAACCCCCGGTCTCAGTGTGGACTCAAACTCTCGGTCTAAGCGTGGACTCGAACTCCCATTCTCAGCGTGGACTCGAACTCGTGGTCTCAGTGTGGACTCGAACTCTCGGTCTCAGTGTGGACTCGAACTCCCGGTATCAGTGTGGACTCGAACTCCCGGTATCAGTGTGGACTCAAACTCCCGGTCTCAGTGTTGACCCGAACTCCCGGTCTCAGTGTGGACTCGAACTCCCGGTATCAGTGTGGACTCAAACTCCCGGTCTCAGTGTGGACCCGAACTCCTGGTCTCAGTGTGGACTCGAACTCCCAGTCTCAGTGTGGACTCGAACTCCTGGTATCAGTGTGGACTTGAACTCCTGGTCTCAGTGTGGACTCGAACTCCCAATCTCAGTGTGGACTCGAACTCCTGGTATCAGTGTGGACTTGAACTCCTGGTCTCAGTGTGCACTCAAACTCCCGGTATCAGCATGGATCCGAACTCCTGGTCTCAGTGTGGACCCGAACTCCCGGTCTCAGTGTGGACTCAAACTCCCGGTCTCATTGCGAACACCAACTCCCGGTCTCAGCGTGGGCTCGAACTCCCGGTCTCAGCGTGGGCTCGAACTCCCGGTATCAGTGTGGACACGAACTCCCGGTATCAGTGTGGACTCGAACTCCCGGTATCAGTGTGGCCTCGAACTCCCGGTCTCAGTGTGGGCCCTAACCCCCGGTCTCAGTGTGGACACGAACTCCTGGTCTCAGTGTGGACTCGAACTCCCAGTCTCAGTGTGGACTCGAACTCCCGGTATCAGTGTGGACCCGAACTCCTGGTCTCAGTGTGGACTCGAACTCCCAGTCTCAGTGTGGACTCGAACTCCCGGTATCAGTGTGGACTTTAACTCCTGTTCTCAGTGTGCACTCAAACTCCCGGTATCAGCATGGACCCGAACTCCTGGTCTCAGTGTGGACCCGAACTCCCGGTCTCAGTGTAGACTCAAACTCCCGGTCTCATTGCGAACACGAACTCCCGGTCTCAGCGTGGGCTCGAACACCCGGTCTCAGTGTGGTCTCGAACTCCCGGTCTCATTGTGGACTCGAACTACCAGTCTCAGTGTGGACTCGAACTCCCGGTCTCAGCGTGGACTCGAACTCCTGGTCTCTGTGTGGACTCAAACTCCTGGTCTCAGTGTGGACTCGAACTCCCGGTCTCAGTGTGGACTCGAACTCCCGATCTCAGCGTGGACTCGAACTCCTGGTCTCTGTGTGGACTCAAACTCCTGGTCTTAGCGTGGACTCAAACTCCCGGTCTCAGTGCGAACACGAACTCCCGGTCTCAGCATGGACTCGAACTCCCGGTCTCAGTTTGGACCCGAACTCCTGGTCTCAGTGTGAAATTGAACTCCCGGTCTCAGCGTGGGCTCGAACTCCCGGTCTCAGTGTGGACCCGAACTCCCGGTCTAAGCATGGACTCAAACTCCCCGTCTCAGTGTGGACATGAACTCCCGGTCTCAGTGTGCACTCAAAATCCCAGTCTCAGTGTGGACTCGATCTCCCGGTTGCAGTGTGGACTCGAACTCCCGGTCTCAGCGTGGACTCGAACTCCCAATCTCAGTGTGGACTCGAACTCCCGGTCTCAGCATGGACTCGAACTCCCGGTCTCAGTGTGGACCCGAACTCCTGGTCTCAGTGTGGACACGAACTCCCGGTCTCAGTGTCGACCCGAACTCCCTTCTCAGTGGGGACACGAAGTCCTGGTCTCAGCGTGGACCCGAACTCCTGGTCTCAGTGTGGACGCGAACTCCCGGTCTCAGTGTGGACCCGAACTCCCGGTCTCAGTGTGGACACGAACTCCCGGTCTCAGTGTGGACCCGAACTCCCGGTCTCAGCGTGGACTCGAACTCCCGGTCTCGGTGTGGACTCGAACTCCCGGTCTCAGTGTGGACACGAACTCCAGGTCTCAGTGTGGACTCGAACTCCCGCTCTCAGTGTGGACTCGAACTCCCGGTCTCAGTGTGGACACGAACTCCCGGTCTCAGTGTGGACACGAACTCCCGGTCTCAGTGTGGACTCAAACTCCCGGTCTCAGTGTGGACTCGAACTCCCGGTCTCAGTGTGGACGCGAACTCCCGTTCTCAGCGTGGACTCGAACTCCCGGTCTCAGTGTGGACGCGAACTCCCGGTCTCAGTGGGGACAGGAACTCCCGGTCTCAGCGTGGGTTCGAACACCCGGTCTCAGTGTGTTCTCGAACTCCGGATCTCAGTGTAGACGCGAACTCCCGGTCTCAGTGTGGACTCGAACTCCCAGTCTCAGTGTGAACTCGAACTCCCAGTCTCAGTGCGGACTCTAACTCCCGGTGTCAGTGTGGACCCGAACTCCTGGTGTCAGTGTGGACTTGAACTCCCAGTCTCAGCGTGTACTCGAACTCCCGGTATCAGTGTGGACTCGAACTCCTGGTCTCAGTGTGGACTCAAACTCCCGGTCACAGTGTGGACCCGAACTCCCGGTCTCAGCGTTGACTCGAACTCCTGGTCTCAGTGTGGACTCAAACTCCCGGTCTCAGTGTGGACTCGAACTCCCGGTCTCAGTGTGGACCCGAACACCCGGTCTCAGTGTGGACTCAAACTCCCGGTATCAGTGTGGACACGAACCCCCGGTCTCAGTGTGGACTCGAACTCCCGGTATCAGTGTGGATTCAAACTCTCGGTCTCAGCGTGGACTCGAACTCCCAGTCTCAGCGTGGACTCGAACTCGTGGTCTCAGTGTGGACTCGAACTCTCGGTCTCGGTGTGGACTCGAACTCCCGGTATCAGTGCGGACTCGAACTCCCGGTATCAGTGTGGACCCGAACTCCCGGTATCAGTGTGGACTCAAACTCCCGGTCTCAGTGTGGACCCGACCTCCCGGTCTCAGTGAGGACCCGAACTCCTGGTCTCAGTGTGGACTCGAACTCCCAGTCTCAGTGTGGACTCGAACTCCTGGTCTCAGTGTGCACTCAAACTCCCGTTATCAGCATGGACGCGAACTCCTGGTCTCAGTGTGGACCCGAACTCCCGGTCTCAGTGTGGACTTGAACTCCTGGTCTCAGTGTGCACTCAAACTCCCGTTATCAGCATGGACGCGAACTCCTGGTCTCAGTGTGGACCCGAACTCCCGGTCTCAGTGTGGACTCGAACTCCCGGTCTCAGTGTGGACACGAACTCCTGGTCTCAGCGTGGACTCGAACTCCCGGTCTCAGTGAGGACCCGAACTCCCGATCTCAGTGTGGACTCGAACTCCCGGTCTCAGTGTGGACACGAACTCCTGGTCTCAGTGTGAACTCGAAATCCCGGTCTCAGTGTGGACCCGAACTCCCGGTCTCAGTGTGGACTTAAACTCCCGGTCTCAGTGCGGACACGAACTCCCAGTCTCAGTGTGGAGCCGAATAAACAGTCTCAGTGGGGATTCGAACTCCCGGTCTCAGTGTGGACTCGAACTCCCGGTCTCAGCGTTGACTCGAACTCCTGGTCTCAGTGTGGACTCAAACTCCCGGTCTAAGTGTGGACTCGAACTCCCGGTCTCAGTGTGGACCCGAACTCCCGGTCTCAGTGTGGACAAGAACCCCCCGGTCTCAGTGTGGACTCAAACTCTCGGTCTAAGCGTGGACTCGAACTCCCAGTCTCAGCGTGGACTCGAACTCGTGGTCTCAGTGTGGACTCGAACTCTCGGTCTCAGTGTGGACTCGAACTCCCGGTATCAGTGTGGACTTGAACTCCCGGTATCAGTGTGGACTTAAACTCCCGGTCTCAGTGTGGACCCGAACTCCCGGTCTCAGTGTGGACTCGAACTCCCGGTATCAGTGTGGACTCAAACTCCCGGTCTCAGTGTGGACCCGAACTCCTGGTCTCAGTGTGGACTCGAACTCCCAGTCTCAGTGTGGACTCGAACTCTCGGTCTCAGTGTGGACTCGAACTCCCGGTATCAGTGTGGACTCGAACTCCCTGTCTCAGTGAGGACTCGAACTCTCGGTCTCAGCGTGGACTCGAACTCCCGGTGTCAGTGTGGACTCGAACTCCCGGTCTCAGTGTGGACTCGAATTCCTGGTCTCAGTGTGGACTCGAACTCCTGGTCTCAGCGTGGACTCGAACTCCTGGTCTCAGTGTGGACTCGAACTCCCGGTCTCAGTGTGGACTCGATCTCCCTGTCTCAGTGTTGACTCAAACTCCTGGTCTCAGTGTGGACTCGAACTCCCGGTTTCAGTGTGGACTCGAACTCCCGGTCTCAGTGTGAACTCGAACTCCCGGTCTCAGTGTGGACTCGAACTCTCGGTCTCAGTGTGGACTCGAACCCCCGGTATCAGTGAGGATTCGAAATCTCGGTCTCAGTGTGGACTCGAACTCCCGGTCTCAGTGTGGAGTCGAAGACACGGTCTCAGTGTGGACGCGAACTCCTGGACTCAGTGTGGACACGAACTTCCGGTCTCAGTGTGGACTCAAACTGTTGGTCTCAGTGTAGATTCAAACTCCCAGTATCAGTGTGGTGTCGAACTCCCGGTCTTAATGTGGACTCGAACCTCCGGTCTCAGTGTGGACTCGAACTCCTGGTCTCAGTGTGGATTCAAACTCCTGGTCTCAGCGTGGACTCGAACTCCTGGCCTCAGTGTGGATTCGAACTCCTGGTCTCAGCGTGGACTCGAACTCTCGGTCTCAGTGTGGACACGAACACCCGGTCTCAGTGTGGACACGAACCCCCGGTCTCAGTGTGTGCCCGAACTCCCGGTCTCAGCATGGACCCGCACTCCTGGTCTCAGTGTGTGCCCGAACTCCCGGTCTCAGTGGGGATTCGAAGTCCCAGTCTCAGTGTGGACTCAAACTCCTGGTCTCAGTGTGGACACGAACTCCCGGTCTCAGTGTGGTCTCAAACTCCTGGTCTCAGTGTGGACTCGAACTCCTGGTCTCAGTGTAGACTCAAACTCCTGGTCTCAATGTGGACTCGATTTCCCGGTCTCAGCATGGACTCGAACTCTCAGTATCAGTGTGGAGTCAAACTCCCGGTCTCAGTGTGGACACAAACGCGCGGACTCAGTGTGGACCCGAACTCCCGGTCCCAATGTGGACTCGAGCACCCGGTCTCAGCGTGGACACAAACTCCCGGTCTCAGCGTGGACTCGAACTCCTGGTCTCAGCATGGACTCGAACTCCCGGTCTCAGTGTGGACCCGAACTCCCGGTCTCAATGTGGACTCGAGCACAAGGTCTCAGTGTGGACACAAACTCCCGGTCTCAGTGTGGACTCAAACCCCTGGTCTCAGTGTGGACTCGAACTCCCGGTCTCAGTGTAGACTCAAACTCCTGGTCTCAGCGTGGACTCGAACTCCCGGTCTCAGTGTGGACTCGAACTCCCGGTCTCAGTGTGGACTCGATCTCCCTGTCTCAGTGAGGACTCGAACTCTCGGTCTCAGCGTGGACTCGAACTCCCGGTCTCAGTGTGGACTCGAACTCCTGGTCTCAGTGTAGACTCGAATTCCTGGTCTTAGTGTGGACTCGAACTCCTGGTCTCAGCGTGGACTCGAACTCCTGGTCTCAGTGTGGATTCGAACTCCTGGTCTCAGCGTGGACTCGAACTGCTGGTCTCAGTGTGGATTCGAACTCCTGGTCTCAGTATGGACACGAACTCCCGGTCTCAGTGTGGACTCAAACTCCTGGTCTCAGAGTGACTCGAACTCCCGGTCTCAGTGTAGACTCAAACTCCTGGTCTCAATGTGGACTCGAATTCCCGGTCTCAGCATGGACTCGAATTCCCGGTCTCAGTGTGGACACAAATTCGCGGTATCTGTGTGGACTCGAATTCCCGGTCTCAGTGTGGACTCGAACTCCCGGTATCAGTGAGGACTCGAACTCCCGGTCTCAGTGTGAACGCGAACTCCCGGTCTCAGTGTGGACTCAAACTCCGGTCTCAGTGTGGACGCGAACTCCCGGTCTCAGTGTGGAGTCGAAGACACGGTCTCAGTGTGGACGCGAACTCCCGGTCTCAGTGTGGACTCGAACTCTATGTCTCAGTGTGGACTCGAACACCTGGTCTCAGTGTGGCCACGAACTCCCGGTCTCAATGTGGACTCGAACACCCGGTCTCAGTGTGGACTCGAACTCCCGGTCTCAGCGTGGACCCGAACTCCTGGTCTCAGTGTGGATTCGAATTCCCGGGATCAGTGAGGACTCGAACTCCCGGTCTCAGAGTGGACTCGAACTCCCGGTCTCAGTGTGGACTCAAACTCCTGGTCTCAGCGTGGACTCGAACTCCCGGTATCAGTGTGGACTCGAACTCCCGGTCTCGTGTGGACCCGAACGCCCGGTCTCAGTGTGGACCCGAATTCTCGGTTTCAGTGTGGACATGAACACCCGGTCTCAGCGTGAACTTGAAATCCCGGTCTCAGCATGGACTCGAACTCCCGGTCTCAGTGTGGACCCGAACTCCCGGTCTCAGCATGGACTCGAACTCCTGGTCTCAGCATGGACTCGAACTCCTGGTCTCAGCATGGACTCGAACTCCCGGTCTCAGCATGGACTCGAACTCCTGGTCTCAGCATGGACTCGAACAACCGGTCTCAGTGTTGACTCAAACTCCCGGTCTCAGTGTGGACACAGACTCCTGGTCTCAGTGTGGACCCGAACTGCCGGTCTCAGTGTTGACTCAAACTCCTGGTCTCAGTGTGGAGCCTAACTCCCGGTCTCAGTGTGGAGTCGAACACGCAGTCTCAGTGTGGACATGAACTCCCGGTTTCAGTGAGGACTCGAACTCCCGGTCTCAGTGTGGACACGAACTCCCGGTCTCAGTGTGGACTCGAACTCCCGGTATCAGTGAGGACTCGAACTCTCGGTCTCAGGGTGGACCCGAACTCCTGGTCACAATGTGGACTCAAACCCCCGGTATCAGTGAGGACTCGAAATCTCGGTCTCAGTGTGGACTCGAACTCCCGGTCTCAGTGTAGACTCAAACTCCTGGTCTCAGCGTGGACTCGAACTCCCGGTCTCAGTGTGGACTCGAACTCCCGGTCTCAGTGTGGACTCGATCTCCCTGTCTCAGTGAGGACTCGAACTCTCGGTCTCAGCGTGGACTCGAACACCCGGTCTCAGTGTGGACTCGAACTCCCGGTCTCAGTGTGGACTCGAACTCCCGGTCTCAGTGTGGACTCGAATTCCTGGTCTCAGTGTGGACTCGAACCCCTGGTCTCAGCGTGTACTCGAACTCCTGGTCTCAGTGTGGACTCGAACTCCCGGTCTCAGTGTGGACTCGATCTCCCTGTCTCAGTGTGGACTCAAACTCCTGGTCTCAGTGTGGACTCGAACTCCCGGTTTCAGTGTGGACTCGAACTCCCGGTCTCAGTGTGGACTCGAACTCCCGGTCTCAGTGTGGACTCGAACTCTCGGTCTCAGTGTGGACTCGAACCCCCGGTATCAGTGAGGATTCGAAATCTCGGTCTCAGTGTGGACTCGAACTCCCGGTCTCAGTGTGGAGTCGAAGACACGGTCTCAGTGTGGACGCGAACTCCTGGACTCAGTGTGGACACGAACTTCCGGTCTCAGTGTGGACTCAAACTCTTGGTCTCAGTGTAGATTCAAACTCCCAGTATCAGTGTGGTGTCGAACTCCCGGTCTCAATGTGGACTTGAACTTCCGGTCTCAGTGTGGACTCGAACTCCTGGTCTCAGTGTGGATTCAAACTCCTGGTCTCAGCGTGGACTCGAACTCCTGGCCTCAGTGTGGATTCGAACTCCTGGTCTCAGCGTGGACTCGAACTCTCGGTCTCAGTGTGGACACGAATACCCGGTCTCAGTGTGGACACGAACCCCCGGTCTCAGTGTGGACTCGAACTCCTGGTCTCAATGTGGACTCGAGCACAAGGTCTCAGTGTGGACACGAACTCCCGGTCTCAGTGTGGACACAAAATCCCGGTCTCAGCGTGGACTCGAACTCCTGGTCTCAGCATGGACTCGAACTCCCGGTTTCAGTGTGGACCCGAACTCCCGGTCTCAATGTGGACTCGAGCACAAGGTCTCAGTGTGGACACGAACTCCCGGTCTCAGTGTGGACTCAAACCCCTGGTCTCAGTGTGGACTCGAACTCCTGGTCTCAGTGTAGACTCAAACTCCTGGTCTCAGCGTGGACTCAAACTCCTGGTCTCAGCGTGGACTCGAACTCCCGGTATCAGTGTGGACTCGAACTCCCGGTCTCGTGTGGACCCGAACGCCCGGTCTCAGTGTGGACCCGAATTCTCGGTTTCAGTGTGGACACGAACACCCGGTCTCAGCGTGAACTTGAAATCCCGGTCTCAGCATGGACTCGAACTCCCGGTCTCAGTGTGGACCCGAACTCCCGGTCTCAGCATGGACTCGAACTCCTGGTCTCAGCATGGACTCGAACTCCTGGTCTCAGCATGGACTCGAACTCCCGGTCTCAGCATGGACTCGAACTCCTGGTCTCAGCATGGACTCGAACTCCTGGTCTCAGCATGGACTCGAACAACCGGTCTCAGTGTTGACTCAAACTCCCGGTCTCAGTGTGGACACAGACTCCTGGTCTCAGTGTGGACCCGAACTGCCGGTCTCAGTGTTGACTCAAACTCCTGGTCTCAGTGTGGAGCCGAACTCCCGGTCTCAGTGTGGAGTCGAACACGCAGTCTCAGTGTGGACATGAACTCCCGGTCTCAGTGTGGATGCGAACTCCCGGTCTCAGTGTGGAGTCGAAGACACGGTCTCAGTGTGGACGCGAACTCCCGGTCTCAGTGTGGACTCGAACTCTATGTCTCAGTGTGGACTCGAACACCTGGTCTCAGTGTGGCCACGAACTCCCGGTCTCAATGTGGACTCGAACACCCGGTCTCAGTGTGGACTTGAACTCTCGGTCTCAGTGTGGACTCGAACTCCCGGTCTCAGCGTGGACCCGAACTCCTGGTCTCAGTGTGGATTCGAATTCCCGGGATCAGTGAGGACTCGAACTCCCGGTCTCAGAGTGGACTCGAACTCCCGGTCTCAGTGTGGACTCGAACTCCCGGTCTCAGTGTGGACTCGAACTCCCGGTATCAGTGAGGACTCGAACTCTTGGTCTCAGTGTGGACCCGAACGCCTGGTCACAATGTGGACTCGAACCCCCGGTATCAGTGAGGACTCGAAATCTCGGTCTCAGTGTGGACTCGAACTCCCGGTCTCAGTGTAGACTCAAACTCCTGGTCTCAGTGTGGACTCGAACAGCTGGTCTCAGTGTGGACTCGTACTCCTAGTCTCAGTGTGGACTCGAACAACTGGTCTCAGTGTGGACACGAACTCCCGGTCTCAGTGTGGAGTCGAACTCCCGGTCTCAGTGGGGACTCGAAATCTCGGTCTCAGTGTAGACTCGAACTCCAGGTCTCAGTGTGGACTCAAAATCCTGGTCTCAGCGTAGACTCGAACTCCCGGTATCAGTGTGGACTCGAATTCGCGGTCTCAGCGTGGACCCGAACTCCTGGCCTCAGTGTGGACTGGAACTCCAGGTCTCAGTGTGGACCCGAACTTCCGGTATCAGTGAGGACTCGAACTCTCGGTCTCAGTCTGGACTCGAACTCCCGGTCTCAGTGTAGACTCAAATTCCTGGTCTCAGCGTGGACTCGAACTCCCGGTCTCAGCGTGGACTCGAACACCCGGGCTCAGTGGAGACTCAAACTCCTGATCTCAATGTGGACTCGAACTCCCGGTCTCAGCATGGAATCGAACTCCTGGTCTCAGCGTGGGCTCGAACACCCGGTCTCAGTGTGGACTCGAACTCCTGGTCTCAGCATGGACTCGAACTCCTGGTCTCAGTGTGGACTCGAACCCCTGGTCTCAGTGTGGACTTGAACTCCTGGTCTCAGGGTGGACTCGAACTCCCGGTCTCAGTGTAGACTCAAACTCCTGGTGTCAGTGTGGAGTCGAACTCCCGGTCTCATCGTGGACTCGAACTCCCGGTCTCAGTGTGGACACGAACACCTGGACTCAGTGTGGACTCGAAATCCTGGTCTCAGTGTGGACTCGAACTCCTGGTCTCAGTGTGGACCCGAACTCCCGGTATCAGTGAGGACTCGAATTCTCGGTCTCAGTGTGGACCCGAACTCCTGGTCTCAGTGTGGAATCGAACTCCTGGTCTCAGTGTGGACCCGAACTCCCGGTATCAGTGAGGACTCGAAATCTCGGTCTCAGTGTGGACTCGAACTCCCGGTCTCAGTGTAGACTCAAACTCCCGGTCTCAGTGTGGACTCGAACTCCCGGTCTCAGTGTGGACTCGAACTCCCGGTATCAGTGAGGACTCGAATTCTCGGTCTCAGTCTGGACTCGAACTCCCGGTCTCAGTGTAGACTCAAACTCCTGGTCTCAGCGTGGACTCGAACTCCCGGTCTCAGTGTGGACTCGAACTCCCGGTATCAGTGAGGACTCAAATTCTCGGTCTCAGCGTGGACCCGTACTCCTGGTCTCAGTGTGGACTAGAACTCTAGGTCTCAGTGTAGACTCAAGCTCCTGGTCTCAATGTGGACTCGAACTCCCGGTCTCAGCATGGAATCGAATTCCTGGTCTCAGCGAGGAATCGAACTCCAGGTCTCAGCGTGGACTCGAACACCCGGTCTCAGTGGAGACTCAAACTCCTGGTCTCAATGTGGACTCGAACTCCCGGTCTCAGTGTGGACTCGAACTCCAGGTCTCAGTGTGGACACGAACTCCCGATCTCAGTGTGGACTCGAACTCCCAGTCTCATTGTGGAGCCGAACTCCCGGTCTCAATGTGGATTTGAACTCTCGGTCTCAGTGTGGACCCGAACTCCTGGTCACAATGTGGACTCGAACCCCCGGTCTCAGTGTGGACTCGAATTCCCGGTCTCAGTGTGGACTCAAACTCCTGGTCTCAGAGTGGACTCGAACTCCCGGTCTCAGTGTAGATTCAAACTCCTGGTCTCAATGTGGACTAGAATTCCCGGTCTCAGCATGGACTCGAACTCCCAGTATCAGTGTGGAGTCGAACTCCCGGTCTCAGTGTGGACACAAACTCGCGGTCTCAGTGTGGACTCGAATTCCCAGTCTCAGTGTGGACTCGAATTCCCGGTATCAGTGAGGACTCGAACTCTCGGTCTCATTGTGGACACGAACTCCCGGTCTCAGTGTGGACTCGAACTCCCGGTATCAGTGAGGACTCGAACTCTCGGTCTCAGGGTGGACCCGAACTCCTGGTCACAATGTGGACTCAAACCCCCGGTATCAGTGAGGACTCGAAATCTCGGTCTCAGTGTGGACTCGAACTCCCGGTCTCAGTGTAGACTCAAACTCCTGGTCTCAGCGTGGACTCGAACTCCCGGTCTCAGTGTGGACTCGAACTCCCGGTCTCAGTGTGGACTCGATCTCCCTGTCTCAGTGAGGACTCGAACTCTCGGTCTCAGCGTGGACTCGAACTCCCGGTCTCAGTGTGGACTCGAACTCCCGGTCTCAGTGTGGACTCGAACTCCCGGTCTCAGTGTGGACTCGAATTCCTGGTCTCAGTGTGGACTCGAACCCCTGGTCTCAGCGTGGACTCGAACTCCTGGTCTCAGTGTGGACTCGAACTCCCGGTCTCAGTGTGGACTCGATCTCCCTGTCTCAGTGTGGACTCAAACTCCTGGTCTCAGTGTGGACTCGAACTCCCGGTTTCAGTGTGGACTCGAACTCCCGGTCTCAGTGTGGACTCGAACTCCCGGTCTCAGTGTGGACTCGAACTCTCGGTCTCAGTGTGGACTCGAACCCCCGGTATCAGTGAGGATTCGAAATCTCGGTCTCAGTGTGGACTCGAACTCCCGGTCTCAGTGTGGAGTCGAAGACACGGTCTCAGTGTGGACGCGAACTCCTGGACTCAGTGTGGACACGAACTTCCGGTCTCAGTGTGGACTCAAACTCTTGGTCTCAGTGTAGATTCAAACTCCCAGTATCAGTGTGGTGTCGAACTCCCGGTCTCAATGTGGACTTGAACTTCCGGTCTCAGTGTGGACTCGAACTCCTGGTCTCAGTGTGGATTCAAACTCCTGGTCTCAGCGTGGACTCGAACTCCTGGCCTCAGTGTGGATTCGAACTCCTGGTCTCAGCGTGGACTCGAACTCTCGGTCTCAGTGTGGACACGAATACCCGGTCTCAGTGTGGACACGAACCCCCGGTCTCAGTGTGTGCCCGAACTCCCGGTCTCAGCGTGGACCCGCACTCCTGGTCTCAGTTTGTGCCCGAACTCCCGGTCTCAGTGGGGATTCGAAGTCCCAGTCTCAGTGTGGACTCAAACTCCTGGTCTCAGTGTGGACACGAACTCCCGGTCTCAGTGTGGACTCAAACCCCTGGTCTCAGTGTGGACTCGAACTCCTGGTCTCAGTGTAGACTCAAACTCCTGGTCTCAATGTGGACTCGATTTCCCGGTCTCAGCATGGACTCGAACTCTCAGTATCAGTTTGGAGTCAAACTCCCGGTCTCAGTGTGGACACAAACGCGCGGACTCAGTGTGGACCCGAACTCCCGGTCCCAATGTGGACTCGAGCACCCGGTCTCAGCGTGGACACAAAATCCCGGTCTCAGCGTGGACTCGAACTCCTGGTCTCAGCATGGACTCGAACTCCCGGTCTCAGTGTGGACCCGAACTCCCGGTCTCAATGTGGACTCGAGCACAAGGTCTCAGTGTGGACACGAACTCCCGGTCTCAGTGTGGACTCAAACCCCTGGTCTCAGTGTGGACTCGAACTCCTGGTCTCAGTGTAGACTCAAACTCCTGGTCTCAATGTGGACTCGATTTCCCGGTCTCAGCATGGACTCGAACTCTCAGTATCAGTTTGGAGTCAAACTCCCGGTCTCAGTGTGGACACAAACGCGCGGACTCAGTGTGGACCCGAACTCCCGGTCCCAATGTGGACTCGAGCACCCGGTCTCAGCGTGGACACAAAATCCCGGTCTCAGCGTGGACTCGAACTCCTGGTCTCAGCATGGACTCGAACTCCCGGTCTCAGTGTGGACCCGAACTCCCGGTCTCAGCGTGGACTCGAACTCCCGGTCTCAGTGTGGACTCGAACTCCCGGTATCAGTGTGGACTCGAACTCCTGGTCTCAGTGTGGACTCGAACTCCTGGTCTCAGTGTGGACTCGAACTCCCGGTTTCAGTGTGGACTCGAACTCCTGGTCTCAGCGTGGACTCGAACTCCTGGTCTCAGCGTGGACTCGAACTCCTGGTCTCAGTGTGGACTCGAACACCCGGTCTCAGTGTGGACACAAATTCCTGGTCTCAGTATGGAGCCAAACTCCCGGTCTCAGCGCGAACTCGAACTCCCGGTCTCAGTGTGGACTTGAATTCCCGGTCTCAGCATGGACTCAAACTCCTGGTCTCAGTGTGGACTCGAACTCCCGGACTCAGTGTGGACTCGAAATCCTGGTCTCAGCGTGGACTCAAACTCCCGGTCTCAGTGTGGACTCGAATTCCTGGTCTCAGTGTCGACTGAACTCCTGGTCTCAGCATGGACTCGAACTCCTGGTCTCAGTGTGGATTCGAACTCCTGGTCTCAGCATGGACTCGAACTCCTGGTCTCAGTGTTGATTCGAACTCCTGGTCTCAGCATGGACTCAAACTTTCGGTCTCAGTGTGGACACGAACACCCGGTCTCAGCGTGGACACGAACTCCCTGTCTCAGTGTGGACTCAAACTCCCGGTCTCAGTGAGGACTCGAATTCCTGGTCTCAGTGTCGACTGAACTCCTGGTCTCAGCATGGACTCGAACTCCTGGTCTCAGTGTGGATTCGAACTCCTGGTCTCAGCATGGACTCGAACTCCTGGTCTCAGTGTTGATTCGAACTCCTGGTCTCAGCATGGACTCGAACTCTCGGTCTCAGTGTGGGCTCGAACTCCCGGTCTCAGTGTGGACTCGAATTCCCAGTCTCAGTGTGGACTCGAACTCCCGGTATCAGTGAGGACTCGAACTCGCCGTCTCAGCGTTGACACGAACTCCCGGTCTCAGTGTGGACTCGAACTCCCGGTCTCAGTGTGGACTCGAACTCCCGGTCTCAGTGTGGACTCGAACTCCCGGTCTCAGTGTGGACACGAACTCTCGGTCTCAGTGTGACTTGAACCCCCGGTATCAGCGAGTATTCGAAATCTCGGTCTCAGTGTGGACTCAAACTCCTGGTCTCAGTGTGGACTCGAACTCCCGGTTTCAGTGTGGACTCGAACTCCCGGTCTCAGTGTGGACTCGAACTCCCGGTCTCAGTGTGGACTCGAACTCTCGGTCTCAGTGTGGACTCGAACCCCCGGTATCAGTGAGGATTCGAAATCTCGGTCTCAGTGTGGACTCGAACTCCCGGTCTCAGTGTGGAGTCGAAGACACGGTCCCAGTGTGTACGCGAACTCCTGGACTCAGTGTGGACACGAACTTCCGGTCTCAGTGTGGACTCAAACTCTTGGTCTCAGTGTAGACTCAAACTCCCAGTATCAGTGTGTTGTCGAACTCCCGGTCTCAATGTGGACTCGAACTTCCGGTCTCAGTGTGGACTTGAACTCCTGGTCTCAGTGTGGATTCGAACTCCTGGTCTCAGCGTGGACTCGAACTCCTGGCCTCAGTGTGGATTCGAACTCCTGGTCTCAGCGTGGACTCGAACTCTCGGTCTCAGTGTGGACACGAATTCCCGGTCTCAGTGTGGACACGAACTCCCGGTCTCGGTTTGTGCCCGAACTCCCGGTCTCAGCGTGGACCCGCACTCCTGGTCTCAGTGTGTGCCCGAACTCCCGGTCTCAGTGGGGATTCGAAGTCCCAGTCTCAGTGTGGACTCAAACTCCTGGTCTCAGTGTGGACTCGAACTCCTGGTCTCAGTGTAGACTCAAACTCCTGGTCTCAATGTGGACTCGATTTCCCGGTCTCAGCATGGACTCGAATTCCCAGTCTCAGTGTGGACTCGAACTCCCGGTCTCAGTCTGGACACGAACTCCCGGTCTCGGTTTGTGCCCGAACTCCCGGTCTCAGCGTGGACCCGCACTCCTGGTCTCAGTGTGTGCCCGAACTCCCGGTCTCAGTGGGGATTCGAAGTCCCAGTCTCAGTGTGGACTCAAACTCCTGGTCTCAGTGTGGACTCGAACTCCTGGTCTCAGTGTAGACTCAAACTCCTGGTCTCAATGTGGACTCGATTTCCCGGTCTCAGCATGGACTCGAATTCCCAGTCTCAGTGTAAACACGAACTCCCGGTCTCAGTGTGGACTCGAACTCCTGGTCTCAGTGTGGACTCGAACACCCGGTCTCAGTGTGGACACAAACTCCTGGTCTCAGTATGGAGCCAAACTCCCGGTCTCAGCGCGAACTCGAACTCCCGGTCTCAGTGTGGACTTGAATTCCCGGTCTCAGCATGGACTCAAACTCCTGGTCTCAGTGTGGACTCGAACTCCCGGACTCAGTGTGGACTCGAAATCCTGGCCTCAGCGTGGACTCAAACTCCCGGTCTCAGTGTGGACTTGAATTCCTGGTCTCAGTGTGGATTCGAACTCCTGGTCTCAGCATGGACTCGAACTCCTGGTCTCAGTGTGGATTCGAACTCCTGGTCTCAGCATGGACTCGAACTCCTGGTCTCAGTGTTGATTCGAACTCCTGGTCTCAGCGTGGACTCAAACTTTCGGTCTCAGTGTGGACACGAACTCCTGGTCTCAGCGTGGACACGAACTCCCTGTCTCAGTGTGGACACGAACGCCCGGTATCAGAGAGGACTCGAACTCTCGGTCTCAGTGTGGACTTGAACTCCCGGTCTCAGTGTGGACTCGAATTCCCAGTCTCAGTGTGGACTCGAACTCCAGGTCTCAGTGTGGACACGAACTCCCGATCTCAGTGTGGACTCGAACTCCCAGTCTCATTGTGGAGCCGAACTCCCGGTCTCAATGTGGATTTGAACTCTCGGTCTCAGTGTGGACCCGAACTCCTGGTCACAATGTGGACTCGAACCCCCGGTCTCAGTGTGGACTCGAATTCCCGGTCTCAGTGTGGACTCAAACTCCTGGTCTCAGAGTGGACTCGAACTCCCGGTCTCAGTGTAGATTCAAACTCCTGGTCTCAATGTGGACTAGAATTCCCGGTCTCAGCATGGACTCGAACTCCCAGTATCAGTGTGGAGTCGAACTCCCGGTCTCAGTGTGGACACAAACTCGCGGTCTCAGTGTGGACTCGAATTCCCAGTCTCAGTGTGGACTCGAATTCCCGGTATCAGTGAGGACTCGAACTCTCGGTCTCATTGTGGACACGAACTCCCGGTCTCAGTGTGGACTCGAACTCCCGGTATCAGTGAGGACTCGAACTCTCGGTCTCAGGGTGGACCCGAACTCCTGGTCACAATGTGGACTCAAACCCCCGGTATCAGTGAGGACTCGAAATCTCGGTCTCAGTGTGGACTCGAACTCCCGGTCTCAGTGTAGACTCAAACTCCTGGTCTCAGCGTGGACTCGAACTCCCGGTCTCAGTGTGGACTCGAACTCCCGGTCTCAGTGTGGACTCGATCTCCCTGTCTCAGTGAGGACTCGAACTCTCGGTCTCAGCGTGGACTCGAACTCCCGGTCTCAGTGTGGACTCGAACTCCCGGTCTCAGTGTGGACTCGAACTCCCGGTCTCAGTGTGGACTCGAATTCCTGGTCTCAGTGTGGACTCGAACCCCTGGTCTCAGCGTGGACTCGAACTCCTGGTCTCAGTGTGGACTCGAACTCCCGGTCTCAGTGTGGACTCGATCTCCCTGTCTCAGTGTGGACTCAAACTCCTGGTCTCAGTGTGGACTCGAACTCCCGGTTTCAGTGTGGACTCGAACTCCCGGTCTCAGTGTGGACTCGAACTCCCGGTCTCAGTGTGGACTCGAACTCTCGGTCTCAGTGTGGACTCGAACCCCCGGTATCAGTGAGGATTCGAAATCTCGGTCTCAGTGTGGACTCGAACTCCCGGTCTCAGTGTGGAGTCGAAGACACGGTCTCAGTGTGGACGCGAACTCCTGGACTCAGTGTAGACACGAACTTCCGGTCTCAGTGTGGACTCAAACTCTTGGTCTCAGTGTAGATTCAAACTCCCAGTATCAGTGTGGTGTCGAACTCCCGGTCTCAATGTGGACTTGAACTTCCGGTCTCAGTGTGGACTCGAACTCCTGGTCACAGTGTGGATTCAAACTCCTGGTCTCAGCGTGGACTCGAACTCCTGGCCTCAGTGTGGATTCGAACTCCTGGTCTCAGCGTGGACTCGAACTCTCGGTCTCAGTGTGGACACGAATACCCGGTCTCAGTGTGGACACGAACCCCCGGTCTCAGTGTGTGCCCGAACTCCCGGTCTCAGCGTGGACCCGCACTCCTGGTCTCAGTTTGTGCCCGAACTCCCGGTCTCAGTGGGGATTCGAAGTCCCAGTCTCAGTGTGGACTCAAACTCCTGGTCTCAGTGTGGACACGAACTCCCGGTCTCAGTGTGGACTCAAACCCCTGGTCTCAGTGTGGACTCGAACTCCTGGTCTCAGTGTAGACTCAAACTCCTGGTCTCAATGTGGACTCGATTTCCCGGTCTCAGCATGGACTCGAACTCTCAGTATCAGTTTGGAGTCAAACTCCCGGTCTCAGTGTGGACACAAACGCGCGGACTCAGTGTGGACCCGAACTCCCGGTCCCAATGTGGACTCGAGCACCCGGTCTCAGCGTGGACACAAAATCCCGGTCTCAGCGTGGACTCGAACTCCTGGTCTCAGCATGGACTCGAACTCCCGGTCTCAGTGTGGACCCGAACTCCCGGTCTCAATGTGGACTCGAGCACAAAGTCTCAGTGTGGACACGAACTCCCGGTCTCAGTGTGGACTCAAACCCCTGGTCTCAGTGTGGACTCGAACTCCTGGTCTCAGTGTAGACTCAAACTCCTGGTCTCAATGTGGACTCGATTTCCCGGTCTCAGCATGGACTCGAACTCTCAGTATCAGTTTGGAGTCAAACTCCCGGTCTCAGTGTGGACACAAACGCGCGGACTCAGTGTGGACCCGAACTCCCGGTCCCAATGTGGACTCGAGCACCGGTCTCAGCGTGGACACAAAATCCCGGTCTCAGCGTGGACTCGAACTCCTGGTCTCAGCATGGACTCGAACTCCCGGTCTCAGTGTGGACCCGAACTCCCGGTCTCAGCGTGGACTCGAACTCCCGGTCTCAGTGTGGACTCGAACTCCCGGTATCAGTGTGGACTCGAACTCCTGGTCTCAGTGTGGACTCGAACTCCTGGTCTCAGTGTGGACTCGAACTCCCGGTTTCAGTGTGGACTCGAACTCCTGGTCTCAGCGTGGACTCGAACTCCTGGTCTCAGCGTGGACTCGAACTCCTGGTCTCAGTGTGGACTCGAACACCCGGTCTCAGTGTGGACACAAATTCCTGGTCTCAGTATGGAGCCAAACTCCCGGTCTCAGCGCGAACTCGAACTCCCGGTCTCAGTGTGGACTTGAATTCCCGGTCTCAGCATGGACTCAAACTCCTGGTCTCAGTGTGGACTCGAACTCCCGGACTCAGTGTGGACTCGAAATCCTGGTCTCAGCGTGGACTCAAACTCCCGGTCTCAGTGTGGACTCGAATTCCTGGTCTCAGTGTCGACTGAACTCCTGGTCTCAGCATGGACTCGAACTCCTGGTCTCAGTGTGGATTCGAACTCCTGGTCTCAGCATGGACTCGAACTCCTGGTCTCAGTGTTGATTCGAACTCCTGGTCTCAGCATGGACTCAAACTTTCGGTCTCAGTGTGGACACGAACACCCGGTCTCAGCGTGGACACGAACTCCCTGTCTCAGTGTGGACTCAAACTCCCGGTCTCAGTGTGGACTCGAATTCCTGGTCTCAGTGTCGACTGAACTCCTGGTCTCAGCATGGACTCGAACTCCTGGTCTCAGTGTGGATTCGAACTCCTGGTCTCAGCATGGACTCGAACTCCTGGTCTCAGTGTTGATTCGAACTCCTGGTCTCAGCATGGACTCGAACTCTCGGTCTCAGTGTGGGCTCGAACTCCCGGTCTCAGTGTGGACTCGAATTCCCAGTCTCAGTGTGGACTCGAACTCCCGGTATCAGTGAGGACTCGAACTCGCCGTCTCAGCGTTGACACGAACTCCCGGTCTCAGTGTGGACTCGAACTCCCGGTCTCAGTGTGGACTCGAACTCCCGGTCTCAGTGTGGACTCGAACTCCCGGTCTCAGTGTGGACACGAACTCTCGGTCTCAGTGTGACTTGAACCCCCGGTATCAGCGAGTATTCGAAATCTCGGTCTCAGTGTGGACTCAAACTCCTGGTCTCAGTGTGGACTCGAACTCCCGGTTTCAGTGTGGACTCGAACTCCCGGTCTCAGTGTGGACTCGAACTCCCGGTCTCAGTGTGGACTCGAACTCTCGGTCTCAGTGTGGACTCGAACCCCCGGTATCAGTGAGGATTCGAAATCTCGGTCTCAGTGTGGACTCGAACTCCCGGTCTCAGTGTGGAGTCGAAGACACGGTCCCAGTGTGTACGCGAACTCCTGGACTCAGTGTGGACACGAACTTCCGGTCTCAGTGTGGACTCAAACTCTTGGTCTCAGTGTAGACTCAAACTCCCAGTATCAGTGTGTTGTCGAACTCCCGGTCTCAATGTGGACTCGAACTTCCGGTCTCAGTGTGGACTTGAACTCCTGGTCTCAGTGTGGATTCGAACTCCTGGTCTCAGCGTGGACTCGAACTCCTGGCCTCAGTGTGGATTCGAACTCCTGGTCTCAGCGTGGACTCGAACTCTCGGTCTCAGTGTGGACACGAATTCCCGGTCTCAGTGTGGACACGAACTCCCGGTCTCGGTTTGTGCCCGAACTCCCGGTCTCAGCGTGGACCCGCACTCCTGGTCTCAGTGTGTGCCCGAACTCCCGGTCTCAGTGGGGATTCGAAGTCCCAGTCTCAGTGTGGACTCAAACTCCTGGTCTCAGTGTGGACTCGAACTCCTGGTCTCAGTGTAGACTCAAACTCCTGGTCTCAATGTGGACTCGATTTCCCGGTCTCAGCATGGACTCGAATTCCCAGTCTCAGTGTGGACTCGAACTCCCGGTCTCAGTCTGGACACGAACTCCCGGTCTCGGTTTGTGCCCGAACTCCCGGTCTCAGCGTGGACCCGCACTCCTGGTCTCAGTGTGTGCCCGAACTCCCGGTCTCAGTGGGGATTCGAAGTCCCAGTCTCAGTGTGGACTCAAACTCCTGGTCTCAGTGTGGACTCGAACTCCTGGTCTCAGTGTAGACTCAAACTCCTGGTCTCAATGTGGACTCGATTTCCCGGTCTCAGCATGGACTCGAATTCCCAGTCTCAGTGTAAACACGAACTCCCGGTCTCAGTGTGGACTCGAACTCCTGGTCTCAGTGTGGACTCGAACACCCGGTCTCAGTGTGGACACAAACTCCTGGTCTCAGTATGGAGCCAAACTCCCGGTCTCAGCGCGAACTCGAACTCCCGGTCTCAGTGTGGACTTGAATTCCCGGTCTCAGCATGGACTCAAACTCCTGGTCTCAGTGTGGACTCGAACTCCCGGACTCAGTGTGGACTCGAAATCCTGGCCTCAGCGTGGACTCAAACTCCCGGTCTCAGTGTGGACTTGAATTCCTGGTCTCAGTGTGGATTCGAACTCCTGGTCTCAGCATGGACTCGAACTCCTGGTCTCAGTGTGGATTCGAACTCCTGGTCTCAGCATGGACTCGAACTCCTGGTCTCAGTGTTGATTCGAACTCCTGGTCTCAGCGTGGACTCAAACTTTCGGTCTCAGTGTGGACACGAACTCCTGGTCTCAGCGTGGACACGAACTCCCTGTCTCAGTGTGGACACGAACGCCCGGTATCAGAGAGGACTCGAACTCTCGGTCTCAGTGTGGACTTGAACTCCCGGTCTCAGTGTGGACTCGAATTCCCAGTCTCAGTGTGGACTCGAACTCCAGGTCTCAGTGTGGACACGAACTCCCGATCTCAGTGTGGACTCGAACTCCCAGTCTCATTGTGGAGCCGAACTCCCGGTCTCAATGTGGATTTGAACTCTCGGTCTCAGTGTGGACCCGAACTCCTGGTCTCAGCGTGGACTCAAACTTTCGGTCTCAGTGTGGACACGAACTCCTGGTCTCAGCGTGGACACGAACTCCCTGTCTCAGTGTGGACACGAACGCCCGGTATCAGAGAGGACTCGAACTCTCGGTCTCAGTGTGGACACGAACTCCCGGTCTCAGTGTAGACTCAAACTCCTGGTCTCAGCGTGGACTCGAACTCCCGGTCTCAGTGTGGACTCGAACTCCCGGTCTCAGTGTGGACTCGATCTCCCTGTCTCAGTGAGGACTCGAACTCTCGGTCTCAGTGTGGACTCGAACTCCCGGTCTCAGTGTGGACTCGAACTCCCGGTCTCAGTGTGGACTCGAATTCCTGGTCTCAGTGTGGACTCGAACCCCTGGTCTCAGCGTGTACTCGAACTCCTGGTCTCAGTGTGGACTCGAACTCCCGGTCTCAGTGTGGACTCGATCTCCCTGTCTCAGTGTGGACTCAAACTCCTGGTCTCAGTGTGGACTCGAACTCCCGGTTTCAGTGTGGACTCGAACTCCCGGTCTCAGTGTGGACTCGAACTCCCGGTCTCAGTGTGGACTCGAACTCTCGGTCTCAGTGTGGACTCGAACCCCCGGTATCAGTGAGGATTCGAAATCTCGGTCTCAGTGTGGACTCGAACTCCCGGTCTCAGTGTGGAGTCGAAGACACGGTCTCAGTGTGGACGCGAACTCCTGGACTCAGTGTGGACACGAACTTCCGGTCTCAGTGTGGACTCAAACTCTTGGTCTCAGTGTAGATTCAAACTCCCAGTATCAGTGTGGTGTCGAACTCCCGGTCTCAATGTGGACTTGAACTTCCGGTCTCAGTGTGGACTCGAACTCCTGGTCTCAGTGTGGATTCAAACTCCTGGTCTCAGCGTGGACTCGAACTCCTGGCCTCAGTGTGGATTCGAACTCCTGGTCTCAGCGTGGACTCGAACTCTCGGTCTCAGTGTGGACACGAATACCCGGTCTCAGTGTGGACACGAACCCCCGGTCTCAGTGTGGACTCGAACTCCTGGTCTCAATGTGGACTCGAGCACAAGGTCTCAGTGTGGACACGAACTCCCGGTCTCAGTGTGGACACAAAATCCCGGTCTCAGCGTGGACTCGAACTCCTGGTCTCAGCATGGACTCGAACTCCCGGTTTCAGTGTGGACCCGAACTCCCGGTCTCAATGTGGACTCGAGCACAAGGTCTCAGTGTGGACACGAACTCCCGGTCTCAGTGTGGACTCAAACCCCTGGTCTCAGTGTGGACTCGAACTCCTGGTCTCAGTGTAGACTCAAACTCCTGGTCTCAGCGTGGACTCAAACTCCTGGTCTCAGCGTGGACTCGAACTCCCGGTATCAGTGTGGACTCGAACTCCCGGTCTCGTGTGGACCCGAACGCCCGGTCTCAGTGTGGACCCGAATTCTCGGTTTCAGTGTGGACACGAACACCCGGTCTCAGCGTGAACTTGAAATCCCGGTCTCAGCATGGACTCGAACTCCCGGTCTCAGTGTGGACCCGAACTCCCGGTCTCAGCATGGACTCGAACTCCTGGTCTCAGCATGGACTCGAACTCCTGGTCTCAGCATGGACTCGAACTCCCGGTCTCAGCATGGACTCGAACTCCTGGTCTCAGCATGGACTCGAACAACCGGTCTCAGTGTTGACTCAAACTCCCGGTCTCAGTGTGGACACAGACTCCTGGTCTCAGTGTGGACCCGAACTGCCGGTCTCAGTGTTGACTCAAACTCCTGGTCTCAGTGTGGAGCCGAACTCCCGGTCTCAGTGTGGAGTCGAACACGCAGTCTCAGTGTGGACATGAACTCCCGGTTTCAGTGAGGACTCGACCTCCCGGTCTCAGTGTGAACGCGAACTCCCGGTCTCAGTGTGGACTCAAACTCCGGTCTCAGTGTGGATGCGAACTCCCGGTCTCAGTGTGGACTCGAACACCTGGTCTCAGTGTGGCCACGAACTCCCGGTCTCAATGTGGACTCGAACACCCGGTCTCAGTGTGGACTTGAACTCTCGGTCTCAGTGTGGACTCGAACTCCCGGTCTCAGCGTGGACCCGAACTCCTGGTCTCAGTGTGGATTCGAATTCCCGGGATCAGTGAGGACTCGAACTCCCGGTCTCAGAGTGGACTCGAACTCCCGGTCTCAGTGTGGACTCGAACTCCCGGTCTCAGTGTGGACTCGAACTCCCGGTATCAGTGAGGACTCGAACTCTTGGTCTCAGTGTGGACCCGAACGCCTGGTCACAATGTGGACTCGAACCCCCGGTATCAGTGTAGACTCAAACTCCTGGTCTCAGTGTGGACTCGAACAGCTGGTCTCAGTGTGGACTCGTACTCCTAGTCTCAGTGTGGACTCGAACAACTGGTCTCAGTGTGGACACGAACTCCCGGTCTCAGTGTGGAGTCGAACTCCCGGTCTCAGTGGGGACTCGAAATCTCGGTCTCAGTGTAGACTCGAACTCCAGGTCTCAGTGTGGACTCAAAATCCTGGTCTCAGCGTAGACTCGAACTCCCGGTATCAGTGTGGACTCGAATTCGCGGTCTCAGCGTGGACCCGAACTCCTGGCCTCAGTGTGGACTGGAACTCCAGGTCTCAGTGTGGACCCGAACTTCCGGTATCAGTGAGGACTCGAACTCTCGGTCTCAGTCTGGACTCGAACTCCCGGTCTCAGTGTAGACTCAAATTCCTGGTCTCAGCGTGGACTCGAACTCCCGGTCTCAGCGTGGACTCGAACACCCGGGCTCAGTGGAGACTCAAACTCCTGATCTCAATGTGGACTCGAACTCCCGGTCTCAGCATGGAATCGAACTCCTGGTCTCAGCGTGGGCTCGAACACCCGGTCTCAGTGTGGACTCGAACTCCTGGTCTCAGCATGGACTCGAACTCCTGGTCTCAGTGTGGACTCGAACCCCTGGTCTCAGTGTGGACTTGAACTCCTGGTCTCAGGGTGGACTCGAACTCCCGGTCTCAGTGTAGACTCAAACTCCTGGTGTCAGTGTGGAGTCGAACTCCCGGTCTCATCGTGGACTCGAACTCCCGGTCTCAGTGTGGACACGAACACCTGGACTCAGTGTGGACTCGAAATCCTGGTCTCAGTGTGGACTCGAACTCCTGGTCTCAGTGTGGACCCGAACTCCCGGTATCAGTGAGGACTCGAATTCTCGGTCTCAGTGTGGACCCGAACTCCTGGTATCAGTGAGGACTCGAAATCTCGGTCTCAGTGTGGACTCGAACTCCCGGTCTCAGTGTAGACTCAAACTCCCGGTCTCAGTGTGGACTCGAACTCCCGGTCTCAGTGTGGACTCGAACTCCCGGTATCAGTGAGGACTCGAATTCTCGGTCTCAGTGTGGACTCGAACTCCCGGTCTCAGTGTAGACTCAAACTCCCGGTCTCAGTGTGGACTCGAACTCCCGGTCTCAGTGTGGACTCGAACTCCCGGTATCAGTGAGGACTCGAATTCTCGGTCTCAGTCTGGACTCGAACTCCCGGTCTCAGTGTAGACTCAAACTCCTGGTCTCAGCGTGGACTCGAACTCCCGGTCTCAGTGTGGACTCGAACTCCCGGTATCAGTGAGGACTCAAATTCTCGGTCTCAGCGTGGACCCGTACTCCTGGTCTCAGTGTGGACTAGAACTCTAGGTCTCAGTGTAGACTCAAGCTCCTGGTCTCAATGTGGACTCGAACTCCCGGTCTCAGCATGGAATCGAATTCCTGGTCTCAGCGAGGAATCGAACTCCAGGTCTCAGCGTGGACTCGAACACCCGGTCTCAGTGGAGACTCAAACTCCTGGTCTCAATGTGGACTCGAACTCCCGGTCTCAGTGTGGACTCGAACTCCAGGTCTCAGTGTGGACACGAACTCCCGATCTCAGTGTGGACTCGAACTCCCAGTCTCATTGTGGAGCCGAACTCCCGGTCTCAATGTGGATTTGAACTCTCGGTCTCAGTGTGGACCCGAACTCCTGGTCACAATGTGGACTCGAACCCCCGGTCTCAGTGTGGACTCGAATTCCCGGTCTCAGTGTGGACTCAAACTCCTGGTCTCAGAGTGGACTCGAACTCCCGGTCTCAGTGTAGATTCAAACTCCTGGTCTCAATGTGGACTAGAATTCCCGGTCTCAGCATGGACTCGAACTCCCAGTATCAGTGTGGAGTCGAACTCCCGGTCTCAGTGTGGACACAAACTCGCGGTCTCAGTGTGGACTCGAATTCCCAGTCTCAGTGTGGACTCGAATTCCCGGTATCAGTGAGGACTCGAACTCTCGGTCTCATTGTGGACACGAACTCCCGGTCTCAGTGTGGACTCGAACTCCCGGTATCAGTGAGGACTCGAACTCTCGGTCTCAGGGTGGACCCGAACTCCTGGTCACAATGTGGACTCAAACCCCCGGTATCAGTGAGGACTCGAAATCTCGGTCTCAGTGTGGACTCGAACTCCCGGTCTCAGTGTAGACTCAAACTCCTGGTCTCAGCGTGGACTCGAACTCCCGGTCTCAGTGTGGACTCGAACTCCCGGTCTCAGTGTGGACTCGATCTCCCTGTCTCAGTGAGGACTCGAACTCTCGGTCTCAGCGTGGACTCGAACTCCCGGTCTCAGTGTGGACTCGAACTCCCGGTCTCAGTGTGGACTCGAACTCCCGGTCTCAGTGTGGACTCGAATTCCTGGTCTCAGTGTGGACTCGAACCCCTGGTCTCAGCGTGGACTCGAACTCCTGGTCTCAGTGTGGACTCGAACTCCCGGTCTCAGTGTGGACTCGATCTCCCTGTCTCAGTGTGGACTCAAACTCCTGGTCTCAGTGTGGACTCGAACTCCCGGTTTCAGTGTGGACTCGAACTCCCGGTCTCAGTGTGGACTCGAACTCCCGGTCTCAGTGTGGACTCGAACTCTCGGTCTCAGTGTGGACTCGAACCCCCGGTATCAGTGAGGATTCGAAATCTCGGTCTCAGTGTGGACTCGAACTCCCGGTCTCAGTGTGGAGTCGAAGACACGGTCTCAGTGTGGACGCGAACTCCTGGACTCAGTGTGGACACGAACTTCCGGTCTCAGTGTGGACTCAAACTCTTGGTCTCAGTGTAGATTCAAACTCCCAGTATCAGTGTGGTGTCGAACTCCCGGTCTCAATGTGGACTTGAACTTCCGGTCTCAGTGTGGACTCGAACTCCTGGTCTCAGTGTGGATTCAAACTCCTGGTCTCAGCGTGGACTCGAACTCCTGGCCTCAGTGTGGATTCGAACTCCTGGTCTCAGCGTGGACTCGAACTCTCGGTCTCAGTGTGGACACGAATACCCGGTCTCAGTGTGGACACGAACCCCCGGTCTCAGTGTGTGCCCGAACTCCCGGTCTCAGCGTGGACCCGCACTCCTGGTCTCAGTTTGTGCCCGAACTCCCGGTCTCAGTGGGGATTCGAAGTCCCAGTCTCAGTGTGGACTCAAACTCCTGGTCTCAGTGTGGACACGAACTCCCGGTCTCAGTGTGGACTCAAACCCCTGGTCTCAGTGTGGACTCGAACTCCTGGTCTCAGTGTAGACTCAAACTCCTGGTCTCAATGTGGACTCGATTTCCCGGTCTCAGCATGGACTCGAACTCTCAGTATCAGTTTGGAGTCAAACTCCCGGTCTCAGTGTGGACACAAACGCGCGGACTCAGTGTGGACCCGAACTCCCGGTCCCAATGTGGACTCGAGCACCCGGTCTCAGCGTGGACACAAAATCCCGGTCTCAGCGTGGACTCGAACTCCTGGTCTCAGCATGGACTCGAACTCCCGGTCTCAGTGTGGACCCGAACTCCCGGTCTCAATGTGGACTCGAGCACAAGGTCTCAGTGTGGACACGAACTCCCGGTCTCAGTGTGGACTCAAACCCCTGGTCTCAGTGTGGACTCGAACTCCTGGTCTCAGTGTAGACTCAAACTCCTGGTCTCAATGTGGACTCGATTTCCCGGTCTCAGCATGGACTCGAACTCTCAGTATCAGTTTGGAGTCAAACTCCCGGTCTCAGTGTGGACACAAACGCGCGGACTCAGTGTGGACCCGAACTCCCGGTCCCAATGTGGACTCGAGCACCCGGTCTCAGCGTGGACACAAAATCCCGGTCTCAGCGTGGACTCGAACTCCTGGTCTCAGCATGGACTCGAACTCCCGGTCTCAGTGTGGACCCGAACTCCCGGTCTCAGCGTGGACTCGAACTCCCGGTCTCAGTGTGGACTCGAACTCCCGGTATCAGTGTGGACTCGAACTCCTGGTCTCAGTGTGGACTCGAACTCCTGGTCTCAGTGTGGACTCGAACTCCCGGTTTCAGTGTGGACTCGAACTCCTGGTCTCAGCGTGGACTCGAACTCCTGGTCTCAGCGTGGACTCGAACTCCTGGTCTCAGTGTGGACTCGAACACCCGGTCTCAGTGTGGACACAAATTCCTGGTCTCAGTATGGAGCCAAACTCCCGGTCTCAGCGCGAACTCGAACTCCCGGTCTCAGTGTGGACTTGAATTCCCGGTCTCAGCATGGACTCAAACTCCTGGTCTCAGTGTGGACTCGAACTCCCGGACTCAGTGTGGACTCGAAATCCTGGTCTCAGCGTGGACTCAAACTCCCGGTCTCAGTGTGGACTCGAATTCCTGGTCTCAGTGTCGACTGAACTCCTGGTCTCAGCATGGACTCGAACTCCTGGTCTCAGTGTGGATTCGAACTCCTGGTCTCAGCATGGACTCGAACTCCTGGTCTCAGTGTTGATTCGAACTCCTGGTCTCAGCATGGACTCAAACTTTCGGTCTCAGTGTGGACACGAACACCCGGTCTCAGCGTGGACACGAACTCCCTGTCTCAGTGTGGACTCAAACTCCCGGTCTCAGTGTGGACTCGAATTCCTGGTCTCAGTGTCGACTGAACTCCTGGTCTCAGCATGGACTCGAACTCCTGGTCTCAGTGTGGATTCGAACTCCTGGTCTCAGCATGGACTCGAACTCCTGGTCTCAGTGTTGATTCGAACTCCTGGTCTCAGCATGGACTCGAACTCTCGGTCTCAGTGTGGGCTCGAACTCCCGGTCTCAGTGTGGACTCGAATTCCCAGTCTCAGTGTGGACTCGAACTCCCGGTATCAGTGAGGACTCGAACTCGCCGTCTCAGCGTTGACACGAACTCCCGGTCTCAGTGTGGACTCGAACTCCCGGTCTCAGTGTGGACTCGAACTCCCGGTCTCAGTGTGGACTCGAACTCCCGGTCTCAGTGTGGACACGAACTCTCGGTCTCAGTGTGACTTGAACCCCCGGTATCAGCGAGTATTCGAAATCTCGGTCTCAGTGTGGACTCAAACTCCTGGTCTCAGTGTGGACTCGAACTCCCGGTTTCAGTGTGGACTCGAACTCCCGGTCTCAGTGTGGACTCGAACTCCCGGTCTCAGTGTGGACTCGAACTCTCGGTCTCAGTGTGGACTCGAACCCCCGGTATCAGTGAGGATTCGAAATCTCGGTCTCAGTGTGGACTCGAACTCCCGGTCTCAGTGTGGAGTCGAAGACACGGTCCCAGTGTGTACGCGAACTCCTGGACTCAGTGTGGACACGAACTTCCGGTCTCAGTGTGGACTCAAACTCTTGGTCTCAGTGTAGACTCAAACTCCCAGTATCAGTGTGTTGTCGAACTCCCGGTCTCAATGTGGACTCGAACTTCCGGTCTCAGTGTGGACTTGAACTCCTGGTCTCAGTGTGGATTCGAACTCCTGGTCTCAGCGTGGACTCGAACTCCTGGCCTCAGTGTGGATTCGAACTCCTGGTCTCAGCGTGGACTCGAACTCTCGGTCTCAGTGTGGACACGAATTCCCGGTCTCAGTGTGGACACGAACTCCCGGTCTCGGTTTGTGCCCGAACTCCCGGTCTCAGCGTGGACCCGCACTCCTGGTCTCAGTGTGTGCCCGAACTCCCGGTCTCAGTGGGGATTCGAAGTCCCAGTCTCAGTGTGGACTCAAACTCCTGGTCTCAGTGTGGACTCGAACTCCTGGTCTCAGTGTAGACTCAAACTCCTGGTCTCAATGTGGACTCGATTTCCCGGTCTCAGCATGGACTCGAATTCCCAGTCTCAGTGTGGACTCGAACTCCCGGTCTCAGTCTGGACACGAACTCCCGGTCTCGGTTTGTGCCCGAACTCCCGGTCTCAGCGTGGACCCGCACTCCTGGTCTCAGTGTGTGCCCGAACTCCCGGTCTCAGTGGGGATTCGAAGTCCCAGTCTCAGTGTGGACTCAAACTCCTGGTCTCAGTGTGGACTCGAACTCCTGGTCTCAGTGTAGACTCAAACTCCTGGTCTCAATGTGGACTCGATTTCCCGGTCTCAGCATGGACTCGAATTCCCAGTCTCAGTGTAAACACGAACTCCCGGTCTCAGTGTGGACTCGAACTCCTGGTCTCAGTGTGGACTCGAACACCCGGTCTCAGTGTGGACACAAACTCCTGGTCTCAGTATGGAGCAAAACTCCCGGTCTCAGCGCGAACTCGAACTCCCGGTCTCAGTGTGGACTTGAATTCCCGGTCTCAGCATGGACTCAAACTCCTGGTCTCAGTGTGGACTCGAACTCCCGGACTCAGTGTGGACTCGAAATCCTGGCCTCAGCGTGGACTCAAACTCCCGGTCTCAGTGTGGACTTGAATTCCTGGTCTCAGTGTGGATTCGAACTCCTGGTCTCAGCATGGACTCGAACTCCTGGTCTCAGTGTGGATTCGAACTCCTGGTCTCAGCATGGACTCGAACTCCTGGTCTCAGTGTTGATTCGAACTCCTGGTCTCAGCGTGGACTCAAACTTTCGGTCTCAGTGTGGACACGAACTCCTGGTCTCAGCGTGGACACGAACTCCCTGTCTCAGTGTGGACACGAACGCCCGGTATCAGAGAGGACTCGAACTCTCGGTCTCAGTGTGGACTTGAACTCCCGGTCTCAGTGTGGACTCGAATTCCCAGTCTCAGTGTGGACTCGAACTCCAGGTCTCAGTGTGGACACGAACTCCCGATCTCAGTGTGGACTCGAACTCCCAGTCTCATTGTGGAGCCGAACTCCCGGTCTCAATGTGGATTTGAACTCTCGGTCTCAGTGTGGACCCGAACTCCTGGTCTCAGCGTGGACTCAAACTTTCGGTCTCAGTGTGGACACGAACTCCTGGTCTCAGCGTGGACACGAACTCCCTGTCTCAGTGTGGACACGAACGCCCGGTATCAGAGAGGACTCGAACTCTCGGTCTCAGTGTGGACACGAACTCCCGGTCTCAGTGTAGACTCAAACTCCTGGTCTCAGCGTGGACTCGAACTCCCGGTCTCAGTGTGGACTCGAACTCCCGGTCTCAGTGTGGACTCGATCTCCCTGTCTCAGTGAGGACTCGAACTCTCGGTCTCAGTGTGGACTCGAACTCCCGGTCTCAGTGTGGACTCGAACTCCCGGTCTCAGTGTGGACTCGAATTCCTGGTCTCAGTGTGGACTCGAACCCCTGGTCTCAGCGTGTACTCGAACTCCTGGTCTCAGTGTGGACTCGAACTCCCGGTCTCAGTGTGGACTCGATCTCCCTGTCTCAGTGTGGACTCAAACTCCTGGTCTCAGTGTGGACTCGAACTCCCGGTTTCAGTGTGGACTCGAACTCCCGGTCTCAGTGTGGACTCGAACTCCCGGTCTCAGTGTGGACTCGAACTCTCGGTCTCAGTGTGGACTCGAACCCCCGGTATCAGTGAGGATTCGAAATCTCGGTCTCAGTGTGGACTCGAACTCCCGGTCTCAGTGTGGAGTCGAAGACACGGTCTCAGTGTGGACGCGAACTCCTGGACTCAGTGTGGACACGAACTTCCGGTCTCAGTGTGGACTCAAACTCTTGGTCTCAGTGTAGATTCAAACTCCCAGTATCAGTGTGGTGTCGAACTCCCGGTCTCAATGTGGACTTGAACTTCCGGTCTCAGTGTGGACTCGAACTCCTGGTCTCAGTGTGGATTCAAACTCCTGGTCTCAGCGTGGACTCGAACTCCTGGCCTCAGTGTGGATTCGAACTCCTGGTCTCAGCGTGGACTCGAACTCTCGGTCTCAGTGTGGACACGAATACCCGGTCTCAGTGTGGACACGAACCCCCGGTCTCAGTGTGGACTCGAACTCCTGGTCTCAATGTGGACTCGAGCACAAGGTCTCAGTGTGGACACGAACTCCCGGTCTCAGTGTGGACACAAAATCCCGGTCTCAGCGTGGACTCGAACTCCTGGTCTCAGCATGGACTCGAACTCCCGGTTTCAGTGTGGACCCGAACTCCCGGTCTCAATGTGGACTCGAGCACAAGGTCTCAGTGTGGACACGAACTCCCGGTCTCAGTGTGGACTCAAACCCCTGGTCTCAGTGTGGACTCGAACTCCTGGTCTCAGTGTAGACTCAAACTCCTGGTCTCAGCGTGGACTCAAACTCCTGGTCTCAGCGTGGACTCGAACTCCCGGTATCAGTGTGGACTCGAACTCCCGGTCTCGTGTGGACCCGAACGCCCGGTCTCAGTGTGGACCCGAATTCTCGGTTTCAGTGTGGACACGAACACCCGGTCTCAGCGTGAACTTGAAATCCCGGTCTCAGCATGGACTCGAACTCCCGGTCTCAGTGTGGACCCGAACTCCCGGTCTCAGCATGGACTCGAACTCCTGGTCTCAGCATGGACTCGAACTCCTGGTCTCAGCATGGACTCGAACTCCCGGTCTCAGCATGGACTCGAACTCCTGGTCTCAGCATGGACTCGAACAACCGGTCTCAGTGTTGACTCAAACTCCCGGTCTCAGTGTGGACACAGACTCCTGGTCTCAGTGTGGACCCGAACTGCCGGTCTCAGTGTTGACTCAAACTCCTGGTCTCAGTGTGGAGCCGAACTCCCGGTCTCAGTGTGGAGTCGAACACGCAGTCTCAGTGTGGACATGAACTCCCGGTTTCAGTGAGGACTCGACCTCCCGGTCTCAGTGTGAACGCGAACTCCCGGTCTCAGTGTGGACTCAAACTCCGGTCTCAGTGTGGATGCGAACTCCCGGTCTCAGTGTGGACTCGAACACCTGGTCTCAGTGTGGCCACGAACTCCCGGTCTCAATGTGGACTCGAACACCCGGTCTCAGTGTGGACTTGAACTCTCGGTCTCAGTGTGGACTCGAACTCCCGGTCTCAGCGTGGACCCGAACTCCTGGTCTCAGTGTGGATTCGAATTCCCGGGATCAGTGAGGACTCGAACTCCCGGTCTCAGAGTGGACTCGAACTCCCGGTCTCAGTGTGGACTCGAACTCCCGGTCTCAGTGTGGACTCGAACTCCCGGTATCAGTGAGGACTCGAACTCTTGGTCTCAGTGTGGACCCGAACGCCTGGTCACAATGTGGACTCGAACCCCCGGTATCAGTGTAGACTCAAACTCCTGGTCTCAGTGTGGACTCGAACAGCTGGTCTCAGTGTGGACTCGTACTCCTAGTCTCAGTGTGGACTCGAACAACTGGTCTCAGTGTGGACACGAACTCCCGGTCTCAGTGTGGAGTCGAACTCCCGGTCTCAGTGGGGACTCGAAATCTCGGTCTCAGTGTAGACTCGAACTCCAGGTCTCAGTGTGGACTCAAAATCCTGGTCTCAGCGTAGACTCGAACTCCCGGTATCAGTGTGGACTCGAATTCGCGGTCTCAGCGTGGACCCGAACTCCTGGCCTCAGTGTGGACTGGAACTCCAGGTCTCAGTGTGGACCCGAACTTCCGGTATCAGTGAGGACTCGAACTCTCGGTCTCAGTCTGGACTCGAACTCCCGGTCTCAGTGTAGACTCAAATTCCTGGTCTCAGCGTGGACTCGAACTCCCGGTCTCAGCGTGGACTCGAACACCCGGGCTCAGTGGAGACTCAAACTCCTGATCTCAATGTGGACTCGAACTCCCGGTCTCAGCATGGAATCGAACTCCTGGTCTCAGCGTGGGCTCGAACACCCGGTCTCAGTGTGGACTCGAACTCCTGGTCTCAGCATGGACTCGAACTCCTGGTCTCAGTGTGGACTCGAACCCCTGGTCTCAGTGTGGACTTGAACTCCTGGTCTCAGGGTGGACTCGAACTCCCGGTCTCAGTGTAGACTCAAACTCCTGGTGTCAGTGTGGAGTCGAACTCCCGGTCTCATCGTGGACTCGAACTCCCGGTCTCAGTGTGGACACGAACACCTGGACTCAGTGTGGACTCGAAATCCTGGTCTCAGTGTGGACTCGAACTCCTGGTCTCAGTGTGGACCCGAACTCCCGGTATCAGTGAGGACTCGAATTCTCGGTCTCAGTGTGGACCCGAACTCCTGGTATCAGTGAGGACTCGAAATCTCGGTCTCAGTGTGGACTCGAACTCCCGGTCTCAGTGTAGACTCAAACTCCCGGTCTCAGTGTGGACTCGAACTCCCGGTCTCAGTGTGGACTCGAACTCCCGGTATCAGTGAGGACTCGAATTCTCGGTCTCAGTCTGGACTCGAACTCCCGGTCTCAGTGTAGACTCAAACTCCTGGTCTCAGCGTGGACTCGAACTCCCGGTCTCAGTGTGGACTCGAACTCCCGGTATCAGTGAGGACTCAAATTCTCGGTCTCAGCGTGGACCCGTACTCCTGGTCTCAGTGTGGACTAGAACTCTAGGTCTCAGTGTAGACTCAAGCTCCTGGTCTCAATGTGGACTCGAACTCCCGGTCTCAGCATGGAATCGAATTCCTGGTCTCAGCGAGGAATCGAACTCCAGGTCTCAGCGTGGACTCGAACACCCGGTCTCAGTGGAGACTCAAACTCCTGGTCTCAATGTGGACTCGAACTCCCGGTCTCAGTGTGGACTCGAACTCCAGGTCTCAGTGTGGACACGAACTCCCGATCTCAGTGTGGACTCGAACTCCCAGTCTCATTGTGGAGCCGAACTCCCGGTCTCAATGTGGATTTGAACTCTCGGTCTCAGTGTGGACCCGAACTCCTGGTCACAATGTGGACTCGAACCCCCGGTCTCAGTGTGGACTCGAATTCCCGGTCTCAGTGTGGACTCAAACTCCTGGTCTCAGAGTGGACTCGAACTCCCGGTCTCAGTGTAGATTCAAACTCCTGGTCTCAATGTGGACTAGAATTCCCGGTCTCAGCATGGACTCGAACTCCCAGTATCAGTGTGGAGTCGAACTCCCGGTCTCAGTGTGGACACAAACTCGCGGTCTCAGTGTGGACTCGAATTCCCAGTCTCAGTGTGGACTCGAATTCCCGGTATCAGTGAGGACTCGAACTCTCGGTCTCATTGTGGACACGAACTCCCGGTCTCAGTGTGGACTCGAACTCCCGGTATCAGTGAGGACTCGAACTCTCGGTCTCAGGGTGGACCCGAACTCCTGGTCACAATGTGGACTCAAACCCCCGGTATCAGTGAGGACTCGAAATCTCGGTCTCAGTGTGGACTCGAACTCCCGGTCTCAGTGTAGACTCAAACTCCTGGTCTCAGCGTGGACTCGAACTCCCGGTCTCAGTGTGGACTCGAACTCCCGGTCTCAGTGTGGACTCGATCTCCCTGTCTCAGTGAGGACTCGAACTCTCGGTCTCAGCGTGGACTCGAACTCCCGGTCTCAGTGTGGACTCGAACTCCCGGTCTCAGTGTGGACTCGAACTCCCGGTCTCAGTGTGGACTCGAATTCCTGGTCTCAGTGTGGACTCGAACCCCTGGTCTCAGCGTGGACTCGAACTCCTGGTCTCAGTGTGGACTCGAACTCCCGGTCTCAGTGTGGACTCGATCTCCCTGTCTCAGTGTGGACTCAAACTCCTGGTCTCAGTGTGGACTCGAACTCCCGGTTTCAGTGTGGACTCGAACTCCCGGTCTCAGTGTGGACTCGAACTCCCGGTCTCAGTGTGGACTCGAACTCTCGGTCTCAGTGTGGACTCGAACCCCCGGTATCAGTGAGGATTCGAAATCTCGGTCTCAGTGTGGACTCGAACTCCCGGTCTCAGTGTGGAGTCGAAGACACGGTCTCAGTGTGGACGCGAACTCCTGGACTCAGTGTGGACACGAACTTCCGGTCTCAGTGTGGACTCAAACTCTTGGTCTCAGTGTAGATTCAAACTCCCAGTATCAGTGTGGTGTCGAACTCCCGGTCTCAATGTGGACTTGAACTTCCGGTCTCAGTGTGGACTCGAACTCCTGGTCTCAGTGTGGATTCAAACTCCTGGTCTCAGCGTGGACTCGAACTCCTGGCCTCAGTGTGGATTCGAACTCCTGGTCTCAGCGTGGACTCGAACTCTCGGTCTCAGTGTGGACACGAATACCCGGTCTCAGTGTGGACACGAACCCCCGGTCTCAGTGTGTGCCCGAACTCCCGGTCTCAGCGTGGACCCGCACTCCTGGTCTCAGTTTGTGCCCGAACTCCCGGTCTCAGTGGGGATTCGAAGTCCCAGTCTCAGTGTGGACTCAAACTCCTGGTCTCAGTGTGGACACGAACTCCCGGTCTCAGTGTGGACTCAAACCCCTGGTCTCAGTGTGGACTCGAACTCCTGGTCTCAGTGTAGACTCAAACTCCTGGTCTCAATGTGGACTCGATTTCCCGGTCTCAGCATGGACTCGAACTCTCAGTATCAGTTTGGAGTCAAACTCCCGGTCTCAGTGTGGACACAAACGCGCGGACTCAGTGTGGACCCGAACTCCCGGTCCCAATGTGGACTCGAGCACCCGGTCTCAGCGTGGACACAAAATCCCGGTCTCAGCGTGGACTCGAACTCCTGGTCTCAGCATGGACTCGAACTCCCGGTCTCAGTGTGGACCCGAACTCCCGGTCTCAATGTGGACTCGAGCACAAGGTCTCAGTGTGGACACGAACTCCCGGTCTCAGTGTGGACTCAAACCCCTGGTCTCAGTGTGGACTCGAACTCCTGGTCTCAGTGTAGACTCAAACTCCTGGTCTCAATGTGGACTCGATTTCCCGGTCTCAGCATGGACTCGAACTCTCAGTATCAGTTTGGAGTCAAACTCCCGGTCTCAGTGTGGACACAAACGCGCGGACTCAGTGTGGACCCGAACTCCCGGTCCCAATGTGGACTCGAGCACCCGGTCTCAGCGTGGACACAAAATCCCGGTCTCAGCGTGGACTCGAACTCCTGGTCTCAGCATGGACTCGAACTCCCGGTCTCAGTGTGGACCCGAACTCCCGGTCTCAGCGTGGACTCGAACTCCCGGTCTCAGTGTGGACTCGAACTCCCGGTATCAGTGTGGACTCGAACTCCTGGTCTCAGTGTGGACTCGAACTCCTGGTCTCAGTGTGGACTCGAACTCCCGGTTTCAGTGTGGACTCGAACTCCTGGTCTCAGCGTGGACTCGAACTCCTGGTCTCAGCGTGGACTCGAACTCCTGGTCTCAGTGTGGACTCGAACACCCGGTCTCAGTGTGGACACAAATTCCTGGTCTCAGTATGGAGCCAAACTCCCGGTCTCAGCGCGAACTCGAACTCCCGGTCTCAGTGTGGACTTGAATTCCCGGTCTCAGCATGGACTCAAACTCCTGGTCTCAGTGTGGACTCGAACTCCCGGACTCAGTGTGGACTCGAAATCCTGGTCTCAGCGTGGACTCAAACTCCCGGTCTCAGTGTGGACTCGAATTCCTGGTCTCAGTGTCGACTGAACTCCTGGTCTCAGCATGGACTCGAACTCCTGGTCTCAGTGTGGATTCGAACTCCTGGTCTCAGCATGGACTCGAACTCCTGGTCTCAGTGTTGATTCGAACTCCTGGTCTCAGCATGGACTCAAACTTTCGGTCTCAGTGTGGACACGAACACCCGGTCTCAGCGTGGACACGAACTCCCTGTCTCAGTGTGGACTCAAACTCCCGGTCTCAGTGTGGACTCGAATTCCTGGTCTCAGTGTCGACTGAACTCCTGGTCTCAGCATGGACTCGAACTCCTGGTCTCAGTGTGGATTCGAACTCCTGGTCTCAGCATGGACTCGAACTCCTGGTCTCAGTGTTGATTCGAACTCCTGGTCTCAGCATGGACTCGAACTCTCGGTCTCAGTGTGGGCTCGAACTCCCGGTCTCAGTGTGGACTCGAATTCCCAGTCTCAGTGTGGACTCGAACTCCCGGTATCAGTGAGGACTCGAACTCGCCGTCTCAGCGTTGACACGAACTCCCGGTCTCAGTGTGGACTCGAACTCCCGGTCTCAGTGTGGACTCGAACTCCCGGTCTCAGTGTGGACTCGAACTCCCGGTCTCAGTGTGGACACGAACTCTCGGTCTCAGTGTGACTTGAACCCCCGGTATCAGCGAGTATTCGAAATCTCGGTCTCAGTGTGGACTCAAACTCCTGGTCTCAGTGTGGACTCGAACTCCCGGTTTCAGTGTGGACTCGAACTCCCGGTCTCAGTGTGGACTCGAACTCCCGGTCTCAGTGTGGACTCGAACTCTCGGTCTCAGTGTGGACTCGAACCCCCGGTATCAGTGAGGATTCGAAATCTCGGTCTCAGTGTGGACTCGAACTCCCGGTCTCAGTGTGGAGTCGAAGACACGGTCCCAGTGTGTACGCGAACTCCTGGACTCAGTGTGGACACGAACTTCCGGTCTCAGTGTGGACTCAAACTCTTGGTCTCAGTGTAGACTCAAACTCCCAGTATCAGTGTGTTGTCGAACTCCCGGTCTCAATGTGGACTCGAACTTCCGGTCTCAGTGTGGACTTGAACTCCTGGTCTCAGTGTGGATTCGAACTCCTGGTCTCAGCGTGGACTCGAACTCCTGGCCTCAGTGTGGATTCGAACTCCTGGTCTCAGCGTGGACTCGAACTCTCGGTCTCAGTGTGGACACGAATTCCCGGTCTCAGTGTGGACACGAACTCCCGGTCTCGGTTTGTGCCCGAACTCCCGGTCTCAGCGTGGACCCGCACTCCTGGTCTCAGTGTGTGCCCGAACTCCCGGTCTCAGTGGGGATTCGAAGTCCCAGTCTCAGTGTGGACTCAAACTCCTGGTCTCAGTGTGGACTCGAACTCCTGGTCTCAGTGTAGACTCAAACTCCTGGTCTCAATGTGGACTCGATTTCCCGGTCTCAGCATGGACTCGAATTCCCAGTCTCAGTGTGGACTCGAACTCCCGGTCTCAGTCTGGACACGAACTCCCGGTCTCGGTTTGTGCCCGAACTCCCGGTCTCAGCGTGGACCCGCACTCCTGGTCTCAGTGTGTGCCCGAACTCCCGGTCTCAGTGGGGATTCGAAGTCCCAGTCTCAGTGTGGACTCAAACTCCTGGTCTCAGTGTGGACTCGAACTCCTGGTCTCAGTGTAGACTCAAACTCCTGGTCTCAATGTGGACTCGATTTCCCGGTCTCAGCATGGACTCGAATTCCCAGTCTCAGTGTAAACACGAACTCCCGGTCTCAGTGTGGACTCGAACTCCTGGTCTCAGTGTGGACTCGAACACCCGGTCTCAGTGTGGACACAAACTCCTGGTCTCAGTATGGAGCCAAACTCCCGGTCTCAGCGCGAACTCGAACTCCCGGTCTCAGTGTGGACTTGAATTCCCGGTCTCAGCATGGACTCAAACTCCTGGTCTCAGTGTGGACTCGAACTCCCGGACTCAGTGTGGACTCGAAATCCTGGCCTCAGCGTGGACTCAAACTCCCGGTCTCAGTGTGGACTTGAATTCCTGGTCTCAGTGTGGATTCGAACTCCTGGTCTCAGCATGGACTCGAACTCCTGGTCTCAGTGTGGATTCGAACTCCTGGTCTCAGCATGGACTCGAACTCCTGGTCTCAGTGTTGATTCGAACTCCTGGTCTCAGCGTGGACTCAAACTTTCGGTCCTAGTGTGGACACGAACTCCTGGTCTCAGCGTGGACACGAACTCCCTGTCTCAGTGTGGACACGAACGCCCGGTATCAGAGAGGACTCGAACTCTCGGTCTCAGTGTGGACTTGAACTCCCGGTCTCAGTGTGGACTCGAATTCCCAGTCTCAGTGTGGACTCGAACTCCAGGTCTCAGTGTGGACACGAACTCCCGATCTCAGTGTGGACTCGAACTCCCAGTCTCATTGTGGAGCCGAACTCCCGGTCTCAATGTGGATTTGAACTCTCGGTCTCAGTGTGGACCCGAACTCCTGGTCACAATGTGGACTCGAACCCCCGGTCTCAGTGTGGACTCGAATTCCCGGTCTCAGTGTGGACTCAAACTCCTGGTCTCAGAGTGGACTCGAACTCCCGGTCTCAGTGTAGATTCAAACTCCTGGTCTCAATGTGGACTAGAATTCCCGGTCTCAGCATGGACTCGAACTCCCAGTATCAGTGTGGAGTCGAACTCCCGGTCTCAGTGTGGACACAAACTCGCGGTCTCAGTGTGGACTCGAATTCCCAGTCTCAGTGTGGACTCGAATTCCCGGTATCAGTGAGGACTCGAACTCTCGGTCTCATTGTGGACACGAACTCCCGGTCTCAGTGTGGACTCGAACTCCCGGTATCAGTGAGGACTCGAACTCTCGGTCTCAGGGTGGACCCGAACTCCTGGTCACAATGTGGACTCAAACCCCCGGTATCAGTGAGGACTCGAAATCTCGGTCTCAGTGTGGACTCGAACTCCCGGTCTCAGTGTAGACTCAAACTCCTGGTCTCAGCGTGGACTCGAACTCCCGGTCTCAGTGTGGACTCGAACTCCCGGTCTCAGTGTGGACTCGATCTCCCTGTCTCAGTGAGGACTCGAACTCTCGGTCTCAGCGTGGACTCGAACTCCCGGTCTCAGTGTGGACTCGAACTCCCGGTCTCAGTGTGGACTCGAACTCCCGGTCTCAGTGTGGACTCGAATTCCTGGTCTCAGTGTGGACTCGAACCCCTGGTCTCAGCGTGGACTCGAACTCCTGGTCTCAGTGTGGACTCGAACTCCCGGTCTCAGTGTGGACTCGATCTCCCTGTCTCAGTGTGGACTCAAACTCCTGGTCTCAGTGTGGACTCGAACTCCCGGTTTCAGTGTGGACTCGAACTCCCGGTCTCAGTGTGGACTCGAACTCCCGGTCTCAGTGTGGACTCGAACTCTCGGTCTCAGTGTGGACTCGAACCCCCGGTATCAGTGAGGATTCGAAATCTCGGTCTCAGTGTGGACTCGAACTCCCGGTCTCAGTGTGGAGTCGAAGACACGGTCTCAGTGTGGACGCGAACTCCTGGACTCAGTGTAGACACGAACTTCCGGTCTCAGTGTGGACTCAAACTCTTGGTCTCAGTGTAGATTCAAACTCCCAGTATCAGTGTGGTGTCGAACTCCCGGTCTCAATGTGGACTTGAACTTCCGGTCTCAGTGTGGACTCGAACTCCTGGTCTCAGTGTGGATTCAAACTCCTGGTCTCAGCGTGGACTCGAACTCCTGGCCTCAGTGTGGATTCGAACTCCTGGTCTCAGCGTGGACTCGAACTCTCGGTCTCAGTGTGGACACGAATACCCGGTCTCAGTGTGGACACGAACCCCCGGTCTCAGTGTGTGCCCGAACTCCCGGTCTCAGCGTGGACCCGCACTCCTGGTCTCAGTTTGTGCCCGAACTCCCGGTCTCAGTGGGGATTCGAAGTCCCAGTCTCAGTGTGGACTCAAACTCCTGGTCTCAGTGTGGACACGAACTCCCGGTCTCAGTGTGGACTCAAACCCCTGGTCTCAGTGTGGACTCGAACTCCTGGTCTCAGTGTAGACTCAAACTCCTGGTCTCAATGTGGACTCGATTTCCCGGTCTCAGCATGGACTCGAACTCTCAGTATCAGTTTGGAGTCAAACTCCCGGTCTCAGTGTGGACACAAACGCGCGGACTCAGTGTGGACCCGAACTCCCGGTCCCAATGTGGACTCGAGCACCCGGTCTCAGCGTGGACACAAAATCCCGGTCTCAGCGTGGACTCGAACTCCTGGTCTCAGCATGGACTCGAACTCCCGGTCTCAGTGTGGACCCGAACTCCCGGTCTCAATGTGGACTCGAGCACAAGGTCTCAGTGTGGACACGAACTCCCGGTCTCAGTGTGGACTCAAACCCCTGGTCTCAGTGTGGACTCGAACTCCTGGTCTCAGTGTAGACTCAAACTCCTGGTCTCAATGTGGACTCGATTTCCCGGTCTCAGCATGGACTCGAACTCTCAGTATCAGTTTGGAGTCAAACTCCCGGTCTCAGTGTGGACACAAACGCGCGGACTCAGTGTGGACCCGAACTCCCGGTCCCAATGTGGACTCGAGCACCCGGTCTCAGCGTGGACACAAAATCCCGGTCTCAGCGTGGACTCGAACTCCTGGTCTCAGCATGGACTCGAACTCCCGGTCTCAGTGTGGACCCGAACTCCCGGTCTCAGCGTGGACTCGAACTCCCGGTCTCAGTGTGGACTCGAACTCCCGGTATCAGTGTGGACTCGAACTCCTGGTCTCAGTGTGGACTCGAACTCCTGGTCTCAGTGTGGACTCGAACTCCCGGTTTCAGTGTGGACTCGAACTCCTGGTCTCAGCGTGGACTCGAACTCCTGGTCTCAGCGTGGACTCGAACTCCTGGTCTCAGTGTGGACTCGAACACCCGGTCTCAGTGTGGACACAAATTCCTGGTCTCAGTATGGAGCCAAACTCCCGGTCTCAGCGCGAACTCGAACTCCCGGTCTCAGTGTGGACTTGAATTCCCGGTCTCAGCATGGACTCAAACTCCTGGTCTCAGTGTGGACTCGAACTCCCGGACTCAGTGTGGACTCGAAATCCTGGTCTCAGCGTGGACTCAAACTCCCGGTCTCAGTGTGGACTCGAATTCCTGGTCTCAGTGTCGACTGAACTCCTGGTCTCAGCATGGACTCGAACTCCTGGTCTCAGTGTGGATTCGAACTCCTGGTCTCAGCATGGACTCGAACTCCTGGTCTCAGTGTTGATTCGAACTCCTGGTCTCAGCATGGACTCAAACTTTCGGTCTCAGTGTGGACACGAACACCCGGTCTCAGCGTGGACACGAACTCCCTGTCTCAGTGTGGACTCAAACTCCCGGTCTCAGTGTGGACTCGAATTCCTGGTCTCAGTGTCGACTGAACTCCTGGTCTCAGCATGGACTCGAACTCCTGGTCTCAGTGTGGATTCGAACTCCTGGTCTCAGCATGGACTCGAACTCCTGGTCTCAGTGTTGATTCGAACTCCTGGTCTCAGCATGGACTCGAACTCTCGGTCTCAGTGTGGGCTCGAACTCCCGGTCTCAGTGTGGACTCGAATTCCCAGTCTCAGTGTGGACTCGAACTCCCGGTCTCAGTGTGGACTCGAACTCCCGGTATCAGTGAGGACTCGAACTCGCCGTCTCAGCGTTGACACGAACTCCCGGTCTCAGTGTGGACTCGAACTCCCGGTCTCAGTGTGGACTCGAACTCCCGGTCTCAGTGTGGACTCGAACTCCCGGTCTCAGTGTGGACACGAACTCTCGGTCTCAGTGTGACTTGAACCCCCGGTATCAGCGAGTATTCGAAATCTCGGTCTCAGTGTGGACTCAAACTCCTGGTCTCAGTGTGGACTCGAACTCCCGGTTTCAGTGTGGACTCGAACTCCCGGTCTCAGTGTGGACTCGAACTCCCGGTCTCAGTGTGGACTCGAACTCTCGGTCTCAGTGTGGACTCGAACCCCCGGTATCAGTGAGGATTCGAAATCTCGGTCTCAGTGTGGACTCGAACTCCCGGTCTCAGTGTGGAGTCGAAGACACGGTCCCAGTGTGTACGCGAACTCCTGGACTCAGTGTGGACACGAACTTCCGGTCTCAGTGTGGACTCAAACTCTTGGTCTCAGTGTAGACTCAAACTCCCAGTATCAGTGTGTTGTCGAACTCCCGGTCTCAATGTGGACTCGAACTTCCGGTCTCAGTGTGGACTTGAACTCCTGGTCTCAGTGTGGATTCGAACTCCTGGTCTCAGCGTGGACTCGAACTCCTGGCCTCAGTGTGGATTCGAACTCCTGGTCTCAGCGTGGACTCGAACTCTCGGTCTCAGTGTGGACACGAATTCCCGGTCTCAGTGTGGACACGACTCCCGGTCTCGGTTTGTGCCCGAACTCCCGGTCTCAGCGTGGACCCGCACTCCTGGTCTCAGTGTGTGCCCGAACTCCCGGTCTCAGTGGGGATTCGAAGTCCCAGTCTCAGTGTGGACTCAAACTCCTGGTCTCAGTGTGGACTCGAACTCCTGGTCTCAGTGTAGACTCAAACTCCTGGTCTCAATGTGGACTCGATTTCCCGGTCTCAGCATGGACTCGAATTCCCAGTCTCAGTGTGGACTCGAACTCCCGGTCTCAGTCTGGACACGAACTCCCGGTCTCGGTTTGTGCCCGAACTCCCGGTCTCAGCGTGGACCCGCACTCCTGGTCTCAGTGTGTGCCCGAACTCCCGGTCTCAGTGGGGATTCGAAGTCCCAGTCTCAGTGTGGACTCAAACTCCTGGTCTCAGTGTGGACTCGAACTCCTGGTCTCAGTGTAGACTCAAACTCCTGGTCTCAATGTGGACTCGATTTCCCGGTCTCAGCATGGACTCGAATTCCCAGTCTCAGTGTAAACACGAACTCCCGGTCTCAGTGTGGACTCGAACTCCTGGTCTCAGTGTGGACTCGAACACCCGGTCTCAGTGTGGACACAAACTCCTGGTCTCAGTATGGAGCCAAACTCCCGGTCTCAGCGCGAACTCGAACTCCCGGTCTCAGTGTGGACTTGAATTCCCGGTCTCAGCATGGACTCAAACTCCTGGTCTCAGTGTGGACTCGAACTCCCGGACTCAGTGTGGACTCGAAATCCTGGCCTCAGCGTGGACTCAAACTCCCGGTCTCAGTGTGGACTTGAATTCCTGGTCTCAGTGTGGATTCGAACTCCTGGTCTCAGCATGGACTCGAACTCCTGGTCTCAGTGTGGATTCGAACTCCTGGTCTCAGCATGGACTCGAACTCCTGGTCTCAGTGTTGATTCGAACTCCTGGTCTCAGCGTGGACTCAAACTTTCGGTCTCAGTGTGGACACGAACTCCTGGTCTCAGCGTGGACACGAACTCCCTGTCTCAGTGTGGACACGAACGCCCGGTATCAGAGAGGACTCGAACTCTCGGTCTCAGTGTGGACTTGAACTCCCGGTCTCAGTGTGGACTCGAATTCCCAGTCTCAGTGTGGACTCGAACTCCAGGTCTCAGTGTGGACACGAACTCCCGATCTCAGTGTGGACTCGAACTCCCAGTCTCATTGTGGAGCCGAACTCCCGGTCTCAATGTGGATTTGAACTCTCGGTCTCAGTGTGGACCCGAACTCCTGGTCACAATGTGGACTCGAACCCCCGGTCTCAGTGTGGACTCGAATTCCCGGTCTCAGTGTGGACTCAAACTCCTGGTCTCAGAGTGGACTCGAACTCCCGGTCTCAGTGTAGATTCAAACTCCTGGTCTCAATGTGGACTAGAATTCCCGGTCTCAGCATGGACTCGAACTCCCAGTATCAGTGTGGAGTCGAACTCCCGGTCTCAGTGTGGACACAAACTCGCGGTCTCAGTGTGGACTCGAATTCCCGGTATCAGTGAGGACTCGAACTCTCGGTCTCATTGTGGACACGAACTCCCGGTCTCAGTGTGGACTCGAACTCCCGGTATCAGTGAGGACTCGAACTCTCGGTCTCAGGGTGGACCCGAACTCCTGGTCACAATGTGGACTCAAACCCCCGGTATCAGTGAGGACTCGAAATCTCGGTCTCAGTGTGGACTCGAACTCCCGGTCTCAGTGTAGACTCAAACTCCTGGTCTCAGCGTGGACTCGAACTCCCGGTCTCAGTGTGGACTCGAACTCCCGGTCTCAGTGTGGACTCGATCTCCCTGTCTCAGTGAGGACTCGAACTCTCGGTCTCAGCGTGGACACAAACTCCCGGTCTCAGCGTGGACTCGAACTCCTGGTCTCAGCATGGACTCGAACTCCCGGTCTCAGTTTGGACTCGAACTCCCGGTCTCAATGTGGACTCGAGCACAAGGTCTCAGTGTGGACACAAACTCGCGGTCTCAGTGTGGACCCGAACTCCCGGTCTCAGAGTGGACTTGAACTCCCGGTCTCAGTGTGGACTTGAACTCGCCGTCTCAGCGTTGACACAAACTCCCGGTTTCAGTGTGGACTCGAACTCCCGGTATCAGTGAGGACTCGAACTCTCGGTCTCAATGTGGACACGAACTCCCGGTCTCAGCATGGACTCGAACTCCCGGTCTCAGTGTGGACTCGAACTCCCGGTATCAGTGTGGACTCGAACTCCTGGTCTCAGTGTGGACTCGAACTCCTGGTCTCAGTGTGGACTCGAACTCCCGGTTTCAGTGTGGACTCGAACTCCTGGTCTCAGCTTGCACCACAACTCCTGGTCTCAGCGTGGACTCGAACTCCTGGTCTCAGTGTGGACTCGAAATCCCGGTCTCAGTGTGGACCCGAACTCCCGGTCTCAGTGTGGACTTAAACTCCCGGTCTCAGTGCGGACACGAACTCCCGGTCTCAGTGAGGACCCGAACTCCCGATCTCAGTGTGGACTCGAACTCCCGGTCTCAGTGTGGACTTAAACTCCCGGTCTCAGTGCGGACACGAACTCCCAGTCTCAGTGTGGAGCCGAATAAACAGTCTCAGTGGGGATTCGAACTCCCGGTCTCAGTGTGGACTCGAACTCCCGGTCTCAGCGTTGACTCGAACTCCTGGTCTCAGTGTGGACTCAAACTCCCGGTCTAAGTGTGGACTCGAACTCCCGGTCTCAGTGTGGACCCGAACTCCAGGTCTCAGTGTGGACACGAACCCCCGGTCTCAGTGTGGACTCAAACTCTCGGTCTAAGCGTGGACTCGAACTCCCAGTCTCAGCGTGGACTCGAACTCGTGGTCTCAGTGTGGACTCGAACTCTCGGTCTCAGTGTGGACTCGAACTCCCGGTATCAGTGTGGACTCGAACTCCCGGTATCAGTGTGGACTCAAACTCCCGGTCTCAGTGTGGACCCGAACTCCCGGTCTCAGTGTGGACTCGAACTCCCGGTATCAGTGTGGACTCAAACTCCCGGTCTCAGTGTGGACCCGAACTCCTGGTCTCAGTGTGGACTCGAACTCCCGGTCTCAGTGTGGACTCGAACTCCTGGTATCAGTGTGGACTTGAACTCCTGGTCTCAGTGTGCACTCAAACTCCCGGTATCAGCATGGACCCGAACTCCTGGTCTCAGTGTGGCCCCGAACACCTGGTCTCAGTGTGGACTCAAACTCCCGGTCTCATTGCGAACACGAACTCCCGGTCTCAGCGTGGGCTCGAACTCCCGGTCTCAGCGTGGGCTCGAACTCCCGGTATCAGTGTGGACACGAACTCCCGGTATCAGTGTGGACACGAACTCCCGGTCTCAGTGGGGACACGAACTCCTGGTCTCAGCGTGGACTCGAACTCCCGGTCTCAGTGTGGACTCAAACTCCCGGTCTCAGTGTGGACCCGAACTCCCGGTCTCAGTGTGGACTCAAACCCCCGGTCTCAGTGTGGACTCGAACTCCCGGTCTCAGTGTGGACCCGAACTCCCGGTCTCAGTGTGGACTCGAACTCCTGGTCTCAGTGTGGACTCGAACTCCCGGTCTCAGCGTGGACTCGAACTCCCGGTCTCAGTGTGGACTCAAACTCCCGGTCTCAGTGTGGACCCGAACTCCCGGTCTCAGTGTGGACTCAAACTCCCGGTCTCAGTGTGGACTTGAACTCCCGGTCTCAGTGTGGACCCGAACTCCCGGTCTCAGTGTGGACTCAAACTCCCGGTCTCAGTGTGGACTCGAACTCCCGGTCTCAGTGTGGACCCGAACTCCTGGTCTCAGTGTGGACTCATGCTCCTCGACTCCATCTCGACTCAAGCTCCGAGTCTCAGTGAGGACCCCAACTCCCAGTTTTAACACAGACCCGAACTCCCGGTCTCCGTGTGGACTCAAACTCCCCATATCAGCGTGGACTCGAACTCCCGATCTCAGTGTTGACACGAACTCCTGGTCTCAGTGTGGACACGAACTCCTGATTTCAGTGTGGACTCGAACTCCCGGTCTCAGTGTGGACACGAACCCCCGGTCTCAGCTTGGACTCAAACTCCCGGTCTCAGTGTGGACACAAACTCCTGATCTCAGTGCGGACACGAACTCCCAGTCTCAGTGTGGAGCCGAATAAACAGTCTCAGTGGGGATTCGAACTCCCGGTCTCAGTGTGGACTCGAACTCCCGGTCTCAGCGTTGACTCGAACTCCTGGTCTCAGTGTGGACTCAAACTCCCGGTCTAAGTGTGGACTCGAACTCCCGGTCTCAGTGTGGACCCGAACTCCAGGTCTCAGTGTGGACACGAACCCCCGGTCTCAGTGTGGACTCAAACTCTCGGTCTAAGCGTGGACTCGAACTCCCAGTCTCAGCGTGGACTCGAACTCGTGGTCTCAGTGTGGACTCGAACTCTCGGTCTCAGTGTGGACTCGAACTCCCGGTATCAGTGTGGACTCGAACTCCCGGTATCAGTGTGGACTCAAACTCCCGGTCTCAGTGTGGACCCGAACTCCCGGTCTCAGTGTGGACTCGAACTCCCGGTATCAGTGTGGACTCAAACTCCCGGTCTCAGTGTGGACCCGAACTCCTGGTCTCAGTGTGGACTCGAACTCCCAGTCTCAGTGTGGACTCGAACTCCTGGTATCTGTGTGGACTTGAACTCCTGGTCTCAGTGTGCACTCAAACTCCCGGTATCAGCATGGACCCGAACTCCTGGTCTCAGTGTGGCCCCGAACACCTGGTCTCAGTGTGGACTCAAACTCCCGGTCTCATTGCGAACACGAACTCCCGGTCTCAGCGTGGGCTCGAACTCCCGGTCTCAGCGTGGGCTCGAACTCCCGGTATCAGTGTGGACACGAACTCCCGGTATCAGTGTGGACACGAACTCCCGGTCTCAGTGGGGACACGAACTCCTGGTCTCAGCGTGGACTCGAACTCCCGGTCTCAGTGTGGACTCAAACTCCCGGTCTCAGTGTGGACCCGAACTCCCGGTCTCAGTGTGGACTCAAACTCCCGGTCTCAGTGTGGACTCGAACTCCCGGTCTCAGTGTGGACCCGAACTCCCGGTCTCAGTGTGGACTCGAACTCCTGGTCTCAGTGTGGACTCGAACTCCCGGTCTCAGCGTGGACTCGAACTCCCGGTCTCAGTGTGGACTCAAACTCCCGGTCTCAGTGTGGACCCGAACTCCCGGTCTCAGTGTGGACTCAAACTCCCGGTCTCAGTGTGGACTTGAACTCCCGGTCTCAGTGTGGACTCGAACTCTCGGTCTCAGTGTGGACTCGAACTCCCGGTATCAGTGTGGACTCGAACTCCCGGTATCAGTGTGGACTCAAACTCCCGGTCTCAGTGTGGACCCGAACTCCCGGTCTCAGTGTGGACTCGAACTCCCGGTATCAGTGTGGACTCAAACTCCCGGTCTCAGTGTGGACCCGAACTCCTGGTCTCAGTGTGGACTCGAACTCCCAGTCTCAGTGTGGACTCGAACTCCTGGTATCAGTGTGGACTTGAACTCCTGGTCTCAGTGTGCACTCAAACTCCCGGTATCAGCATGGACCCGAACTCCTGGTCTCAGTGTGGACTCAAACTCCCGGTCTCATTGCGAACACGAACTCCCGGTCTCAGCGTGGGCTCGAACTCCCGGTCTCAGCGTGGGCTCGAACTCCCGGTATCAGTGTGGACACGAACTCCCGGTATCAGTGTGGACACGAACTCCCGGTCTCAGTGGGGACACGAACTCCTGGTCTCAGCGTGGACTCGAACTCCCGGTCTCAGTGTGGACTCAAACTCACGGTCTCAGTGTGGACCCGAACTCCCGGTCTCAGTGTGGACTCAAACTCCCGGTCTCAGTGTGGACTCGAACTCCCGGTCTCAGTGTGGACCCGAACTCCCGGTCTCAGTGTGGACTCGAACTCCTGGTCTCAGTGTGGACTCGAACTCCCGGTCTCAGCGTGGACTCGAACTCCCGGTCTCAGTGTGGACTCAAACTCCCGGTCTCAGTGTGGACCCGAACTCCCGGTCTCAGTGTGGACTCAAACTCCCGGTCTCAGTGTGGACTTGAACTCCCGGTCTCAGTGTGGACCCGAACTCCCGGTCTCAGTGTGGACTCAAACTCCCGGTCTCAGTGTGGACTCGAACTCCCGGTCTCAGTGTGGACCCGAACTCCTGGTCTCAGTGTGGACTCATGCTCCTCGACTCCATCTCGACTCAAGCTCCGAGTCTCAGTGAGGACCCCAACTCCCAGTTTTAACACAGACCCGAACTCCCGGTCTCCGTGTGGACTCAAACTCCCCATATCAGCGTGGACTCGAACTCCCGATCTCAGTGTTGACACGAACTCCTGGTCTCAGTGTGGACACGAACTCCTGATTTCAGTGTGGACTCGAACTCCCGGTCTCAGTGTGGACACGAACCCCCGGTCTCAGCTTGGACTCGAACTCCCGGTCTCAGTGTGGACACAAACTCCTGATCTCAGTGTGGACTCGAACTCCCGGTCTCAGTGTGGACACGAACTCCTGATCTCAGTGTGGACTCGAACTCCAGGGCTCAGCGTGGACTCGAACTCCCGGTCTCAGTGTGGACTCGAACCCCTGGTCTCAACGTGGACACGAACTCTGGTCTCAGTGTGGACCCGAAGCTCCGGTCTCGGAGTGGACATGAACTCCCGGACTCAGTGTGGATTCAAACTCCTGGTCTCAGTGTGGACCCGAACTCCCGGTCTCAGTGTGGACGAATTCCCGGTCTCAGTGAGGACTCGAACTCCCGGTATCATTGTGGACTTGAACTCCCGGTCTCAGTGTGGACACGAACTTCTGGTCTCAGTGTGGACTCGAACTCCTGGTCTCAGTGTGGACTCGAACTGCTGGTCTCAGTGTGGAATAAAACTCCTGGTCTCAGTGTGGACCCGAACTCCCGGTCTCAGTGTGGAATAAAATTCCCGGTATCAGTGTGGACACGAACTCCTGGTATCAGTGGGGACACGAACTCCCGGTATCAGTGTGGACTCGAACTCCCGGTCTCAGTGTGGGCCCTAACTCCCCGCATCAGCGTGGACTCGAACTCCCGATCTCAGTGTTGACACGAACTCCCGGTCTCAGCGTGGACTCGAACTCCCGGTCTCAGTGTGGACTCAAACTCCCGGTCTCAGTGTGGACCCGAACTCCCGGTCTCAGTGTGGACTCAAACTCCCGGTCTCAGTGTGGACTTGAACTCCCGGTCTCAGTGTGGACCCGAAATCCCGGTCTCAGTGTGGACTCAAACTCCCGGTCTCAGTGTGGACTCGAACTCCCGATCTCAGTGTGGACGAATTCCCGGTCTCAGTGAGGACTCGAACTCCCGGTATCATTGTGGACTTGAACTCCCGGTCTCAGTGTGGACCCGAAATCCCGGTCTCAGTGTGGACTCAAACTCCCGGTCTCCGTGTGGACTCGAACTCCCAGTCTCAGCGTGGACTCGAACTCGTGGTCTCAGTGTGTGCCCGAACTCCCGGTCTCAGTGGGGATTCGAAGTCCCAGTCTCAGTGTGGACTCAAACTCCTGGTCTCAGTGTGGACACGAACTCCCGGTCTCAGTGTGGACTCAAACTCCTGGTCTCAGTGTGGACTCGAACTCCTGGTGTCAGTGTAGACTCAAACTCCTGGTCTCAATGTGGACTCGATTTCCCGGTCTCAGCATGGACTCGAACTCTCAGTATCAGTGTGGAGTCAAACTCCCGGTCTCAGTGTGGACACAAACGCGTGGACTCAGTGTGGACCCGAACTCCCGGTCCCAATGTGGACTCGAGCACCCGGTCTCAGCGTGGACACAAACTCCCGGTCTCAGCGTGGACTCGAACTCCTGGTCTCAGCATGGACTCGAACTCCCGGTCTCAGTGTGGACCCGAACTCGCGGTCTCAATGTGGACTCGAGCACAAGGTCTCAGTGTGGACACAAACTCGCGGTCTCAGTTTGGACCCGAACTCCCGGTCTCAGAGTGGACTCGAACTCCCGGTCTCAGTGTGGACTTGAACTCCTGGTCTCAGTGTGGACTCGAACTCCTGGTCTCAGTGTGGACTCGAACTGCTGGTCTCAGTGTGGAATAAAACTCCTGGTCTCAGTGTGGACCCGAACTCCCGGTCTCAGTGTGGACACGAACTTCTGGTCTCAATGTGGACACGAACTCCCGGTCTCAGCATGGACTCGAACTCCCGGTCTCAGTGTGGACTCGAACTCCCGGTATCAGTGTGGACTCGAACTCCTGGTCTCAGTGTGGACTCGAACTCCTGGTCTCAGTGTGGACTCGAACTCCCGGTTTCAGTGTGGACTCGAACTCCTGGTCTCAGCGTGGACTCGAACTCCTGGTCTCAGCGTGGACTCGAACTCCTGGTCTCAGTGTGGACTCGAAATCCCGGTCTCAGTGTGGACCCGAACTCCCGGTCTCAGTGTGGACTTAAACTCCCGGTCTCAGTGCGGACACGAACTCCCGGTCTCAGTGAGGACCCGAACTCCCGATCTCAGTGTGGACTCGAACTCCCGGTCTCAGTGTGGACTTAAACTCCCGGTCTCAGTGCGGACACGAACTCCCAGTCTCAGTGTGGAGCCGAATAAACAGTCTCAGTGAGGATTCGAACTCCCGGTCTCAGTGTGGACTCGAACTCCCGGTCTCAGCGTTGACTCGAACTCCTGGTCTCAGTGTGGACTCAAACTCCCGGTCTAAGTGTGGACTCGAACTCCCGGTCTCAGTGTGGACCCGAACTCCAGGTCTCAGTGTGGACACGAACCCCCGGTCTCAGTGTGGACTCAAACTCTCGGTCTAAGCGTGGACTCGAACTCCCAGTCTCAGCGTGGACTCGAACTCGTGGTCTCAGTGTGGACTCGAACTCTCGGTCTCAGTGTGGACTTGAACTCCCGGTCTCAGTGTGGACCCGAAATCCCGGTCTCAGTGTGGACTCAAACTCCCGGTCTCAGTGTGGACTCGAACTCCCGATCTCAGTGTGGACCCGAACTCCTGGTCTCAGTGTGGACTCAAACTCCCGGTCTCAGTGTGGACTCAAACTCCCGGTCTCAGTGTGGACCCGAACTCCTGGTCTCAGTGTGGTCTCATGCTCCTCGACTCCATCTCGACTCAAGCTCCGAGTCTCAGTGAGGACCCCAACTCCCAGTTTTAACACAGACCCGAACTCCCGGTCTCCGTGTGGACTCAAACTCCCCATATCAGCGTGGACTCGAACTCCCGATCTCAGTGTTGACACGAACTCCTGGTCTCAGTGTGGACACGAACTCCTGATTTCAGTGTGGACTCGAACTCCCGGTCTCAGTGTGGACACGAACCCCCGGTCTCAGCTTGGACTCGAACTCCCGGTCTCAGTGTGGACACAAGCTCCTGATCTCAGTGCGGACACGAACTCCCAGTCTCAGTGTGGAGCCGAATAAACAGTCTCAGTGGGGATTCGAACTCCCGGTCTCAGTGTGGACTCGAACTCCCGGTCTCAGCGTTGACTCGAACTCCTGGTCTCAGTGTGGACTCAAACTCCCGGTCTAAGTGTGGACTCGAACTCCCGGTCTCAGTGTGGACCCGAACTCCAGGTCTCAGTGTGGACACGAACCCCCGGTCTCAGTGTGGACTCAAACTCTCGGTCTAAGCGTGGACTCGAACTCCCAGTCTCAGCGTGGACTCGAACTCGTGGTCTCAGTGTGGACTCGAACTCTCGGTCTCAGTGTGGACTCGAACTCCCGGTATCAGTGTGGACTCGAACTCCCGGTATCAGTGTGGACTCAAACTCCCGGTCTCAGTGTGGACCCGAACTCCCGGTCTCAGTGTGGACACGAACTTCTGGTCTCAATGTGGACACGAACTCCCGGTCTCAGCATGGACTCGAACTCCCGGTCTCAGTGTGGACTCGAACTCCCGGTATCAGTGTGGACTCGAACTCCTGGTCTCAGTGTGGACTCGAACTCCTGGTCTCAGTGTGGACTCGAACTCCCGGTTTCAGTGTGGACTCGAACTCCTGGTCTCAGCATGGACTCGAACTCCTGGTCTCAGCGTGGACTCGAACTCCTGGTCTCAGTGTGGACTCGAAATCCCGGTCTCAGTGTGGACCCGAACTCCCGGTCTCAGTGTGGACTTAAACTCCCGGTCTCAGTGCGGACACGAACTCCCGGTCTCAGTGAGGACCCGAACTCCCGATCTCAGTGTGGACTCGAACTCCCGGTCTCAGTGTGGACTTAAACTCCCGGTCTCAGTGCGGACACGAACTCCCAGTCTCAGTGTGGAGCCGAATAAACAGTCTCAGTGGGGATTCGAACTCCCGGTCTCAGTGTGGACTCGAACTCCCGGTCTCAGCGTTGACTCGAACTCCTGGTCTCAGTGTGGACTCAAACTCCCGGTCTAAGTGTGGACTCGAACTCCCGGTCTCAGTGTGGACCCGAACTCCAGGTCTCAGTGTGGACACGAACCCCCGGTCTCAGTGTGGACTCAAACTCTCGGTCTAAGCGTGGACCCGAACTCCAGGTCTCAGTGTGGACACGAACCCCCGGTCTCAGTGTGGACTCAAACTCCCGGTCTCAGTGTGGACTCGAACTCCCAGTCTCAGTGTGGACCCGAACTCCTGGTCTCAGTGTGGTCTCATGCTCCTCGACTCCATCTCGACTCAAGCTCCGAGTCTCAGTGAGGACCCCAACTCCCAGTTTTAACACAGACCCGAACTCCCGGTCTCCGTGTGGACTCAAACTCCCCATATCAGCGTGGACTCGAACTCCCGATCTCAGTGTTGACACGAACTCCTGGTCTCAGTGTGGACACGAACTCCTGATTTCAGTGTGGACTCGAACTCCCGGTCTCAGTGTGGACACGAACCCCCGGTCTCAGCTTGGACTCGAACTCCCGGTCTCAGTGTGGACACAAACTCCTGATCTCAGTGCGGACACGAACTCCCAGTCTCAGTGTGGAGCCGAATAAACAGTCTCAGTGGGGATTCGAACTCCCGGTCTCAGTGTGGACTCGAACTCCCGGTCTCAGCGTTGACTCGAACTCCTGGTCTCAGTGTGGACTCAAACTCCCGGTCTAAGTGTGGACTCGAACTCCCGGTCTCAGTGTGGACCCGAACTCCAGGTCTCAGTGTGGACACGAACCCCCGGTCTCAGTGTGGGCTCAAACTCTCGGTCTAAGCGTGGACTCGAACTCCCAGTCTCAGCGTGGACTCGAACTCGTGGTCTCAGTGTGGACTCGAACTCTCGGTCTCAGTGTGGACTCGAACTCCCGGTATCAGTGTGGACTCGAACTCCCGGTATCAGTGTGGACTCAAACTCCCGGTCTCAGTGTGGACCCGAACTCCCGGTCTCAGTGTGGACTCGAACTCCCGGTATCAGTGTGGACTCAAACTCCCGGTCTCAGTGTGGACCCGAACTCCTGGTCTCAGTGTGGACTCGAACTCTCGGTCTCAGTGTGGACTCGAACTCCCGGTATCAGTGTGGACTCGAACTCCCGGTATCAGTGTGGACTCAAACTCCCGGTCTCAGTGTGGACCCGAACTCCCGGTCTCAGTGTGGACTCGAACTCCTGGTCTCAGTGTGGACTCGAACTCCCGGTCTCAGTGTGCACTCAAACTCCCGGTATCAGCATGGACCCGAACTCCTGGTCTCAGTGTGGCCCCGAACACCTGGTCTCAGTGTGGACTCAAACTCCCGGTCTCATTGCGAACACGAACTCCCGGTCTCAGCGTGGGCTCGAACTCCCGGTCTCAGCGTGGGCTCGAACTCCCGGTATCAGTGTGGACACGAACTCCCGGTATCAGTGTGGACACGAACTCCCGGTCTCAGTGGGGACACGAACTCCTGGTCTCAGCGTGGACTCGAACTCCCGGTCTCAGTGTGGACTCAAACTCCCGGTCTCAGTGTGGACCCGAACTCCCGGTCTCAGTGTGGACTCAAACTCCCGGTCTCAGTGTGGACTCGAACTCCCGGTCTCAGTGTGGACCCGAACTCCCGGTCTCAGTGTGGACTCGAACTCCTGGTCTCAGTGTGGACTCGAACTCCCGGTCTCAGCGTGGACTCGAACTCCCGGTCTCAGTGTGGACTCAAACTCCCGGTCTCAGTGTGGACCCGAACTCCCGGTCTCAGTGTGGACTCAAACTCCCGGTCTCAGTGTGGACTTGAACTCCCGGTCTCAGTGTGGACCCGAACTCCCGGTCTCAGTGTGGACTCAAACTCCCGGTCTCAGTGTGGACTCGAACTCCCGGTCTCAGTGTGGACCCGAACTCCTGGTCTCAGTGTGGACTCATGCTCCTCGACTCCATCTCGACTCAAGCTCCGAGTCTCAGTGAGGACCCCAACTCCCAGTTTTAACACAGACCCGAACTCCCGGTCTCCGTGTGGACTCAAACTCCCCATATCAGCGTGGACTCGAACTCCCGATCTCAGTGTTGACACGAACTCCTGGTCTCAGTGTGGACACGAACTCCTGATTTCAGTGTGGACTCGAACTCCCGGTCTCAGTGTGGACACGAACCCTCGGTCTCAGCTTGGACTCGAACTCCCGGTCTCAGTGTGGACACAAACTCCTGATCTCAGTGCGGACACGAACTCCCAGTCTCAGTGTGGAGCCGAATAAACAGTCTCAGTGGGGATTCGAACTCCCGGTCTCAGTGTGGACTCGAACTCCCGGTCTCAGCGTTGACTCGAACTCCTGGTCTCAGTGTGGACTCAAACTCCCGGTCTAAGTGTGGACTCGAACTCCCGGTCTCAGTGTGGACCCGAACTCCAGGTCTCAGTGTGGACACGAACCCCCGGTCTCAGTGTGGACTCAAACTCTCGGTCTAAGCGTGGACTCGAACTCCCAGTCTCAGCGTGGACTCGAACTCGTGGTCTCAGTGTGGACTCGAACTCTCGGTCTCAGTGTGGACTCGAACTCCCGGTATCAGTGTGGACTCGAACTCCCGGTATCAGTGTGGACTCAAACTCCCGGTCTCAGTGTGGACCCGAACTCCCGGTCTCAGTGTGGACACGAACTTCTGGTCTCAATGTGGACACGAACTCCCGGTCTCAGCATGGACTCGAACTCCCGGTCTCAGTGTGGACTCGAACTCCCGGTATCAGTGTGGACTCGAACTCCTGGTCTCAGTGTGGACTCGAACTCCTGGTCTCAGTGTGGACTCGAACTCCCGGTTTCAGTGTGGACTCGAACTCCTGGTCTCAGCGTGGACTCGAACTCCTGGTCTCAGCGTGGACTCGAACTCCTGGTCTCAGTGTGGACTCGAAATCCCGGTCTCAGTGTGGACCCGAACTCCCGGTCTCAGTGTGGACTTAAACTCCCGGTCTCAGTGCGGACACGAACTCCCGGTCTCAGTGAGGACCCGAACTCCCGATCTCAGTGTGGACTCGAACTCCCGGTCTCAGTGTGGACTTAAACTCCCGGTCTCAGTGCGGACACGAACTCCCAGTCTCAGTGTGGAGCCGAATAAACAGTCTCAGTGGGGATTCGAACTCCCGGTCTCAGTGTGGACTCGAACTCCCGGTCTCAGCGTTGACTCGAACTCCTGGTCTCAGTGTGGACTCAAACTCCCGGTCTAAGTGTGGACTCGAACTCCCGGTCTCAGTGTGGACCCGAACTCCAGGTCTCAGTGTGGACACGAACCCCCGGTCTCAGTGTGGACTCAAACTCTCGGTCTAAGCGTGGACTCGAACTCCCAGTCTCAGCGTGGACTCGAACTCGTGGTCTCAGTGTGGACTCGAACTCTCGGTCTCAGTGTGGACTCGAACTCCCGGTATCAGTGTGGACTCGAACTCCCGGTATCAGTGTGGACTCAAACTCCCGGTCTCAGTGTGGACCCGAACTCCCGGTCTCAGTGTGGACTCGAACTCCCGGTATCAGTGTGGACTCAAACTCCCGGTCTCAGTGTGGACCCGAACTCCTGGTCTCAGTGTGGACTCGAACTCCCAGTCTCAGTGTGGACTCGAACTCCCGGTATCAGTGTGGACTTGAACTCCTGGTCTCAGTGTGCACTCAAACTCCCGGTATCAGCATGGACCCGAACTCCTGGTCTCAGTGTGGCCCCGAACACCTGGTCTCAGTGTGGACTCAAACTCCCGGTCTCATTGCGAACACGAACTCCCGGTCTCAGCGTGGGCTCGAACTCCCGGTCTCAGCGTGGGCTCGAACTCCCGGTATCAGTGTGGACACGAACTCCCGGTATCAGTGTGGACACGAACTCCCGGTCTCAGTGGGGACACGAACTCCTGGTCTCAGCGTGGACTCGAACTCCCGGTCTCAGTGTGGACTCAAACTCCCGGTCTCAGTGTGGACCCGAACTCCCGGTCTCAGTGTGGACTCAAACTCCCGGTCTCAGTGTGGACTCGAACTCCCGGTCTCAGTGTGGACCCGAACTCCCGGTCTCAGTGTGGACTCGAACTCCTGGTCTCAGTGTGGACTCGAACTCCCGGTCTCAGCGTGGACTCGAACTCCCGGTCTCAGTGTGGACTCAAACTCCCGGTCTCAGTGTGGACCCGAACTCCCGGTCTCAGTGTGGACTCAAACTCCCGGTCTCAGTGTGGACTCGAACTCCCGGTCTCAGTGTGGACCCGAACTCCCGGTCTCAGTGTGGACTCAAACTCCCGGTCTCAGTGTGGACCCGAACTCCCGGTCTCAGTGTGGACTCAAACTCCCGGTCTCAGTGTGGACTCAAACTCCCGGTCTCAGTGTGGACCCGAACTCCTGGTCTCAGTGTGGACTCATGCTCCTCGACTCCATCTCGACTCAAGCTCCGAGTCTCAGTGAGGACCCCAACTCCCAGTTTTAACACAGACCCGAACTCCCGGTCTCCGTGTGGACTCAAACTCCCCATATCAGCGTGGACTCGAACTCCCGATCTCAGTGTTGACACGAACTCCTGGTCTCAGTGTGGACACGAACTCCTGATTTCAGTGTGGACTCGAACTCCCGGTCTCAGTGTGGACACGAACCCCCGGTCTCAGCTTGGACTCAAACTCCCGGTCTCAGTGTGGACACAAACTCCTGATCTCAGTGCGGACACGAACTCCCAGTCTCAGTGTGGAGCCGAATAAACAGTCTCAGTGGGGATTCGAACTCCCGGTCTCAGTGTGGACTCGAACTCCCGGTCTCAGCGTTGACTCGAACTCCTGGTCTCAGTGTGGACTCAAACTCCCGGTCTAAGTGTGGACTCGAACTCTCGGTCTCAGTGTGGACCCGAACTCCAGGTCTCAGTGTGGACACGAACCCCCGGTCTCAGTGTGGACTCAAACTCTCGGTCTAAGCGTGGACTCGAACTCCCAGTCTCAGCGTGGACTCGAACTCGTGGTCTCAGTGTGGACTCGAACTCTCGGTCTCAGTGTGGACTCGAACTCCCGGTATCAGTGTGGACTCGAACTCCCGGTATCAGTGTGGACTCAAACTCCCGGTCTCAGTGTGGACCCGAACTCCCGGTCTCAGTGTGGACTCGAACTCCCGGTATCAGTGTGGACTCAAACTCCCGGTCTCAGTGTGGACCCGAACTCCTGGTCTCAGTGTGGACTCGAACTCCCAGTCTCAGTGTGGACTTGAACTCCTGGTCTCAGTGTGCACTCAAACTCCCGGTATCAGCATGGACCCGAACTCCTGGTCTCAGTGTGGCCCCGAACACCTGGTCTCAGTGTGGACTCAAACTCCTGGTCTCATTGCGAACACGAACTCCCGGTCTCAGCGTGGGCTCGAACTCCCGGTCTCATTGCGAACACGAACTCCTGGTCTCATTGTGGCCCCGAACACCTGGTCTCAGTGTGGACTCAAACTCCCGGTCTCATTGCGAACACGAACTCCTGGTCTCAGTGTGGCCCCGAACACCTGGTCTCAGTGTGGACTCAAACTCCCGGTCTCATTGCGAACACGAACTCCCGGTCTCAGCGTGGGCTCGAACTCCCGGTCTCAGCGTGGGCTCGAACTCCCGGTATCAGTGTGGACACGAACTCCCGGTATCAGTGTGGACACGAACTCCCGGTCTCAGTGGGGACACGAACTCCTGGTCTCAGCGTGGACTCGAACTCCCGGTCTCAGTGTGGACTCAAACTCCCGGTCTCAGTGTGGACCCGAACTCCCGGTCTCAGTGTGGACTCGAACTCCCGGTCTCAGTGTGGACCCGAACTCCCGGTCTCAGTGTGGACTCGAACTCCTGGTCTCAGTGTGGACTCGAACTCCCGGTCTCAGCGTGGACTCGAACTCCCGGTCTCAGTGTGGACTCAAACTCCCGGTCTCAGTGTGGACCCGAACTCCCGGTCTCAGTGTGGACTCAAACTCCCGGTCTCAGTGTGGACTTGAACTCCCGGTCTCAGTGTGGACCCGAACTCCCGGTCTCAGTGTGGACTCAAACTCCCGGTCTCAGTGTGGACTCGAACTCCCGGTCTCAGTGTGGACCCGAACTCCTGGTCTCAGTGTGGACTCATGCTCCTCGACTCCATCTCGACTCAAGCTCCGAGTCTCAGTGAGGACCCCAACTCCCAGTTTTAACACAGACCCGAACTCCCGGTCTCCGTGTGGACTCAAACTCCCCATATCAGCGTGGACTCGAACTCCCGATCTCAGTGTTGACACGAACTCCTGGTCTCAGTGTGGACACGAACTCCTGATTTCAGTGTGGACTCGAACTCCCGGTCTCAGTGTGGACACGAACCCCCGGTCTCAGCTTGGACTCGAACTCCCGGTCTCAGTGTGGACACAAACTCCTGATCTCAGTGTGGACTCGAACTCCCGGTCTCAGTGTGGACACGAACTCCTGATCTCAGTGTGGACTCGAACTCCAGGGCTCAGCGTGGACTCGAACTCCCGGTCTCAGCGTGGACTCGAACCCCTGGTCTCAACGTGGACACGAACTCTGGTCTCAGTGTGGACCCGAAGCTCCGGTCTCGGAGTGGACATGAACTCCCGGACTCAGTGTGGATTCAAACTCCTGGTCTCAGTGTGGACCCGAACTCCCGGTCTCAGTGTGGACGAATTCCCGGTCTCAGTGAGGACTCGAACTCCCGGTATCATTGTGGACTTGAACTCCCGGTCTCAGTGTGGACACGAACTTCTGGTCTCAGTGTGGACTCGAACTCCTGGTCTCAGTGTGGACTCGAACTGCTGGTCTCAGTGTGGAATAAAACTCCTGGTCTCAGTGTGGACCCGAACTCCCGGTCTCAGTGTGGAATAAAATTCCCGGTATCAGTGTGGACACGAACTCCTGGTATCAGTGGGGACACGAACTCCCGGTATCAGTGTGGACTCGAACTCCCGGTCTCAGTGTGGGCCCTAACTCCCCGCATCAGCGTGGACTCGAACTCCCGATCTCAGTGTTGACACGAACTCCCGGTCTCAGCGTGGACTCGAACTCCCGGTCTCAGTGTGGACTCAAACTCCCGGTCTCAGTGTGGACCCGAACTCCCGGTCTCAGTGTGGACTCAAACTCCCGGTCTCAGTGTGGACTTGAACTCCCGGTCTCAGTGTGGACCCGAAATCCCGGTCTCAGTGTGGACTCAAACTCCCGGTCTCAGTGTGGACCCGAACTCCTGGTCTCAGTGTGGACCCGAACTCCTGGTCTCAGTGTGGTCTCATGCTCCTCGACTCCATCTCGACTCAAGCTCCGAGTCTCAGTGAGGACCCCAACTCCCAGTTTTAACACAGACCCGAACTCCCGGTCTCCGTGTGGACTCAAACTCCCCATATCAGCGTGGACTCGAACTCCCGATCTCAGTGTTGACACGAACTCCTGGTCTCAGTGTGGACACGAACTCCTGATTTCAGTGTGGACTCGAACTCCCGGTCTCAGTGTGGACACGAACCCCCGGTCTCAGCTTGGACTCGAACTCCCGGTCTCAGTGTGGACACAAACTCCTGATCTCAGTGTGGACTCGAACTCCCGGTCTCAGTGTGGACACGAACTCCTGATCTCAGTGTGGACTCGAACTCCAGGGCTCAGCGTGGACTCGAACTCCCGGTCTCAGCGTGGACTCGAACTCCTGGTCTCAACGTGGACACGAACTCTGGTCTCAGTGTGGACCCGAAGCTCCGGTCTCGGAGTGGACATGAACTCCCGGACTCAGTGTGGATTCAAACTCCTGGTCTCAGTGTGGACCCGAACTCCCGGTCTCAGTGTGGACGAATTCCCGGTCTCAGTGAGGACTCGAACTCCCGGTATCATTGTGGACTTGAACTCCCGGTCTCAGTGTGGACACGAACTTCTGGTCTCAGTGTGGACTCGAACTCCTGGTCTCAGTGTGGACTCGAACTGCTGGTCTCAGTGTGGAATAAAACTCCTGGTCTCAGTGTGGACCCGAACTCCCGGTCTCAGTGTGGAATAAAATTCCCGGTATCAGTGTGGACACGAACTCCTGGTATCAGTGTGGACTCGAACTCCCGATCTCAGTGTTGACACGAACTCCTGGTCTCAGTGGGGACACGAACTCCCGGTATCAGTGTGGACTCGAACTCCCGGTCTCAGTGTGGGCCCTAACTCCCCGCATCAGCGTGGACTCGAACTCCCGATCTCAGTGTTGACACGAACTCCTGGTCTCAGTGTGGACTCGAACTCCTGGTCTCAGTGTGGACTCAAACTCCCGGTCTCCGTGTGGACTCGAACTCCCGGTCTCAGTGTGGACTCAAACTCCTGGTCTCAGTGTGGACTCGAACTCCTGGTCTCAGTGTAGACTCAAACTCCTGGTCTCAATGTGGACTCGATTTCCCGGTCTCAGCATGGACTCGAACTCTCAGTATCAGTGTGGAGTCAAACTCCCGGTCTCAGTGTGGACACAAACGCGCGGACTCAGTGTGGACCCGAACTCCCGGTCCCAATGTGGACTCGAGCACCCGGTCTCAGCGTGGACACAAACTCCCGGTCTCAGCGTGGACTCGAACTCCTGGTCTCAGCATGGACTCGAACTCCCGGTCTCAGTGTGGACCCGAACTCGCGGTCTCAATGTGGACTCGAGCACAAGGTCTCAGTGTGGACACAAACTCGCGGTCTCAGTGTGGACCCGAACTCCCGGTCTCAGAGTGGACTCGAACTCCCGGTCTCAGTGTGGACTTGAACTCCCGGTCTCAGCGTTGACACAAACTCCCGGTCTCAGTGTGGACTCGAACTCCCGGTATCAGTGAGGACTCGAACTCTCGGACTCAGTGTGGACACGAACTCCCGGTCTCAGCGTGGACTCGAACTCCCGGTCTCAGTGTGGACTCGAACTCCCGGTATCAGTGTGGACTCGAACTCCCAGTCTCAGTGTGGACACGAACTCCCGGTCTCAGCGTGGACTCGAACTCCCGGTCTCAGTGTGGACTCGAACTCCGGATCTCAGTGCGGACACGAACTCCCAGTCTCAGTGTGGACCCGAACTCCTGATCTCAGTGTGGACTCGAACTCCTGGTCTCAGTGTGGACTCGAACTCCCGGTCTCAGCGTGGACTCGAACTCCCGGTCTCAGTGTGGACTCAAACTCCCGGTCTCAGTGTGGACCCGAACTCCCGGTCTCAGTGTGGACTCAAACTCCCGGTCTCAGTGTGGACTTGAACTCCCGGTCTCAGTGTGGACCCGAACTCCCGGTCTCAGTGTGGACTCAAACTCCCGGTCTCAGTGTGGACTCGAACTCCCGGTCTCAGTGTGGACCCGAACTCCTGGTCTCAGTGTGGACTCATGCTCCTCGACTCCATCTCGACTCAAGCTCCGAGTCTCAGTGAGGACCCCAACTCCCAGTTTTAACACAGACCCGAACTCCCGGTCTCCGTGTGGACTCAAACTCCCCATATCAGCGTGGACTCGAACTCCCGATCTCAGTGTTGACACGAACTCCTGGTCTCAGTGTGGACACGAACTCCTGATTTCAGTGTGGACTCGAACTCCCGGTCTCAGTGTGGACACGAACCCCCGGTCTCAGCTTGGACTCGAACTCCCGGTCTCAGTGTGGACACAAACTCCTGATCTCAGTGTGGACTCGAACTCCCGGTCTCAGTGTGGACACGAACTCCTGATCTCAGTGTGGACTCGAACTCCAGGGCTCAGCGTGGACTCGAACTCCCGGTCTCAGCGTGGACTCGAACCCCTGGTCTCAACGTGGACACGAACTCTGGTCTCAGTGTGGACCCGAAGCTCCGGTCTCGGAGTGGACATGAACTCCCGGACTCAGTGTGGATTCAAACTCCTGGTCTCAGTGTGGACCCGAACTCCCGGTCTCAGTGTGGACGAATTCCCAGTCTCAGTGAGGACTCGAACTCCCGGTATCATTGTGGACTTGAACTCCCGGTCTCAGTGTGGACACGAACTTCTGGTCTCAGTGTGGACTCGAACTCCTGGTCTCAGTGTGGACTCGAACTGCTGGTCTCAGTGTGGAATAAAACTCCTGGTCTCAGTGTGGACCCGAACTCCCGGTCTCAGTGTGGAATAAAATTCCCGGTATCAGTGTGGACACGAACTCCTGGTATCAGTGGGGACACGAACTCCCGGTATCAGTGTGGACTCGAACTCCCGGTCTCAGTGTGGGCCCTAACTCCCCGCATCAGCGTGGACTCGAACTCCCGATCTCAGTGTTGACACGAACTCCCGGTCTCAGCGTGGACTCGAACTCCCGGTCTCAGTGTGGACTCAAACTCCCGGTCTCAGTGTGGACCCGAACTCCCGGTCTCAGTGTGGACTCAAACTCCCGGTCTCAGTGTGGACTTGAACTCCCGGTCTCAGTGTGGACCCGAAATCCCGGTCTCAGTGTGGACTCAAACTCCCGGTCTCAGTGTGGACTCGAACTCCCGATCTCAGTGTGGACGAATTCCCGGTCTCAGTGAGGACTCGAACTCCCGGTATCATTGTGGACTTGAACTCCCGGTCTCAGTGTGGACCCGAAATCCCGGTCTCAGTGTGGACTCAAACTCCCGGTCTCCGTGTGGACTCGAACTCCCAGTCTCAGCGTGGACTCGAACTCGTGGTCTCAGTGTGTGCCCGATCTCCCGGTCTCAGCATGGACCCGCACTCCTGGTCTCAGTGTGTGCCCGAACTCCCGGTCTCAGTGGGGATTCGAAGTCCCAGTCTCAGTGTGGACTCAAACTCCTGGTCTCAGTGTGGACACGAACTCCCGGTCTCAGTGTGGACTCAAACTCCTGGTCTCAGTGTGGACTCGAACTCCTGGTGTCAGTGTAGACTCAAACTCCTGGTCTCAATGTGGACTCGATTTCCCGGTCTCAGCATGGACTCGAACTCTCAGTATCAGTGTGGAGTCAAACTCCCGGTCTCAGTGTGGACACAAACGCGTGGACTCAGTGTGGACCCGAACTCCCGGTCCCAATGTGGACTCGAGCACCCGGTCTCAGCGTGGACACAAACTCCCGGTCTCAGCGTGGACTCGAACTCCTGGTCTCAGCATGGACTCGAACTCCCGGTCTCAGTGTGGACCCGAACTCGCGGTCTCAATGTGGACTCGAGCACAAGGTCTCAGTGTGGACACAAACTCGCGGTCTCAGTGTGGACCCGAACTCCCGGTCTCAGAGTGGACTCGAACTCCCGGTCTCAGTGTGGACTTGAACTCCCGGTCTCAGCGTTGACACAAACTCCCGGTCTCAGTGTGGACTCGAACTCCCGGTATCAGTGAGGACTCGAACTCTCGGACTCAGTGTGGACACGAACTCCCGGTCTCAGCGTGGACTCGAACTCCCGGTCTCAGTGTGGACTCGAACTCCCGGTATCAGTGTGGACTCGAACTCCCAGTCTCAGTGTGGACACGAACTCCCGGTCTCAGCGTGGACTCGAACTCCCGGTCTCAGTGTGGACTCGAACTCCGGATCTCAGTGCGGACACGAACTCCCAGTCTCAGTGTGGACCCGAACTCCTGATCTCAGTGTGAATTCGAACTCCCAGTCTCAGTGTGGACTCAAACTCCCGGTGTCAGTGTGGACCCGAACTCCTGGTGTCAGTGTGGACTTGAACTCCCAGTCTCAGCGTGGACTCGAACTCCCGGTCTCAGTGTGGACTCGAACTCCCGGTCTCAGTGTGGACTCAAACTCCCGGTCACAGTGTGGACCCGAACTCCCGGTCTCAGCGTTGACTCGAACCCCTGGTCTCAGTGTGGACTCAAACTCCCGGTCTCAGTGTGGACTCGAACTCCCGGTCTCAGTGTGGACCCGAACTCCCGGTCTCAGTGTGGACTCAAACTCCCAGTATAAGTGTGGACTCAAACTCTCGGTCTCAGCGTGGACACGAACTCCCGGTCTCAGAGTGTGCCCGAACTCCCGGTCTCAGTGGGGATTCGAAGTCCCGGTCTCAGTGTGGACTCAAACTCCTGGTCTCAGTATGGACACGAACCCCCGGTCTCAGTGTGGACTCAAACTCCTGGTCTCAGAGTGACTCGAACTCCCGGTCTCAGTGTAGGCTCAAACTCCTGGTCTCAATGTGGACTCGAATTCCCGGTCTCAGCATGGACTCGAACTCCCAGTATCAGTGTGGAGTCGAACTCCCGGTCTCAGTGTGGACACAAATTCGCGGTCTCAGTGTGGACTCGAATTCCCGGTCTCAGTGTGGACTCGAACTCCCGGTATCAGTGAGGACTCGAACTCCCGGTCTCAGAGTGGACTCGAACTCCCGGTCTCAGTGTGGACTCGAACTCCCGGTCTCAGTGTGGACTCGAACTCCCGGTATCAGTGAGGACTCGAAATCTCGGTCTCAGTGTGGACTCGAACTCCCGGTCTCAGTGTAGACTCAAACTCCTGGTCTCAGTGTGGACTCGAACACCTGGTCTCAGTGTGGACTCGTACTCCTAGTCTCAGTGTGGACTCGAACACCTGCTCTCAGTGTGGACACGAACTCACGTTCTCAGTGTGGACTCGAACTCCCGGTATCAGTGTGGACTCAAACTCCCGGTCTCAGTGTGGACCCGAACTCCTGGTCTCAGTGTGGACTTGAACTCCCAGTCTCAGTGTGGACTCGAACTCCTGGTATCAGTGTGGACTTGAACTCCTGGTCTCAGTGTGCCCTCAAACTCCCGGTATCAGCATGGACCCGAACTCCTGGTCTCAGTGTGGAGTCAAACTCCCGGTCTCAGTGTGGACTCAAACTCCCGGTCTCATTGCGAACACGAACTCCCGATCTCAGCGTGGGCTCGAACTCCCGGTCTCAGCGTGGGCTCGAACTCCCGGTTTCAGTGTGGACACGAACTCCCGGTATCAGTGTGGACTCGAACTCCCGGTATCAGTGTGGCCTCGAACTCCCGGTCTCAGTGTGGGCCCTAACTCCCGGTCTCAGTGTGGACACGAACACCCGGTCTCAGCGTGGACTCGAACTCCCGGTCTCAGTGTGGGCTCGAACTCCCGGTATCAGTGAGGACTCGAACTCTCGGTCTCAGGGTGGACCCGAACTCCTGGTTACAATGTGGACTCAAACCCCCGGTATCAGTGAGGACTCGAAATCTCGGTCTCAGTGTGGACTCGAACTCCCGGTCTCAGTGTAGACTCAAACTCCCGGTCTCAGTGTGGACTCGAACTCCCGGTCTCAGTGTAGACTCAAACTCCTGGTCTCAGCGTGGACTCGAACTCCCGGTCTCAGTGTGGACTCGAACTCCCGGTCTCAGTGTGGACTCGATCTCCCTGTCTCAGTGAGGACTCGAACTCTCGGTCTCAGCGTGGACTCGAACTCCCGGTCTCAGTGTGGACTCGAACTCCCGGTCTCAGTGTGGACTCGAATTCCTGGTCTCAGTGTGGACTCGAACTCCTGGTCTCAGCGTGGACTCGAACTCCTGGTCTCAGTGTGGACTCGAACTCCCGGTCTCAGTGTGGACTCGATCTCCCTGTCTCAGTGTGGACTCAAACTCCTGGTCTCAGTGTGGACTCGAACTCCCGGTTTCAGTGTGGACTCGAACTCCCGGTCTCAGTGTGAACTCGAACTCCCGGTCTCAGTGTGGACTCGAACTCTCGGTCTCAGTGTGGACTCGAACCCCCGGTATCAGTGAGGATTCGAAATCTCGGTCTCAGTGTGGACTCGAACTCCCGGTCTCAGTGTGGAGTCGAAGACACGGTCTCAGTGTGGACGCGAACTCCTGGACTCAGTGTGGACACGAACTTCCGGTCTCAGTGTGGACTCAAACTGTTGGTCTCAGTGTAGATTCAAACTCCCAGTATCAGTGTGGTGTCGAACTCCCGGTCTTAAAGTGGACACAAACTCCCGGTCTCAGTGTGGACTCAAACTTCCGGTCTCAGTGTGGACTCGAACTCCAGGTCTCAGTGTGGATTCGAACTCCTGGTCTCAGCGTGGACTCGAACTCCTGGTCTCAGTGTGGATTCGAACTCCTGGTCTCAGCGTGGACTCGAACTCTCGGTCTCAGTGTGGACACGAATTCCCGGTCTCAGTGTGGACACGAACTCCCGGTCTCGGTTTGTGCCCGAACTCCCGGTCTCAGCGTGGACCCGCACTCCTGGTCTCAGTGTGTGCCCGAACTCCCGGTCTCAGTGGGGATTCGAAGTCCCAGTCTCAGTGTGGACTCAAACTCCTGGTCTCAGTGTGGACTCGAACTCCTGGTCTCAGTGTAGACTCAAACTCCTGGTCTCAATGTGGACTCGATTTCCCGGTCTCAGCATGGACTCGAACTCCCGGTCTCAGTGTGGACTTGAACTCGCCGTCTCAGCGTAGACACAAACTCCCGGTCTCAGTGTAGACTCGGACTCCCGGTATCAGTGAGGACTCGTACTCCCGGTCTCAGTGTGGACTCGAACTCCCGGTATCAGTGAGGACTCGAACTCTCGGTCTCAGTGTGGACTCGAACTCCCGGTCTCAGTGTGGACTCGAACTCCCGGTATCAGTGAGGACTCGAACTCGCCGTCTCAGCGTTGACTCGAACTCCCGGTCTCAGTGTGGACTCGAACTCCCGGTCTCAGTGTGGACTCGATCTCCCTGTCTCAGTGAGGACTCGAACTCTCGGTCTCAGCGTGGACTCGAACTCCCGGTCTCAGTGTGGACTCGAACTCCCGGTCTCAGTGTGGACTCGAATTCCTGGTCTTAGTGTGGACTCGAACTCCTGGTCTCAGCGTGGACTCGAACTCCTGGTCTCAGTGTGGATTCGAACTCCTGGTCTCAGCGTGGACTCGAACTGCTGGTCTCAGTGTGGATTCGAACTCCTGGTCTCAGTATGGACACGAACTCCCGGTCTCAGTGTGGACTCAAACTCCTGGTCTCAGAGTGACTCGAACTCCCGGTCTCAGTGTAGACTCAAACTCCTGGTCTCAATGTGGACTCGAATTCCCGGTCTCAGCATGGACTCGAATTCCCGGTCTCAGTGTGGACACAAATTCGCGGTATCTGTGTGGACTCGAATTCCCGGTCTCAGTGTGGACTCGAACTCCCGGTATCAGTGAGGACTCGAACTCCCGGTCTCAGTGTGGACTCGAACTCCCGGTCTCAGTGTGGACTCGAACTCCCGGTGTCAGTGTGGACTCGAACTCACGGTATCAGTGAGGACTCGAACTCTTGGTCTCAGTGTGGACCCGAACTCCTGGTCACAATGTGGACTCGAACCCCCGGTATCAGTGAGGACTCGAAATCTCAGTCTCAGTGTGGACTCGAACTCCCGGTCTCAGTGTAGACTCAAACTCCTGGTCTCAGTGTGGACTCGAACACCTGGTCTCAGTGTGGACTCGTACTCCTAGTCTCAGTGTGGACTCGAACACCTGCTCTCAGTGTGGACACGAACTCACGTTCTCAGTGGGGACTCGAAATCTCGGTCTCAGTGTGGACTCGAACTCCAGGTCTCAGTGTGGACTCAAACTCCTGGTCTCAGCGTGGACTCAAACTCCTGGTCTCAGCGTGGACTCGAACTCCCGGTATCAGTGTGGACTCGAACTCCCGGTCTCGTGTGGACCCGAACGCCCGGTCTCAGTGTGGACCCGAATTCTCGGTTTCAGTGTGGACACGAACACCCGGTCTCAGCGTGAACTTGAAATCCCGGTCTCAGCATGGACTCGAACTCCCGGTCTCAGTGTGGACCCGAACTCCCGGTCTCAGCATGGACTCGAACTCCTGGTCTCAGCATGGACTCGAACTCTCGGTCTCAGTGTGGACACGAATTCCCGGTCTCAGTGTGGACACGAACTCCCGGTCTCGGTTTGTGCCCGAACTCCCGGTCTCAGCGTGGACCCGCACTCCTGGTCTCAGTGTGTGCCCGAACTCCCGGTCTCAGTGGGGATTCGAAGTCCCAGTCTCAGTGTGGACTCAAACTCCTGGTCTCAGTGTGGACTCGAACTCCTGGTCTCAGTGTAGACTCAAACTCCTGGTCTCAATGTGGACTCGATTTCCCGGTCTCAGCATGGACTCGAACTCCCGGTCTCAGTGTGGACTTGAACTCGCCGTCTCAGCGTAGACACAAACTCCCGGTCTCAGTGTAGACTCGGACTCCCGGTATCAGTGAGGACTCGTACTCCCGGTCTCAGTGTGGACTCGAACTCCCGGTATCAGTGAGGACTCGAACTCTCGGTCTCAGTGTGGACTCGAACTCCCGGTCTCAGTGTGGACTCGAACTCCCGGTATCAGTGAGGACTCGAACTCGCCGTCTCAGCGTTGACTCGAACTCCCGGTCTCAGTGTGGACTCGAACTCCCGGTCTCAGTGTGGACTCGATCTCCCTGTCTCAGTGAGGACTCGAACTCTCGGTCTCAGCGTGGACTCGAACTCCCGGTCTCAGTGTGGACTCGAACTCCCGGTCTCAGTGTGGACTCGAATTCCTGGTCTTAGTGTGGACTCGAACTCCTGGTCTCAGCGTGGACTCGAACTCCTGGTCTCAGTGTGGATTCGAACTCCTGGTCTCAGCGTGGACTCGAACTGCTGGTCTCAGTGTGGATTCGAACTCCTGGTCTCAGTATGGACACGAACTCCCGGTCTCAGTGTGGACTCAAACTCCTGGTCTCAGAGTGACTCGAACTCCCGGTCTCAGTGTAGACTCAAACTCCTGGTCTCAATGTGGACTCGAATTCCCGGTCTCAGCATGGACTCGAATTCCCGGTCTCAGTGTGGACACAAATTCGCGGTATCTGTGTGGACTCGAATTCCCGGTCTCAGTGTGGACTCGAACTCCCGGTATCAGTGAGGACTCGAACTCCCGGTCTCAGTGTGGACTCGAACTCCCGGTCTCAGTGTGGACTCGAACTCCCGGTGTCAGTGTGGACTCGAACTCACGGTATCAGTGAGGACTCGAACTCTTGGTCTCAGTGTGGACCCGAACTCCTGGTCACAATGTGGACTCGAACCCCCGGTATCAGTGAGGACTCGAAATCTCAGTCTCAGTGTGGACTCGAACTCCCGGTCTCAGTGTAGACTCAAACTCCTGGTCTCAGTGTGGACTCGAACACCTGGTCTCAGTGTGGACTCGTACTCCTAGTCTCAGTGTGGACTCGAACACCTGCTCTCAGTGTGGACACGAACTCACGTTCTCAGTGTGGAGTCGAACTCCCGGTCTCAGTGGGGACTCGAAATCTCGGTCTCAGTGTGGACTCGAACTCCAGGTCTCAGTGTGGACTCAAACTCCTGGTCTCAGCGTGGACTCAAACTCCTGGTCTCAGCGTGGACTCGAACTCCCGGTATCAGTGTGGACTCGAACTCCCGGTCTCGTGTGGACCCGAACGCCCGGTCTCAGTGTGGACCCGAATTCTCGGTTTCAGTGTGGACACGAACACCCGGTCTCAGCGTGAACTTGAAATCCCGGTCTCAGCATGGACTCGAACTCCCGGTCTCAGTGTGGACCCGAACTCCCGGTCTCAGCATGGACTCGAACTCCTGGTCTCAGCATGGACTCGAACTCCTGGTCTCAGCATGGACTCGAACTCCCGGTCTCAGCATGGACTCGAACTCCTGGTCTCAGCATGGACTCGAACAACCGGTCTCAGTGTTGACTCAAACTCCCGGTCTCAGTGTGGACACAGACTCCTGGTCTCAGTGTGGACCCGAACTGCCGGTCTCAGTGTTGACTCAAACTCCTGGTCTCAGTGTGGAGCCGAACTCCCGGTCTCAGTGTGGAGTCGAACACGCAGTCTCAGTGTGGACATGAACTCCCGGTTTCAGTGAGGACTCGAACTCCCGGTCTCAGTGTGAACGCGAACTCCCGGTCTCAGTGTGGACTCAAACTCCGGTCTCAGTGTGGACGCGAACTCCCGGTCTCAGTGTGGAGTCGAAGACACGGTCTCAGTGTGGACGCGAACTCCCGGTCTCAGTGTGGACTCGAACTCTATGTCTCAGTGTGGACTCGAACACCTGGTCTCAGTGTGGCCACGAACTCCCGGTCTCAATGTGGACTCGAACACCCGGTCTCAGTGTGGACTTGAACTCTCGGTCTCAGTGTGGACTCGAACTCCCGGTCTCAGCGTGGACCCGAACTCCTGGTCTCAGTGTGGATTCGAATTCCCGGGATCAGTGAGGACTCGAACTCCCGGTCTCAGAGTGGACTCGAACTCCCGGTCTCAGTGTGGACTCGAACTCCCGGTCTCAGTGTGGACTCGCACTCCCGGTATCAGTGAGGACTCGAACTCTTGGTCTCAGTGTGGACTCGAACTCCTGGTCACAATGTGGACTCGAACCCCCGGTATCAGTGAGGACTCGAAATCTCGGTCTCAGTGTGGACTCGAACTCCCGGTCTCAGTGTAGACTCAAACTCCTGGTCTCAGTGTGGACTCGAACAGCTGGTCTCAGTGTGGACTCGTACTCCTAGTCTCAGTGTGGACTCGAACAACTGGTCTCAGTGTGGACACGAACTCCCGGTCTCAGTGTGGAGTCGAACTCCCGGTCTCAGTGGGGACTCGAAATCTCGGTCTCAGTGTAGACTCGAACTCCAGGTCTCAGTGTGGACTCAAAATCCTGGTCTCAGCGTAGACTCGAACTCCCGGTATCAGTGTGGACTCGAATTCGCGGTCTCAGCGTGGACCCGAACTCCTGGCCTCAGTGTGGACTGGAACTCCAGGTCTCAGTGTGGACCCGAACTTCCGGTATCAGTGAGGACTCGAACTCTCGGTCTCAGTCTGGACTCGAACTCCCGGTCTCAGTGTAGACTCAAATTCCTGGTCTCAGCGTGGACTCGAACTCCCGGGCTCAGTGGAGACTCAAACTCCTGATCTCAATGTGGACTCGAACTCCCGGTCTCAGCATGGAATCGAACTCCTGGTCTCAGCGTGGGCTCGAACACCCGGTCTCAGTGTGGACTCGAACTCCTGGTCTCAGCATGGGCTCGAACTCCTGGTCTCAGTGTGGACTCGAACCCCTGGTCTCAGTGTGGACTTGAACTCCTGGTCTCAGGGTGGACTCGAACTCCCGGTCTCAGTGTAGACTCAAACTCCTGGTGTCAGTGTGGAGTCGAACTCCCGGTCTCATCGTGGACTCGAACTCCCGGTCTCAGTGTGGACACGAACACCTGGACTCAGTGTGGACTCGAAATCCTGGTCTCAGTGTGGACTCGAACTCCCGGTCTCAGTGTGGACCCGAACTCCCGGTATCAGTGAGGACTCGAATTCTCGGTCTCAGTGTGGACCCGAACTCCTGGTCTCAGTGTGGAATCGAACTCCTGGTCTCAGTGTGGACCCGAACTCCCGGTATCAGTGAGGACTCGAAATCTCGGTCTCAGTGTGGACTCGAACTCCCGGACTCAGTGTAGACTCAAACTCCTGGTCTCAGCGTGGACTCGAACTCCCGGTCTCAGTGTGGACTCGAACTCCCGGTCTCAGTGTGGACTCGAACTCCCGGTATCAGTGAGGACTCGAATTCTCGGTCTCAGTCTGGACTCGAACTCCCGGTCTCAGTGTAGACTCAAACTCCTGGTCTCAGCGTGGACTCGAACTCCCGGTCTCAGTGTGGACTCGAACTCCCGGTATCAGTGAGGACTCAAATTCCCGGTCTCAGCGTGGACCCGTACTCCTGGTCTCAGTGTGGACTAGAACTCTAGGTCTCAGTGTAGACTCAAGCTCCTGGTCTCAATGTGGACTCGAACTCCCGGTCTCAGCATGGAATCGAATTCCTGGTCTCAGCGTGGAATCGAACTCCAGGTCTCAGCGTGGACTCGAACACCCGGTCTCAGTGGAGACTCAAACTCCTGGTCTCAATGTGGACTCGAACTCCCGGTCTCAGTGTGGACTCGAACTCCAGGTCTCAGTGTGGAGCCGAACTCCCGGTCTCAATGTGGATTTGAACTCTCGGTCTCAGTGTGGACCCGAACTCCTGGTCACAATGTGGACTCGAACCCCCGGACTCAGTGTGGACTCGAATTCCCGGTCTCAGTGTGGACTCAAACTCCTGGTCTCAGAGTGGACTCGAACTCCCGGTCTCAGTGTAGATTCAAACTCCTGGTCTCAATGTGGACTAGAATTCCCGGTCTCAGCATGGACTCGAACTCCCAGTATCAGTGTGGAGTCGAACTCCCGGTCTCAGTGTGGACACAAACTCGCGGTCTCAGTGTGGACTCGAATTCCCAGTCTCAGTGTGGACTCGAATTCCCGGTATCAGTGAGGACTCGAACTCTCGGTCTCATTGTGGACACGAACTCCCGGTCTCAGTGTGGACTCGAACTCCCGGTATCAGTGAGGACTCGAACTCTCGGTCTCAGGGTGGACCCGAACTCCTGGTCACAATGTGGACTCAAACCCCCGGTATCAGTGAGGACTCGAAATCTCGGTCTCAGTGTGGACTCGAACTCCCGGTCTCAGTGTAGACTCAAACTCCTGGTCTCAGCGTGGACTCGAACTCCCGGTCTCAGTGTGGACTCGAACTCCCGGTCTCAGTGTGGACTCGATCTCCCTGTCTCAGTGAGGACTCGAACTCTCGGTCTCAGTGTGGACTCGAACTCCCGGTCTCAGTGTGGACTCGAACTCCCGGTCTCAGTGTGGACTCGAATTCCTGGTCTCAGTGTGGACTCGAACCCCTGGTCTCAGCGTGGACTCGAACTCCTGGTCTCAGTGTGGACTCGAACTCCCGGTCTCAGTGTGGACTCGATCTCCCTGTCTCAGTGTGGACTCAAACTCCTGGTCTCAGTGTGGACTCGAACTCCCGGTTTCAGTGTGGACTCGAACTCCCGGTCTCAGTGTGGACTCGAACTCCCGGTCTCAGTGTGGACTCGAACTCTCGGTCTCAGTGTGGACTCGAACCCCCGGTATCAGTGAGGATTCGAAATCTCGGTCTCAGTGTGGACTCGAACTCCCGGTCTCAGTGTGGAGTCGAAGACACGGTCTCAGTGTGGACGCGAACTCCTGGACTCAGTGTGGACACGAACTTCCGGTCTCAGTGTGGACTCAAACTCTTGGTCTCAGTGTAGATTCAAACTCCCAGTATCAGTGTGGTGTCGAACTCCCGGTCTCAATGTGGACTCGAACTTCCGGTCTCAGTGTGGACTCGAACTCCTGGTCTCAGTGTGGATTCAAACTCCTGGTCTCAGCGTGGACTCGAACTCCTGGCCTCAGTGTGGATTCGAACTCCTGGTCTCAATGTGGACTCGAACTCCCGGTCTCAGTGTGGACTCGAACTCCAGGTCTCAGTGTGGAGCCGAACTCCCGGTCTCAATGTGGATTTGAACTCTCGGTCTCAGTGTGGACCCGAACTCCTGGTCACAATGTGGACTCGAACCCCCGGACTCAGTGTGGACTCGAATTCCCGGTCTCAGTGTGGACTCAAACTCCTGGTCTCAGAGTGGACTCGAACTCCCGGTCTCAGTGTAGATTCAAACTCCTGGTCTCAATGTGGACTAGAATTCCCGGTCTCAGCATGGACTCGAACTCCCAGTATCAGTGTGGAGTCGAACTCCCGGTCTCAGTGTGGACACAAACTCGCGGTCTCAGTGTGGACTCGAATTCCCAGTCTCAGTGTGGACTCGAATTCCCGGTATCAGTGAGGACTCGAACTCTCGGTCTCATTGTGGACACGAACTCCCGGTCTCAGTGTGGACTCGAACTCCCGGTATCAGTGAGGACTCGAACTCTCGGTCTCAGGGTGGACCCGAACTCCTGGTCACAATGTGGACTCAAACCCCCGGTATCAGTGAGGACTCGAAATCTCGGTCTCAGTGTGGACTCGAACTCCCGGTCTCAGTGTAGACTCAAACTCCTGGTCTCAGCGTGGACTCGAACTCCCGGTCTCAGTGTGGACTCGAACTCCCGGTCTCAGTGTGGACTCGATCTCCCTGTCTCAGTGAGGACTCGAACTCTCGGTCTCAGTGTGGACTCGAACTCCCGGTCTCAGTGTGGACTCGAACTCCCGGTCTCAGTGTGGACTCGAATTCCTGGTCTCAGTGTGGACTCGAACCCCTGGTCTCAGCGTGGACTCGAACTCCTGGTCTCAGTGTGGACTCGAACTCCCGGTCTCAGTGTGGACTCGATCTCCCTGTCTCAGTGTGGACTCAAACTCCTGGTCTCAGTGTGGACTCGAACTCCCGGTTTCAGTGTGGACTCGAACTCCCGGTCTCAGTGTGGACTCGAACTCCCGGTCTCAGTGTGGACTCGAACTCTCGGTCTCAGTGTGGACTCGAACCCCCGGTATCAGTGAGGATTCGAAATCTCGGTCTCAGTGTGGACTCGAACTCCCGGTCTCAGTGTGGAGTCGAAGACACGGTCTCAGTGTGGACGCGAACTCCTGGACTCAGTGTGGACACGAACTTCCGGTCTCAGTGTGGACTCAAACTCTTGGTCTCAGTGTAGATTCAAACTCCCAGTATCAGTGTGGTGTCGAACTCCCGGTCTCAATGTGGACTCGAACTTCCGGTCTCAGTGTGGACTCGAACTCCTGGTCTCAGTGTGGATTCAAACTCCTGGTCTCAGCGTGGACTCGAACTCCTGGCCTCAGTGTGGATTCGAACTCCTGGTCTCAGCGTGGACTCGAACTCTCGGTCTCAGTGTGGACACGAATACCCGGTCTCAGTGTGGACACGAACCCCCGGTCTCAGTGTGTGCCCGAACTCCCGGTCTCAGCGTGGACCCGCACTCCTGGTCTCAGTTTGTGCCCGAACTCCCGGTCTCAGTGGGGATTCGAAGTCCCAGTCTCAGTGTGGACTCAAACTCCTGGTCTCAGTGTGGACACGAACTCCCGGTCTCAGTGTGGACTCAAACCCCTGGTCTCAGTGTGGACTCGAACTCCTGGTCTCAGTGTAGACTCAAACTCCTGGTCTCAATGTGGACTCGATTTCCCGGTCTCAGCATGGACTCGAACTCTCAGTATCAGTGTGGAGTCAAACTCCCGGTCTCAGTGTGGACACAAACGCGCGGACTCAGTGTGGACCCGAACTCCCGGTCCCAATGTGGACTCGAGCACCCGGTCTCAGCGTGGACACAAAATCCCGGTCTCAGCGTGGACTCGAACTCCTGGTCTCAGCATGGACTCGAACTCCCGGTCTCAGTGTGGACCCGAACTCCCGGTCTCAATGTGGACTCGAGCACAAGGTCTCAGTGTGGACACAAACTCGCGGTCTCCGTGTGGACCCGAACTCCCGGTCTCAGAGTGGACTCGAACTCCCGGTCTCAGTGTGGACTTGAACTCGCCGTCTCAGCGTTGACACAAACTCCCGGTCTCAGTGTGGACTCGAACTCCCGGTATCAGTGAGGACTCGAACTCTCGGACTCAGTGTGGACACGAACTCCCGGTCTCAGCGTGGACTCGAACTCCCGGTCTCAGTGTGGACTCGAACTCCCGGTATCAGTGTGGACTTGAACTCCTGGTCTCAGTGTGGACTCGAACTCCTAGTCTCAGTGTGGACTCGAACTCCCGGTTTCAGTGTGGACTCGAACTCCTGGTCTCAGCGTGGACTCGAACTCCTGGTCTCAGCGTGGACTCAAACTCCTGGTCTCAGTGTGGACTCGAACACCCGGTCTCAGTGTGGACACAAATTCCTGGTCTCAGTATGGAGCCAAACTCCCGGTCTCAGCGCGAACTCGAACTCCCGGTCTCAGTGTGGACTTGAATTCCCGGTCTCAGCATGGACTCAAACTCCTGGTCTCAGTGTGGACTCGAACTCCCGGACTCAGTGTGGACTCGAAATCCTGGTCTCAGCGTGGACTCAAACTCCCGGTCTCAGTGTGGACTCGAATTCCTGGTTTCAGTGTCGACTGAACTCCTGGTCTCAGCATGGACTCGAACTCCTGGTCTCAGTGTGGATTCGAACTCCTGGTCTCAGCATGGACTCGAACTCCTGGTCTCAGTGTTGATTCGAACTCCTGGTCTCAGCATGGACTCAAACTTTCGGTCTCAGTGTGGACACGAACACCCGGTCTCAGCGTGGACACGAACTCCCTGTCTCAGTGTGGACTCAAACTCCCGGTCTCAGTGTGGACTCGAATTCCTGGTCTCAGTGTCGACTGAACTCCTGGTCTCAGCATGGACTCGAACTCCTGGTCTCAGTGTGGATTCGAACTCCTGGTCTCAGCATGGACTCGAACTCCTGGTCTCAGTGTTGATTCGAACTCCTGGTCTCAGCATGGACTCGAACTCTCGGTCTCAGTGTGGGCTCGAACTCCCGGTCTCAGTGTGGACTCGAAATCCCAGTCTCAGTGTGGACTCGAACTCCCGGTATCAGTGAGGACTCGAACTCGCCGTCTCAGCGTTGACACGAACTCCCGGTCTCAGTGTGGACTCGAACTCCCGGTCTCAGTGTGGACTCGAACTCCCGGTCTCAGAGTGGACTCGAACTCCCGGTCTCAGTGTGGACACGAACTCTCGGTCTCAGTGTGACTTGAACCCCCGGCATCAGCGAGTATTCGAAATCTCGGTCTCAGTGTGGACTCAAACTCCTGGTCTCAGTGTGGACGCGAACTCCCGGTTTCAGTGTGGACTCGAACTCCCGGTCTCAGTGTGGACTCGAACTCCCGGTCTCAGTGTGGACTCGAACTCTCGGTCTCAGTGTGGACTCGAACCCCCGGTATCAGTGAGGATTCGAAATCTCGGTCTCAGTGTGGACTCGAACTCCCGGTCTCAGTGTGGAGTCAAAGACACGGTCTCAGTGTGTACGCGAACCCCTGGACTCAGTGTGGACACGAACTTCCGGTCTCAGTGTGGACTCAAACTCTTGGTCTCAGTGTAGACTCAAACTCCCAGTATCAGTGTGTTGTCGAACTCCCGGTCTCAATGTGGACTCGAACTTCCGGTCTCAGTGTGGACTTGAACTCCTGGTCTCAGTGTGGATTCGAACTCCTGGTCTCAGCGTGGACTCGAACTCCCAGTCTCAGTGTGGACACGAACTCCCGGTCTCGGTTTGTGCCCGAACTCCCGGTCTCAGCGTGGACCCGCACTCCTGGTCTCAGTGTGTGCCCGAACTCCCGGTCTCAGTGGGGATTCGAAGTCCCAGTCTCAGTGTGGACTCAAACTCCTGGTCTCAGTGTGGACTCGAACTCCTGGTCTCAGTGTTGACTCAAACTCCTGGTCTCAATGTGGACTCGATTTCCCGGTCTCAGCATGTACTCGAATTCCCAGTCTCAGTGTGGACTCGAACTCCCGGTCTCAGTCTGGACACGAACTCCCGGTCTCGGTTTGTGCCCGAACTCCCGGTCTCAGCGTGGACCCGCACTCCTGGTCTCAGTGTGTGCCCGAACTCCCGGTCTCAGTGGGGATTCGAAGTCCCAGTCTCAGTGTGGACTCAAACTCCTGGTCTCAGTGTGGACTCGAACTCCTGGTCTCAGTGTAGACTCAAACTCCTGGTCTCAATGTGGACTCGATTTCCCGGTCTCAGCATGGACTCGAATTCCCAGTCTCAGTATGGAGCCAAACTCCCGGTCTCAGCGCGAACTCGAACTCCCGGTCTCAGTGTGGACTTGAATTCCCGGTCTCAGCATGGACTCAAACTCCTGGTCTCAGTGTGGACTCGAACTCCCGGACTCAGTGTGGACTCGAAATCCTGGCCTCAGCGTGGGCTCAAACTCCCGGTCTCAGTGTGGACTCGAATTCCTGGTCTCAGTGTGGATTCGAACTCCTGGTCTCAGCATGGACTCGAACTCCTGGTCTCAGTGTGGATTCGAACTCCTGGTCTCAGCATGGACTCGAACTCCTGGTCTCAGTGTTGATTCGAACTCCTGGTCTCAGCGTGGACTCAAACTTTCGGTCTCAGTGTGGACACGAACTCCTGGTCTCAGCGTGGACACGAACTCCCTGTCTCAGTGTGGACTCGAACTCCCGGTATCAGTGAGGACTCGAACTCTCAGTCTCAGTGTGGACTCGAACTCCCGGTCTCAGTGTGGACTCGAATTCCCAGTCTCAGTGTGGACTCGAACTCCCGGTATCAGTGAGGACTCGAACTCGCCGTCTCAGCGTTGACACGAACTCCCGGTCTCAGTGTGGACTCGAACTCCCGGTATCAGAGAGGACTCGAACTCTCGGTCTCAGTGTAGACTCGAATTCCCGGTCTCAGTGTGGACTCGAACTCCCGGTATCAGTGTGGACTCAAACTCCTGGTCGCAGTGTGGACTCAAACTCCCGGTCTCAGTGTGGACTCGAACTCCCGGTCTCAGTGTGGACTCGAACTCCCGGTCTCAGTGTGGACTCGAACTCTCGGTCTCAGTGTGACTTGAACCCCCGGTATCAGTGTGGACTCGAACTCTCGGTCTCAGTGTGGACTCAAACTCCTGGTCTCAGTGTGGACTCGAACTCCCGGTTTCAGTGTGGACTCGAACTCCCGGTCTCAGTGTGGACTCGAACTCCCGGTCTCAGTGTGGACTCGAACTCTCAGTCTCAGTGTGGACTCGAACCCCCGGTATCAGTGAGGATTCGAAATCTCGGTCTCAGTGTGGACTCGAACTCCCGGTCTCAGTGTGGAGTCGAAGACACGGTCTCAGTGTGTACGCGAACTCCTGGACTCAGTGTGGACACGAACTTCCGGTCTCAGTGTGGACTCAAACTCTTGGTCTCAGTGTAGACTCAAACTCCCAGTATCAGTGTGGTGTCGAACTCCCGGTCTCAATGTGGACTCGAACTTCCGGTCTCAGTGCGGACTCGAACTCCTGGTCTCAGTGTGGATTCGAACTCCTGGTCGCAGCGTGGACTCGAACTCCTGGCCTCAGTGTGGATTCGAACTCCTGGTCTCAGCGTGGACTCAAACTCCCGGTCTCAGTGTGGACTCGAATTCCTGGTCTCAGTGTGGACTCGAACTTGTGGTCTCAGCATGGACTCGAACTCCTGGTCTCAGTGTGGATTCGAACTCCTGGTCTCAGCGTGGATTCGAACTCCTGGTCTCAGTGTGGACACGAACACCCGGTCTCAGCGTGGACACGAGCACCCGGTCTCAGTGTGGACTCGAACTCCCGGTCTCAGTGTGGACTCGAACTTCCGGTCTCAGTGTGGACACGAACTCCCGGTCTCAGTGTGGACTCGAACTCCCAGTCTCAGTGTGGACTCAAACTCCTGGTCTCAGTGTGGACTCGAACTCCCGGTTTCAGTGTGGACTCGAACTCCCGGTCTCAGTGTGGACTCGAACTCCCGGTCTCAGTGTGGACTCGAACTCTCGGTCTCAGTGTGGACTCGAACCCCCGGTATCAGTGAGGATTCGAAATCTCGGTCTCAGTGTGGACTCGAACTCCCGGTCTCAGTGTGGAGTCGAAGACACGGTCTTAGTGAGGACGCCAACTCCTGGACTCAGTGTGGACACGAACTTCCGGTCTCAGTGTGGACTCAAACTCTTGGTCTCAGTGTAGACTCAAACTCCCAGTATCAGTGTGGTGTCGAACTCCCGGTCTCAATGTGGACTCGAACTTCCGGTCTCAGTGTGGACTCGAACTCCTGGTCTCAGTGTGGATTCGAACTCCTGGTCTCAGCGTGGACTCGAACTCCTGGCCTCAGTGTGGATTCGAACTCCTGGTCTCAGCGTGGACTCGAACTCTCGGTCTCAGAGTGGACACAAACTCCCGGTCTCAGTGTGGACTCGAACTTCCGGTCTCAGTGTGGACTCGAACTCCAGGTCTCAGTGTGGATTCGAACTCCTGGTCTCAGCGTGGACTCGAACTCCTGGTCTCAGTGTGGATTCGAACTCCTGGTCTCAGCGTGGACTCGAACTCTCGGTCTCAGTGTGGACACGAATTCCCGGTCTCAGTGTGGACACGAACTCCCGGTCTCGGTTTGTGCCCGAACTCCCGGTCTCAGCGTGGACCCGCACTCCTGGTCTCAGTGTGTGCCCGAACTCCCGGTCTCAGTGGGGATTCGAAGTCCCAGTCTCAGTGTGGACTCAAACTCCTGGTCTCAGTGTGGACTCGAACTCCTGGTCTCAGTGTAGACTCAAACCCCTGGTCTCAATGTGGACTCGATTTCCCGGTCTCAGCATGGACTCGAACTCCCGGTCTCAGTGTGGACTTGAACTCGCCGTCTCAGCGTAGACACAAACTCCCGGTCTCAGTGTAGACTCGGACTCCCGGTATCAGTGAGGACTCGTACTCCCGGTCTCAGTGTGGACTCGAACTCCCGGTATCAGTGAGGACTCGAACTCTCGGTCTCAGTGTGGACTCGAACTCCCGGTCTCAGTGTGGACTCGAACTCCCGGTATCAGTGAGGACTCGAACTCGCCGTCTCAGCGTTGACTCGAACTCCCGGTCTCAGTGTGGACTCGAACTCCCGGTCTCAGTGTGGACTCGATCTCCCTGTCTCAGTGAGGACTCGAACTCTCGGTCTCAGCGTGGACTCGAACTCCCGGTCTCAGTGTGGACTCGAACTCCCGGTCTCAGTGTGGACTCGAATTCCTGGTCTTAGTGTGGACTCGAACTCCTGGTCTCAGCGTGGACTCGAACTCCTGGTCTCAGTGTGGATTCGAACTCCTGGTCTCAGCGTGGACTCGAACTGCTGGTCTCAGTGTGGATTCGAACTCCTGGTCTCAGTATGGACACGAACTCCCGGTCTCAGTGTGGACTCAAACTCCTGGTCTCAGAGTGACTCGAACTCCCGGTCTCAGTGTAGACTCAAACTCCTGGTCTCAATGTGGACTCGAATTCCCGGTCTCAGCATGGACTCGAATTCCCGGTCTCAGTGTGGACACAAATTCGCGGTATCTGTGTGGACTCGAATTCCCGGTCTCAGTGTGGACTCGAACTCCCGGTATCAGTGAGGACTCGAACTCCCGGTCTCAGTGTGGACTCGAACTCCCGGTCTCAGTGTGGACTCGAACTCCCGGTGTCAGTGTGGACTCGAACTCACGGTATCAGTGAGGACTCGAACTCTTGGTCTCAGTGTGGACCCGAACTCCTGGTCACAATGTGGACTCGAACCCCCGGTATCAGTGAGGACTCGAAATCTCAGTCTCAGCGTGGACTCGAACTCCCAGTCTCAGTGTGGACTCAAACTCCTGGTCTCAGTGTGGACACGAACTCCCGGTCTCAGTGTGGACTCAAACTCCTGGTCTCAGTGTGGACTCGAACTCCTGGTCTCAGTGTAGACTCAAACTCCTGGTCTCAATGTGGACTCGATTTCCCGGTCTCAGCATGGACTCGAACTCTCAGTATCAGTGTGGAGTCAAACTCCCGGTCTCAGTGTGGACACAAACGCGCGGACTCAGTGTGGACCCGAACTCCCGGTCCCAATGTGGACTCGAGCACCCGGTCTCAGCGTGGACACAAACTCCCGGTCTCAGCGTGGACTCGAACTCCTGGTCTCAGCATGGACTCGAACTCCCGGTCTCAGTGTGGACCCGAACTCCCGGTCTCAATGTGGACTCGAGCACAAGGTCCCAGTGTGGACACAAACTTGCGGTCTCAGTGTGGACCCGAACTCCCGGTCTCAGAGTGGACTCGAACTCCCGGTCTCAGTGTGGACTTGAACTCGCCGTCTCAGCGTTGACACAAACTCCCGGTCTCAGTGTGGACTCGAACTCCTGGTCTCAGTGTGGACTCAAACTCCTGGTCTCAGTGTGGACTCGAACTCCTGGTCTCAGTGTAGACTCAAACTCCTGGTCTCAATGTGGACTCGATTTCCCGGTCTCAGCATGGACTCGAACTCTCAGTATCAGTGTGGAGTCAAACTCCCGGTCTCAGTGTGGACACAAACGCGCGGACTCAGTGTGGACCCGAACTCCCGGTCCCAATGTGGACTCGAGCACCCGGTCTCAGCGTGGACACAAACTCCCGGTCTCAGCGTGGACTCGAACTCCTGGTCTCAGTGTGGACCCGAACTCCCGGTCTCAGAGTGGACACAAACTCCCGGTCTCAGTGTGGACTCAAACTTCCGGTCTCAGTGTGGACTCGAACTCCAGGTCTCAGTGTGGATTCGAACTCCTGGTCTCAGCGTGGACTCGAACTCCTGGTCTCAGTGTGGATTCGAACTCCTGGTCTCAGCGTGGACTCGAACTCTCGGTCTCAGTGTGGACACGAATTCCCGGTCTCAGTGTGGACACGAACTCCCGGTCTCGGTTTGTGCCCGAACTCCCGGTCTCAGCGTGGACCCGCACTCCTGGTCTCAGTGTGTGCCCGAACTCCCGGTCTCAGTGGGGATTCGAAGTCCCAGTCTCAGTGTGGACTCAAACTCCTGGTCTCAGTGTGGACTCGAACTCCTGGTCTCAGTGTAGACTCAAACTCCTGGTCTCAATGTGGACTCGATTTCCCGGTCTCAGCATGGACTCGAACTCCCGGTCTCAGTGTGGACTTGAACTCGCCGTCTCAGCGTAGACACAAACTCCCGGTCTCAGTGTAGACTCGGACTCCCGGTATCAGTGAGGACTCGTACTCCCGGTCTCAGTGTGGACTCGAACTCCCGGTATCAGTGAGGACTCGAACTCTCGGTCTCAGTGTGGACTCGAACTCCCGGTCTCAGTGTGGACTCGAACTCCCGGTATCAGTGAGGACTCGAACTCGCCGTCTCAGCGTTGACTCGAACTCCCGGTCTCAGTGTGGACTCGAACTCCCGGTCTCAGTGTGGACTCGATCTCCCTGTCTCAGTGAGGACTCGAACTCTCGGTCTCAGCGTGGACTCGAACTCCCGGTCTCAGTGTGGACTCGAACTCCCGGTCTCAGTGTGGACTCGAATTCCTGGTCTTAGTGTGGACTCGAACTCCTGGTCTCAGCGTGGACTCGAACTCCTGGTCTCAGTGTGGATTCGAACTCCTGGTCTCAGCGTGGACTCGAACTGCTGGTCTCAGTGTGGATTCGAACTCCTGGTCTCAGTATGGACACGAACTCCCGGTCTCAGTGTGGACTCAAACTCCTGGTCTCAGAGTGACTCGAACTCCCGGTCTCAGTGTAGACTCAAACTCCTGGTCTCAATGTGGACTCGAATTCCCGGTCTCAGCATGGACTCGAATTCCCGGTCTCAGTGTGGACACAAATTCGCGGTATCTGTGTGGACTCGAATTCCCGGTCTCAGTGTGGACTCGAACTCCCGGTATCAGTGAGGACTCGAACTCCCGGTCTCAGTGTGGACTCGAACTCCCGGTCTCAGTGTGGACTCGAACTCCCGGTGTCAGTGTGGACTCGAACTCACGGTATCAGTGAGGACTCGAACTCTTGGTCTCAGTGTGGACCCGAACTCCTGGTCACAATGTGGACTCGAACCCCCGGTATCAGTGAGGACTCGAAATCTCAGTCTCAGTGTGGACTCGAACTCCCGGTCTCAGTGTAGACTCAAACTCCTGGTCTCAGTGTGGACTCGAACACCTGGTCTCAGTGTGGACTCGTACTCCTAGTCTCAGTGTGGACTCGAACACCTGCTCTCAGTGTGGACACGAACTCACGTTCTCAGTGTGGAGTCGAACTCCCGGTCTCAGTGGGGACTCGAAATCTCGGTCTCAGTGTGGACTCGAACTCCAGGTCTCAGTGTGGACTCAAACTCCTGGTCTCAGCGTGGACTCAAACTCCTGGTCTCAGCGTGGACTCGAACTCCCGGTATCAGTGTGGACTCGAACTCCCGGTCTCGTGTGGACCCGAACGCCCGGTCTCAGTGTGGACCCGAATTCTCGGTTTCAGTGTGGACACGAACACCCGGTCTCAGCGTGAACTTGAAATCCCGGTCTCAGCATGGACTCGAACTCCCGGTCTCAGTGTGGACCCGAACTCCCGGTCTCAGCATGGACTCGAACTCCTGGTCTCAGCATGGACTCGAACTCCTGGTCTCAGCATGGACTCGAACTCCCGGTCTCAGCATGGACTCGAACTCCTGGTCTCAGCATGGACTCGAACAACCGGTCTCAGTGTTGACTCAAACTCCCGGTCTCAGTGTGGACACAGACTCCTGGTCTCAGTGTGGACCCGAACTGCCGGTCTCAGTGTTGACTCAAACTCCTGGTCTCAGTGTGGAGCCGAACTCCCGGTCTCAGTGTGGAGTCGAACACGCAGTCTCAGTGTGGACATGAACTCCCGGTTTCAGTGAGGACTCGAACTCCCGGTCTCAGTGTGAACGCGAACTCCCGGTCTCAGTGTGGACTCAAACTCCGGTCTCAGTGTGGACGCGAACTCCCGGTCTCAGTGTGGAGTCGAAGACACGGTCTCAGTGTGGACGCGAACTCCCGGTCTCAGTGTGGACTCGAACTCTATGTCTCAGTGTGGACTCGAACACCTGGTCTCAGTGTGGCCACGAACTCCCGGTCTCAATGTGGACTCGAACACCCGGTCTCAGTGTGGACTTGAACTCTCGGTCTCAGTGTGGACTCGAACTCCCGGTCTCAGCGTGGACCCGAACTCCTGGTCTCAGTGTGGATTCGAATTCCCGGGATCAGTGAGGACTCGAACTCCCGGTCTCAGAGTGGACTCGAACTCCCGGTCTCAGTGTGGACTCGAACTCCCGGTCTCAGTGTGGACTCGCACTCCCGGTATCAGTGAGGACTCGAACTCTTGGTCTCAGTGTGGACCCGAACGCCTGGTCACAATGTGGACTCGAACCCCCGGTATCAGTGAGGACTCGAAATCTCGGTCTCAGTGTGGACTCGAACTCCCGGTCTCAGTGTAGACTCAAACTCCTGGTCTCAGTGTGGACTCGAACACCTGGTCTCAGTGTGGACTCGTACTCCTAGTCTCAGTGTGGACTCGAACAACTGGTCTCAGTGTGGACACGAACTCCCGGTCTCAGTGTGGAGTCGAACTCCCGGTCTCAGTGGGGACTCGAAATCTCGGTCTCAGTGTAGACTCGAACTCCAGGTCTCAGTGTGGACTCAAAATCCTGGTCTCAGCGTAGACTCGAACTCCCGGTATCAGTGTGGACTCGAATTCGCGGTCTCAGCGTGGACCCGAACTCCTGGCCTCAGTGTGGACTGGAACTCCAGGTCTCAGTGTGGACCCGAACTTCCGGTATCAGTGAGGACTCGAACTCTCGGTCTCAGTCTGGACTCGAACTCCCGGTCTCAGTGTAGACTCAAATTCCTGGTCTCAGCGTGGACTCGAACTCCCGGGCTCAGTGGAGACTCAAACTCCTGATCTCAATGTGGACTCGAACTCCCGGTCTCAGCATGGAATCGAACTCCTGGTCTCAGCGTGGGCTCGAACACCCGGTCTCAGTGTGGACTCGAACTCCTGGTCTCAGCATGGGCTCGAACTCCTGGTCTCAGTGTGGACTCGAACCCCTGGTCTCAGTGTGGACTTGAACTCCTGGTCTCAGGGTGGACTCGAACTCCCGGTCTCAGTGTAGACTCAAACTCCTGGTGTCAGTGTGGAGTCGAACTCCCGGTCTCATCGTGGACTCGAACTCCCGGTCTCAGTGTGGACACGAACACCTGGACTCAGTGTGGACTCGAAATCCTGGTCTCAGTGTGGACTCGAACTCCCGGTCTCAGTGTGGACCCGAACTCCCGGTATCAGTGAGGACTCGAATTCTCGGTCTCAGTGTGGACCCGAACTCCTGGTCTCAGTGTGGAATCGAACTCCTGGTCTCAGTGTGGACCCGAACTCCCGGTATCAGTGAGGACTCGAAATCTCGGTCTCAGTGTGGACTCGAACTCCCGGACTCAGTGTAGACTCAAACTCCTGGTCTCAGCGTGGACTCGAACTCCCGGTCTCAGTGTGGACTCGAACTCCCGGTCTCAGTGTGGACTCGAACTCCCGGTATCAGTGAGGACTCGAATTCTCGGTCTCAGTCTGGACTCGAACTCCCGGTCTCAGTGTAGACTCAAACTCCTGGTCTCAGCGTGGACTCGAACTCCCGGTCTCAGTGTGGACTCGAACTCCCGGTATCAGTGAGGACTCAAATTCCCGGTCTCAGCGTGGACCCGTACTCCTGGTCTCAGTGTGGACTAGAACTCTAGGTCTCAGTGTAGACTCAAGCTCCTGGTCTCAATGTGGACTCGAACTCCCGGTCTCAGCATGGAATCGAATTCCTGGTCTCAGCGTGGAATCGAACTCCAGGTCTCAGCGTGGACTCGAACACCCGGTCTCAGTGGAGACTCAAACTCCTGGTCTCAATGTGGACTCGAACTCCCGGTCTCAGTGTGGACTCGAACTCCAGGTCTCAGTGTGGAGCCGAACTCCCGGTCTCAATGTGGATTTGAACTCTCGGTCTCAGTGTGGACCCGAACTCCTGGTCACAATGTGGACTCGAACCCCCGGACTCAGTGTGGACTCGAATTCCCGGTCTCAGTGTGGACTCAAACTCCTGGTCTCAGAGTGGACTCGAACTCCCGGTCTCAGTGTAGATTCAAACTCCTGGTCTCAATGTGGACTAGAATTCCCGGTCTCAGCATGGACTCGAACTCCCAGTATCAGTGTGGAGTCGAACTCCCGGTCTCAGTGTGGACACAAACTCGCGGTCTCAGTGTGGACTCGAATTCCCAGTCTCAGTGTGGACTCGAATTCCCGGTATCAGTGAGGACTCGAACTCTCGGTCTCATTGTGGACACGAACTCCCGGTCTCAGTGTGGACTCGAACTCCCGGTATCAGTGAGGACTCGAACTCTCGGTCTCAGGGTGGACCCGAACTCCTGGTCACAATGTGGACTCAAACCCCCGGTATCAGTGAGGACTCGAAATCTCGGTCTCAGTGTGGACTCGAACTCCCGGTCTCAGTGTAGACTCAAACTCCTGGTCTCAGCGTGGACTCGAACTCCCGGTCTCAGTGTGGACTCGAACTCCCGGTCTCAGTGTGGACTCGATCTCCCTGTCTCAGTGAGGACTCGAACTCTCGGTCTCAGTGTGGACTCGAACTCCCGGTCTCAGTGTGGACTCGAACTCCCGGTCTCAGTGTGGACTCGAATTCCTGGTCTCAGTGTGGACTCGAACCCCTGGTCTCAGCGTGGACTCGAACTCCTGGTCTCAGTGTGGACTCGAACTCCCGGTCTCAGTGTGGACTCGATCTCCCTGTCTCAGTGTGGACTCAAACTCCTGGTCTCAGTGTGGACTCGAACTCCCGGTTTCAGTGTGGACTCGAACTCCCGGTCTCAGTGTGGACTCGAACTCCCGGTCTCAGTGTGGACTCGAACTCTCGGTCTCAGTGTGGACTCGAACCCCCGGTATCAGTGAGGATTCGAAATCTCGGTCTCAGTGTGGACTCGAACTCCCGGTCTCAGTGTGGAGTCGAAGACACGGTCTCAGTGTGGACGCGAACTCCTGGACTCAGTGTGGACACGAACTTCCGGTCTCAGTGTGGACTCAAACTCTTGGTCTCAGTGTAGATTCAAACTCCCAGTATCAGTGTGGTGTCGAACTCCCGGTCTCAATGTGGACTCGAACTTCCGGTCTCAGTGTGGACTCGAACTCCTGGTCTCAGTGTGGATTCAAACTCCTGGTCTCAGCGTGGACTCGAACTCCTGGCCTCAGTGTGGATTCGAACTCCTGGTCTCAGCGTGGACTCGAACTCTCGGTCTCAGTGTGGACACGAATACCCGGTCTCAGTGTGGACATGAACCCCCGGTCTCAGTGTGTGCCCGAACTCCCGGTCTCAGCGTGGACCCGCACTCCTGGTCTCAGTTTGTGCCCGAACTCCCGGTCTCAGTGGGGATTCGAAGTCCCAGTCTCAGTGTGGACTCAAACTCCTGGTCTCAGTGTGGACACGAACTCCCGGTCTCAGTGTGGACTCAAACCCCTGGTCTCAGTGTGGACTCGAACTCCTGGTCTCAGTGTAGACTCAAACTCCTGGTCTCAATGTGGACTCGATTTCCCGGTCTCAGCATGGACTCGAACTCTCAGTATCAGTGTGGAGTCAAACTCCCGGTCTCAGTGTGGACACAAACGCGCGGACTCAGTGTGGACCCGAACTCCCGGTCCCAATGTGGACTCGAGCACCCGGTCTCAGCGTGGACACAAAATCCCGGTCTCAGCGTGGACTCGAACTCCTGGTCTCAGCATGGACTCGAACTCCCGGTCTCAGTGTGGACCCGAACTCCCGGTCTCAATGTGGACTCGAGCACAAGGTCTCAGTGTGGACACAAACTCGCGGTCTCCGTGTGGACCCGAACTCCCGGTCTCAGAGTGGACTCGAACTCCCGGTCTCAGTGTGGACTTGAACTCGCCGTCTCAGCGTTGACACAAACTCCCGGTCTCAGTGTGGACTCGAACTCCCGGTATCAGTGAGGACTCGAACTCTCGGACTCAGTGTGGACACGAACTCCCGGTCTCAGCGTGGACTCGAACTCCCGGTCTCAGTGTGGACTCGAACTCCCGGTATCAGTGTGGACTTGAACTCCTGGTCTCAGTGTGGACTCGAACTCCTGGTCTCAGTGTGGACTCGAACTCCCGGTTTCAGTGTGGACTCGAACTCCTGGTCTCAGCGTGGACTCGAACTCCTGGTCTCAGCGTGGACTCGAACTCCTGGTCTCAGTGTGGACTCGAACACCCGGTCTCAGTGTGGACACAAATTCCTGGTCTCAGTATGGAGCCAAACTCCCGGTCTCAGCGCGAACTCGAACTCCCGGTCTCAGTGTGGACTTGAATTCCCGGTCTCAGCATGGACTCAAACTCCTGGTCTCAGTGTGGACTCGAACTCCCGGACTCAGTGTGGACTCGAAATCCTGGTCTCAGCGTGGACTCAAACTCCCGGTCTCAGTGTGGACTCGAATTCCTGGTTTCAGTGTCGACTGAACTCCTGGTCTCAGCATGGACTCGAACTCCTGGTCTCAGTGTGGATTCGAACTCCTGGTCTCAGCATGGACTCGAACTCCTGGTCTCAGTGTTGATTCGAACTCCTGGTCTCAGCATGGACTCGAACTCTCGGTCTCAGTGTGGGCTCGAACTCCCGGTCTCAGTGTGGACTCGAATTCCCAGTCTCAGTGTGGACTCGAACTCCCGGTATCAGTGAGGACTCGAACTCGCCGTCTCAGCGTTGACACGAACTCCCGGTCTCAGTGTGGACTCGAACTCCCGGTCTCAGTGTGGACTCGAACTCCCGGTCTCAGTGTGGACTCGAACTCCCGGTCTCAGTGTGGACACGAACTCTCGGTCTCAGTGTGACTTGAACCCCCGGCATCAGCGAGTATTCGAATTCTCGGTCTCAGTGTGGACTCAAACTCCTGGTCTCAGTGTGGACGCGAACTCCCGGTTTCAGTGTGGACTCGAACTCCCGGTCTCAGTGTGGACTCGAACTCCCGGTCTCAGTGTGGAGTCGAAGACACGGTCCCAGTGTGTACGCGAACTCCTGGACTCAGTGTGGACACGAACTTCCGGTCTCAGTGTGGACTCAAACTCTTGGTCTCAGTGTAGACTCAAACTCCCAGTATCAGTGTGTTGTCGAACTCCCGGTCTCAATGTGGACTCGAACTTCCGGTCTCAGTGTGGACTTGAACTCCTGGTCTCAGTGTGGATTCGAACTCCTGGTCTCAGCGTGGACTCGAACTCCCAGTCTCAGTGTGGACACGAACTCCCGGTCTCGGTTTGTGCCCGAACTCCCGGTCTCAGCGTGGACCCGCACTCCTGGTCTCAGTGTGTGCCCGAACTCCCGGTCTCAGTGGGGATTCGAAGTCCCAGTCTCAGTGTGGACTCAAACTCCTGGTCTCAGTGTGGACTCGAACTCCTGGTCTCAGTGTAGACTCAAACTCCTGGTCTCAATGTGGACTCGATTTCCCGGTCTCAGCATGGACTCGAATTCCCAGTCTCAGTGTGGACTCGAACTCCCGGTCTCAGTCTGGACACGAACTCCCGGTCTCGGTTTGTGCCCGAACTCCCGGTCTCAGCGTGGACCCGCACTCCTGGTCTCAGTGTGTGCCCGAACTCCCGGTCTCAGTGGGGATTCGAAGTCCCAGTCTCAGTGTGGACTCAAACTCCTGGTCTCAGTGTGGACTCGAACTCCTGGTCTCAGTGTAGACTCAAACTCCTGGTCTCAATGTGGACTCGATTTCCCGGTCTCAGCATGGACTCGAATTCCCAGTCTCAGTATGGAGCCAAACTCCCGGTCTCAGCGCGAACTCGAACTCCCGGTCTCAGTGTGGACTTGAATTCCCGGTCTCAGCATGGACTCAAACTCCTGGTCTCAGTGTGGACTCGAACCCCCGGACTCAGTGTGGACTCGAAATCCTGGCCTCAGCGTGGGCTCAAACTCCCGGTCTCAGTGTGGACTCGAATTCCTGGTCTCAGTGTGGATTCGAACTCCTGGTCTCAGCATGGACTCGAACTCCTGGTCTCAGTGTGGATTCGAACTCCTGGTCTCAGCATGGACTCGAACTCCTGGTCTCAGTGTTGATTCGAACTCCTGGTCTCAGCGTGGACTCAAACTTTCGGTCTCAGTGTGGACACGAACTCCTGGTCTCAGCGTGGACACGAACTCCCTGTCTCAGTGTGGACACGAACGCCCGGTATCAGAGAGGACTCGAACTCTCGGTCTCAGTGTGGACTCGAACTCCCGGTCTCAGTGTGGACTCGAATTCCCAGTCTCAGTGTGGACTCGAACTCCCGGTATCAGTGAGGACTCGAACTCGCCGTCTCAGCGTTGACACGAACTCCCGGTCTCAGTGTGGACTCGAACTCCCGGTATCAGAGAGGACTCGAACTCTCGGTCTCAGTGTAGACTCGAATTCCCGGTCTCAGTGTGGACTCGAACTCCCGGTATCAGTGTGGACTCAAACTCCTGGTCGCAGTGTGGACTCAAACTCCCGGTCTCAGTGTGGACTCGAACTCCCGGTCTCAGTGTGGACTCGAACTCCCGGTCTCAGTGTGGACTCGAACTCTCGGTCTCAGTGTGACTTGAACCCCCGGTATCAGTGTGGACTCGAACTCTCGGTCTCAGTGTGGACTCAAACTCCTGGTCTCAGTGTGGACTCGAACTCCCGGTTTCAGTGTGGACTCGAACTCCCGGTCTCAGTGTGGACTCGAACTCCCGGTCTCAGTGTGGACTCGAACTCTCAGTCTCAGTGTGGACTCGAACCCCCGGTATCAGTGAGGATTCGAAATCTCGGTCTCAGTGTGGACTCGAACTCCCGGTCTCAGTGTGGAGTCGAAGACACGGTCTCAGTGTGTACGCGAACTCCTGGACTCAGTGTGGACACGAACTTCCGGTCTCAGTGTGGACTCAAACTCTTGGTCTCAGTGTAGACTCAAACTCCCAGTATCAGTGTGGTGTCGAACTCCCGGTCTCAATGTGGACTCGAACTTCCGGTCTCAGTGCGGACTCGAACTCCTGGTCTCAGTGTGGATTCGAACTCCAGGTCGCAGCGTGGACTCGAACTCCTGGCCTCAGTGTGGATTCGAACTCCTGGTCTCAGCGTGGACTCAAACTCCCGGTCTCAGTGTGGACTCGAATTCCTGGTCTCAGTGTGGACTCGAACTTGTGGTCTCAGCATGGACTCGAACTCCTGGTCTCAGTGTGGATTCGAACTCCTGGTCTCAGCGTGGATTCGAACTCCTGGTCTCAGTGTGGACACGAACACCCGGTCTCAGCGTGGACACGAGCACCCGGTCTCAGTGTGGACTCGAACTCCCGGTCTCAGTGTGGACTCGAACTTCCGGTCTCAGTGTGGACACGAACTCCCGGTCTCAGTGTGGACTCGAACTCCCAGTCTCAGTGTGGACTCAAACTCCTGGTCTCAGTGTGGACTCGAACTCCCGGTTTCAGTGTGGACTCGAACTCCCGGTCTCAGTGTGGACTCGAACTCCCGGTCTCAGTGTGGACTCGAACTCTCGGTCTCAGTGTGGACTCGAACCCCCGGTATCAGTGAGGATTCGAAATCTCGGTCTCAGTGTGGACTCGAACTCCCGGTCTCAGTGTGGAGTCGAAGACACGGTCTTAGTGAGGACGCCAACTCCTGGACTCAGTGTGGACACGAACTTCCGGTCTCAGTGTGGACTCAAACTCTTGGTCTCAGTGTAGACTCAAACTCCCAGTATCAGTGTGGTGTCGAACTCCCGGTCTCAATGTGGACTCGAACTTCCGGTCTCAGTGTGGACTCGAACTCCTGGTCTCAGTGTGGATTCGAACTCCTGGTCTCAGCGTGGACTCGAACTCCTGGCCTCAGTGTGGATTCGAACTCCTGGTCTCAGCGTGGACTCGAACTCTCGGTCTCAGTGTGGACACGAATTCCCGGTCTCAGAGTGGGCACGAACCCCCGGTCTCAGTGTGTGCCCGAACTCCCGGTCTCAGCGTGGACCCGCACTCCTGGTCTCAGTGTGTGCCCGAACTCCCGGTCTCAGTGGGGATTCGAAGTCCCAGTCTCAGTGTGGACTCAAACTCCTGGTCTCAGTGTGGACACGAACTCCCGGTCTCAGTGTGGACTCAAACTCCTGGTCTCAGTGTGGACTCGAACTCCTGGTCTCAGTGTAGACTCAAACTCCTGGTCTCAATGTGGACTCGATTTCCCGGTCTCAGCATGGACTCGAACTCCCAGTATCAGTGTGGAGTCGAACTCCCGGTCTCAGTGTGGACACAAACACGCGGTCTCAGTGTGGACCCGAACTCCCGGTCCCAATGTGGACTCGAGCACCCGGTCTCAGCGTGGACACAAACTCCCGGTCTCAGCGTGGACTCGAACTCCTGGTCTCAGCATGGACTCGAACTCCCGGTCTCAGTTTGGACTCGAACTCCCGGTCTCAATGTGGACTCGAGCACAAGGTCTCAGTGTGGACACAAACTCGCGGTCTCAGTGTGGACCCGAACTCCCGGTCTCAGAGTGGACTTGAACTCCCGGTCTCAGTGTGGACTTGAACTCGCCGTCTCAGCGTTGACACAAACTCCCGGTTTCAGTGTGGACTCGAACTCCCAGTATCAGTGAGGACTCGAACTCTCGGTCTCAATGTGGACACGAACTCCCGGTCTCAGCATGGACTCGAACTCCCGGTCTCAGTGTGGACTCGAACTCCCGGTATCAGTGTGGACTCGAACTCCTGGTCTCAGTGTGGACTCGAACTCCTGGTCTCAGTGTGGACTCGAACTCCCGGTTTCAGTGTGGACTCGAACTCCTGGTCTCAGCGTGGACTCGAACTCCTGGTCTCAGCGTGGACTCGAACTCCTGGTCTCAGTGTGGACTCGAACACCCGGTCTCAGTGTGGACTCGAAATCCTGGTCTCAGCGTGGACTCAAACTCCCGGTCTCAGCGTGGACTCGAATTCCTGGTCTCAGTGTCGACTGAACTCCTGGTCTCAGCATGGACTCGAACTCCTGGTCTCAGTATGGAGCCAAACTCCCGGTCTCAGCGCGAACTCGAACTCCCGGTCTCAGTGTGGACTTGAATTCCCGGTCTCAGCATGGACTCAAACTCCTGGTCTCAGTGTGGACTCGAACTCCCGGACTCAGTGTGGACTCGAAATCCTGGTCTCAGCGTGGACTCAAACTCCCGGTCTCAGTGTGGACTCGAATTCCTGGTCGCAGTGTCGACTGAACTCCTGGTCTCAGCATGGACTCGAACTCCTGGTCTCAGTGTGGATTCGAACTCCTGGTCTCAGCATGGACTCGAACTCCTGGTCTCAGTGTTGATTCGAACTCCTGGTCTCAGCATGGACTCAAACTTTCGGTCTCAGTGTGGACACGAACACCCGGTCTCAGTGTGGACATGAACACCCGGTCTCAGTGTGGACACGAACTCCCTGTCTCAGTGTGGACACGAACTCCCGGTATCAGAGAGGACTCGAACTCCCAGTCTCTGTGTGGACTCAAACTCCCGGTCTCAGTGTGGACTCGAACTCCCAGTCTCAGTGTGGACTCGATTTCCCGGTCTCAGCATGGACTCGAACTCCCGGTCTCAGTGTGGACTCGAACTCCCGGTATCAGTGTGGACTCGAACTGCCGGTCTCAGTGTGGACTCGAACTCCCGGTATCAGTGAGGACTCGAACTCTCGGTCTCAGTGTGGACTCGAACTCCCGGTCTCAGTGTGGACTCGAACTCCCGGTATCAGTGAGGACTCGAACTCTCGGTCTCAGTGTGGACTCGAACCCCCGGTATCAGTGAGGACTCGAACTCCTGGTCTCAGTGTAGACTCAAACTCCTGGTCTCAATGTGGACTCGATTTCCCGGTCTCAGCATGGACTCGAACTCCCAGTATCAGTGTGGAGTCGAACTCCCGGTCTCAGTGTGGACACAAACACGCGGTCTCAGTGTGGACCCGAACTCCCGGTCCCAATGTGGACTCGAGCACCCGGTCTCAGCGTGGACACAAACTCCCGGTCTCAGCGTGGACTCGAACTCCTGGTCTCAGCATGGACTCGAACTCCCGGTCTCAGTTTGGACTCGAACTCCCGGTCTCAATGTGGACTCGAGCACAAGGTCTCAGTGTGGACACAAACTCGCGGTCTCAGTGTGGACCCGAACTCCCGGTCTCAGAGTGGACTTGAACTCCCGGTCTCAGTGTGGACTTGAACTCGCCGTCTCAGCGTTGACACAAACTCCCGGTTTCAGTGTGGACTCGAACTCCCAGTATCAGTGAGGACTCGAACTCTCGGTCTCAATGTGGACACGAACTCCCGGTCTCAGCATGGACTCGAACTCCCGGTCTCAGTGTGGACTCGAACTCCCGGTATCAGTGTGGACTCGAACTCCTGGTCTCAGTGTGGACTCGAACTCCTGGTCTCAGTGTGGACTCGAACTCCCGGTTTCAGTGTGGACTCGAACTCCTGGTCTCAGCGTGGACTCGAACTCCTGGTCTCAGCGTGGACTCGAACTCCTGGTCTCAGTGTGGACTCGAACACCCGGTCTCAGTGTGGACTCGAAATCCTGGTCTCAGCGTGGACTCAAACTCCCGGTCTCAGCGTGGACTCGAATTCCTGGTCTCAGTGTCGACTGAACTCCTGGTCTCAGCATGGACTCGAACTCCTGGTCTCAGTATGGAGCCAAACTCCCGGTCTCAGCGCGAACTCGAACTCCCGGTCTCAGTGTGGACTTGAATTCCCGGTCTCAGCATGGACTCAAACTCCTGGTCTCAGTGTGGACTCGAACTCCCGGACTCAGTGTGGACTCGAAATCCTGGTCTCAGCGTGGACTCAAACTCCCGGTCTCAGTGTGGACTCGAATTCCTGGTCGCAGTGTCGACTGAACTCCTGGTCTCAGCATGGACTCGAACTCCTGGTCTCAGTGTGGATTCGAACTCCTGGTCTCAGCATGGACTCGAACTCCTGGTCTCAGTGTTGATTCGAACTCCTGGTCTCAGCATGGACTCAAACTTTCGGTCTCAGTGTGGACACGAACACCCGGTCTCAGTGTGGACATGAACACCCGGTCTCAGTGTGGACACGAACTCCCTGTCTCAGTGTGGACACGAACTCCCGGTATCAGAGAGGACTCGAACTCCCAGTCTCTGTGTGGACTCAAACTCCCGGTCTCAGTGTGGACTCGAACTCCCAGTCTCAGTGTGGACTCGATTTCCCGGTCTCAGCATGGACTCGAACTCCCGGTCTCAGTGTGGACTCGAACTCCCGGTATCAGTGTGGACTCGAACTGCCGGTCTCAGTGTGGACTCGAACTCCCGGTATCAGTGAGGACTCGAACTCTCGGTCTCAGTGTGGACTCGAACTCCCGGTCTCAGTGTGGACTCGAACTCCCGGTATCAGTGAGGACTCGAACTCTCGGTCTCAGTGTGGACTCGAACCCCCGGTATCAGTGAGGACTCGAACTCTCGGTCTCAGTGTGGACTCGAACTCCCGGTCTCAGTGTGGACTCGAACTCCCGGTATCAGTGAGGACTCGAACTCTCGGTCTCAGTGTGGACTCGAACTCCCGGTCTCAGTGTGGACTCGAACTCCCGGTATCAGTGAGGACTCGAACTCTCGGTCTCAGTGTGGACTCGAACCCCCGGTATCAGTGAGGACTCGAACTCTCGGTCTCAGTGTGGACTCGAACTCCCGGTCTCAGTGTGGACTCGAACTCCCGGTATCAGTGAGGACTCGAACTCTCGGTCTCAGTGTGGACGCGAACTCCTGGTCTCAGTGTCGAGTCGAAGACACGGTCTCAGTGTGGACGCGAACTCCTGGTCTCAGTGTGGACACGAACTCCCAGTCTCAGCGTGGACTCGAACTCCCGGTCTCAGTGTGGACTCGAACTCCCGGTATCAGTGTGGACCCGAACTCCTGGTCTCAGTGTGGACTCGAGCACCTGGTCTCAGTGTGGACACGAACTCCCGGTCTCAATGTGGACTCGAACACCCGGTCTCAGTGTGGACTTGAACTCTCGGTCTCAGTGTGGGCTCTAACACCTGGTCTCAGTGTGGACTCGAACTCCTGGTCTCAGTATGGACTCGTACTCCTAGTCTCAGTGTGGACTCGAACACCTGGTCTCAGTGTGGACTCGAACTCCAGGTCTCAGTGTGGACTCAAACTCCTGGTCTCTGCGTGGACTCGAACTCCCGGTATCAGTGTGGACTCGAACTCCCGGTCTCAGTGTGGACTCGAACTCACGGTATCAGTGAGGACTCGAATTCGCGGTCTCAGCGTGGACCCGAACTCCTGGTCTCAGTGTGGACTGGAACTCCAGGTCTCAGTGTGGACCCGAACTCCCGGTATCAGTGAGGACTCGAACTCTCGGTCTCAGTCTGGACTCGAACTCCCGGTCTCAGTGTGGACTCGAACTCCCGATATCAGTGAGGACTCAAATTCTCGGTCTCAGCGTGGACCCGTACTCCTGGTCTCAGTGTGGACTCGAACTCCAGGTCTCAGTGTATACTCGAGCTCCTGGTCTCAATGTGGACTCGAACTCCCGATCTAAGCATGGAATCGAACTCCAGGTCTCAGCGTGGACTCGAACACCCGGTCTCAGTGGAGACCCAAACTCCTGGTCTCAATGTGGACTCGAACTCCCGGTCTCAGGAAGGAATCGAACTCCTGGTCTCAGCGTGGGCTCAAACACCCGGTATCAGTGTGGACCCGAACTCCTGGTCTCAGCGTGGACTCGAACTCCTGGTCTCAGTGTGGACTCGAACCCCTGGTCTCAGTGTGGACTTGAACTTCTGGTCTCAGCGTGGACTCGAACTCCCGGTCTCAGTGTAGACTCGAACTCCCGGTCTCAGTGTGGACTCGAACTCCCGGTATCAGTGAGGAATCGAATTCTCGGTCTCAGCGTGGACCCGAACTCCTGGTCTCAGTGTGGACTCGAACTCCAGGTCTCAGTGTGGACTCGAACTCCCGGTCTCAGTGTGGACTCGAACTCCCGGTATCAGTGAGGAATCGAATTCTCGGTCTCAGCGTGGACCCGAACTCCTGGTCTCAGTGTGGACTCGAACTCCAGGTCTCAGTGTGGACTCGAACTCCCGGTCTCAGTGTGGACTCGAACTCCCGGTATCAGTGAGGAATCGAATTCTCGGTCTCAGCGTGGACCCGAACTCCTGGTCTCAGTGTGGACTCGAACTCCAGGTCTCAGTGTGGACTCGAACTCCCGGTCACAGTGTGGACTCGAACTCCCGGTATCAGTGAGGAATCGAATTCTCGGTCTCAGCGTGGACCCGAACTCCTGGTCTCTTTGTGGACTCGAACTCCTGGTCTCAGTGTGGACTCGAACTCCCGGTCTCATCGGGGACTCGAACTCCCGGTCTCAGTGTGGACTCGAACACCTGGACTCAGTGTGGACTCGAAATCCTGGTCTCAGTGTGGACTCGAACTCCAGGTCTCAGTGTGGACTCGAACTCCCGGTATCAGTGAGGACTCGAATTCTCGGTCTCAGTCTGGACTCGAACTCCCGGTCTCAGTGTAGTCTCAAACTCCTGGTCTCAGCGTGGACTCGAACTCCCAGTATCAGTGTGGACTCGAACTCCCGGTCTCAGTGTGGACTCGAACTCCCGGTATCAGTGAGGACTCGAATTCTCGGTCTCAGTCTGGACTCGAATTCTCGGTCTCAGTGTGGACTCAAACTCCTGGTCTCAGCGTGGACTCGAACTCCCGGTATCAGTGTGGACTCGAACTCCCGGTCTCAGTGTGGACTCGAACTCCCGGTATCAGTGAGGACTCAAATTCTCGGTCTCAGCGTGGACCCATACTCCTGGTCTCAGTGTGGCCTCGAACTCCAGGTCTCAGTGTAGACTCAAGCTCCTGGGGTCAATGTGGACTCGAACTCCCGGTCTCAGCATGGAATCGAACTCCTGGTCTCAGCGTGGAATCGAACTCCTGGGCTCAGCGTGGACTCGAACACCCGGTCTCAGTGGAGACTCAAGCTCCTGGTCTCAATGTGGACTCAAACTCCCGGTCTCAGCATGGAATCGAACTCCTGGTCTCAGCGTGGGCTCGAACTCCTGGTCTCAGTGTGGACTCGAACTCCTGGTCTCAGTGTGGACTTGAACTCCCAGTCTCAGTGTGGACTCGAACTCCCGGTCTCAGTGTAGACTCAAACTCCTGGTCTCAGTGTGGACTTGAATTCCCGGTCTCATCATGGACTCGAATTCCCGGTCTCAGCATGGACTCAAACTCCGGGTCTCAGTGTGGACTCAAATTCCCGGTCTCAGTGTGGACACGAATTCCCGGTCTCAGTGTGGACTCAAACTCCTGGTCTCAGCGTGGACTCGAACTCCTGGTCTCAGCGTGGACTCGAACTCCTGGTCTCAGTGTGGATTCGAACTCCAGGTCTCAGTGTGGACTCGAACTCCCGGAGTCAGCGTGGACTCGAATTTCCGGTCTCAGCATGGACTCGGACTCCTGGTCTCAGTGTGGACATGAACTCCCGGTCTCAGTGTGGACATGAACTCCCTGTCTCAGTGTGGACTCGAACTCCTGGTCTCAGCGTGGACTCGAACACCCGGTCTCAGTGTGGTCTCGAACACCAGGTCTCAGTGTGGACTCAAACTCCTGGTCTCAGTGTGGACTCGAACTCCCGGGCTCAGTGTGTGCTCGAAATCCTGGTCTCTGCGTGGACTCAAACTCCTGGTCTCAGTGTGGACTCGAACTCCCGGACTCAGTGTGGACTCGAAATCCTGGTCTCAGCGTGGACTCAAACTCCTGGTCTCAGTGTGGACTCGAACTCCCGGACTCAGTGTGGACTCGAACACCCGGTATCAGCGTGGACTCGAATTCCCGGTCTCAGCATGGACTCGAACTCCTGGTCTCAGCGTAGACTCGAACTCCCGGTCTCAGTGTGGACTCGAAATCCTGGTCTCAGTGTGGACTCGAACCCCTGGTCTCAGCGTGGACTCGATCTCCTGGTCTCAGTGTGGACTCGAACTCCTGGTCTCAGCGTGGACTCGAACACCCGGTATCAGTGTGGACTCGAACTCCTGGTCTCAGCGTGGACTCGAACTCCCGGTCTCAGCATGGAATCGAACTCCTGGTCTCAGTGTGGACTCGAACTCCTGGTCTCAGTGTGGACTCGAACTCCTGGTCTCAGCGTGGACTCGAACTCCTGGTCTCAGTGTGGACTCGAACTCCTGGTCTCAGTGTGGACTTGAACTCCTGGTCTCTGCGTGGACTCGAACTCCCGATCTCAGTGTCGACTCAAACTCCTGGTCTCAGCGTGGACTCGAACACCCGGTCTCAGTGTGGTCTCGAACACCAGGTCTCAGTGTGGACTCAAACTCCTGGTCTCAGTGTGGACTCGAACTCCCGGGCTCAGTGTGGACTCGAAATCCTGGTCTCTGCGTGGACCCAAACTCCTGGTCTCAGTGTGGACTCGAACTCCCGGACTCAGTGTGGACTCGAAATCCTGGTCTCAGCGTGGACTCAAACTCCTGGTCTCAGTGTGGACTCGAACTTCCGGACTCAGTGTGGACTCGAACTCCCGGTCTCAGTGTGGACTCGAACACCCGGTATCAGCGTGGACTCGAATTCCCGGTCTCAGCATGGACTCGAACTCCTGGTCTCAGCGTGGACTCGAACTCCCGGTCTCATCGTGGACTCGAAATCCTGGTCTCAGTGTGGACCCGAACCCCTGGTCTCAGCGTGGACTCGATCTCCTGGTCTCAGTGTGGACTCGAACTCCTGGTCTCAGCGTGGACTCGAACACCCGGTATCAGTGTGGACTCGAACTCCTGGTCTCAGCGTGGACTCGAACTCCCGGTCTCAGCATGGAATCGAACTCCTGGTCTCAGTGTGGACTCGAACTCCTGGTCTCAGCATGGACTCGAACTCCTGGTCTCAGTGTTGATTCGAACTCCTGGTCTCAGCATGGACTCAAACTTTCGGTCTCAGTGTGGACACGAACACCCGGTCTCAGTGTGGACACGAACACCCGGTCTCAGTGTGGACACGAACTCCCTGTCTCAGTGTGGACACGAACTCCCGGTATCAGAGAGGACTCGAACTCCCAGTCTCTGTGTGGACTCAAACTCCCGGTCTCAGTGTGGACTCGAACTCCCAGTCTCAGTGTGGACTCGATTTCCCGGTCTCAGCATGGACTCGAACTCCCGGTCTCAGTGTGGACTCGAACTCCCGGTATCAGTGTGGACTCGAACTGCCGGTCTCAGTGTGGACTCGAACTCCCGGTATCAGTGAGGACTCGAACTCTCGGTCTCAGTGTGGACTCGAACTCCCGGTCTCAGTGTGGACAAAGAACTCCCGGTATCAGTGAGGACTCGAACTCTCGGTCTCAGTGTGGACTCGAACCCCCGGTATCAGTGAGGACTCGAACTCTCGGTCTCAGTGTGGACTCGAACCCCCGGTCTCAGTGTGGACTCGAACTCCCGGTATCAGTGAGGACTCGAACTCTCGGTCTCAGTGTGGACTCGAACCCCCGGTATCAGTGAGGACTCGAACTCTCGGTCTCAGTGTGGACGCGAACTCCTGGTCTCAGTGTCGAGTCGAAGACACGGTCTCAGTGTGGACGCGAACTCCTGGTCTCAGTGTGGACACGAACTCCCAGTCTCAGAGTGGACTCGAACTCCCGGTCTCAGTGTGGACTCGAACTCCCGGTATCAGTGTGGACCCGAACTCCTGGTCTCAGTGTGGACTCGAGCACCTGGTCTCAGTGTGGACACGAACTCCCGGTCTCAATGTGGACTCGAACACCCGGTCTCAGTGTGGACTTGAACTCTCGGTCTCAGTGTGGGCTCTAACACCTGGTCTCAGTGTGGACTCGAACTCCTGGTCTCAGTATGGACTCGTACTCCTAGTCTCAGTGTGGACTCGAACACCTGGTCTCAGTGTGGACTCGAACTCCAGGTCTCAGTGTGGACTCAAACTCCTGGTCTCTGCCTGGACTCGAACTCCCGGTATCAGTGTGGACTCGAACTCCCGGTCTCAGTGTGGACTCGAACTCACGGTATCAGTGAGGACTCGAATTCGCGGTCTCAGCGTGGACCCGAACTCCTGGTCTCAGTGTGGACTGGAACTCCAGGTCTCAGTGTGGACCCGAACTCCCGGTATCAGTGAGGACTCGAACTCTCGGTCTCAGTCTGGACTCGAACTCCCGGTCTCAGTGTGGACTCGAACTCCCGATATCAGTGAGGACTCAAATTCTCGGTCTCAGCGTGGACCCGTACTCCTGGTCTCAGTGTGGACTCGAACTCCAGGTCTCAGTGTATACTCGAGCTCCTGGTCTCAATGTGGACTCGAACTCCCGATCTAAGCATGGAATCGAACTCCTGGTCTCAGCGTGGACTCGAACACCCGGTCTCAGTGGAGACCCAAACTCCTGGTCTCAATGTGGACTCGAACTCCCGGTCTCAGGAAGGAATCGAACTCCTGGTCTCAGCGTGGGCTCAAACACCCGGTATCAGTGTGGACCCGAACTCCTGGTCTCAGCGTGGACTCGAACTCCTGGTCTCAGTGTGGACTCGAACCCCTGGTCTCAGTGTGGACTTGAACTTCTGGTCTCAGCGTGGACTCGAACTCCCGGTCTCAGTGTAGACTCGAACTCCCGGTCTCAGTGTGGACTCGAACTCCCGGTATCAGTGAGGAATCGAATTCTCGGTCTCAGCGTGGACCCGAACTCCTGGTCTCAGTGTGGACTCGAACTCCAGGTCTCAGTGTGGACTCGAACTCCCGGTCTCAGTGTGGACTCGAACTCCCGGTATCAGTGAGGAATCGAATTCTCGGTCTCAGCGTGGACCCGAACTCCTGGTCTCAGTGTGGACTCGAACTCCAGGTCTCAGTGTGGACTCGAACTCCCGGTCTCAGTGTGGACTCGAACTCCCGGTATCAGTGAGGAATCGAATTCTCGGTCTCAGCGTGGACCCGAACTCCTGGTCTCAGTGTGGACTCGAACTCCAGGTCTCAGTGTGGACTCGAACTCCCGGTCACAGTGTGGACTCGAACTCCCGGTATCAGTGAGGAATCGAATTCTCGGTCTCAGCGTGGACCCGAACTCCTGGTCTCAGTGTGGACTCGAACTCCTGGTCTCAGTGTGGACTCGAACTCCCGGTCTCATCGGGGACTCGAACTCCCGGTCTCAGTGTGGACTCGAACACCTGGACTCAGTGTGGACTCGAAATCCTGGTCTCAGTGTGGACTCGAACTCCCGGTCTCAGTGTGGACTCGAACTCCCGGTATCAGTGAGGACTCGAACTCTCGGTCTCAGCGTGGACCCGAACTCCTGGTCTCAGTGTGGACCCGAACTCCCGGTATCAGTGAGGACTCGAAATCTCGGTCTCAGTCTGGACTCGAACTCCCGGTCTCAGTGTAGACTCAAACTCCTGGTCTCAGCGTCGACTCGAACTCCCGGTCTCAGTGTGGACTCGAACTCCCGGTCTCAGTGTGGACTCGAACTCCCGGTATCAGTGAGGACTCGAATTCTCGGTCTCAGTCTGGACTCGAACTCCCGGTCTCAGTGTAGACTCAAACTCCTGGTCTCAGCGTGGACTCGAACTCCCGGTATCAGTGTGGACTCGAACTCCCGGTCTCAGTGTGGACTCGAACTCCCGGTATCAGTGAGGACTCGAATTCTCGGTCTCAGTCTGGACTCGAATTCTCGGTCTCAGTGTAGACTCAAACTCCTGGTCTCAGCGTGGACTCGAACTCCCGGTATCAGTGTGGACTCGAACTCCCGGTCTCAGTGTGGACTCGAACTCCCGGTATCAGTGAGGACTCAAATTCTCGGTCTCAGCGTGGACCCGTACTCCTGGTCTCAGTGTGGCCTCGAACTCCAGGTCTCAGTGTAGACTCAAGCTCCTGGGGTCAATGTGGACTCGAACTCCCGGTCTCAGCATGGAATCGAACTCCTGGTCTCAGCGTGGAATCGAACTCCTGGTCTCAGCGTGGACTCGAACACCCGGTCTCAGTGGAGACTCAAGCTCCTGGTCTCAATGTGGACTCAAACTCCCGGTCTCAGCATGGAATCGAACTCCTGGTCTCAGCGTGGGCTCGAACTCCTGGTCTCAGTGTGGACTCGAACTCCTGGTCTCAGTGTGGACTTGAACTCCCAGTCTCAGTGTGGACTCGAACTCCCGGTCTCAGTGTAGACTCAAACTCCTGGTCTCAGTGTGGACTTGAATTCCCGGTCTCATCATGGACTCGAATTCCCGGTCTCAGCATGGACTCAAACTCCGGGTCTCAGTGTGGACTCAAATTCCCGGTCTCAGTGTGGACACGAATTCCCGGTCTCAGTGTGGACTCAAACTCCTGGTCTCAGCGTGGACTCGAACTCCTGGTCTCAGCGTGGACTCGAACTCCTGGTCTCAGTGTGGATTCGAACTCCAGGTCTCAGTGTGGACTCGAACTCCCGGAGTCAGCGTGGACTCGAATTTCCGGTCTCAGCATGGACTCGGACTCCTGGTCTCAGTGTGGACATGAACTCCCGGTCTCAGTGTGGACATGAACTCCCTGTCTCAGTGTGGACTCGAACTCCTGGTCTCAGCGTGGACTCGAACACCCGGTCTCAGTGTGGTCTCGAACACCAGGTCTCAGTGTGGACTCAAACTCCTGGTCTCAGTGTGGACTCGAACTCCCGGGCTCAGTGTGGACTCGAAATCCTGGTCTCTGCGTGGACTCAAACTCCTGGTCTCAGTGTGGACTCGAACTCCCGGACTCAGTGTGGACTCGAAATCCTGGTCTCAGCGTGGACTCAAACTCCTGGTCTCAGTGTGGACTCGATCTCCTGGTCTCAGTGTGGACTCGAACTCCTGGTCTCAGCGTGGACTCGAACACCCGGTATCAGTGTGGACTCGAACTCCTGGTCTCAGCGTGGACTCGAACTCCCGGTCTCAGCATGGAATCGAACTCCTGGTCTCAGTGTGGACTCGAACTCCTGGTCTCAGCATGGACTCGAACTCCTGGTCTCAGTGTTGATTCGAACTCCTGGTCTCAGCATGGACTCAAACTTTCGGTCTCAGTGTGGACACGAACACCCGGTCTCAGTGTGGACACGAACACCCGGTCTCAGTGTGGACACGAACTCCCTGTCTCAGTGTGGACTCGAACTCCCGGTATCAGAGAGGACTCGAACTCCCAGTCTCTGTGTGGACTCAAACTCCCGGTCTCAGTCTGGACTCGAACTCCCAGTCTCAGTGTGGACTCGATTTCCCGGTCTCAGCATGGACTCGAACTCCCGGTCTCAGTGTGGACTCGAACTCCCGGTATCAGTGTGGACTCGAACTGCCGGTCTCAGTATGGACTCGAACTCCCGGTATCAGTGAGGACTCGAACTCTCGGTCTCAGTGTGGACTCGAACTCCCGGTCTCAGTGTGGACTCGAACTCCCGGTATCAGTGAGGACTCGAACTCTCGGTCTCAGTGTGGACTCGAACCCCCGGTATCAGTGAGGACTCGAACTCTCGGTCTCAGTGTGGACTCGAACTCCCGGTCTCAGTGTGGACTCGAACTCCCGGTATCAGTGAGGACTCGAACTCTCGGTCTCAGTGTGGACTCGAACCCCCGGTATCAGTGAGGACTCGAACTCTCGGTCTCAGTGTGGACGCGAACTCCTGGTCTCAGTGTCGAGTCGAAGACACGGTCTCAGTGTGGACGCGAACTCCTGGTCTCAGTGTGGACACGAACTCCCAGTCTCAGCGTGGACTCGAACTCCCGGTCTCAGTGTGGACTCGAACTCCCGGTATCAGTGTGGACCCGAACTCCTGGTCTCAGTGTGGACTCGAGCACCTGGTCTCAGTGTGGACACGAACTCTCGGTCTCAATGTGGACTCGAACACCCGGTCTCAGTGTGGACTTGAACTCTCGGTCTCAGTGTGGGCTCTAACACCTGGTCTCAGTGTGGACTCGAACTCCTGGTCTCAGTATGGACTCGTACTCCTAGTCTCAGTGTGGACTCGAACACCTGGTCTCAGTGTGGACTCGAACTCCAGGTCTCAGTGTGGACTCAAACTCCTGGTCTCTGCGTGGACTCGAACTCCCGGTATCAGTGTGGACTCGAACTCCCGGTCTCAGTGTGGACTCGAACTCACGGTATCAGTGAGGACTCGAATTCGCGGTCTCAGCGTGGACCCGAACTCCTGGTCTCAGTGTGGACTGGAACTCCAGGTCTCAGTGTGGACCCGAACTCCCGGTATCAGTGAGGACTCGAACTCTCGGTCTCAGTCTGGACTCGAACTCCCGGTCTCAGTGTGGACTCGAACTCCCGATATCAGTGAGGACTCAAATTCTCGGTCTCAGCGTGGACCCGTACTCCTGGTCTCAGTGTGGACTCGAACTCCAGGTCTCAGTGTATACTCGAGCTCCTGGTCTCAATGTGGACTCGAACTCCCGATCTAAGCATGGAATCGAACTCCTGGTCTCAGCGTGGACTCGAACACCCGGTCTCAGTGGAGACCCAAACTCCTGGTCTCAATGTGGACTCGAACTCCCGGTCTCAGGAAGGAATCGAACTCCTGGTCTCAGCGTGGGCTCAAACACCCGGTATCAGTGTGGACCCGAACTCCTGGTCTCAGCGTGGACTCGAACTCCTGGTCTCAGTGTCGAGTCGAAGACACGGTTTCAGTGTGGACGCGAACTCCTGGTCTCAGTGTGGACACGAACTCCCAGTCTCAGAGTGGACTCGAACACCCGGTCTCAGTGTGGACTCGAACTCCCGGTATCAGTGTGGACCCGAACTCCTGGTCTCAGTGTGGACTCGAGCACCTGGTCTCAGTGTGGACACGAACTCCCGGTCTCAATGTGGACTCGAACACCCGGTCTCAGTGTGGACTTGAACTCTCGGTCTCAGTGTGGGCTCTAACACCTGGTCTCAGTGTGGACTCGAACTCCTGGTCTCAGTATGGACTCGTACTCCTAGTCTCAGTGTGGACTCGAACACCTGGTCTCAGTGTGGACTCGAACTCCAGGTCTCAGTGTGGACTCAAACTCCTGGTCTCTGCCTGGACTCGAACTCCCGGTATCAGTGTGGACTCGAACTCCCGGTCTCAGTGTGGACTCGAACTCACGGTATCAGTGAGGACTCGAATTCGCGGTCTCAGCGTGGACCCGAACTCCTGGTCTCAGTGTGGACTGGAACTCCAGGTCTCAGTGTGGACCCGAACTCCCGGTATCAGTGAGGACTCGAACTCTCGGTCTCAGTCTGGACTCGAACTCCCGGTCTCAGTGTGGACTCGAACTCCCGATATCAGTGAGGACTCAAATTCTCGGTCTCAGCGTGGACCCGTACTCCTGGTCTCAGTGTGGACTCGAACTCCAGGTCTCAGTGTATACTCGAGCTCCTGGTCTCAATGTGGACTCGAACTCCCGATCTAAGCATGGAATCGAACTCCTGGTCTCAGCGTGGACTCGAACACCCGGTCTCAGTGGAGACCCAAACTCCTGGTCTCAATGTGGACTCGAACTCCCGGTCTCAGGAAGGAATCGAACTCCTGGTCTCAGCGTGGGCTCAAACACCCGGTATCAGTGTGGACCCGAACTCCTGGTCTCAGCGTGGACTCGAACTCCTGGTCTCAGTGTGGACTCGAACCCCTGGTCTCAGTGTGGACTTGAACTTCTGGTCTCAGCGTGGACTCGAACTCCCGGTCTCAGTGTAGACTCGAACTCCCGGTCTCAGTGTGGACTCGAACTCCCGGTATCAGTGAGGAATCGAATTCTCGGTCTCAGCGTGGACCCGAACTCCTGGTCTCAGTGTGGACTCGAACTCCAGGTCTCAGTGTGGACTCGAACTCCCGGTCTCAGTGTGGACTCGAACTCCCGGTATCAGTGAGGAATCGAATTCTCGGTCTCAGCGTGGACCCGAACTCCTGGTCTCAGTGTGGACTCGAACTCCAGGTCTCAGTGTGGACTCGAACTCCCGGTCTCAGTGTGGACTCGAACTCCCGGTATCAGTGAGGAATCGAATTCTCGGTCTCAGCGTGGACCCGAACTCCTGGTCTCAGTGTGGACTCGAACTCCAGGTCTCAGTGTGGACTCGAACTCCCGGTCACAGTGTGGACTCGAACTCCCGGTATCAGTGAGGAATCGAATTCTCGGTCTCAGCGTGGACCCGAACTCCTGGTCTCAGTGTGGACTCGAACTCCTGGTCTCAGTGTGGACTCGAACTCCCGGTCTCATCGGGGACTCGAACTCCCGGTCTCAGTGTGGACTCGAACACCTGGACTCAGTGTGGACTCGAAATCCTGGTCTCAGTGTGGACTCGAACTCCCGGTCTCAGTGTGGACTCGAACTCCCGGTATCAGTGAGGACTCGAACTCTCGGTCTCAGCGTGGACCCGAACTCCTGGTCTCAGTGTGGACCCGAACTCCCGGTATCAGTGAGGACTCGAAATCTCGGTCTCAGTCTGGACTCGAACTCCCGGTCTCAGTGTAGACTCAAACTCCTGGTCTCAGCGTCGACTCGAACTCCCGGTCTCAGTGTGGACTCGAACTCCCGGTCTCAGTGTGGACTCGAACTCCCGGTATCAGTGAGGACTCGAATTCTCGGTCTCAGTCTGGACTCGAACTCCCGGTCTCAGTGTAGACTCAAACTCCTGGTCTCAGCGTGGACTCGAACTCCCGGTATCAGTGTGGACTCGAACTCCCGGTCTCAGTGTGGACTCGAACTCCCGGTATCAGTGAGGACTCGAATTCTCGGTCTCAGTCTGGACTCGAATTCTCGGTCTCAGTGTAGACTCAAACTCCTGGTCTCAGCGTGGACTCGAACTCCCGGTATCAGTGTGGACTCGAACTCCCGGTCTCAGTGTGGACTCGAACTCCCGGTATCAGTGAGGACTCAAATTCTCGGTCTCAGCGTGGACCCGTACTCCTGGTCTCAGTGTGGCCTCGAACTCCAGGTCTCAGTGTAGACTCAAGCTCCTGGGGTCAATGTGGACTCGAACTCCCGGTCTCAGCATGGAATCGAACTCCTGGTCTCAGCGTGGAATCGAACTCCTGGGCTCAGCGTGGACTCGAACACCCGGTCTCAGTGGAGACTCAAGCTCCTGGTCTCAATGTGGACTCAAACTCCCGGTCTCAGCATGGAATCGAACTCCTGGTCTCAGCGTGGGCTCGAACTCCTGGTCTCAGTGTGGACTCGAACTCCTGGTCTCAGTGTGGACTTGAACTCCCAGTCTCAGTGTGGACTCGAACTCCCGGTCTCAGTGTAGACTCAAACTCCTGGTCTCAGTGTGGACTTGAATTCCCGGTCTCATCATGGACTCGAATTCCCGGTCTCAGCATGGACTCAAACTCCGGGTCTCAGTGTGGACTCAAATTCCCGGTCTCAGTGTGGACACGAATTCCCGGTCTCAGTGTGGACTCAAACTCCTGGTCTCAGCGTGGACTCGAACTCCTGGTCTCAGCGTGGACTCGAACTCCTGGTCTCAGTGTGGATTCGAACTCCAGGTCTCAGTGTGGACTCGAACTCCCGGAGTCAGCGTGGACTCGAATTTCCGGTCTCAGCATGGACTCGGACTCCTGGTCTCAGTGTGGACATGAACTCCCGGTCTCAGTGTGGACATGAACTCCCTGTCTCAGTGTGGACTCGAACTCCTGGTCTCAGCGTGGACTCGAACACCCGGTCTCAGTGTGGTCTCGAACACCAGGTCTCAGTGTGGACTCAAACTCCTGGTCTCAGTGTGGACTCGAACTCCCGGGCTCAGTGTGGACTCGAAATCCTGGTCTCTGCGTGGACTCAAACTCCTGGTCTCAGTGTGGACTCGAACTCCCGGACTCAGTGTGGACTCGAAATCCTGGTCTCAGCGTGGACTCAAACTCCTGGTCTCAGTGTGGACTCGATCTCCTGGTCTCAGTGTGGACTCGAACTCCTGGTCTCAGCGTGGACTCGAACACCCGGTATCAGTGTGGACTCGAACTCCTGGTCTCAGCGTGGACTCGAACTCCCGGTCTCAGCATGGAATCGAACTCCTGGTCTCAGTGTGGACTCGAACTCCTGGTCTCAGCATGGACTCGAACTCCTGGTCTCAGTGTTGATTCGAACTCCTGGTCTCAGCATGGACTCAAACTTTCGGTCTCAGTGTGGACACGAACACCCGGTCTCAGTGTGGACACGAACACCCGGTCTCAGTGTGGACACGAACTCCCTGTCTCAGTGTGGACTCGAACTCCCGGTATCAGAGAGGACTCGAACTCCCAGTCTCTGTGTGGACTCAAACTCCCGGTCTCAGTGTGGACTCGAACTCCCAGTCTCAGTGTGGACTCGATTTCCCGGTCTCAGCATGGACTCGAACTCCCGGTCTCAGTGTGGACTCGAACTCCCGGTATCAGTGTGGACTCGAACTGCCGGTCTCAGTGTGGACTCGAACTCCCGGTATCAGTGAGGACTCGAACTCTCGGTCTCAGTGTGGACTCGAACTCCCGGTCTCAGTGTGGACTCGAACACCCGGTATCAGTGAGGACTCGAACTCTCGGTCTCAGTGTGGACTCGAACCCCCGGTATCAGTGAGGACTCGAACTCTCGGTCTCAGTGTGGACTCGAACTCCCGGTCTCAGTGTGGACTCGAACTCCCGGTATCAGTGAGGACTCGAACTCTCGGTCTCAGTGTGGACTCGAACCCCCGGTATCAGTGAGGACTCGAACTCTCGGTCTCAGTGTGGACTCGAACTCCCGGTCTCAGTGTGGACTCGAACTCCCGGTATCAGTGAGGACTCGAACTCTCGGTCTCAGTGTGGACTCGAACCCCCGGTATCAGTGAGGACTCGAACTCTCGGTCTCAGTGTGGACGCGAACTCCTGGTCTCAGTGTCGAGTCGAAGACACGGTCTCAGTGTGGACGCGAACTCCTGGTCTCAGTGTGGACACGAACTCCCAGTCTCAGCGTGGACTCGAACTCCCGGTCTCAGTGTGGACTCGAACTCCCGGTATCAGTGTGGACCCGAACTCCTGGTCTCAGTGTGGACTCGAGCACCTGGTCTCAGTGTGGACACGAACTCCCGGTCTCAATGTGGACTCGAACACCCGGTCTCAGTGTGGACTTGAACTCTCGGTCTCAGTGTGGGCTCTAACACCTGGTCTCAGTGTGGACTCGAACTCCTGGTCTCAGTATGGACTCGTACTCCTAGTCTCAGTGTGGACTCGAACACCTGGTCTCAGTGTGGACTCGAACTCCAGGTCTCAGTGTGGACTCAAACTCCTGGTCTCTGCCTGGACTCGAACTCCCGGTATCAGTGTGGACTCGAACTCCCGGTCTCAGTGTGGACTCGAACTCACGGTATCAGTGAGGACTCGAATTCGCGGTCTCAGCGTGGACCCGAACTCCTGGTCTCAGTGTGGACTGGAACTCCAGGTCTCAGTGTGGACCCGAACTCCCGGTATCAGTGAGGACTCGAACTCTCGGTCTCAGTCTGGACTCGAACTCCCGGTCTCAGTGTGGACTCGAACTCCCGATATCAGTGAGGACTCAAATTCTCGGTCTCAGCGTGGACCCGTACTCCTGGTCTCAGTGTGGACTCGAACTCCAGGTCTCAGTGTATACTCGAGCTCCTGGTCTCAATGTGGACTCGAACTCCCGATCTAAGCATGGAATCGAACTCCTGGTCTCAGCGTGGACTCGAACACCCGGTCTCAGTGGAGACCCAAACTCCTGGTCTCAATGTGGACTCGAACTCCCGGTCTCAGGAAGGAATCGAACTCCTGGTCTCAGCGTGGGCTCAAACACCCGGTATCAGTGTGGACCCGAACTCCTGGTCTCAGCGTGGACTCGAACTCCTGGTCTCAGTGTGGACTCGAACCCCTGGTCTCAGTGTGGACTTGAACTTCTGGTCTCAGCGTGGACTCGAACTCCCGGTCTCAGTGTAGACTCGAACTCCCGGTCTCAGTGTGGACTCGAACTCCCGGTATCAGTGAGGAATCGAATTCTCGGTCTCAGCGTGGACCCGAACTCCTGGTCTCAGTGTGGACTCGAACTCCAGGTCTCAGTGTGGACTCGAACTCCCGGTCTCAGTGTGGACTCGAACTCCCGGTATCAGTGAGGAATCGAATTCTCGGTCTCAGCGTGGACTCGAACTCCTGGTCTCAGTGTGGACTCGAACTCCAGGTCTCAGTGTGGACTCGAACTCCCGGTCTCAGTGTGGACGCGAACTCCCGGTATCAGTGAGGAATCGAATTCTCGGTCTCAGCGTGGACCCGAACTCCTGGTCTCAGTGTGGACTCGAACTCCAGGTCTCAGTGTGGACTCGAACTCCCGGTCACAGTGTGGACTCGAACTCCCGGTATCAGTGAGGAATCGAATTCTCGGTCTCAGCGTGGACCCGAACTCCTGGTCTCAGTGTGGACTCGAACTCCTGGTCTCAGTGTGGACTCGAACTCCCGGTCTCATCGGGGACTCGAACTCCCGGTCTCAGTGTGGACTCGAACACCTGGACTCAGTGTGGACTCGAAATCCTGGTCTCAGTGTGGACTCGAACTCCCGGTCTCAGTGTGGACTCGAACTCCCGGTATCAGTGAGGACTCGAACTCTCGGTCTCAGCGTGGACCCGAACTCCTGGTCTCAGTGTGGACCCGAACTCCCGGTATCAGTGAGGACTCGAAATCTCGGTCTCAGTCTGGACTCGAACTCCCGGTCTCAGTGTAGACTCAAACTCCTGGTCTCAGCGTCGACTCGAACTCCCGGTCTCAGTGTGGACTCGAACTCCCGGTCTCAGTGTGGACTCGAACTCCCGGTATCAGTGAGGACTCGAATTCTCGGTCTCAGTCTGGACTCGAACTCCCGGTCTCAGTGTAGACTCAAACTCCTGGTCTCAGCGTGGACTCGAACTCCCGGTATCAGTGTGGACTCGAACTCCCGGTCTCAGTGTGGACTCGAACTCCCGGTATCAGTGTGGACTCGAACTCCTGGTCTCAGTGTGGACTCGAACTCCTGGTCTCAGTGTGGACTCGAACTCCCGGTTTCAGTGTGGACTCGAACTCCTGGTCTCAGCGTGGACTCGAACTCCTGGTCTCAGCGTGGACTCGAACTCCTGGTCTCAGTGTGGACTCGAACACCCGGTCTCAGTGTGGACTCGAAATCCTGGTCTCAGCGTGGACTCAAACTCCCGGTCTCAGCGTGGACTCGAATTCCTGGTCTCAGTGTCGACTGAACTCCTGGTCTCAGCATGGACTCGAACTCCTGGTCTCAGTATGGAGCCAAACTCCCGGTCTCAGCGCGAACTCGAACTCCCGGTCTCAGTGTGGACTTGAATTCCCGGTCTCAGCATGGACTCAAACTCCTGGTCTCAGTGTGGACTCGAACTCCCGGACTCAGTGTGGACTCGAAATCCTGGTCTCAGCGTGGACTCAAACTCCCGGTCTCAGTGTGGACTCGAATTCCTGGTCGCAGTGTCGACTGAACTCCTGGTCTCAGCATGGACTCGAACTCCTGGTCTCAGTGTGGATTCGAACTCCTGGTCTCAGCATGGACTCGAACTCCTGGTCTCAGTGTTGATTCGAACTCCTGGTCTCAGCATGGACTCAAACTTTCGGTCTCAGTGTGGACACGAACACCCGGTCTCAGTGTGGACATGAACACCCGGTCTCAGTGTGGACACGAACTCCCTGTCTCAGTGTGGACACGAACTCCCGGTATCAGAGAGGACTCGAACTCCCAGTCTCTGTGTGGACTCAAACTCCCGGTCTCAGTGTGGACTCGAACTCCCAGTCTCAGTGTGGACTCGATTTCCCGGTCTCAGCATGGACTCGAACTCCCGGTCTCAGTGTGGACTCGAACTCCCGGTATCAGTGTGGACTCGAACTGCCGGTCTCAGTGTGGACTCGAACTCCCGGTATCAGTGAGGACTCGAACTCTCGGTCTCAGTGTGGACTCGAACTCCCGGTCTCAGTGTGGACTCGAACTCCCGGTATCAGTGAGGACTCGAACTCTCGGTCTCAGTGTGGACTCGAACCCCCGGTATCAGTGAGGACTCGAACTCCTGGTCTCAGTGTAGACTCAAACTCCTGGTCTCAATGTGGACTCGATTTCCCGGTCTCAGCATGGACTCGAACTCCCAGTATCAGTGTGGAGTCGAACTCCCGGTCTCAGTGTGGACACAAACACGCGGTCTCAGTGTGGACCCGAACTCCCGGTCCCAATGTGGACTCGAGCACCCGGTCTCAGCGTGGACACAAACTCCCGGTCTCAGCGTGGACTCGAACTCCTGGTCTCAGCATGGACTCGAACTCCCGGTCTCAGTTTGGACTCGAACTCCCGGTCTCAATGTGGACTCGAGCACAAGGTCTCAGTGTGGACACAAACTCGCGGTCTCAGTGTGGACCCGAACTCCCGGTCTCAGAGTGGACTTGAACTCCCGGTCTCAGTGTGGACTTGAACTCGCCGTCTCAGCGTTGACACAAACTCCCGGTTTCAGTGTGGACTCGAACTCCCAGTATCAGTGAGGACTCGAACTCTCGGTCTCAATGTGGACACGAACTCCCGGTCTCAGCATGGACTCGAACTCCCGGTCTCAGTGTGGACTCGAACTCCCGGTATCAGTGTGGACTCGAACTCCTGGTCTCAGTGTGGACTCGAACTCCTGGTCTCAGTGTGGACTCGAACTCCCGGTTTCAGTGTGGACTCGAACTCCTGGTCTCAGCGTGGACTCGAACTCCTGGTCTCAGCGTGGACTCGAACTCCTGGTCTCAGTGTGGACTCGAACACCCGGTCTCAGTGTGGACTCGAAATCCTGGTCTCAGCGTGGACTCAAACTCCCGGTCTCAGCGTGGACTCGAATTCCTGGTCTCAGTGTCGACTGAACTCCTGGTCTCAGCATGGACTCGAACTCCTGGTCTCAGTATGGAGCCAAACTCCCGGTCTCAGCGCGAACTCGAACTCCCGGTCTCAGTGTGGACTTGAATTCCCGGTCTCAGCATGGACTCAAACTCCTGGTCTCAGTGTGGACTCGAACTCCCGGACTCAGTGTGGACTCGAAATCCTGGTCTCAGCGTGGACTCAAACTCCCGGTCTCAGTGTGGACTCGAATTCCTGGTCGCAGTGTCGACTGAACTCCTGGTCTCAGCATGGACTCGAACTCCTGGTCTCAGTGTGGATTCGAACTCCTGGTCTCAGCATGGACTCGAACTCCTGGTCTCAGTGTTGATTCGAACTCCTGGTCTCAGCATGGACTCAAACTTTCGGTCTCAGTGTGGACACGAACACCCGGTCTCAGTGTGGACATGAACACCCGGTCTCAGTGTGGACACGAACTCCCTGTCTCAGTGTGGACACGAACTCCCGGTATCAGAGAGGACTCGAACTCCCAGTCTCTGTGTGGACTCAAACTCCCGGTCTCAGTGTGGACTCGAACTCCCAGTCTCAGTGTGGACTCGATTTCCCGGTCTCAGCATGGACTCGAACTCCCGGTCTCAGTGTGGACTCGAACTCCCGGTATCAGTGTGGACTCGAACTGCCGGTCTCAGTGTGGACTCGAACTCCCGGTATCAGTGAGGACTCGAACTCTCGGTCTCAGTGTGGACTCGAACTCCCGGTCTCAGTGTGGACTCGAACTCCCGGTATCAGTGAGGACTCGAACTCTCGGTCTCAGTGTGGACTCGAACCCCCGGTATCAGTGAGGACTCGAACTCCTGGTCTCAGTGTAGACTCAAACTCCTGGTCTCAATGTGGACTCGATTTCCCGGTCTCAGCATGGACTCGAACTCCCAGTATCAGTGTGGAGTCGAACTCCCGGTCTCAGTGTGGACACAAACACGCGGTCTCAGTGTGGACCCGAACTCCCGGTCCCAATGTGGACTCGAGCACCCGGTCTCAGCGTGGACACAAACTCCCGGTCTCAGCGTGGACTCGAACTCCTGGTCTCAGCATGGACTCGAACTCCCGGTCTCAGTTTGGACTCGAACTCCCGGTCTCAATGTGGACTCGAGCACAAGGTCTCAGTGTGGACACAAACTCGCGGTCTCAGTGTGGACCCGAACTCCCGGTCTCAGAGTGGACTTGAACTCCCGGTCTCAGTGTGGACTTGAACTCGCCGTCTCAGCGTTGACACAAACTCCCGGTTTCAGTGTGGACTCGAACTCCCAGTATCAGTGAGGACTCGAACTCTCGGTCTCAATGTGGACACGAACTCCCGGTCTCAGCATGGACTCGAACTCCCGGTCTCAGTGTGGACTCGAACTCCCGGTATCAGTGTGGACTCGAACTCCTGGTCTCAGTGTGGACTCGAACTCCTGGTCTCAGTGTGGACTCGAACTCCCGGTTTCAGTGTGGACTCGAACTCCTGGTCTCAGCGTGGACTCGAACTCCTGGTCTCAGCGTGGACTCGAACTCCTGGTCTCAGTGTGGACTCGAACACCCGGTCTCAGTGTGGACTCGAAATCCTGGTCTCAGCGTGGACTCAAACTCCCGGTCTCAGCGTGGACTCGAATTCCTGGTCTCAGTGTCGACTGAACTCCTGGTCTCAGCATGGACTCGAACTCCTGGTCTCAGTATGGAGCCAAACTCCCGGTCTCAGCGCGAACTCGAACTCCCGGTCTCAGTGTGGACTTGAATTCCCGGTCTCAGCATGGACTCAAACTCCTGGTCTCAGTGTGGACTCGAACTCCCGGACTCAGTGTGGACTCGAAATCCTGGTCTCAGCGTGGACTCAAACTCCCGGTCTCAGTGTGGACTCGAATTCCTGGTCGCAGTGTCGACTGAACTCCTGGTCTCAGCATGGACTCGAACTCCTGGTCTCAGTGTGGATTCGAACTCCTGGTCTCAGCATGGACTCGAACTCCTGGTCTCAGTGTTGATTCGAACTCCTGGTCTCAGCATGGACTCAAACTTTCGGTCTCAGTGTGGACACGAACACCCGGTCTCAGTGTGGACATGAACACCCGGTCTCAGTGTGGACACGAACTCCCTGTCTCAGTGTGGACACGAACTCCCGGTATCAGAGAGGACTCGAACTCCCAGTCTCTGTGTGGACTCAAACTCCCGGTCTCAGTGTGGACTCGAACTCCCAGTCTCAGTGTGGACTCGATTTCCCGGTCTCAGCATGGACTCGAACTCCCGGTCTCAGTGTGGACTCGAACTCCCGGTATCAGTGTGGACTCGAACTGCCGGTCTCAGTGTGGACTCGAACTCCCGGTATCAGTGAGGACTCGAACTCTCGGTCTCAGTGTGGACTCGAACTCCCGGTCTCAGTGTGGACTCGAACTCCCGGTATCAGTGAGGACTCGAACTCTCGGTCTCAGTGTGGACTCGAACCCCCGGTATCAGTGAGGACTCGAACTCCTGGTCTCAGTGTAGACTCGAACTCCCGGTCTCAGTGTGGACTCGAACTCCCGGTATCAGTGAGGACTCGAACTCTCGGTCTCAGTGTGGACTCGAACCCCCGGTATCAGTGAGGACTCGAACTCTCGGTCTCAGTGTGGACTCGAACTCCCGGTCTCAGTGTGGACTCGAACTCCCGGTATCAGTGAGGACTCGAACTCTCGGTCTCAGTGTGGACTCGAACCCCCGGTATCAGTGAGGACTCGAACTCTCGGTCTCAGTGTGGACGCGAACTCCTGGTCTCAGTGTCGAGTCGAAGACACGGTCTCAGTGTGGACGCGAACTCCTGGTCTCAGTGTGGACACGAACTCCCAGTCTCAGCGTGGACTCGAACTCCCGGTCTCAGTGTGGACTCGAACTCCCGGTATCAGTGTGGACCCGAACTCCTGGTCTCAGTGTGGACTCGAGCACCTGGTCTCAGTGTGGACACGAACTCCCGGTCTCAATGTGGACTCGAACACCCGGTCTCAGTGTGGACTTGAACTCTCGGTCTCAGTGTGGGCTCTAACACCTGGTCTCAGTGTGGACTCGAACTCCTGGTCTCAGTATGGACTCGTACTCCTAGTCTCAGTGTGGACTCGAACACCTGGTCTCAGTGTGGACTCGAACTCCAGGTCTCAGTGTGGACTCAAACTCCTGGTCTCTGCCTGGACTCGAACTCCCGGTATCAGTGTGGACTCGAACTCCCGGTCTCAGTGTGGACTCGAACTCACGGTATCAGTGAGGACTCGAATTCGCGGTCTCAGCGTGGACCCGAACTCCTGGTCTCAGTGTGGACTGGAACTCCAGGTCTCAGTGTGGACCCGAACTCCCGGTATCAGTGAGGACTCGAACTCTCGGTCTCAGTCTGGACTCGAACTCCCGGTCTCAGTGTGGACTCGAACTCCCGATATCAGTGAGGACTCAAATTCTCGGTCTCAGCGTGGACCCGTACTCCTGGTCTCAGTGTGGACTCGAACTCCAGGTCTCAGTGTATACTCGAGCTCCTGGTCTCAATGTGGACTCGAACTCCCGATCTAAGCATGGAATCGAACTCCTGGTCTCAGCGTGGACTCGAACACCCGGTCTCAGTGGAGACCCAAACTCCTGGTCTCAATGTGGACTCGAACTCCCGGTCTCAGGAAGGAATCGAACTCCTGGTCTCAGCGTGGGCTCAAACACCCGGTATCAGTGTGGACCCGAACTCCTGGTCTCAGCGTGGACTCGAACTCCTGGTCTCAGTGTGGACTCGAACCCCTGGTCTCAGTGTGGACTTGAACTTCTGGTCTCAGCGTGGACTCGAACTCCCGGTCTCAGTGTAGACTCGAACTCCCGGTCTCAGTGTGGACTCGAACTCCCGGTATCAGTGAGGAATCGAATTCTCGGTCTCAGCGTGGACCCGAACTCCTGGTCTCAGTGTGGACTCGAACTCCAGGTCTCAGTGTGGACTCGAACTCCCGGTCTCAGTGTGGACTCGAACTCCCGGTATCAGTGAGGAATCGAATTCTCGGTCTCAGCGTGGACTCGAACTCCTGGTCTCAGTGTGGACTCGAACTCCAGGTCTCAGTGTGGACTCGAACTCCCGGTCTCAGTGTGGACGCGAACTCCCGGTATCAGTGAGGAATCGAATTCTCGGTCTCAGCGTGGACCCGAACTCCTGGTCTCAGTGTGGACTCGAACTCCAGGTCTCAGTGTGGACTCGAACTCCCGGTCACAGTGTGGACTCGAACTCCCGGTATCAGTGAGGAATCGAATTCTCGGTCTCAGCGTGGACCCGAACTCCTGGTCTCAGTGTGGACTCGAACTCCTGGTCTCAGTGTGGACTCGAACTCCCGGTCTCATCGGGGACTCGAACTCCCGGTCTCAGTGTGGACTCGAACACCTGGACTCAGTGTGGACTCGAAATCCTGGTCTCAGTGTGGACTCGAACTCCCGGTCTCAGTGTGGACTCGAACTCCCGGTATCAGTGAGGACTCGAACTCTCGGTCTCAGCGTGGACCCGAACTCCTGGTCTCAGTGTGGACCCGAACTCCCGGTATCAGTGAGGACTCGAAATCTCGGTCTCAGTCTGGACTCGAACTCCCGGTCTCAGTGTAGACTCAAACTCCTGGTCTCAGCGTCGACTCGAACTCCCGGTCTCAGTGTGGACTCGAACTCCCGGTCTCAGTGTGGACTCGAACTCCCGGTATCAGTGAGGACTCGAATTCTCGGTCTCAGTCTGGACTCGAACTCCCGGTCTCAGTGTAGACTCAAACTCCTGGTCTCAGCGTGGACTCGAACTCCCGGTATCAGTGTGGACTCGAACTCCCGGTCTCAGTGTGGACTCGAACTCCCGGTATCAGTGTGGACTCGAACTCCTGGTCTCAGTGTGGACTCGAACTCCTGGTCTCAGTGTGGACTCGAACTCCCGGTTTCAGTGTGGACTCGAACTCCTGGTCTCAGCGTGGACTCGAACTCCTGGTCTCAGCGTGGACTCGAACTCCTGGTCTCAGTGTGGACTCGAACACCCGGTCTCAGTGTGGACTCGAAATCCTGGTCTCAGCGTGGACTCAAACTCCCGGTCTCAGCGTGGACTCGAATTCCTGGTCTCAGTGTCGACTGAACTCCTGGTCTCAGCATGGACTCGAACTCCTGGTCTCAGTATGGAGCCAAACTCCCGGTCTCAGCGCGAACTCGAACTCCCGGTCTCAGTGTGGACTTGAATTCCCGGTCTCAGCATGGACTCAAACTCCTGGTCTCAGTGTGGACTCGAACTCCCGGACTCAGTGTGGACTCGAAATCCTGGTCTCAGCGTGGACTCAAACTCCCGGTCTCAGTGTGGACTCGAATTCCTGGTCGCAGTGTCGACTGAACTCCTGGTCTCAGCATGGACTCGAACTCCTGGTCTCAGTGTGGATTCGAACTCCTGGTCTCAGCATGGACTCGAACTCCTGGTCTCAGTGTTGATTCGAACTCCTGGTCTCAGCATGGACTCAAACTTTCGGTCTCAGTGTGGACACGAACACCCGGTCTCAGTGTGGACATGAACACCCGGTCTCAGTGTGGACACGAACTCCCTGTCTCAGTGTGGACACGAACTCCCGGTATCAGAGAGGACTCGAACTCCCAGTCTCTGTGTGGACTCAAACTCCCGGTCTCAGTGTGGACTCGAACTCCCAGTCTCAGTGTGGACTCGATTTCCCGGTCTCAGCATGGACTCGAACTCCCGGTCTCAGTGTGGACTCGAACTCCCGGTATCAGTGTGGACTCGAACTGCCGGTCTCAGTGTGGACTCGAACTCCCGGTATCAGTGAGGACTCGAACTCTCGGTCTCAGTGTGGACTCGAACTCCCGGTCTCAGTGTGGACTCGAACTCCCGGTATCAGTGAGGACTCGAACTCTCGGTCTCAGTGTGGACTCGAACCCCCGGTATCAGTGAGGACTCGAACTCCTGGTCTCAGTGTAGACTCAAACTCCTGGTCTCAATGTGGACTCGATTTCCCGGTCTCAGCATGGACTCGAACTCCCAGTATCAGTGTGGAGTCGAACTCCCGGTCTCAGTGTGGACACAAACACGCGGTCTCAGTGTGGACCCGAACTCCCGGTCCCAATGTGAACTCGAGCACCCGGTCTCAGCGTGGACACAAACTCCCGGTCTCAGCGTGGACTCGAACTCCTGGTCTCAGCATGGACTCGAACTCCCGGTCTCAGTTTGGACTCGAACTCCCGGTCTCAATGTGGACTCGAGCACAAGGTCTCAGTGTGGACACAAACTCGCGGTCTCAGTGTGGACCCGAACTCCCGGTCTCAGAGTGGACTTGAACTCCCGGTCTCAGTGTGGACTTGAACTCGCCGTCTCAGCGTTGACACAAACTCCCGGTTTCAGTGTGGACTCGAACTCCCAGTATCAGTGAGGACTCGAACTCTCGGTCTCAATGTGGACACGAACTCCCGGTCTCAGCATGGACTCGAACTCCCGGTCTCAGTGTGGACTCGAACTCCCGGTATCAGTGTGGACTCGAACTCCTGGTCTCAGTGTGGACTCGAACTCCTGGTCTCAGTGTGGACTCGAACTCCCGGTTTCAGTGTGGACTCGAACTCCTGGTCTCAGCGTGGACTCGAACTCCTGGTCTCAGCGTGGACTCGAACTCCTGGTCTCAGTGTGGACTCGAACACCCGGTCTCAGTGTGGACTCGAAATCCTGGTCTCAGCGTGGACTCAAACTCCCGGTCTCAGCGTGGACTCGAATTCCTGGTCTCAGTGTCGACTGAACTCCTGGTCTCAGCATGGACTCGAACTCCTGGTCTCAGTATGGAGCCAAACTCCCGGTCTCAGCGCGAACTCGAACTCCCGGTCTCAGTGTGGACTTGAATTCCCGGTCTCAGCATGGACTCAAACTCCTGGTCTCAGTGTGGACTCGAACTCCCGGACTCAGTGTGGACTCGAAATCCTGGTCTCAGCGTGGACTCAAACTCCCGGTCTCAGTGTGGACTCGAATTCCTGGTCGCAGTGTCGACTGAACTCCTGGTCTCAGCATGGACTCGAACTCCTGGTCTCAGTGTGGATTCGAACTCCTGGTCTCAGCATGGACTCGAACTCCTGGTCTCAGTGTTGATTCGAACTCCTGGTCTCAGCATGGACTCAAACTTTCGGTCTCAGTGTGGACACGAACACCCGGTCTCAGTGTGGACATGAACACCCGGTCTCAGTGTGGACACGAACTCCCTGTCTCAGTGTGGACACGAACTCCCGGTATCAGAGAGGACTCGAACTCCCAGTCTCTGTGTGGACTCAAACTCCCGGTCTCAGTGTGGACTCGAACTCCCAGTCTCAGTGTGGACTCGATTTCCCGGTCTCAGCATGGACTCGAACTCCCGGTCTCAGTGTGGACTCGAACTCCCGGTATCAGTGTGGACTCGAACTGCCGGTCTCAGTGTGGACTCGAACTCCCGGTATCAGTGAGGACTCGAACTCTCGGTCTCAGTGTGGACTCGAACTCCCGGTCTCAGTGTGGACTCGAACTCCCGGTATCAGTGAGGACTCGAACTCTCGGTCTCAGTGTGGACTCGAACCCCCGGTATCAGTGAGGACTCGAACTCCTGGTCTCAGTGTAGACTCAAACTCCTGGTCTCAATGTGGACTCGATTTCCCGGTCTCAGCATGGACTCGAACTCCCAGTATCAGTGTGGAGTCGAACTCCCGGTCTCAGTGTGGACACAAACACGCGGTCTCAGTGTGGACCCGAACTCCCGGTCCCAATGTGGACTCGAGCACCCGGTCTCAGCGTGGACACAAACTCCCGGTCTCAGCGTGGACTCGAACTCCTGGTCTCAGCATGGACTCGAACTCCCGGTCTCAGTTTGGACTCGAACTCCCGGTCTCAATGTGGACTCGAGCACAAGGTCTCAGTGTGGACACAAACTCGCGGTCTCAGTGTGGACCCGAACTCCCGGTCTCAGAGTGGACTTGAACTCCCGGTCTCAGTGTGGACTTGAACTCGCCGTCTCAGCGTTGACACAAACTCCCGGTTTCAGTGTGGACTCGAACTCCCAGTATCAGTGAGGACTCGAACTCTCGGTCTCAATGTGGACACGAACTCCCGGTCTCAGCATGGACTCGAACTCCCGGTCTCAGTGTGGACTCGAACTCCCGGTATCAGTGTGGACTCGAACTCCTGGTCTCAGTGTGGACTCGAACTCCTGGTCTCAGTGTGGACTCGAACTCCCGGTTTCAGTGTGGACTCGAACTCCTGGTCTCAGCGTGGACTCGAACTCCTGGTCTCAGCGTGGACTCGAACTCCTGGTCTCAGTGTGGACTCGAACACCCGGTCTCAGTGTGGACTCGAAATCCTGGTCTCAGCGTGGACTCAAACTCCCGGTCTCAGCGTGGACTCGAATTCCTGGTCTCAGTGTCGACTGAACTCCTGGTCTCAGCATGGACTCGAACTCCTGGTCTCAGTATGGAGCCAAACTCCCGGTCTCAGCGCGAACTCGAACTCCCGGTCTCAGTGTGGACTTGAATTCCCGGTCTCAGCATGGACTCAAACTCCTGGTCTCAGTGTGGACTCGAACTCCCGGACTCAGTGTGGACTCGAAATCCTGGTCTCAGCGTGGACTCAAACTCCCGGTCTCAGTGTGGACTCGAATTCCTGGTCGCAGTGTCGACTGAACTCCTGGTCTCAGCATGGACTCGAACTCCTGGTCTCAGTGTGGATTCGAACTCCTGGTCTCAGCATGGACTCGAACTCCTGGTCTCAGTGTTGATTCGAACTCCTGGTCTCAGCATGGACTCAAACTTTCGGTCTCAGTGTGGACACGAACACCCGGTCTCAGTGTGGACATGAACACCCGGTCTCAGTGTGGACACGAACTCCCTGTCTCAGTGTGGACACGAACTCCCGGTATCAGAGAGGACTCGAACTCCCAGTCTCTGTGTGGACTCAAACTCCCGGTCTCAGTGTGGACTCGAACTCCCAGTCTCAGTGTGGACTCGATTTCCCGGTCTCAGCATGGACTCGAACTCCCGGTCTCAGTGTGGACTCGAACTCCCGGTATCAGTGTGGACTCGAACTGCCGGTCTCAGTGTGGACTCGAACTCCCGGTATCAGTGAGGACTCGAACTCTCGGTCTCAGTGTGGACTCGAACTCCCGGTCTCAGTGTGGACTCGAACTCCCGGTATCAGTGAGGACTCGAACTCTCGGTCTCAGTGTGGACTCGAACCCCCGGTATCAGTGAGGACTCGAACTCTCGGTCTCAGTGTGGACTCAAACTCCCGGTCTCAGTGTGGACTCGAACTCCCGGTATCAGTGAGGACTCGAACTCTCGGTCTCAGTGTGGACTCGAACTCCCGGTCTCAGTGTGGACTCGAACTCCCGGTATCAGTGAGGACTCGAACTCTCGGTCTCAGTGTGGACTCGAACTCCCGGTCTCAGTGTGGACTCGAACCCCCGGTATCAGTGAGGACTCGAACTCTCGGTCTCAGTGTGGACGCGAACTCCTGGTCTCAGTGTCGAGTCGAAGACACGGTCTCAGTGTGGACGCGAACTCCTGGTCTCAGTGTGGACACGAACTCCCAGTCTCAGCGTGGACTCGAACTCCCGGTCTCAGTGTGGACTCGAACTCCCGGTATCAGTGTGGACCCGAACTCCTGGTCTCAGTGTGGACTCGAGCACCTGGTCTCAGTGTGGACACGAACTCCCGGTCTCAATGTGGACTCGAACACCCGGTCTCAGTGTGGACTTGAACTCTCGGTCTCAGTGTGGGCTCTAACACCTGGTCTCAGTGTGGACTCGAACTCCTGGTCTCAGTATGGACTCGTACTCCTAGTCTCAGTGTGGACTCGAACACCTGGTCTCAGTGTGGACTCGAACTCCAGGTCTCAGTGTGGACTCAAACTCCTGGTCTCTGCGTGGACTCGAACTCCCGGTATCAGTGTGGACTCGAACTCCCGGTCTCAGTGTGGACTCGAACTCACGGTATCAGTGAGGACTCGAATTCGCGGTCTCAGCGTGGACCCGAACTCCTGGTCTCAGTGTGGACTGGAACTCCAGGTCTCAGTGTGGACCCGAACTCCCGGTATCAGTGAGGACTCGAACTCTCGGTCTCAGTCTGGACTCGAACTCCCGGTCTCAGTGTGGACTCGAACTCCCGATATCAGTGAGGACTCAAATTCTCGGTCTCAGCGTGGACCCGTACTCCTGGTCTCAGTGTGGACTCGAACTCCAGGTCTCAGTGTATACTCGAGCTCCTGGTCTCAATGTGGACTCGAACTCCCGATCTAAGCATGGAATCGAACTCCAGGTCTCAGCGTGGACTCGAACACCCAGTCTCAGTGGAGACCCAAACTCCTGGTCTCAATGTGGACTCGAACTCCCGGTCTCAGGAAGGAATCGAACTCCTGGTCTCAGCGTGGGCTCAAACACCCGGTATCAGTGTGGACCCGAACTCCTGGTCTCAGCGTGGACTCGAACTCCTGGTCTCAGTGTGGACTCGAACCCCTGGTCTCAGTGTGGACTTGAACTTCTGGTCTCAGCGTGGACTCGAACTCCCGGTCTCAGTGTAGACTCGAACTCCCGGTCTCAGTGTGGACTCGAACTCCCGGTATCAGTGAGGAATCGAATTCTCGGTCTCAGCGTGGACCCGAACTCCTGGTCTCAGTGTGGACTCGAACTCCAGGTCTCAGTGTGGACTCGAACTCCCGGTCTCAGTGTGGACTCGAACTCCCGGTATCAGTGAGGAATCGAATTCTCGGTCTCAGCGTGGACCCGAACTCCTGGTCTCAGTGTGGACTCGAACTCCAGGTCTCAGTGTGGACTCGAACTCCCGGTCTCAGTGTGGACTCGAACTCCCGGTATCAGTGAGGAATCGAATTCTCGGTCTCAGCGTGGACCCGAACTCCTGGTCTCAGTGTGGACTCGAACTCCAGGTCTCAGTGTGGACTCGAACTCCCGGTCACAGTGTGGACTCGAACTCCCGGTATCAGTGAGGAATCGAATTCTCGGTCTCAGCGTGGACCCGAACTCCTGGTCTCTTTGTGGACTCGAACTCCTGGTCTCAGTGTGGACTCGAACTCCCGGTCTCATCGGGGACTCGAACTCCCGGTCTCAGTGTGGACTCGAACACCTGGACTCAGTGTGGACTCGAAATCCTGGTCTCAGTGTGGACTCGAACTCCCGGTCTCAGTGTGGACTCGAACTCCCGGTATCAGTGAGGACTCGAATTCTCGGTCTCAGTCTGGACTCGAACTCCCGGTCTCAGTGTAGACTCAAACTCCTGGTCTCAGCGTGGACTCGAACTCCCAGTATCAGTGTGGACTCGAACTCCCGGTCTCAGTGTGGACTCGAACCCCCGGTATCAGTGAGGACTCGAATTCTCGGTCTCAGTCTGGACTCGAATTCTCGGTCTCAGTGTGGACTCAAACTCCTGGTCTCAGCGTGGACTCGAACTCCCGGTATCAGTGTGGACTCGAACTCCCGGTCTCAGTGTGGACTCGAACTCCCGGTATCAGTGAGGACTCAAATTCTCGGTCTCAGCGTGGACCCATACTCCTGGTCTCAGTGTGGCCTCGAACTCCAGGTCTCAGTGTAGACTCAAGCTCCTGGGGTCAATGTGGACTCGAACTCCCGGTCTCAGCATGGAATCGAACTCCTGGTCTCAGCGTGGAATCGAACTCCTGGGCTCAGCGTGGACTCGAACACCCGGTCTCAGTGGAGACTCAAGCTCCTGGTCTCAATGTGGACTCAAACTCCCGGTCTCAGCATGGAATCGAACTCCTGGTCTCAGCGTGGGCTCGAACTCCTGGTCTCAGTGTGGACTCGAACTCCTGGTCTCAGTGTGGACTTGAACTCCCAGTCTCAGTGTGGACTCGAACTCCCGGTCTCAGTGTAGACTCAAACTCCTGGTCTCAGTGTGGACTTGAATTCCCGGTCTCATCATGGACTCGAATTCCCGGTCTCAGCATGGACTCAAACTCCGGGTCTCAGTGTGGACTCAAATTCCCGGTCTCAGTGTGGACACGAATTCCCGGTCTCAGTGTGGACTCAAACTCCTGGTCTCAGCGTGGACTCGAACTCCTGGTCTCAGCGTGGACTCGAACTCCTGGTCTCAGTGTGGATTCGAACTCCAGGTCTCAGTGTGGACTCGAACTCCCGGAGTCAGCGTGGACTCGAATTTCCGGTCTCAGCATGGACTCGGACTCCTGGTCTCAGTGTGGACATGAACTCCCGGTCTCAGTGTGGACATGAACTCCCTGTCTCAGTGTGGACTCGAACTCCTGGTCTCAGCGTGGACTCGAACACCCGGTCTCAGTGTGGTCTCGAACACCAGGTCTCAGTGTGGACTCAAACTCCTGGTCTCAGTGTGGACTCGAACTCCCGGGCTCAGTGTGTGCTCGAAATCCTGGTCTCTGCGTGGACTCAAACTCCTGGTCTCAGTGTGGACTCGAACTCCCGGACTCAGTGTGGACTCGAAATCCTGGTCTCAGCGTGGACTCAAACTCCTGGTCTCAGTGTGGACTCGAACTCCCGGACTCAGTGTGGACTCGAACACCCGGTATCAGCGTGGACTCGAATTCCCGGTCTCAGCATGGACTCGAACTCCTGGTCTCAGCGTAGACTCGAACTCCCGGTCTCAGTGTGGACTCGAAATCCTGGTCTCAGTGTGGACTCGAACCCCTGGTCTCAGCGTGGACTCGATCTCCTGGTCTCAGTGTGGACTCGAACTCCTGGTCTCAGCGTGGACTCGAACACCCGGTATCAGTGTGGACTCGAACTCCTGGTCTCAGCGTGGACTCGAACTCCCGGTCTCAGCATGGAATCGAACTCCTGGTCTCAGTGTGGACTCGAACTCCTGGTCTCAGTGTGGACTCGAACTCCTGGTCTCAGCGTGGACTCGAACTCCTGGTCTCAGTGTGGACTCGAACTCCTGGTCTCAGTGTGGACTTGAACTCCTGGTCTCTGCGTGGACTCGAACTCCCGATCTCAGTGTCGACTCAAACTCCTGGTCTCAGCGTGGACTCGAACACCCGGTCTCAGTGTGGTCTCGAACACCAGGTCTCAGTGTGGACTCAAACTCCTGGTCTCAGTGTGGACTCGAACTCCCGGGCTCAGTGTGGACTCGAAATCCTGGTCTCTGCGTGGACTCAAACTCCTGGTCTCAGTGTGGACTCGAACTCCCGGACTCAGTGTGGACTCGAAATCCTGGACTCAGCGTGGACTCAAACTCCTGGTCTCAGTGTGGACTCGAACTTCCAGACTCAGTGTGGACTCGAACTCCCGGTCTCAGTGTGGACTCGAACACCCGGTATCAGCGTGGACTCGAATTCCCGGTCTCAGCATGGACTCGAACTCCTGGTCTCAGCGTGGACTCGAACTCCCGGTCTCATCGTGGACTCGAAATCCTGGTCTCAGTGTGGACTCGAACCCCTGGTCTCAGCGTGGACTCGATCTCCTGGTCTCAGTGTGGACTCGAACTCCTGGTCTCAGCGTGGACTCGAACACCCGGTATCAGTGTGGACTCGAACTCCTGGTCTCAGCGTGGACTCGAACTCCCGGTCTCAGCATGGAATCGAACTCCTGGTCTCAGTGTGGACTCGAACTCCTGGTCTCAGCATGGACTCGAACTCCTGGTCTCAGTGTTGATTCGAACTCCTGGTCTCAGCATGGACTCAAACTTTCGGTCTCAGTGTGGACACGAACACCCGGTCTCAGTGTGGACACGAACACCCGGTCTCAGTGTGGACACGAACTCCCTGTCTCAGTGTGGACACGAACTCCCGGTATCAGAGAGGACTCGAACTCCCAGTCTCTGTGTGGACTCAAACTCCCGGTCTCAGTGTGGACTCGAACTCCCAGTCTCAGTGTGGACTCGATTTCCCGGTCTCAGCGTGGACTCGAACTCCCGGTCTCAGTGTGGACTCGAACTCCCGGTATCAGTGTGGACTCGAACTGCCGGTCTCAGTGTGGACTCGAACTCCCGGTATCAGTGAGGACTCGAACTCTCGGTCTCAGTGTGGACTCGAACTCCCGGTCTCAGTGTGGACAAAGAACTCCCGGTATCAGTGAGGACTCGAACTCTCGGTCTCAGTGTGGACTCGAACCCCCGGTATCAGTGAGGACTCGAACCCCCGGTCTCAGTGTGGACTCGAACTCCCGGTATCAGTGAGGACTCGAACTCTCGGTCTCAGTGTGGACTCGAACCCCCGGTATCAGTGAGGACTCGAACTCTCGGTCTCAGTGTGGACGCGAACTCCTGGTCTCAGTGTCGAGTCGAAGACACGGTCTCAGTGTGGACGCGAACTCCTGGTCTCAGTGTGGACACGAACTCCCAGTCTCAGAGTGGACTCGAACTCCCGGTCTCAGTGTGGACTCGAACTCCCGGTATCAGTGTGGACCCGAACTCCTGGTCTCAGTGTGGACTCGAGCACCTGGTCTCAGTGTGGACACGAACTCCCGGTCTCAATGTGGACTCGAACACCCGGTCTCAGTGTGGACTTGAACTCTCGGTCTCAGTGTGGGCTCTAACACCTGGTCTCAGTGTGGACTCGAACTCCTGGTCTCAGTATGGACTCGTACTCCTAGTCTCAGTGTGGACTCGAACACCTGGTCTCAGTGTGGACTCGAACTCCAGGTCTCAGTGTGGACTCAAACTCCTGGTCTCTGCCTGGACTCGAACTCCCGGTATCAGTGTGGACTCGAACTCCCGGTCTCAGTGTGGACTCGAACTCACGGTATCAGTGAGGACTCGAATTCGCGGTCTCAGCGTGGACCCGAACTCCTGGTCTCAGTGTGGACTGGAACTCCAGGTCTCAGTGTGGACCCGAACTCCCGGTATCAGTGAGGACTCGAACTCTCGGTCTCAGTCTGGACTCGAACTCCCGGTCTCAGTGTGGACTCGAACTCCCGATATCAGTGAGGACTCAAATTCTCGGTCTCAGCGTGGACCCGTACTCCTGGTCTCAGTGTGGACTCGAACTCCAGGTCTCAGTGTATACTCGAGCTCCTGGTCTCAATGTGGACTCGAACTCCCGATCTAAGCATGGAATCGAACTCCTGGTCTCAGCGTGGACTCGAACACCCGGTCTCAGTGGAGACCCAAACTCCTGGTCTCAATGTGGACTCGAACTCCCGGTCTCAGGAAGGAATCGAACTCCTGGTCTCAGCGTGGGCTCAAACACCCGGTATCAGTGTGGACCCGAACTCCTGGTCTCAGCGTGGACTCGAACTCCTGGTCTCAGTGTGGACTCGAACCCCTGGTCTCAGTGTGGACTTGAACTTCTGGTCTCAGCGTGGACTCGAACTCCCGGTCTCAGTGTAGACTCGAACTCCCGGTCTCAGTGTGGACTCGAACTCCCGGTATCAGTGAGGAATCGAATTCTCGGTCTCAGCGTGGACCCGAACTCCTGGTCTCAGTGTGGACTCGAACTCCAGGTCTCAGTGTGGACTCGAACTCCCGGTCTCAGTGTGGACTCGAACTCCCGGTATCAGTGAGGAATCGAATTCTCGGTCTCAGCGTGGACCCGAACTCCTGGTCTCAGTGTGGACTCGAACTCCAGGTCTCAGTGTGGACTCGAACTCCCGGTCTCAGTGTGGACTCGAACTCCCGGTATCAGTGAGGAATCGAATTCTCGGTCTCAGCGTGGACCCGAACTCCTGGTCTCAGTGTGGACTCGAACTCCAGGTCTCAGTGTGGACTCGAACTCCCGGTCACAGTGTGGACTCGAACTCCCGGTATCAGTGAGGAATCGAATTCTCGGTCTCAGCGTGGACCCGAACTCCTGGTCTCAGTGTGGACTCGAACTCCTGGTCTCAGTGTGGACTCGAACTCCCGGTCTCATCGGGGACTCGAACTCCCGGTCTCAGTGTGGACTCGAACACCTGGACTCAGTGTGGACTCGAAATCCTGGTCTCAGTGTGGACTCGAACTCCCGGTCTCAGTGTGGACTCGAACTCCCGGTATCAGTGAGGACTCGAACTCTCGGTCTCAGCGTGGACCCGAACTCCTGGTCTCAGTGTGGACCCGAACTCCCGGTATCAGTGAGGACTCGAAATCTCGGTCTCAGTCTGGACTCGAACTCCCGGTCTCAGTGTAGACTCAAACTCCTGGTCTCAGCGTCGACTCGAACTCCCGGTCTCAGTGTGGACTCGAACTCCCGGTCTCAGTGTGGACTCGAACTCCCGGTATCAGTGAGGACTCGAATTCTCGGTCTCAGTCTGGACTCGAACTCCCGGTCTCAGTGTAGACTCAAACTCCTGGTCTCAGCGTGGACTCGAACTCCCGGTATCAGTGTGGACTCGAACTCCCGGTCTCAGTGTGGACTCGAACTCCCGGTATCAGTGAGGACTCGAATTCTCGGTCTCAGTCTGGACTCGAATTCTCGGTCTCAGTGTAGACTCAAACTCCTGGTCTCAGCGTGGACTCGAACTCCCGGTATCAGTGTGGACTCGAACTCCCGGTCTCAGTGTGGACTCGAACTCCCGGTATCAGTGAGGACTCAAATTCTCGGTCTCAGCGTGGACCCGTACTCCTGGTCTCAGTGTGGCCTCGAACTCCAGGTCTCAGTGTAGACTCAAGCTCCTGGGGTCAATGTGGACTCGAACTCCCGGTCTCAGCATGGAATCGAACTCCTGGTCTCAGCGTGGAATCGAACTCCTGGTCTCAGCGTGGACTCGAACACCCGGTCTCAGTGGAGACTCAAGCTCCTGGTCTCAATGTGGACTCAAACTCCCGGTCTCAGCATGGAATCGAACTCCTGGTCTCAGCGTGGGCTCGAACTCCTGGTCTCAGTGTGGACTCGAACTCCTGGTCTCAGTGTGGACTTGAACTCCCAGTCTCAGTGTGGACTCGAACTCCCGGTCTCAGTGTAGACTCAAACTCCTGGTCTCAGTGTGGACTTGAATTCCCGGTCTCATCATGGACTCGAATTCCCGGTCTCAGCATGGACTCAAACTCCGGGTCTCAGTGTGGACTCAAATTCCCGGTCTCAGTGTGGACACGAATTCCCGGTCTCAGTGTGGACTCAAACTCCTGGTCTCAGCGTGGACTCGAACTCCTGGTCTCAGCGTGGACTCGAACTCCTGGTCTCAGTGTGGATTCGAACTCCAGGTCTCAGTGTGGACTCGAACTCCCGGAGTCAGCGTGGACTCGAATTTCCGGTCTCAGCATGGACTCGGACTCCTGGTCTCAGTGTGGACATGAACTCCCGGTCTCAGTGTGGACATGAACTCCCTGTCTCAGTGTGGACTCGAACTCCTGGTCTCAGCGTGGACTCGAACACCCGGTCTCAGTGTGGTCTCGAACACCAGGTCTCAGTGTGGACTCAAACTCCTGGTCTCAGTGTGGACTCGAACTCCCGGGCTCAGTGTGGACTCGAAATCCTGGTCTCTGCGTGGACTCAAACTCCTGGTCTCAGTGTGGACTCGAACTCCCGGACTCAGTGTGGACTCGAAATCCTGGTCTCAGCGTGGACTCAAACTCCTGGTCTCAGTGTGGACTCGATCTCCTGGTCTCAGTGTGGACTCGAACTCCTGGTCTCAGCGTGGACTCGAACACCCGGTATCAGTGTGGACTCGAACTCCTGGTCTCAGCGTGGACTCGAACTCCCGGTCTCAGCATGGAATCGAACTCCTGGTCTCAGTGTGGACTCGAACTCCTGGTCTCAGCATGGACTCGAACTCCTGGTCTCAGTGTTGATTCGAACTCCTGGTCTCAGCATGGACTCAAACTTTCGGTCTCAGTGTGGACACGAACACCCGGTCTCAGTGTGGACACGAACACCCGGTCTCAGTGTGGACACGAACTCCCTGTCTCAGTGTGGACTCGAACTCCCGGTATCAGAGAGGACTCGAACTCCCAGTCTCTGTGTGGACTCAAACTCCCGGTCTCAGTCTGGACTCGAACTCCCAGTCTCAGTGTGGACTCGATTTCCCGGTCTCAGCATGGACTCGAACTCCCGGTCTCAGTGTGGACTCGAACTCCCGGTATCAGTGTGGACTCGAACTGCCGGTCTCAGTGTGGACTCGAACTCCCGGTATCAGTGAGGACTCGAACTCTCGGTCTCAGTGTGGACTCGAACTCCCGGTCTCAGTGTGGACTCGAACACCCGGTATCAGTGAGGACTCGAACTCTCGGTCTCAGTGTGGACTCGAACCCCCGGTATCAGTGAGGACTCGAACTCTCGGTCTCAGTGTGGACTCGAACTCCCGGTCTCAGTGTGGACTCGAACTCCCGGTATCAGTGAGGACTCGAACTCTCGGTCTCAGTGTGGACTCGAACCCCCGGTATCAGTGAGGACTCGAACTCTCGGTCTCAGTGTGGACTCGAACTCCCGGTCTCAGTGTGGACTCGAACTCCCGGTATCAGTGAGGACTCGAACTCTCGGTCTCAGTGTGGACTCGAACCCCCGGTATCAGTGAGGACTCGAACTCTCGGTCTCAGTGTGGACGCGAACTCCTGGTCTCAGTGTCGAGTCGAAGACACGGTCTCAGTGTGGACGCGAACTCCTGGTCTCAGTGTGGACACGAACTCCCAGTCTCAGCGTGGACTCGAACTCCCGGTCTCAGTGTGGACTCGAACTCCCGGTATCAGTGTGGACCCGAACTCCTGGTCTCAGTGTGGACTCGAGCACCTGGTCTCAGTGTGGACACGAACTCCCGGTCTCAATGTGGACTCGAACACCCGGTCTCAGTGTGGACTTGAACTCTCGGTCTCAGTGTGGGCTCTAACACCTGGTCTCAGTGTGGACTCGAACTCCTGGTCTCAGTATGGACTCGTACTCCTAGTCTCAGTGTGGACTCGAACACCTGGTCTCAGTGTGGACTCGAACTCCAGGTCTCAGTGTGGACTCAAACTCCTGGTCTCTGCCTGGACTCGAACTCCCGGTATCAGTGTGGACTCGAACTCCCGGTCTCAGTGTGGACTCGAACTCACGGTATCAGTGAGGACTCGAATTCGCGGTCTCAGCGTGGACCCGAACTCCTGGTCTCAGTGTGGACTGGAACTCCAGGTCTCAGTGTGGACCCGAACTCCCGGTATCAGTGAGGACTCGAACTCTCGGTCTCAGTCTGGACTCGAACTCCCGGTCTCAGTGTGGACTCGAACTCCCGATATCAGTGAGGACTCAAATTCTCGGTCTCAGCGTGGACCCGTACTCCTGGTCTCAGTGTGGACTCGAACTCCAGGTCTCAGTGTATACTCGAGCTCCTGGTCTCAATGTGGACTCGAACTCCCGATCTAAGCATGGAATCGAACTCCTGGTCTCAGCGTGGACTCGAACACCCGGTCTCAGTGGAGACCCAAACTCCTGGTCTCAATGTGGACTCGAACTCCCGGTCTCAGGAAGGAATCGAACTCCTGGTCTCAGCGTGGGCTCAAACACCCGGTATCAGTGTGGACCCGAACTCCTGGTCTCAGCGTGGACTCGAACTCCTGGTCTCAGTGTGGACTCGAACCCCTGGTCTCAGTGTGGACTTGAACTTCTGGTCTCAGCGTGGACTCGAACTCCCGGTCTCAGTGTAGACTCGAACTCCCGGTCTCAGTGTGGACTCGAACTCCCGGTATCAGTGAGGAATCGAATTCTCGGTCTCAGCGTGGACCCGAACTCCTGGTCTCAGTGTGGACTCGAACTCCAGGTCTCAGTGTGGACTCGAACTCCCGGTCTCAGTGTGGACTCGAACTCCCGGTATCAGTGAGGAATCGAATTCTCGGTCTCAGCGTGGACTCGAACTCCTGGTCTCAGTGTGGACTCGAACTCCAGGTCTCAGTGTGGACTCGAACTCCCGGTCTCAGTGTGGACGCGAACTCCCGGTATCAGTGAGGAATCGAATTCTCGGTCTCAGCGTGGACCCGAACTCCTGGTCTCAGTGTGGACTCGAACTCCAGGTCTCAGTGTGGACTCGAACTCCCGGTCACAGTGTGGACTCGAACTCCCGGTATCAGTGAGGAATCGAATTCTCGGTCTCAGCGTGGACCCGAACTCCTGGTCTCAGTGTGGACTCGAACTCCTGGTCTCAGTGTGGACTCGAACTCCCGGTCTCATCGGGGACTCGAACTCCCGGTCTCAGTGTGGACTCGAACACCTGGACTCAGTGTGGACTCGAAATCCTGGTCTCAGTGTGGACTCGAACTCCCGGTCTCAGTGTGGACTCGAACTCCCGGTATCAGTGAGGACTCGAATTCTCGGTCTCAGCGTGGACCCGAACTCCTGGTCTCAGTGTGGACTCGAACTCCTGGTCTCAGTGTGGACTCGAACTCCCGGTCACAGTGTGGACTCGAACTCCCGGTATCAGTGAGGAATCGAATTCTCGGTCTCAGCGTGGACTCGAACTCCCGGTCTCATCGGGGACTCGAACTCCCGGTCTCAGTGTGGACTCGAACACCTGGACTCAGTGTGGACTCGAAATCCTGGTCTCAGTGTGGACTCGAACTCCCGGTCTCAGTGTGGACTCGAACTCCCGGTATCAGTGAGGACTCGAACTCTCGGTCTCAGCGTGGACCCGAACTCCTGGTCTCAGTGTGGACCCGAACTCCCGGTATCAGTGAGGACTCGAAATCTCGGTCTCAGTCTGGACTCGAACTCCCGGTCTCAGTGTAGACTCAAACTCCTGGTCTCAGCGTCGACTCGAACTCCCGGTCTCAGTGTGGACTCGAACTCCCGGTCTCAGTGTGGACTCGAACTCCCGGTATCAGTGAGGACTCGAATTCTCGGTCTCAGTCTGGACTCGAACTCCCGGTCTCAGTGTAGACTCAAACTCCTGGTCTCAGCGTGGACTCGAACTCCCGGTATCAGTGTGGACTCGAACTCCCGGTCTCAGTGTGGACTCGAACTCCCGGTATCAGTGAGGAATCGAATTCTCGGTCTCAGCGTGGACCCGAACTCCTGGTCTCAGTGTGGACTCGAACTCCTGGTCTCAGTGTGGACTCGAACTCCCGGTCTCATCGGGGACTCGAACTCCCGGTCTCAGTGTGGACTCGAACACCTGGACTCAGTGTGGACTCGAAATCCTGGTCTCAGTGTGGACTCGAACTCCCGGTCTCAGTGTGGACTCGAACTCCCGGTATCAGTGAGGACTCGAACTCTCGGTCTCAGCGTGGACCCGAACTCCTGGTCTCAGTGTGGACCCGAACTCCCGGTATCAGTGAGGACTCGAAATCTCGGTCTCAGTCTGGACTCGAACTCCCGGTCTCAGTGTAGACTCAAACTCCTGGTCTCAGCGTCGACTCGAACTCCCGGTCTCAGTGTGGACTCGAACTCCCGGTCTCAGTGTGGACTCGAACTCCCGGTATCAGTGAGGACTCGAATTCTCGGTCTCAGTCTGGACTCGAATTCTCGGTCTCAGTGTAGACTCAAACTCCTGGTCTCAGCGTGGACTCGAACTCCCGGTATCAGTGTGGACTCGAACTCCCGGTCTCAGTGTGGACTCGAACTCCCGGTATCAGTGAGGACTCAAATTCTCGGTCTCAGCGTGGACCCGTACTCCTGGTCTCAGTGTGGCCTCGAACTCCAGGTCTCAGTGTAGACTCAAGCTCCTGGGGTCAATGTGGACTCGAACTCCCGGTCTCAGCATGGAATCGAACTCCTGGTCTCAGCGTGGAATCGAACTCCTGGTCTCAGCGTGGACTCGAACACCCGGTCTCAGTGGAGACTCAAGCTCCTGGTCTCAATGTGGACTCAAACTCCCGGTCTCAGCATGGAATCGAACTCCTGGTCTCAGCATGGGCTCGAACTCCTGGTCTCAGTGTGGACTCGAACTCCTGGTCTCAGTGTGGACTTGAACTCCCAGTCTCAGTGTGGACTCGAACTCCCGGTCTCAGTGTAGACTCAAACTCCTGGTCTCAGTGTGGACTTGAATTCCCGGTCTCATCATGGACTCGAATTCCCGGTCTCAGCATGGACTCAAACTCCGGGTCTCAGTGTGGACTCAAATTCCCGGTCTCAGTGTGGACACGAATTCCCGGTCTCAGTGTGGACTCAAACTCCTGGTCTCAGCGTGGACTCGAACTCCTGGTCTCAGCGTGGACTCGAACTCCTGGTCTCAGTGTGGATTCGAACTCCAGGTCTCAGTGTGGACTCGAACTCCCGGAGTCAGCGTGGACTCGAATTTCCGGTCTCAGCATGGACTCGGACTCCTGGTCTCAGTGTGGACATGAACTCCCGGTCTCAGTGTGGACATGAACTCCCTGTCTCAGTGTGGACTCGAACTCCTGGTCTCAGCGTGGACTCGAACACCCGGTCTCAGTGTGGTCTCGAACACCAGGTCTCAGTGTGGACTCAAACTCCTGGTCTCAGTGTGGACTCGAACTCCCGGGCTCAGTGTGGACTCGAAATCCTGGTCTCTGCGTGGACTCAAACTCCTGGTCTCAGTGTGGACTCGAACTCCCGGACTCAGTGTGGACTCGAAATCCTGGTCTCAGCGTGGACTCAAACTCCTGGTCTCTGTGTGGACTCGAACTCCCGGACTCAGTGTGGACTCGAACTCCCGGTCTCAGTGTGGACTCGAACACCCGGTATCAGCGTGGACTCGAATTCCCGGTCTCAGCATGGACTCGAACTCCTGGTCTCAGCGTGGACTCGAACTCCCGGTCTCAGCGTGGACTCGAACTCCCGGTCTCAGTGTGGACTCGAAATCCTGGTCTCAGCGTGGACTCAAACTCCGGGTCTCAGTGTGGACACGAATTCCCGGTCTCAGTGTGGACACGAATTCCCGGTCTCAGTGTGGACTCGAACTCCTGCTCTCAGCGTGGACTCGAACTCCTGGTCTCAGCGAGGATTCGAACTCTCGGTCTCAGTGTGGAGCCGAACTCCCGGTCTCAGTGTGGACACGAACACCCGGTCTCAATGTGGACTCAAATTCCTGGTCTCAGTGTGGACTCGAACTCCCGGTCTCAGTGTAGACTCAAACTGCCAGTCTCAGTGTAGACTCTAACTTCTGGTCTCAGTGTGGACTCGAACTCCTGGTCTCAGTGTGGACTCGAACTCTCGGTCTCAGTGTGGACTCGAACTCCAGGTCTCAGTGTGGACACGAACTCCCGGTCTCAGTGTGGACTCGAACTCCCGGTCTCAGCGTGGACTCGAACTCCAGGTTTCAGTGTGGACTCGAACACCTGGACTCAGTGTGGACTCGAAATCCTGGTCTCAGCATGGACTCAAACTCCGGGTCTCAGTGTGGAATCGAATTCCCGGTCTCAGTGTGGACACGAATTCCCGGTCTCAGTGTGGACTCGAACTCCTGCTCTCAGCGTGGACTCGCACTCCTGGTCTCAGCGAGGACTCGAACTCTCGGTCTCAGTGTGGAGCCGAACCCCCGGTCTCAGTGTGGACTCGAACACCCGGTCTCAATGTGGACTCAAATTCCTGGTCTCAGTGTGGACTTGAACTCCCGGTCTCAGTGTAGACTCAAACTCCCAGTCTCAGTGAAGACTCTAACTTCTGGTCTCAGTGTGGACTCGAACTCCCGGTCTCAGTGTGGACTCGAACTCTCGGTCTCAGTGTGGACTCGAACTCCTGGTCTCATTGTGGATCCGAACTCCCGGTCTCAATGTGGACTTGAACTCTCAGTCTCAGTGTGGACACGAATTCCCGGTCTCAGTGTGGACACGAATTCCCGGTCTCAGTGTGGACTCGAACTCCTGCTCTCAGCGTGGACTCGAACTCCTGGTCTCAGCGAGGATTCGAACTCTCGGTCTCAGTGTGGACTCGAACACCCGGTCTCAATGTGGACTCAAATTCCTGGTCTCAGTGTGGACTTGAACTCCCGGTCTCAGTGTAGACTCAAACTCCCAGTCTCAGTGAAGACTCTAACTTCTGGTCTCAGTGTGGACTCGAACTCCCGGTCTCAGTGTGGACTCGAACTCTCGGTCTCAGTGTGGACTCGAACTCCTGGTCTCAGTGTGGACACGAACTCCCTATCTCAGTGTGGACTCGAACTCCCAGTCTCATTGTGGATCCGAACTCCCGGTCTCAATGTGGACTTGAACTCTCAGTCTCAGTGTGGACACGAATTCCCGGTCTCAGTGTGGACACGAATTCCCGGTCTCAGTGTGGACTCGAACTCCTGCTCTCAGCGTGGACTCGAACTCCTGGTCTCAGCGAGGATTCGAACTCTCGGTCTCAGTGTGGAGCCGAACCCCCGGTCTCAGTGTGGACTCGAACACCCGGTCTCAATGTGGTCTCAAATTCCTGGTCTCAGTGTGGACTCGAACTCCCGGTCTCAGTGTAGACTCAAACTGCCAGTCGCAGTGTAGACTCAAACTTCTGGTCGCAGTGTGGACTCGAACTCCTGGTCTCAGTGTGGACTCGAACTCTTGGTCTCAGTGTGTACTCGAACTCCCGGTCTCAGTGTGGACTCGAACTCCTGGTCTCAGTGTGGACTCGAACTCCTGGTCTCAGCGTGGACTCGAACTCCTGGTCTCAGTGTGGACTCGAACTCCTGGTCTCAGTGTGGACTCGAACTCCTGGTCTCAGCGTGGACTCGAACTCCCGGTCTCAGCATGGAATCGAACTCCTGGTCTCAGCGTGGGCTCGAACACCCGGCATCAGTGTGGACTCGAACTCCTGGTCTCAGTGTAGACTCAAACTCCTGGTCTCAGTGTGGACTTGAATTCCCGGTCTCACCATGGACTCGAATTCCCGGTCTCAGTGTGGACTCGAACTCCCGGTCTCAGCGTGGACTCGAACTCCCGGTCTCAGTGTGGACTCGAACACCTGGACTCAGTGTGGACTCGAAATCCCGGTCTCAGCATGGAATCGAACTCCTGGTCTCAGCGTGGGCTCGAACACCCAGCATCAGTGTGGACTCGAACTCCTGGTCTCAGTGTCGACTCAAACTCCTGGTCTCAGTGTGGACTTGAATTCCCGGTCTCACCATGGACTCGAATTCCCGGTCTCAGTGTGGACTCGAACTCCCGGTCTCAGCGTGGACTCGAACTCCCGGTCTCAGTGTGGACTCGAACACCTGGACTCAGTGTGGACTCGAAATCACGGTCTCAGCATGGAATCGAACTCCTGGTCTCAGCGTGGGCTCGAACACCCGGCATCAGTGTGGACTCGAACTCCTGGTCTCAGTGTAGACTCAAACTCCTGGTCTCAGTGTGGACTTGAATTCCCGGTCTCACCATGGACTCGAATTCCCGGTCTCAGTGTGGATTCGAACTCCCGGTCTCAGCGTGGACTCGAACTCCCGGTCTCAGTGTGGACTCGAACACCTGGACTCAGTGTGGACTCGAAATCCCGGTCTCAGCATGGAATCGAACTCCTGGTCTCAGCGTGGGCTCGAACACCCGGCATCAGTGTGGACTCGAACTCCTGGTCTCAGTGTAGACTCAAACTCCTGGTCTCAGTGTGGACTTGAATTCCCGGTCTCACCATGGACTCGAATTCCCGGTCTCAGTGTGGACTCAAACTCCGGGTCTCAGTGTGGAATCGAATTCCCGGTCTCAGTGTGGACTCGAACTCTCGGTCTCAGTGTGGACTCGAACTCTCGGTCTCAGTGTGGACTCGAACTCCCGGTCTCAGTGTGGACTCGAACTCCCAGTCTCATTGTGGAGCCGAACTCCCGGTCTCAATGTGGACTTGAACTCTCAGTCTCAGTGTGGACACGTACTCCTGGTCTCAGTGTGGACTCGAACTCCCGGACTCAGTGTGGACTCGAAATCCTGGTCTCAGCGTGGACTCAAACTCCCGGTCTCAGTGTGGACTCGAATTCCTGGTCTCAGTGTCGACTGAACTCCTGGTCTCAGCATGGACTCGAACTCCAGGTCTCAGTGTGGATTCGAACTCCTTGTCTCAGCATGGACTCGAACTCCCAGTCTCAGTGTGGACTCCAACTCCCGGTCTCAGTGTGGACTCGAACTCCCGGTCTCAGTGTGGACTCGAATTCCCAGTCTCAGTGTGGACTCGAACTCCCGGTCTCAGTGTGGACTCGAACTCCCGGGATCAGTGAGGACTCGAACTCTCGGTCTCAGTGTGGACTCGAACTCCCGGTCTCAGTGTGGACTCGAACTCGCCGTCTCAGCGTTGACATGAACTCCCGGTCTCAGTGTGGACTCGAACTCCCAGTCTCAGTGTGGACTCGAACTCTCGTTCTCAGCGTGGACTCGAACTCCTGGTCTCAGTGTGGACTCGAACTCCCGGTCTCAGTGTGGACTCGAACTCCCGGTATCAGTGAGGACTCGAACTCTCGGTCTCAGTGTGGACTCGAACCCCCGGTATCAGTGACGACTCGAACTCTCGGTCTCAGTGTGGACGCGAACTCCTGGTCTCAGTGTCGAGTCGAAGACACGGTCTCAGCGTGGACTCGAACTCCCGGTCTCAGTGTGGACTCGAACTCCCGGTATCAGTGTGGACCCGAACTCCTGGTCTCAGTGTGGACTCGAGCACCTGGTCTCAGTGTGGACACGAACTCCCGGTCTCAATGTGGACTCGAACACCCGGTCTCAGTGTGGACTTGAACTCTCGGTCTCAGTGTGGGCTCTAACACCTGGTCTCAGTGTGGACTCGAACTCCTGGTCTCAGTGTGGACTCGTACTCCTAGTCTCAGTGTGGACTCGAACACCTGGTCTCAGTGTGGACTCGAACTCCAGGTCTCAGTGTGGACTCAAACTCCTGGTCTCTGCGTGGACTCGAACTCCCGGTATCAGTGTGGACACGAACTCCCGGTCCCAGTGTGGACTCGAACTCACGGTATCAGTGAGGACTCGAATTCGCGGTCTCAGCGTGGACCCGAACTCCTGGTCTCAGTGTGGACTGGAACTCCAGGTCTCAGTGTGGACCCGAACTCCCGGTATCAGTGAGGACTCGAAATCTCGGTCTCAGTCTGGACTCGAACTCCCGGTCTCAGTGTAGACTCAAACTCCTGGTCTCAGCGTGGACTCGAACTCCCGGTCTCAGTGTGGACTCGAACTCCCGATATCAGTGAGGACTCAAATTCTCGGTCTCAGCGTGGACCCGTACTCCTGGTCTCAGTGTGGACTCGAACTCCAGGTCTCAGTGTATACTCGAGCTCCTGGTCTCAATGTGGACTCGAACTCCCGATCTAAGCATGGAATCGAACTCCTGCTCTCAGCGTGGACTCGAACTCCCGGTCTCAGTGGAGACTCAAACTCCTGGTCTCAATGTGGACTCGAACTCCCGGTCTCAGCATGGAATCGAACTCCTGGTCTCAGCGTGGGCTCGAACACCCGGTCTCAGTGGAGACCCAAACTCCTGGTCTCAATGTGGACTTGAACTCCCGGTCTCAGGAAGGAATCGAACTCCTGGTCTCAGCGTGGGCTCGAAGCCCCGGTCTCAGTGTGGACTCGAACCCCTGGTCTCAGTGTGGACTCGAACTCCTGGTCTCAGTGTGGACTCGAACCCCTGGTCTCAGTGTGGACTTGAACTTCTGGTCTCAGCGTGGACTCGAACACCCGGTCTCAGTGTAGACTCCAACTCCTGGTCTCAGTGTGGACTCGAACTCCCGGTCTCATCGTGGACTCGAACTCCCGGTCTCAGTGTGGACTCGAACACCTGGACTCAGTGTGGACTCGAAATCCTGGTCTCAGTGTAGACTCGAACTCCCGGTATCAGTGAGGACTCGAATTCTCGGTCTCAGCGTGGACCCGAACTCCTGGTCTCAGTGTGGACTCGAACTCCAGGTCTCAGTGTGGACTCGAACCCCCGGTCTCAGTGTGGACTCGAACTCCCGGTATCAGTGAGGAATCGAATTCTCGGTCTCAGCGTGGACCCGAACTCCTGGTCTCAGCGTGGACTCGAACTCCCGGTCTCAGTGTGGACTCGAACTCCCAGTCTCAGTGTGGACTCGAACTCTCGTTCTCAGCGTGGACTCGAACTCCTGGTCTCAGTGTGGACTCGAACTCCCGGTCTCAGTGTGGACTCGAACTCCCGGTATCAGTGAGGACTCGAACTCTCGGTCTCAGTGTGGACTCGAACCCCCGGTATCAGTGACGACTCGAACTCTCGGTCTCAGTGTGGACGCGAACTCCTGGTCTCAGTGTCGAGTCGAAGACACGGTCTCAGCGTGGACTCGAACTCCCGGTCTCAGTGTGGACTCGAACTCCCGGTATCAGTGTGGACCCGAACTCCTGGTCTCAGTGTGGACTCGAGCACCTGGTCTCAGTGTGGACACGAACTCCCGGTCTCAATGTGGACTCGAACACCCGGTCTCAGTGTGGACTTGAACTCTCGGTCTCAGTGTGGGCTCTAACACCTGGTCTCAGTGTGGACTCGAACTCCTGGTCTCAGTGTGGACTCGTACTCCTAGTCTCAGTGTGGACTCGAACACCTGGTCTCAGTGTGGACTCGAACTCCAGGTCTCAGTGTGGACTCAAACTCCTGGTCTCTGCGTGGACTCGAACTCCCGGTATCAGTGTGGACACGAACTCCCGGTCTCAGTGTGGACTCGAACTCACGGTATCAGTGAGGACTCGAATTCGCGGTCTCAGCGTGGACCCGAACTCCTGGTCTCAGTGTGGACTGGAACTCCAGGTCTCAGTGTGGACCCGAACTCCCGGTATCAGTGAGGACTCGAAATCTCGGTCTCAGTCTGGACTCGAACTCCCGGTCTCAGTGTAGACTCAAACTCCTGGTCTCAGCGTGGACTCGAACTCCCGGTCTCAGTGTGGACTCGAACTCCCGATATCAGTGAGGACTCAAATTCTCGGTCTCAGCGTGGACCCGTACTCCTGGTCTCAGTGTGGACTCGAACTCCAGGTCTCAGTGTATACTCGAGCTCCTGGTCTCAATGTGGACTCGAACTCCCGATCTAAGCATGGAATCGAACTCCTGCTCTCAGCGTGGACTCGAACTCCCGGTCTCAGTGGAGACTCAAACTCCTGGTCTCAATGTGGACTCGAACTCCCGGTCTCAGCATGGAATCGAACTCCTGGTCTCAGCGTGGGCTCGAACACCCGGTCTCAGTGGAGACCCAAACTCCTGGTCTCAATGTGGACTTGAACTCCCGGTCTCAGGAAGGAATCGAACTCCTGGTCTCAGCGTGGGCTCGAAGCCCCGGTCTCAGTGTGGACTCGAACCCCTGGTCTCAGTGTGGACTCGAACTCCTGGTCTCAGTGTGGACTCGAACCCCTGGTCTCAGTGTGGACTTGAACTTCTGGTCTCAGCGTGGACTCGAACACCCGGTCTCAGTGTAGACTCCAACTCCTGGTCTCAGTGTGGACTCGAACTCCCGGTCTCATCGTGGACTCGAACTCCCGGTCTCAGTGTGGACTCGAACACCTGGACTCAGTGTGGACTCGAAATCCTGGTCTCAGTGTAGACTCGAACTCCCGGTATCAGTGAGGACTCGAATTCTCGGTCTCAGCGTGGACCCGAACTCCTGGTCTCAGTGTGGACTCGAACTCCAGGTCTCAGTGTGGACTCGAACCCCCGGTCTCAGTGTGGACTCGAACTCCCGGTATCAGTGAGGAATCGAATTCTCGGTCTCAGCGTGGACCCGAACTCCTGGTCTCAGCGTGGACTCGAACTCCAGGTCTCAGTGTGGACTCGAACTCCCGGTCTCAGTGTGGACTCGAACTCCCGGTATCAGTGAGGAATCGAATTCTCGGTCTCAGCGTGGACCCGAACTCCTGGTCTCAGTGTGGACTCGAACTCCAGGTCTCAGTGTGGACTCGAACTCCCGGTCTCAGTGTGGACTCGAACTCCCGGTATCAGTGAGGAATCGAATTCTCGGTCTCAGCGTGGACCCGAACTCCTGGTCTCAGTGTGGACTCGAACTCCTGGTCTCAGTGTGGACTCGAACTCCCGGTCTAATCAGGGACTCGAACTCCCGGTCTCAGTGTGGACTCGAACACCTGGACTCAGTGTGGACTCGAAATCCTGGTCTCAGTGTGGACTCGAACTCCCGGTCTCAGTGTGGACTCGAACTCCCGGTATCAGTGAGGACTCGAATTCTCGGTCTCAGCGTGGACCCGAACTCCTGGTCTCAGTGTGGACTCGAACTCCAGGTCTCAGTGTGGACCCGAACTCCCGGTATCAGTGAGGACTCGAAATCTCGGTCTCAGTCTGGACTCGAACTCCCGGTCTCAGTGTGGACTCAAACTCCTGGTCTCAGCGTCGACTCGAACTCCCGGTCTCATTGTGGACTCGAACTCCCGGTCTCAGTGTGGACTCGAACTCCCGGTATCAGTGAGGACTCGAATTCTCGGTCTCAGTCTGGACTCGAACTCCCGGTCTCAGTGTAGACTCAAACTCCTGGTCTCAGCGTGGACTCGAACTCCCGGTATCAGTGAGGACTCGAATTCTCGGTCTCAGTCTGGACTCGAATTCTCGGTCTCAGTGGAGACTCAAACTCCTGGTCTCAGCATGGAATCGAACTCCGGGTATCAGTGTGGACTCGAACTCCTGGTCTCAGCGTGGACTCGAACACCCGGTCTCAGTGGAGACTCAAGCTCCTGGTCTCAATGTGGACTCAAACTCCCGGTCTCAGCATGGAATCGAACTCCTGGTCTCAGCGTGGAATCGAACTCCTGGTCTCAGCGTGGACTCGAACACCCGGTCTCAGTGGAGACTCAAGCTCCTGGTCTCAATGTGGACTCAAACTCCCGGTCTCAGCGTGGACTCGAACTCCTGGTCTCAGTGTGGACTTGAACTCCCAGTCTCAGCGTGGACTCGAACTCCCGGTCTCAGTGTAGACTCAAACTCCTGGTCTCAGTGTGGACTTGAATTCCCGGTCTCATCATGGACTCGAATTCCCGGTCTCAGCATGGACTCAAACTCCTGGTCTCAGCGTGGACTCGAACTCCTGGTCTCAGCGTGGACTCGAACTCCTGGTCTCAGTGTGGATTCGAACTCCTGGTCTCAGTGTGGACTCGAACTCCCGGAGTCAGCGTGGACTCGAATTCCCGGTCTCAGCATGGACTCGGACTCCTGGTCTCAGCGTGGACTCGAACTCCCGGTCTCAGTGTGGACTCGAAATCCTGGTCTCAGTGTGGACTCGAACTCCCGGTCTCAGTGTGGACTCGAACTCCCGGTCTCAGTGTGGACTCGAACTCCTGGTCTCAGTGTGGATTCGAACTCCTGGTCTCAGTGTGGACTCAAACTCATGGTCTCAGTGTGGATTCGAACTCCTGGTCTCAGCGTGGACTCGAACTCTCGGTCTCAATGTGGGCTCGAACCCCCGGTCTCAGTGTGGACATGAACTCCCTGTCTCAGTGTGGACTCAAACTCCTGGTCTCAGCGTGGACTCGAACACCCGGTATCAGCGTGAACTCGAACTCCCGGTCTCAGTGTGGACTCGAACACCAGGTCTCAGTGTGGACTCAAACTCCTGGTCTCAGCGTGGACTCGAACTCCCGGGCTCAGCGTGGACTCGAACTCCCGGTCTCAGTGTGGACTCGAAATCCTGGTCTCAGTGTGGACTCGAACTCCCGGTCTCAGTGTGGACTCGAACTCCCGGTCTCAGTGTGGTCTCGAACTCCTGGTCTCAGCGTGGACCCGAACTCCTGGTCTCAGTGTGGATTCGAACTCCTGGTCTCAGCGTGGGCTCGAACACCCGGTATCAGTGTGGACTCGAACTCCTGGTCTCAGCGTGGACTCGAACTCCCGGTCTCAGCATGGAATCGAACTCCTGGTCTCAGTGTGGACACGAACTCCCGATCTCAGTGTCTACTCGAACTCCCGGTCTCAGTGTGGACTCGAACTCCTGGTCTCAGCATGGAATCGAACTCCTGGTCTCAGTGTGGACTCGAACTCTCGGTCTCAGTGTGGACTCGAACTCCCGGTCTCATTGTGGACACGAACTCCCGATCTCAGTGTGGACTCGAACTCCCAGTCTCATTGTGGAGCCGAACTCTCGGTCTCAATGTGGACTTGAACTCTCAGTCTCAGTGTGGACACGAACTCCTGGTCTCAGTGTGGACTCGAACACCAGGTCTCATTGTGGACTCAAACTCCTGGTCTCAGTGTGGACTCGAACTCCCGGGCACAGTGTGGACTCGAAAACCTGGTCTCAGCGTGGACTCAAACCCCTGGTCTCAGCGTGGACTCGAATTCCCGGTCTCAGCATGGACTCGAACTCCTGGTCTCAGCGTGGACTCGAACTCCCGGTCTCAGTGTGGGCTCGAAATCCTGGTCTCAGTGTGGACTCGAACTCCCGGTCTCATTGTGGACTCGAACTCCCGGTCTCAGTGTGGTCTCGAACTCCTGGTCTCAGCGTGGACTCGAACTCCTGGTCTCAGTGTGGATTCGAACTCCTGGTCTCAGCGTGGACTCGAACCCCTGGTCTCAGTGTGGACTTGAACTTCTGGTCTCAGCGTGGACTCGAACACCCGGTCTCAGTGTAGACTCCAACTCCTGGTCTCAGTGTGGATTCGAACTCCTGGTCTCAGCGTGGACTCGAACCCCTGGTCTCAGTGTGGACTTGAACTTCTGGTCTCAGCGTGGACTCGAACTCCCGGTCTCAGTGTAGACTCCAACTCCCGGTCTCAGTGTGGACTCGAACACCTGGACTCAGTGTGGACTCGAAATCCTGGTCTCAGTGTAGACTCGAACTCCCGGTATCAGTGAGGACTCGAATTCTCGGTCTCAGCGTGGACCCGAACTCCTGGTCTCAGTGTGGACTCGAACTCCAGGTCTCAGTGTGGACTCGAACCCCCGGTCTCAGTGTGGACTCGAACTCCCGGTATCAGTGAGGAATCGAATTCTCGGTCTCAGCGTGGACCCGAACTCCTGGTCTCAGCGTGGACTCGAACTCCAGGTCTCAGTGTGGACTCGAACTCCCGGTCTCAGTGTGGACTCGAACTCCCGGTATCAGTGAGGAATCGAATTCTCGGTCTCAGCGTGGACCCGAACTCCTGGTCTCAGTGTGGACCCGAACTCCAGGTCTCAGTGTGGACTCGAACTCCCGGTCACAGTGTGGACTCGAACTCCCGGTATCAGTGAGGAATCGAATTCTCGGTCTCAGCGTGGACCCGAACTCCTGGTCTCAGTGTGGACTCGAACTCCCGGTCTCATCAGGGACTCGAACTCCCGGTCTCAGTGTGGACTCGAACACCTGGACTCAGTGTGGACTCGAAATCCTGGTCTCAGTGTGGACTCGAACTCCCGGTCTCAGTGTGGACTCGAACTCCCGGTATCAGTGAGGACTCGAATTCTCGGTCTCAGCGTGGACCCGAACTCCTGGTCTCAGTGTGGACTCGAACTCCAGGTCTCAGTGTGGACCCGAACTCCCGGTATCAGTGAGGACTCGAAATCTCGGTCTCAGTCTGGACTCGAACTCCCGGTCTCAGTGTAGACTCAAACTCCTGGTCTCAGCGTCGACTCGAACTCCCGGTCTCAGTGTGGACTCGAACTCCCGGTCTCAGTGTGGACTCGAACTCCCCGTATCAGTGAGGACTCGAATTCTCGGTCTCAGTCTGGACTCGAACTCCCGGTCTCAGTGTAGACTCAAACTCCTGGTCTCAGCGTGGACTCGAACTCCCGGTATCAGTGTGGACTCGAACTCCCGGTCTCAGTGTGGACTCGAACTCCCGGTATCAGTGAGGACTCGAATTCTCGGTCTCAGCGTGGACCCGTACTCCTGGTCTCAGTGTGGCCTCGAACTCCAGGTCTCAGTGTAGACTCAAACTCCTGGTCTCAGCGTGGACTCGAACTCCCGGTATCAGTGTGGACTCGAACTCCCGGTCTCAGTGTGGACTCGAACTCCCGGTATCAGTGAGGACTCGAACTCCCGGTCTCAGCATGGAATCGAACTCCTGGTCTCAGCGTGGAATCGAACTCCTGGTCTCAGCGTGGACTCGAACACCCGGTCTCAGTGGAGACTCAAGCTCCTGGTCTCAATGTGGACTCAAACTCCCGGTCTCAGCATGGAATCGAACTCCTGGTCTCAGCGTGGAATCGAACTCCTGGTCTCAGCGTGGACTCGAACACCCGGTCTCAGTGGAGACTCAAGCTCCTGGTCTCAATGTGGACTCAAACTCCCGGTCTCAGCGTGGACTCGAACTCCTGGTCTCAGTGTGGACTTGAACTCCCAGTCTCAGCGTGGACTCGAACTCCCGGTCTCAGTGTAGACTCAAACTCCTGGTCTCCGTGTGGACTTGAATTCCCGGTCTCATCATGGACTCGAATTCCCGGTCTCAGCATGGACTCAAACTCCGGGTCTCAGTGTGGACTCAAATTCCCGGTCTCAGTGTGGACACGAATTCCCGGTCTCAGTGTGGACACGAATTCCCGGTCTCAGTGTGGACTCAAACTCCTGGTCTCAGCGTGGACCCGAACTCCTGGTCTCAGCGTGGACTCGAACTCCTGGTCTCAGTGTGGATTCGAACTCCTGGTCTCAGTGTGGACTCGAACTCCCGGAGTCAGCGTGGACTCGAATTCCCGGTCTCAGCATGGACTCGGACTCCTGGTCTCAGCGTGGACTCGAACTCCCGGTCTCAGTGTGGACTCGAAATCCTGGTCTCAGTGTGGACTCGAACTCCCGGTCTCAGTGTGGACTCGAACTCCCGGTCTCAGTGTGGACTCGAACTCCTGGTCTCAGTGTGGCTTCGAACTCCTGGTCTCAGTGTGGACTCAAACTCATGGTCTCAGTGTGGATTCGAACTCCTGGTCTCAGCGTGGACTCGAACTCTCGGTCTCAATGTGGGCTCGAACCCCCGGTCTCAGTGTGGACATGAACTCCCTGTCTCAGTGTGGACATGAACTCCTGGTCTCAGTGTGGACATGAACTCCCTGTCTCAGTGTGGACTCGAACTCCTGGTCTCAGCGTGGACTCGAACACCCGGTATCAGCGTGAACTCGAACTCCCGGTCTCAGTGTGGACTCGAACACCAGGTCTCAGTGTGGACTCAAACTCCTGGTCTCAGCGTGGACTCGAACTCCCGGGCTCAGCGTGGACTCGAACTCCCGGTCTCAGTGTGGACTCGAAATCCTGGTCTCAGTGTGGACTCGAACTCCCGGTCTCAGTGTGGACTCGAACTCCCGGTCTCAGTGTGGTCTCGAACTCCTGGTCTCAGCGTGGACCCGAACTCCTGGTCTCAGTGTGGATTCGAACTCCTGGTCTCAGCGTGGGCTCGAACACCCGGTATCAGTGTGGACTCGAACTCCTGGTCTCAGCGTGGACTCGAACTCCCGGTCTCAGCATGGAATCGAACTCCTGGTCTCAGTGTGGACTCGAACTCCCGATCTCAGTATCGACTCGAACTCCCGGTCTCAGTGTGGACTCGAACTCCTGGTCTCAGCATGGAATCGAACTCCTGGTCTCAGTGTGGACTCGAACTCTCGGTCTCAGTGTGGACTCGAACTCCCGGTCTCATTGTGGACACGAACTCCCGATCTCAGTGTGGACTCGAACTCCCAGTCTCATTGTGGAGCCAAACTCCCGGTCTCAATGTGGACTTGAACTCTCAGTCTCAGTGTGGACACGAACTCCTGGTCTCAGTGTGGACTCGAACACCAGGTCTCATTGTGGACTCAAACTCCTGGTCTCAGTGTGGACTCGAACTCCCGGGCACAGTGTGGACTCGAAAACCTGGTCTCAGCGTGGACTCGAATTCCCGGTCTCAGCATGGACTCGAACTCCTGGTCTCAGCGTGGACTCGAACTCCCGGTCTCAGTGTGGACTCGAAATCCTGGTCTCAGTGTGGACTCGAACTCCCGGTCTCATTGTGGACTCGAACTCCCGGTCTCAGTGTGGTCTCGAACTCCTGGTCTCAGCGTGGACCCGAACTCCTGGTCTCAGTGTGGATTCGAACTCCTGGTCTCAGCGTGGACTCGAACTCATGGTCTCAGTGTGGATTCGAACTCCTGGTCTCAGTGTGGACTCGAACTCCCGGACTCAGTGTGGACTCGAACTCCTGGTCTCGGTGTGGATTCGAACTCCTGGTCTCAGTGTGGATTCGAACTCCTGGTCTCAGTGTGGACTCGAACTCCCGGACTCAGTGTGGACTCGAACTCCTGGTCTCAGTGTGGACTCGAACACCCGGTATCAGTGTGGACTCGAACTCCTGGTCTCAGCGTGGACTCGAACTCCCGGTCTCAGTGTGGACTCGAACTCCCGGACTCAGTGTGGACTCGAACTCCTGGTCTCGGTGTGGACTCGAACTCCTGGTCTCAGCGTGGAATCGAACTCCTGGTCTCAGTGTGGATTCGAACTCCTGGTCTCAGCGTGGACTTGAACTCCTGGTCTCAGATTGGATTCGAACTCCTGGTCTCAGCGTGGGCTCTAACACCCGGTATCAGTGTGGACTCGAACTCCTGGTCTCAGCGTGGACTCGAAATCCCGGTCTCATCGTGGACTCGAACTCCCGATCTCAGTGTAGACTCGAACTCCTGGTCTCAGCGTGGACTCGAACTCCCGGTCTCAGCATGGAATCGAACTCCTGGTCTCAGCGTGGGCTCGAACACCCGGTATCAGTGTGGACTCGAACTCCAGGTCTCATCGTGGACTCGAACTCCCGGTCTCAGTGTAGACTCAAACTCCTGGTCTCAGTGTGGACTTGAATTCCCGGTCTCACCATGGACTCGAATTCCCGGTCTCAGTGTGGACTCGAACTCCCGATCTCAGCGTGGACTCGAACTCCCGGTCTCAGTGTGGACTCGAACACCTGGACTCAGTGTGGACTCGAAATACTGTTCTCAGCGTGGACTCAAACTCCGGGTCTCAGTGTGGACTCGAATTCCCGGTCTCAGTGTGGACACGAATTCCCGGTCTCAGTGTGGACTCGAACTCCTGCTCTCAGCGTGGACTCGAACTCCTGGTCTCAGCGAGGATTCAAACTCTCGGTCTCAGTGTGGATCCGAACTCTCGGTCTCAGTGTGGACTCGAACACCCGGTCTCAATGTGGACTCAAATTCCTGGTCTCAGTGTGGACTCAAAATCCCGGTCTCAGTGTAGACTCTAACTTCTGGTCTCAGTGTGGACTCGAACTCCCGGTCTCAGTGTGGACTCGAACTCTCGGTCTCAGTGTGGACTCGAACTCCAGGTCTCAGTGTGGACACGAACTCCCGATCTCAGTGTGGACTCGAACTGCCAGTCTCATTGTGGAGCCGAACTCCCGGTCTCAATGTGGACTTGAACTCTCAGTCTCAGTGTAGACACGAACTCCTGGTCTCAGTGTGGACTCGAAATCCCGGTCTCAGTGTAGACTCAAACTCCCAGTCTCAGTGTAGACTCGAACTTCTGGTCTCAGTGTGGACTCGAACACCTGGACTCAGTGTGGACTCGAAATACTGGTCTCAGCGTGGACTCAAACTCCGGGTCTCAGTGTGGACTCGAATTCCCGGTCTCAGTGTGGACACGAATTCCCGGTCTCAGTGTGGACTCGAACTCCTGCTCTCAGCGTGGACTCGAACTCCTGGTCTCAGCGAGGATTCGAACTCTCGGTCTCAGTGTGGATCCGAACTCCCGGTCTCAGTGTGGACTCGAACACCCGGTCTCAATGTGGACTCAAATTCCTGGTCTCAGTGTGGACTCAAAATCCCGGTCTCAGTGTAGACTCAAACTCCCAGTCTCAGTGTAGACTCTAACTTCTGGTCTCAGTGTGGACTCGAACTCCCGCTCTCAGTGTGGACTCGAACTCTCGGTCTCTGTGTGGACTCGAACTCCAGCTCTCAGTGTGGACACGAACTCCCGATCTCAGTGTGGACTCGAACTGCCAGTCTCATTGTGGAGCCGAACTCCCGGTCTCAATGTGGACTTGAACTCTCAGTCTCAGTGTGGACACGAACTCCTGGTCTCAGTGTGGACTCGAACTCCTGGTCACAGCGTGGACTCGAACACCTGGTATCAGCGTGAACTCACAGCCCCGGTCTCAGTGTGGTCTCGAACACCAGGTGTCAGTGTGGACTCAAACTCCTGGTCTCAGTGTGGACTCGAACTCCCGGAGTCAGCGTGGACTCGAATTCCCAGTCTCAGCATGGACTCGAACTCCTGGTCTCAGCGTGGACTCGAACTCCCGGTCTCAGTGTGGACTCGAAATCCTGGTCTCAGTGTGGACTCGAACTCCCGGTCTCAGTGTGGGCTCGAACTCCCGGTCTCAGTGTGGACTCGAAATCCTGGTCTCAGTGTGGACTCGAACTCCCGGAGTCAGCGTGGACTCGAATTCCCAGTCTCAGCATGGACTCGAACTCCTGGTCTCAGCGTGGACTCGAACTCCCGGTCTCAGTGTGGACTCGAAATCCTGGTCTCAGTGTGGACTCGAACTCCCGGTCTCAGTGTGGGCTCGAACTCCCGGTCTCAGTGTGGGCTCGAACTCCCGGTCTCAGTGTGGACTCGAACTCCTGGTCTCAGCGTGGACTCGAACTCCTGGTCTCAGTGTGGATTCGAACTCCTGGTCTCAGTGTGGACTCGAACTCCCGGAGTCAGCGTGGACTCGAATTCCCCGTCTCAGCATGGACTCGAACTCCTGGTCTCAGCGTGGACTCGAACTCCAGGTCTCAGTGTGGACACGAACTCCCGATCTCAGTGTGGACTCGAACTGCCAGTCTCATTGTGGAGCCGAACTCCCGGTCTCAATGTGGACTTGAACTCTCAGTCTCAGTGTGGACACGAACTCCTGGTCTCAGTGTGGACTCGAACACCAGGTCTCATTGTGGACTCAAACTCCTGGTCTCAGTGTGGACTCGAACTCCCGGGCACAGTGTGGACTCGAAAACCTGGTCTCAGCGTGGACTCGAATTCCCGGTCTCAGCATGGACTCGAACTCCTGGTCTCAGCGTGGACTCGAACTCCCGGTCTCAGTGTGGACTCGAAATCCTGGTCTCAGTGTGGACTCGAACTCCCGGTCTCATTGTGGACTCGAACTCCCGGTCTCAGTGTGGTCTCGAACTCCTGGTCTCAGCGTGGACTCGAACTCCTGGTCTCAGTGTGGATTCGATCTCCTGGTCTCAGCGTGGACTCGAACTCCTGGTCTCAGTGTGGATTCGAACTCCTGGTCTCAGTGTGGACTCGAACTCCCGGACTCAGTGTGGACTCGAACTCCTGGTCTCGGTGTGGATTCGAACTCCTGGTCTCAGTGTGGACTCGAACTCCCGGACTCAGTGTGGACTCGAACTCCTGGTCTCAGTGTGGACTCGAACACCCGGTATCAGTGTGGACTCGAACTCCTGGTCTCAGCGTGGACTCGAACTCCCGGTCTCAGTGTGGACTCGAACTCCCGGACTCAGTGTGGACTCGAACTCCTGGTCTCGGTGTGGACTCGAACACCCGGTCTCAATGTGGACTCAAATTCCTGGTCTCAGTGTGGACTCGAAATCCCGGTCTCAGTGTAGACTCTAACTTCTGGTCTCAGTGTGGACTCGAACTCCCGGTCTCAGTGTGGACTCGAACTCTCGGTCTCAGTGTGGACTCGAACTCCAGGTCTCAGTGTGGACACGAACTCCCGATCTCAGTGTGGACTCGAACTGCCAGTCTCATTGTGGAGCCGAACTCCCGGTCTCAATGTGGACTTGAACTCTCAGTCTCAGTGTAGACACGAACTCCTGGTCTCAGTGTGGACTCGAAATCCCGGTCTCAGTGTAGACTCAAACTCCCAGTCTCAGTGTAGACTCGAACTCCCGGTCTCAGTGTGGACTCGAACTCCCGGACTCAGTGTGGACTCGAACTCCTGGTCTCGGTGTGGACTCGAACTCCTGGTCTCAGCGTGGAATCGAACTCCTGGTCTCAGTGTGGATTCGAACTCCTGGTCTCAGCGTGGACTTGAACTCCTGGTCTCAGTTTGGATTCGAACTCCTGGTCTCAGCGTGGGCTCTAACACCCGGTATCAGTGTGGACTCGAACTCCTGGTCTCAGCGTGGACTCGAACTCCCGGTCTCAGCATGGAATCGAACTCCTGGTCTCAGCGTGGGCTCGAACACCCGGTATCAGTGTGGACTCGAACTCCAGGTCTCATCGTGGACTCGAACTCCCGGTCTCAGTGTAGACTCAAACTCCTGGTCTCAGTGTGGACTTGAATTCCCGGTCTCACCATGGACTCGAATTCCCGGTCTCAGTGTGGACTCGAACTCCCGATCTCAGCGTGGACTCGAACACCCGGTATCAGTGTGGACTCGAACTCCAGGTCTCATCGTGGACTCGAACTCCCGGTCTCAGTGTAGACTCAAACTCCTGGTCTCAGTGTGGACTTGAATTCCCGGTCTCACCATGGACTCGAATTCCCGGTCTCAGTGTGGACTCGAACTCCCGATCTCACCGTGGACTCGAACTCCCAGTCTCAGCGTGGACTCGAACTCCCGGTCTCAGTGTGGACTCGAACACCTGGACTCAGTGTGGACTCGAAATACTGTTCTCAGCGTGGACTCAAACTCCGGGTCTCAGTGTGGACTCGAATTCCCGGTCTCAGTGTGGACACGAATTCCCGGTCTCAGTGTGGACTCGAACTCCTGCTCTCAGCGTGGACTCGAACTCCTGGTCTCAGCGAGGATTCAAACTCTCGGTCTCAGTGTGGATCCGAACTCTCGGTCTCAGTGTGGACTCGAACACCCGGTCTCAATGTGGACTCAAATTCCTGGTCTCAGTGTGGACTCGAAATCCCGGTCTCAGTGTGGACTCTAACTTCTGGTCTCAGTGTGGACTCGAACTCCCGGTCTCAGTGTGGACTCGAACTCTCGGTCTCAGTGTGGACTCGAACTCCAGGTCTCAGTGTGGACACGAACTCCCGATCTCAGTGTGGACTCGAACTGCCAGTCTCATTGTGGAGCCGAACTCCCGGTCTCAATGTGGACTTGAACTCTCAGTCTCAGTGTAGACACGAACTCCTGGTCTCAGTGTGGACTCGAAATCCCGGTCTCAGTGTAGACTCAAACTCCCAGTCTCAGTGTAGACTCGAACTTCTGGTCTCAGTGTGGCTTCGAACTCCTGGTCTCAGTGTGGACTCAAACTCATGGTCTCAGTGTGGATTCGAACTCCTGGTCTCAGCGTGGACTCGAACTCTCGGTCTCAATGTGGGCTCGAACCCCCGGTCTCAGTGTGGACATGAACTCCCTGTCTCAGTGTGGACATGAACTCCTGGTCTCAGTGTGGACATGAACTCCCTGTCTCAGTGTGGACTCGAACTCCTGGTCTCAGCGTGGACTCGAACACCCGGTATCAGCGTGAACTCGAACTCCCGGTCTCAGTGTGGACTCGAACACCAGGTCTCAGTGTGGACTCAAACTCCTGGTCTCAGCGTGGACTCGAACTCCCGGGCTCAGCGTGGACTCGAACTCCCGGTCTCAGTGTGGACTCGAAATCCTGGTCTCAGTGTGGACTCGAACTCCCGGTCTCAGTGTGGACTCGAACTCCCGGTCTCAGTGTGGTCTCGAACTCCTGGTCTCAGCGTGGACCCGAACTCCTGGTCTCAGTGTGGATTCGAACTCCTGGTCTCAGCGTGGGCTCGAACACCCGGTATCAGTGTGGACTCGAACTCCTGGTCTCAGCGTGGACTCGAACTCCCGGTCTCAGCATGGAATCGAACTCCTGGTCTCAGTGTGGACTCGAACTCCCGATCTCAGTGTCGACTCGAACTCCCGGTCTCAGTGTGGACTCGAACTCCTGGTCTCAGCATGGAATCGAACTCCTGGTCTCAGTGTGGACTCGAACTCTCGGTCTCAGTGTGGACTCGAACTCCCGGTCTCATTGTGGACACGAACTCCCGATCTCAGTGTGGACTCGAACTCCCAGTCTCATTGTGGAGCCGAACTCCCGGTCTCAATGTGGACTTGAACTCTCAGTCTCAGTGTGGACACGAACTCCTGGTCTCAGTGTGGACTCGAACACCAGGTCTCATTGTGGACTCAAACTCCTGGTCTCAGTGTGGACTCGAACTCCCGGGCACAGTGTGGACTCGAAAACCTGGTCTCAGCGTGGACTCGAATTCCCGGTCTCAGCATGGACTCGAACTCCTGGTCTCAGCGTGGACTCGAACTCCCGGTCTCAGTGTGGACTCGAAATCCTGGTCTCAGTGTGGACTCGAACTCCCGGTCTCATTGTGGACTCGAACTCCCGGTCTCAGTGTGGTCTCGAACTCCTGGTCTCAGCGTGGACCCGAACTCCTGGTCTCAGTGTGGATTCGAACTCCTGGTCTCAGCGTGGACTCGAACTCATGGTCTCAGTGTGGATTCGAACTCCTGGTCTCAGTGTGGACTCGAACTCCCGGACTCAGTGTGGACTCGAACTCCTGGTCTCGGTGTGGATTCGAACTCCTGGTCTCAGTGTGGATTCGAACTCCTGGTCTCAGTGTGGACTCGAACTCCCGGACTCAGTGTGGACTCGAACTCCTGGTCTCAGTGTGGACTCGAACACCCGGTATCAGTGTGGACTCGAACTCCTGGTCTCAGCGTGGACTCGAACTCCCGGTCTCAGTGTGGACTCGAACTCCCGGACTCAGTGTGGACTCGAACTCCTGGTCTCGGTGTGGACTCGAACTCCTGGTCTCAGCGTGGAATCGAACTCCTGGTCTCAGTGTGGATTCGAACTCCTGGTCTCAGCGTGGACTTGAACTCCTGGTCTCAGATTGGATTCGAACTCCTGGTCTCAGCGTGGGCTCTAACACCCGGTATCAGCGTGGACTCGAACTCCCGGTCTCATCGTGGACTCGAACTCCCGATCTCAGTGTAGACTCGAACTCCTGGTCTCAGCGTGGACTCGAACTCCCGGTCTCAGCATGGAATCGAACTCCTGGTCTCAGCGTGGGCTCGAACACCCGGTATCAGTGTGGACTCGAACTCCAGGTCTCATCGTGGACTCGAACTCCCGGTCTCAGTGTAGACTCAAACTCCTGGTCTCAGTGTGGACTTGAATTCCCGGTCTCACCATGGACTCGAATTCCCGGTCTCAGTGTGGACTCGAACTCCCGATCTCAGCGTGGACTCGAACTCCCGGTCTCAGTGTGGACTCGAACACCTGGACTCAGTGTGGACTCGAAATACTGTTCTCAGCGTGGACTCAAACTCCGGGTCTCAGTGTGGACTCGAATTCCCGGTCTCAGTGTGGACACGAATTCCCGGTCTCAGTGTGGACTCGAACTCCTGGTCTCAGCGAGGATTCAAACTCTCGGTCTCAGTGTGGATCCGAACTCTCGGTCTCAGTGTGGACTCGAACACCCGGTCTCAATGTGGACTCAAATTCCTGGTCTCAGTGTGGACTCAAAATCCCGGTCTCAGTGTAGACTCTAACTTCTCGTCTCAGTGTGGACTCGAACTCCCGGTCTCAGTGTGGACTCGAACTCTCGGTCTCAGTGTGGACTCGAACTCCAGGTCTCAGTGTGGACACGAACTCCCGATCTCAGTGTGGACTCGAACTGCCAGTCTCATTGTGGAGCCGAACTCCCGGTCTCAATGTGGACTTGAACTCTCAGTCTCAGTGTAGACACGAACTCCTGGTCTCAGTGTGGACTCGAAATCCCGGTCTCAGTGTAGACTCAAACTCCCAGTCTCAGTGTAGACTCGAACTTCTGGTCTCAGTGTGGACTCGAACACCTGGACTCAGTGTGGACTCGAAATACTGGTCTCAGCGTGGACTCAAACTCCGGGTCTCAGTGTGGACTCGAATTCCCGGTCTCAGTGTGGACACGAATTCCCGGTCTCAGTGTGGACTCGAACTCCTGCTCTCAGCGTGGACTCGAACTCCTGGTCTCAGCGAGGATTCGAACTCTCGGTCTCAGTGTGGATCCGAACTCCCGGTCTCAGTGTGGACTCGAACACCCGGTCTCAATGTGGACTCAAATTCCTGGTCTCAGTGTGGACTCAAAATCCCGGTCTCAGTGTAGACTCAAACTCCCAGTCTCAGTGTAGACTCTAACTTCTGGTCTCAGTGTGGACTCGAACTCCCGCTCTCAGTGTGGACTCGAACTCTCGGTCTCTGTGTGGACTCGAACTCCAGCTCTCAGTGTGGACACGAACTCCCGATCTCAGTGTGGACTCGAACTGCCAGTCTCATTGTGGAGCCGAACTCCCGGTCTCAATGTGGACTTGAACTCTCAGTCTCAGTGTGGACACGAACTCCTGGTCTCAGTGTGGACTCGAACACCAGGTCTCATTGTGGACTCAAACTCCTGGTCTCAGTGTGGACTCGAACTCCCGGGCACAGTGTGGACTCGAAAACCTGGTCTCAGCGTGGACTCGAATTCCCGGTCTCAGCATGGACTCGAACTCCTGGTCTCAGCGTGGACTCGAACTCCCGGTCTCAGTGTGGACTCGAAATCCTGGTCTCAGTGTGGACTCGAACTCCCGGTCTCATTGTGGACTCGAACTCCCGGTCTCAGTGTGGTCTCGAACTCCTGGTCTCAGCGTGGACTCGAACTCCTGGTCTCAGTGTGGATTCGAACTCCTGGTCTCAGCGTGGACTCGAACTCCTGGTCTCAGTGTGGATTCGAACTCCTGGTCTCAGTGTGGACTCGAACTCCCGGACTCAGTGTGGACTCGAACTCCTGGTCTCGGTGTGGATTCGAACTCCTGGTCTCAGTGTGGACTCGAACTCCCGGACTCAGTGTGGACTCGAACTCCTGGTCTCAGTGTGGACTCGAACACCCGGTATCAGTGTGGACTCGAACTCCTGGTCTCAGCGTGGACTCGAACTCCCGGTCTCAGTGTGGACTCGAACTCCCGGACTCAGTGTGGACTCGAACTCCTGGTCTCGGTGTGGACTCGAACACCCGGTCTCAATGTGGACTCAAATTCCTGGTCTCAGTGTGGACTCGAAATCCCGGTCTCAGTGTAGACTCTAACTTCTGGTCTCAGTGTGGACTCGAACTCCCGGTCTCAGTGTGGACTCAAACTCTCGGTCTCAGTGTGGACTCGAACTCCAGGTCTCAGTGTGGACACGAACTCCCGATCTCAGTGTGGACTCGAACTGCCAGTCTCATTGTGGAGCCGAACTCCCGGTCTCAATGTGGACTTGAACTCTCAGTCTCAGTGTAGACACGAACTCCTGGTCTCAGTGTGGACTCGAAATCCCGGTCTCAGTGTAGACTCAAACTCCCAGTCTCAGTGTAGACTCGAACTCCCGGTCTCAGTGTGGACTCGAACTCCCGGACTCAGTGTGGACTCGAACTCCTGGTCTCGGTGTGGACTCGAACTCCTGGTCTCAGCGTGGAATCGAACTCCTGGTCTCAGTGTGGATTCGAACTCCTGGTCTCAGCGTGGACTTGAACTCCTGGTCTCAGATTGGATTCGAACTCCTGGTCTCAGCGTGGGCTCTAACACCCGGTATCAGTGTGGACTCGAACTCCTGGTCTCAGCGTGGACTCGAACTCCTGGTCTCATCGTGGACTCGAACTCCCGATCTCAGTGTAGACTCGAACTCCTGGTCTCAGCGTGGACTCGAACTCCCGGTCTCAGCATGGAATCGAACTCCTGGTCTCAGCGTGGGCTCGAACACCCGGTATCAGTGTGGACTCGAACTCCAGGTCTCATCGTGGACTCGAACTCCCGGTCTCAGTGTAGACTCAAACTCCTGGTCTCAGTGTGGACTTGAATTCCCGGTCTCACCATGGACTCGAATTCCCGGTCTCAGTGTGGACTCGAACTCCCGATCTCAGCGTGGACTCGAACACCCGGTATCAGTGTGGACTCGAACTCCAGGTCTCATCGTGGACTCGAACTCCCGGTCTCAGTGTAGACTCAAACTCCTGGTCTCAGTGTGGACTTGAATTCCCGGTCTCACCATGGACTCGAATTCCCGGTCTCAGTGTGGACTCGAACTCCCGATCTCAGCGTGGACTCGAACTCCCAGTCTCAGCGTGGACTCGAACTCCCGGTCTCAGTGTGGACTCGAACACCTGGACTCAGTGTGGACTCGAAATACTGTTCTCAGCGTGGACTCAAACTCCGGGTCTCAGTGTGGACTCGAATTCCCGGTCTCAGTGTGGACACGAATTCCCGGTCTCAGTGTGGACTCGAACTCCTGCTCTCAGCGTGGACTCGAACTCCTGGTCTCAGCGAGGATTCAAACTCTCGGTCTCAGTGTGGATCCGAACTCTCGGTCTCAGTGTGGACTCGAACACCCGGTCTCAATGTGGACTCAAATTCCTGGTCTCAGTGTGGACTCGAAATCCCGGTCTCAGTGTGGACTCTAACTTCTGGTCTCAGTGTGGACTCGAACTCCCGGTCTCAGTGTGGACTCGAACTCTCGGTCTCAGTGTGGACTCGAACTCCAGGTCTCAGTGTGGACACGAACTCCCGATCTCAGTGTGGACTCGAACTGCCAGTCTCATTGTGGAGCCGAACTCCCGGTCTCAATGTGGACTTGAACTCTCAGTCTCAGTGTAGACACGAACTCCTGGTCTCAGTGTGGACTCGAAATCCCGGTCTCAGTGTAGACTCAAACTCCCAGTCTCAGTGTAGACTCGAACTTCTGGTCTCAGTGTGGACTCGAAATACTGGTCTCAGCGTGGACTCAAACTCCGGGTCTCAGTGTGGACTCGAATTCCCGGTCTCAGTGTGGACACGAATTCCCGGTCTCAGTGTGGACTCGAACTCCTGCTCTCAGCGTGGACTCGAACTCCTGGTCTCAGCGAGGATTCGAACTCTCGGTCTCAGTGTGGATCCGAACTCCCGGTCTCAGTGTGGACTCGAACACCCGGTCTCAATGTGGACTCAAATTCCTGGTCTCAGTGTGGACTCAAAATCCCGGTCTCAGTGTAGACTCAAACTCCCAGTCTCAGTGTAGACTCTAACTTCTGGTCTCAGTGTGGACTCGAACTCCCGCTCTCAGTGTGGACTCGAACTCTCGGTCTCTGTGTGGACTCGAACTCCAGCTCTCAGTGTGGACACGAACTCCCGATCTCAGTGTGGACTCGAACTGCCAGTCTCATTGTGGAGCCGAACTCCCGGTCTCAATGTGGACTTGAACTCTCAGTCTCAGTGTGGACACGAACTCCTGGTCTCAGTGTGGACTCGAACTCCTGGTCACAGCGTGGACTCGAACACCTGGTATCAGCGTGAACTCGCAGCCCCGGTCTCAGTGTGGTCTCGAACACCAGGTGTCAGTGTGGACTCAAACTCCTGGTCTCAGTGTGGACTCGAACTCCCGGAGTCAGCGTGGACTCGAACTCCCGGTCTCAGTGTGGGCTCGAACTCCCGGTCTCAGTGTGGACTCGAAATCCTGGTCTCAGTGTGGACTCGAACTCCCGGAGTCAGCGTGGACTCGAATTCCCAGTCTCAGCATGGACTCGAACTCCTGGTCTCAGCGTGGACTCGAACTCCCGGTCTCAGTGTGGGCTCGAACTCCTGGTCTCAGTGTGGATTCGAACTCCTGGTCTCAGTGTGGACTCGAACTCCCGGTCTCAGTGTGGGCTCGAACTCCCGGTCTCAGTGTGGGCTCGAACTCCCGGTCTCAGTGTGGGCTCGAACTCCCGGTCTCAGTGTGGACTCGAACTCCTGGTCTCAGCGTGGACTCGAACTCCTGGTCTCAGTGTGGATTCGAACTCCTGGTCTCAGCGTGGACTCGAACTCCAGGTCTCAGTGTGGACACGAACTCCCGATCTCAGTGTGGACTCGAACTGCCAGTCTCATTGTGGAGCCGAACTCCCGGTCTCAATGTGGACTTGAACTCTCAGTCTCAGTGTGGACACGAACTCCTGGTCTCAGTGTGGACTCGAACTCCCGGTCTCAGCGTGGACTCGAACTCCCGGTCTCAGTGTAGACTCAAGCTCCTGGTCTCAATGTGGACCCGAACTCCCGGTCTCAGCATGAAATCGAACTCCTGGTTTCAGCGTGGACTCGAACACCTGGTATCAGCGTGAACTCGCAGCCCCGGTCTCAGTGTGGTCTCGAACACCAGGTCTCAGTGCGGACTCGAACTCCTGGTCTCAGTGTGGACTTGAAATCCTGGTCTCAGTGTGGACTCGAACTCCGGGTCTCAGTGTGGACTCGAATTCCCGGTCTCAGTGTGGACACGAATTCCCGGTCTCAGTGAGGACTCGAACTCCCGGACTCAGTGTGGACTCGAACTCCTGGTCTCGGTGTGGATTCGAACTCCTGGTCTCAGTGTGGACTCGAACTCCCGGACTCAGTGTGGACTCGAACTCCTGGTCTCAGTGTGGACTCGAACACCCGGTATCAGTGTGGACTCGAACTCCTGGTCTCAGCGTGGACTCGAACTCCCGGTCTCAGTGTGGACTCGAACTCCCGGACTCAGTGTGGACTCGAACTCCTGGTCTCGGTGTGGACTCGAACACCCGGTCTCAATGTGGACTCAAATTCCTGGTCTCAGTGTGGACTCGAAATCCCGGTCTCAGTGTAGACTCTAACTTCTGGTCTCAGTGTGGACTCGAACTCCCGGTCTCAGTGTGGACTCAAACTCTCGGTCTCAGTGTGGACTCGAACTCCAGGTCTCAGTGTGGACACGAACTCCCGATCTCAGTGTGGACTCGAACTGCCAGTCTCATTGTGGAGCCGAACTCCCGGTCTCAATGTGGACTTGAACTCTCAGTCTCAGTGTAGACACGAACTCCTGGTCTCAGTGTGGACTCGAAATCCCGGTCTCAGTGTAGACTCAAACTCCCAGTCTCAGTGTAGACTCGAACTCCCGGTCTCAGTGTGGACTCGAACTCCCGGACTCAGTGTGGACTCGAACTCCTGGTCTCGGTGTGGACTCGAACTCCTGGTCTCAGCGTGGAATCGAACTCCTGGTCTCAGTGTGGATTCGAACTCCTGGTCTCAGCGTGGACTTGAACTCCTGGTCTCAGATTGGATTCGAACTCCTGGTCTCAGCGTGGGCTCTAACACCCGGTATCAGTGTGGACTCGAACTCCTGGTCTCAGCGTGGACTCGAACTCCTGGTCTCATCGTGGACTCGAACTCCCGATCTCAGTGTAGACTCGAACTCCTGGTCTCAGCGTGGACTCGAACTCCCGGTCTCAGCATGGAATCGAACTCCTGGTCTCAGCGTGGGCTCGAACACCCGGTATCAGTGTGGACTCGAACTCCAGGTCTCATCGTGGACTCGAACTCCCGGTCTCAGTGTAGACTCAAACTCCTGGTCTCAGTGTGGACTTGAATTCCCGGTCTCACCATGGACTCGAATTCCCGGTCTCAGTGTGGACTCGAACTCCCGATCTCAGCGTGGACTCGAACACCCGGTATCAGTGTGGACTCGAACTCCAGGTCTCATCGTGGACTCGAACTCCCGGTCTCAGTGTAGACTCAAACTCCTGGTCTCAGTGTGGACTTGAATTCCCGGTCTCACCATGGACTCGAATTCCCGGTCTCAGTGTGGACTCGAACTCCCGATCTCAGCGTGGACTCGAACTCCCAGTCTCAGCGTGGACTCGAACTCCCGGTCTCAGTGTGGACTCGAACACCTGGACTCAGTGTGGACTCGAAATACTGTTCTCAGCGTGGACTCAAACTCCGGGTCTCAGTGTGGACTCGAATTCCCGGTCTCAGTGTGGACACGAATTCCCGGTCTCAGTGTGGACTCGAACTCCTGCTCTCAGCGTGGACTCGAACTCCTGGTCTCAGCGAGGATTCAAACTCTCGGTCTCAGTGTGGATCCGAACTCTCGGTCTCAGTGTGGACTCGAACACCCGGTCTCAATGTGGACTCAAATTCCTGGTCTCAGTGTGGACTCGAAATCCCGGTCTCAGTGTGGACTCTAACTTCTGGTCTCAGTGTGGACTCGAACTCCCGGTCTCAGTGTGGACTCGAACTCTCGGTCTCAGTGTGGACTCGAACTCCAGGTCTCAGTGTGGACACGAACTCCCGATCTCAGTGTGGACTCGAACTGCCAGTCTCATTGTGGAGCCGAACTCCCGGTCTCAATGTGGACTTGAACTCTCAGTCTCAGTGTAGACACGAACTCCTGGTCTCAGTGTGGACTCGAAATCCCGGTCTCAGTGTAGACTCAAACTCCCAGTCTCAGTGTAGACTCGAACTTCTGGTCTCAGTGTGGACTCGAAATACTGGTCTCAGCGTGGACTCAAACTCCGGGTCTCAGTGTGGACTCGAATTCCCGGTCTCAGTGTGGACACGAATTCCCGGTCTCAGTGTGGACTCGAACTCCTGCTCTCAGCGTGGACTCGAACTCCTGGTCTCAGCGAGGATTCGAACTCTCGGTCTCAGTGTGGATCCGAACTCCCGGTCTCAGTGTGGACTCGAACACCCGGTCTCAATGTGGACTCAAATTCCTGGTCTCAGTGTGGACTCAAAATCCCGGTCTCAGTGTAGACTCAAACTCCCAGTCTCAGTGTAGACTCTAACTTCTGGTCTCAGTGTGGACTCGAACTCCCGCTCTCAGTGTGGACTCGAACTCTCGGTCTCTGTGTGGACTCGAACTCCAGCTCTCAGTGTGGACACGAACTCCCGATCTCAGTGTGGACTCGAACTGCCAGTCTCATTGTGGAGCCGAACTCCCGGTCTCAATGTGGACTTGAACTCTCAGTCTCAGTGTGGACACGAACTCCTGGTCTCAGTGTGGACTCGAACTCCTGGTCACAGCGTGGACTCGAACACCTGGTATCAGCGTGAACTCGCAGCCCCGGTCTCAGTGTGGTCTCGAACACCAGGTGTCAGTGCGGACTCAAACTCCTGGTCTCAGTGTGGACTCGAACTCCCGGAGTCAGCGTGGACTCGAATTCCCAGTCTCAGCATGGACTCGAACTCCTGGTCTCAGCGTGGACTCGAACTCCCGGTCTCAGTGTGGACTCGAAATCCTGGTCTCAGTGTGGACTCGAACTCCCGGTCTCAGTGTGGGCTCGAACTCCCGGTCTCAGTGTGGACTCGAAATCCTGGTCTCAGTGTGGACTCGAACTCCCGGAGTCAGCGTGGACTCGAATTCCCAGTCTCAGCATGGACTCGAACTCCTGGTCTCAGCGTGGACTCGAACTCCCGGTCTCAGTGTGGTCTCGAAATCCTGGTCTCAGTGTGGACTCGAACTCCCGGTCTCAGTGTGGGCTCGAACTCCCGGTCTCAGTGTGGGCTCGAACTCCCGGTCTCAGTGTGGACTCGAACTCCTGGTCTCAGCGTGGACTCGAACTCCTGGTCTCAGTGTGGATTCGAACTCCTGGTCTCAGTGTGGACTCGAACTCCCGGAGTCAGCGTGGACTCGAATTCCCCGTCTCAGCATGGACTCGAACTCCTGGTCTCAGCGTGGACTCGAACTCCAGGTCTCAGTGTGGACACGAACTCCCGATCTCAGTGTGGACTCGAACTGCCAGTCTCATTGTGGAGCCGAACTCCCGGTCTCAATGTGGACTTGAACTCTCAGTCTCAGTGTGGACACGAACTCCTGGTCTCAGTGTGGACTCGAACTCCCGGTCTCAGCGTGGACTCGAACTCCCGGTCTCAGTGTAGACTCAAGCTCCTGGTCTCAATGTGGACCCGAACTCCCGGTCTCAGCATGAAATCAAACTCCTGGTTTCAGCGTGGACTCGAACACCTGGTATCAGCGTGAACTCGCAGCCCCGGTCTCAGTGTGGTCTCGAACACCAGGTCTCAGTGCGGACTCGAACTCCTGGTCTCAGTGTGGACTTGAAATCCTGGTCTCAGTGTGGACTCGAACTCCGGGTCTCAGTGTGGACTCGAATTCCCGGTCTCAGTGTGGACACGAATTCCCGGTCTCAGTGAGGACTCGAACTCCCGGTCTCAGCGTGGACTCGAACTCCTGGTCTCGGTGTGGATTCGAACTCTCGGTCTCAGTGTGGATCCGAAATCCCGGTCTCAGTGTGGACTCGAACACCCGGTCTCAATGTGGATTCAAACTCCTGGTCTCAGTGTGGACTCGAACTCCCGGGCTCAGTGTAGACTCAAACTCCCAGTCTCAGTGTAGACTCTAACTTCTGGTCTCAGTGTGGACTCGAACTCCCGCTCTCAGTGTGGACTCGAACTCTCGGTCTCTGTGTGGACTCGAACTCCAGCTCTCAGTGTGGACACGAACTCCCGATCTCAGTGTGGACTCGAACTGCCAGTCTCATTGTGGAGCCGAACTCCCGGTCTCAATGTGGACTTGAACTCTCAGTCTCAGTGTGGACACGAACTCCTGGTCTCAGTGTGGACTCGAAGTCCCGGACTCAGTGTGGACTCGAAATCCTGGTCTCAGCGTGGACTCGAACACCCGGTCTCAGTGTGGTCTCGAACACCAGGTCTCAGTGTGGACTCAAACTCCTGGTCTCAGTGTGGACTCGAACTCCCGGGCTCAGTGTGGACTCGAAATCCTGGTCTCAGCGTGGACTCAAACTCCTGGTCTCAGTGTGGACTCGAACTCCCGGACTCAGTGTGGACTCGAACACCCGGTATCAGCGTGGACTCGAATTCCCAGTCTCAGCATGGACTCGAACTCCTGGTCTCAGCGTGGACTCGAACTCCCGGTCTCAGTGTGGACTCGAAATCCTGGTCTCAGTGTGGACTCGAACTCCCGGTCTCAGTGTGGGCTCGAACTCCCGGTCTCAGTGTGGGCTCGAACTCCCGGTCTCAGTGTGGACTCGAACTCCTGGTCTCAGCGTGGACTCGAACACCCGGTCTCAGTGTGGATTCGAACTCCTGGTCTCAGTGTGGACTCGAACTCCCGGAGTCAGCGTGGACTCGAATTCCCCGTCTCAGCATGGACTCGAACTCCTGGTCTCAGCGTGGACTCGAACTCCAGGTCTCAGTGTGGACACGAACTCCCGATCTCAGTGTGGACTCGAACTGCCAGTCTCATTGTGGAGCCGAACTCCCGGTCTCAATGTGGACTTCAACTCTCAGTCTCAGTGTGGACACGAACTCCTGGTCTCAGTGTGGACTCGAACTCCCGGTCTCAGCATGGACTCGAACTCCCGGTCTCAGTGTAGACTCAAGCTCCTGGTCTCAATGTGGACCCGAACTCCCGGTCTCAGCATGAAATCGAACTCCTGGTTTCAGCGTGGACTCGAACACCTGGTATCAGCGTGAACTCGCAGCCCCGGTCTCAGTGTGGTCTCGAACACCAGGTCTCAGTGTGGACTCAAACTCCTGGTCTCAGTGTGGACTCGAACTCCCGGGCTCAGTGTGGACTCGAAATCCTGGTCTCGGTGTGGACTCGAACTCCGGGTCTCAGTGTGGACTCGAATTCCCGGTCTCAGTGTGGACACGAATTCCCGGTCTCAGTGTGGACACGAATTCCCGGTCTCAGTGTGGACTCGAACTCCTGCTCTCAGCGTGGACTCGAACTCCTGGTCTCAGCGAGGATTCGAACTCTCGGTCTCAGTGTGGAGTCGAACTCCCGGTCTCAGTGTGGACTCGAACACCCGGTCTCAATGTGGATTCAAATTCCTGGTCTCAGTGTGGACTCGAACTCCCGGTCTCAGTGGAGACTCAAACTGCCAGTCTCAGTATAGACTCAAACTTCTGGTCTCAGTTGGGACTCGAACTCCCGGTCTCAGTGTGGACTCGAACTCTCGGTCTCAGTGTGGACTCGAACTCCCGGTCTCAGTGTGGACTCGAACTCCTGGTCTCAGTGTGGACTCGAACTCCTGGTCTCAGCGTGTACTTGAACTCCTGGTCTCAGTGTGGATTCGAACTCCCGGTCTCAGTGTGGACTCGAACTCCTGGTCTCAGTGTGGACACAAACACCCAGTCTCAGCGTGGACACGAACACCCGGTCTCAGTGTGGACACGAACTCCTGGTCTCAGTGTGGACACGACCTCCCTGTCTCAGTGTGGACTCGAACTCCTGGTCTCAGCGTGGACTCGAACACCCGGGCTCAGTGTGGACTCGAACTCCCGGACTCAGCGTGGACTCGAACACCCGGTCTCAGTGTGGACTCAAACTCCCGGTCTCAGTGTGGTCTCGAACACCAGGTCTTAGTGTGGACTCAAACTCCTGGTCTCAGTGTGGACTCGAACTCCCGGTCTCATTGTGGACTCAAACTCCTGGTCTCAGTGTGGACTCGAACTCCCGGGCTCAGTGTGGACTCGAACTCCCGGACTCAGCGTGGACTCGAAATCCTGGTCTCAGTGTGGACTCGAACTCCTGGTCTCAGTGTGGACTCGAACTCCTGGTCTCAGTGTGGACTCAAACTCCTGGTCTCAGTGTGGACTCGAACTCCCGGAATCAGTGTGGACTCGAAATCCTGGTCTCAGCGTGGACTCAAACTCCTGGTCTCAGTGTGGACTCGAACTCCCGGGCTCATCGTGGACTCGAATTCCCGGGCTCAGTGTGGACTCGAAATCCTGGTCTCAGCGTGGACTCAAACTCCTGGTCTCAGTGTGGACTCGAACTCCTGGTCTCAGTGTGGACTCAAACTCCTGGTCTCAGTGTGGACTCGAACTCCCGGAATCAGTGTGGACTCGAAATCCTGGTCTCAGCGTGGACTCAAACTCCTGGTCTCAGTGTGGACTCGAACTCCTGGTCTCAGCGTGGACTCAATCTCCTGGTCTCAGCGTGGACTCGAACTCCCGGTATCAGTGCGGACTCGAACTCCTGGTCTCAGCGTGGACTCGAACTCCCGGTCTCAGCATGGAATCGAACTCCTGGTCTCAGCGTGGACTCGAACTCCCGGTCTCAGTGTGGTCTCGAACACCCGGTCTCAGTGTGGACTCAAACTCCTGGTCTCAGTGTGGACTCGAACTCCCGGGCTCAGTGTGGACTCGAAATCCTGGTCTCAGTGTGGACTCGAACTCCGGGTCTCAGTGTGGACTCGAATTCCCGGTCTCAGTGTGGACACGAATTCCCGGTCTCAGTGTGGACACGAATTCCCGGTCTCAGTGTGGACTCGAACTCCTGCTCTCAGCGTGGACTCGAACTCCTGGTCTCAGCGAGGATTCGAACTCTCGGTCTCAGTGTGGAGTCGAACTCCCGGTCTCAGTGTGGACTCGAACACCCGGTCTCAATGTGGATTCAAACTCCTGGTCTCAGTGTGGACTCGAACTCCCGGGCTCAGTGTAGACTCAAACTGCCAGTCTCAATGTAGACTCAAACTTCTGGTCTCAGTTGGGACTCGAACTCCCGATCTCAGTGTGGACTCGAACTCTCGGTCTCAGTGTGGACTCGAACTCCCGGTCTCAGTGTAGACTCAAACTCCTGGTCTCAGTGTGGACTCGAACTCTTGGTCTCAGCGTGTACTCGAACTCCTGGTCTCAGTGTGGATTCGAACTCCTGGTCTCAGCGTGGACTCGAACTCTCGGGCTCAGTGTGGACACAAACACCCGGTCTCAGCGTGGACACGAACACCCGGTCTCAGTGTGGACACGAACTCCTGGTCTCAGTGTGGACACGACCTCCCTGTCTCAGTGTGGACTCGAACTCCTGGTCTCAGCGTGGACTCGAACACCCGGTATCAGCGTGAACTCGAAGCCCCGGTCTCAGTGTGGTCTCGAACACCAGGTCTCAGTGTGGACTCAAACTCCTGGTCTCAGTGTGGACTCGAACTCCCGGTCTCAGTGTGGACTCGAACTCCCGGGCTCAGTGTGGACTCGAACTCCCGGACTCAGTGTGGACTCGAAATCCTGGTCTCAGCGTGGACTCAAACTCCTGGTCTCAGTGTGGACTCGAACTCCTGGTCTCAGTGTGGACTCAAACTCCTGGTCTCAGTGTGGACTCGAAGTCCCGGACTCAGTGTGGACTCGAAATCCTGGTCTCAGCGTGGATTCGAACTCCTGGTCTCAGCGTGGACTCGAACTCCTGGTCTCAGTGGGGATTCAAACTCCTGGTCTCAGCGTGGACTCGAACTCCCGGTCTCAGTGTGGACTCGAAATCCTGGTCTCAGTGTCGACTCGAACTCCTGGTCTCTGTGTGGACTTGAACTCCTGGTCTCAGTGTGGATTCGAACTCCTGGTCTCAGTGTGGATTCAAACTCCTGGTCTCAGCGTGGGCTCGAACACCCGGTCTCAGCATGGAATCGAACTCCTGGTCTCAGCGTGGACTCGAACTCCCGGTCTCAGCATGGAATCGAACTCCTGGTCTCAGCGTAGACTCGAATTCCCGGTCTCATTGTGGACTCGAACTCCCGGTCTCAGCGTGAAATCGAACTCCCGGTCTCATTGTGGTCACGAAATCCTGGTCTCAGCGTGGACTCAAACTCCGGGTCTCAGTGTGGACTCGAATTCCCGATCTCAGTGTGGACACGAATTCCCGGTCTCAGTGTGGACACGAATTCCCGGTCTCAGTGTGGACTCGAACTCCTGCTCTCAGCGTGGACTCGAACTCCTGGTCTCAGCGAGGATTCGAACTCTCGGTCTCAGTGTGGAGCCGAACTCCCGGTCTCAGTGTGGACTCGAACACCCGGTCTCAATGTGGACTCAAATTCCTGGTCTCAGTGAGGACTCGAACTCCCGGTCTCAGTGTAGACTCAAACTGCCAGTCTCAGTGTAGACTCAAACTTCTGGTCTCAGTGTGGACTCGAACTCCCGGTCTCAGTGTGGACTCTTACTCTCGGTCTCAGTGTGGACTCGAACTCCAGGTCTCAGTGTGGACACGAACTCCCGATCTCAGTGTGGACTCGAACTCCCAGTCTCATTGTGGAGCCGAACTCCCGGTCTCAATGTGGACTTGAACTCTCAGTCTCAGTGTGGACACGAACTCCTGGTCTCAGTGTGGACTCGAACACCAGGTCTCATTGTGGACTCAAACTCCTGGTCTCAGTGTGGACTCGAACTCCCGGGCACAGTGTGGACTCGAAAACCTGGTCTCAGCGTGGACTAAAACTCCTGGTCTCAACGTGGACACGAACTCCTGGTCTCGGTGTGGATTCGAACTCCTGGTCTCAGCGTGGAATTGAACTCCTGGTCTCAGTGTGGATTCGAACTCCTGGTCTCTGCGTGGACCCGAACTCCTGGTCTCAGATTGGATTCGAACTCCTGGTCTCAGCGTGGGCTCGAACACCCGGTATCAGTGTGGTCTCGAACTCCTGGTCTCAGTGTGGACTCGAACTCCTGGTCTCATCGTGGACTCGAACTCCCGGTGTCAGTGTAGACTCAAACTCCTGGTCTCAGTGTGGACTTGAATTCCCGGTCTCACCATGGACTCGAATTCCCGGTCTCAGTGTGGACTCGAACTCCCGATCTAGCGTGGACTCGAACTCCCGGTCTCAGTGTGGACTCGAACACCTGGACTCAGTGTGGACTCGAAATACTGGTCTCAGCGTGGACTCAAACTCCGGGTCTCAGTGTGGACTCGAATTCCCGGTCTCAGTGTGGACACGAATTCCCGGTCTCAGTGTGGACTCGAACTCCTGCTCTCAGCGTGGACTCGAACTCCTGGTCTCAGCGAGGATTCGAACTCTCGGTCTCAGTGTGGATCCGAACTCCCGGTCTCAGTGTGGACTCGAACACCCGGTCTCAATGTGGACTCAAATTCCTGGTCTCAGTGTGGACTCGAAATCCCGGTCTCAGTGTAGACTCAAACTCCCAGTCTCAGTGTAGACTCTAACTTCTGGTCTCAGTGTGGACTCGAACTCCCGGTCTCAGTGTGGACTCGAACTCTCGGTCTCAGTGTGGACTCGAACTCCAGGTCTCAGTGTGGACACGAACTCCCGATCTCAGTGTGGAATCGAACTGCCAGTCTCATTGTGGAGCCGAACTCCCGGTCTCAATGTGGACTTGAACTCTCAGTCTCAGTGTGGACACGAACTCCTGGTCTCAGTGTGGACTCGAACTCCTGGTCACAGCGTGGACTCGAACACCTGGTATCAGCGTGAACTCGCAGCCCCGGTCTCAGTGTGGTCTCGAACACCAGGTATCAGTGTGGACTCAAACTCCTGGTCTCAGTGTGGACTCGAACTCCCGGGCTCAGTGTGGACTCGAAATCCTGGTCTCAGTGTGGACTCGAACTCCCGGAGTCAGCGTGGACTCGAATTCCCAGTCTCAGCATGGACTCGAACTCCTGGTCTCAGCGTGGACTCGAACTCCCGGTCTCAGTGTGGACTCGAAATCCTGGTCTCAGTGTGGACTCGAACTCCCGGTCTCAGTGTGGGCTCGAACTCCCGGTCTCAGTGTGGCCTCGAACTCCCGGTCTCAGTGTGGTCTCGAACTCCTGGTTTCAGCGTGGACTCGAACTCCTGGTCTCAGTGTGGATTCGAACTCCTGGTCTCAGTGTGGACTCGAACACCCGGTATCAGTGTGGACTCGAACTCCTGGTCTCAGCGTGGACTCGAACTCCCGGTCTCAACGTGGGCTCGAATACCCGGTATCAGTGTGGACTCGAACTCCTGGTCTCATCGTGGACTCGAACTCCCGGTCTCAGTGCAGACTCAAACTCCTGGTCTCACCATGGACTCGAATTCCCGATCTCAGCGTGGACTCGAACTCCCGGTCTCAGTGTGGACTCGAACACCTGGACTCAGTGTGGACTCGAAATACTGGTCTCAGCGTGGACTCAAACTCCGGGTCTCAGTGTGGACTCGAATTCCCGGTCTCAGTGTGGACACGAATTCCCGGTCTCAGTGTGGACTCGAACTCCTGCTCTCCGCGTGGACTCGAACTCCCGGTCTCAGCGAGGATTCGAACTCTCGGTCTCAGTGTGGATCCGAAATCCCGGTCTCAGTGCGGACTCGAACACCCAGTCTCAATGTGGACTCAAATTCCTGGTCTCAGTGTGGACTCGAACTGCCAGTCTCATTGTGGAGCCGAACTCCCAGTCTCAATGTGGACTCAAATTCCTGGTCTCAGTGTGGACTCGAAATCCCGGTCTCAGTGTAGACTCAAACTCCCAGTCTCAGTGTAGACTCTAACTTCTGGTCTCAGTGTGGACTCGAACACCTGGTCTCAGTGTGGATTCGAACTCTCGGTCTCAGTATGGACTCGAACTCCAGGTCTCAGTGTGGACACGAACTCCCGATCTCAGTGTGGACCCGAACTGCCAGTCTCATTGTGGAGCCGAACTCCCGGTCTCAATGTGGACTTGAACTCTCAGTCTCAGTGCGGACACGAACTCCTGGTCTCAGTGTGGACTCGAACTCCCGGTCTCAGTGTGGATTCGAACTCCCGGTCTCAGTATAGACTCAAGCTCCTGGTCTCAATGTGGACCCAAACACCCGGTCTCAGCATGGAATCGAACTCCTGGTCTCAGCGTGGACTCGAACACCTGGTATCAGCGTGAACTCGCAGCCCCGGTCTCAGTGTGGTCTCGAACACAAGGTCTCAGTGTGGACTCGAAATCCTGGTCTCAGTGTGGACTCGAACTCCCGGAGTCAGCGTGGACTCGAATTCCCAGTCTCAGCATGGACTCGAACTCCCGGTCTCAGTGTGGACTCGAAATCCTGGTCTCACTGTGGACTCGAACTCCCGGTCTCAGTGTGGACTCGAACTCCTGGTCTCAGTGTGGACTCGAACTCCTGGTCTCAGTGTGGATTCGAACTCCTGGTCTCAGTGTGGACTCGAACTCCCGGAGTCAGCGTGGACTCGAATTCCCGGTCTCAGCATGGACTCGAACTCCTGGTCTCAGCGTGGACTCGAACTCCCGGTCTCAGTATGGACTCGAAATCCTGGTCTCAGTGTGGACTCGAACTCCCGGTCTCAGTGTGGACTCGAACTCCCGGTCTCAGTGTGGACTCGAACTCCTGGTCTCAGCGTGGACTCGAACTCCTGGTCTCAGTGTGGATTCGAACTCCTGCTCTCAGTGTGGACTCGAACTCCTGGTCTCAGTGTGGACTCGAAATCCTGGTCTCAGTGTGGACTCGAACTCCTGGTCTCAGCGTGGACTCGAACTCCCGGTCTCATTGTGGACTCGAACTCCCAGTATCAGTGAGGACTCGAACTCGCCGTCTCAGTCTGAAATCGAACTCCTGGTCTCAGCGTGGACTCGAACTCCCGGTCTCATTGTGGACTCGAACTCCCAGTATCAGTGAGGACTCGAACTCGCCGTCTCAGTCTGAAATCGAACACCTGGTATCAGCGTGGACTCGAACTCCCGGTCTCAGTGTGGACTCGAATTCCCGGTCTCAGTGTGGACACGAATTCCCGGTCTCAGTGTGGACTCGAACTCCTGCTCTCAGCGTGGACTCGAACTCCTGGTCTCAGCGAGGATTCGAACTCTCGCTCTCAGTGTGGAGTCGAACTCCCGGTCTCAGTGTGGACTCGAACACCCGGTCTCAATGTGGATTCAAATTCCTGGTCTCAGTGTGGACTCGAACTCCCGGTCTCAGTGTAGACTCAAACTGCCAGTCTCAGTGTAGACTCAAACTTCTGGTCTCAGTTGGGACTCGAACTCCCGGTCTCAGTGTGGACTCGAACTCTCGGTCTCAGTGTGGACTCGAACTCCCGGTCTCAGTGTGGACTCGAACTCCTGGTCTCAGTGTGGACTCGAACTCCTGGTCTCAGCGTGTACTCGAACCCCTGGTCTCAGTGTGGATTCGAACTCCCGGTCTCAGTGTGGACTCGAACTCCTGGTCTCAGTGTGGATTCGAACTCCTGGTCTCAGCGTGGACACGAACACCCGGTCTCAGTGTGGTCTCGAACACCAGGTCTCAGTGTGGACTCAAACTCCTGGTCTCAGTGTGGACTCGAACTCCCGGACTCAGTGTGGACTCGAAATCCTGGTCGCAGTGTGGACTCGAACTCCCGGTCTCAGTGTGGATTCGAACTCCCGGTCTCAGTGTGCACACGAACTCCCGATCTCAGTGTGGACTCGAACTTCTGGTCTCAGTGTGGATTCGAACTCCTGGTCTCAGCGTGGACTCGAACTCTCGGGCTCAGTGTGGACACAAACACCCGGTCTCAGCGTGGACACGAACACCCGGTCTCAGTGTGGACACGAACTCCCGGTCTCAGTGTGGACACGAACTCCCGGTCTCAGTGTGGACTCGAATTCCCGGTCTCAGTGTGGACACGAATTCCCGGTCTCAGTGTGGACTCGAACTCCTGGTCTCAGCGTGGACTCGAACTCCTGGTCTCAGCGAGGATTCGAACTCTCGGTCTCAGTGTGGAGTCGAACTCCCGGTCTCAGTGTGGACTCGAACACCCGGTCTCAATGTGGATTCAAATTCCTGGTCTCAGTGTGGACTCGAACTCCCGGTCTCAGTGTAGACTCAAACTGCCAGTCTCAGTGTAGACTCAAACTTCTGGTCTCAGTTGGGACACGAACTCCCGGTCTCAGTGTGGACTCGAACTCTCGGTCTCAGTGTGGACTCGAACTCCCGGTCTCAGTGTGGACTCGAACTCCTGGTCTCAGTGTGGACTCGAACTCCTGGTCTCAGCGTGTACTCGAACTCCTGGTCTCAGTGTGGATTCGAACTCCCGGTCTCAGTGTGGACTCGAACTTCTGGTCTCAGTGTGGATTCGAACTCCTGGTCTCAGCGTGGACTCGAACTCTCGGGCTCAGTGTGGACACAAACACCCGGTCTCAGCGTGGACACGAACACCCGGTCTCAGTGTGGACACGAACTCCTGGTCTCAGTGTGGACACGACCTCCCGGTCTCAGCGTGGACTCGAACACCCGGCATCAGCGTGAACTCGAAGCCCCGGTCTCAGTGTGGTTTCGAACACCAGGTCTCAGTGTGGACTCAAACTCCTGGTCTCAGTGTGGACTCGAACTCCCGGACTCAGTGTGGACTCGAAATCCTGGTCGCAGTGTGGACTCGAACTCCCGGTCTCAGTGTGGATTCGAACTCCCGGTCTCAGTGTGCACACGAACTCCCGATCTCAGTGTGGACTCGAACTCCCAGTCTCATTGTGGAGCCGAACTCCCGGTCTCAATGTGGACTTGAACTCTCAGTCTCAGTGTGGACACGTATTCCCGGTCTCAGCGTGGACTCGAACTCCCGGTCTCAGTGTGGACTCGAACACCAGGTCTCAGTGTGGACTCGAACTCCTGGTCTCAGCGTGGACTCGAACTCCCGGTCTCAGTGTGGACTCGAACACCAGGTCTCAGCGTGGACTCGAACTCCCGGTCTAAGTGTGGACTCGAACACCAGGTCTCAGTGTGGACTCGAACACCCGGTATCAGCGTGACCTCGAAGCCATAGTCTCAGTGTGGGCTCGAACTCCCGGTCTCAGTGTAGACTCAAGCTCCTGGTCACAATGTGGACTCGAACCCCCGGTCTCTGTGTGGTCTCGAACTCTCGGTCTCAGTGTGGACTCGAACTCCCGGTCTCAGCGTAGACTCAAACTTCTGGTCTCAGTGTGGACTCGAACTCCCGGTCTCTGTGTGGACTCGAACTCTCGGTCTCTGTGTGGACACGAACTCCCAGTCTAAGCGTGGACTCGAACTCCCGGTCTCAGTGGAGACTCAAACTTCTGGTCTCAGTGTGGACTCGAACTCCCGGTCTCAGTGTGGACTCGAACTCCCGGTCTCTGAGTGGACTCGAACTCTCGGTCTCAGCGTGGACACGAACTCCCGGTCTCAGCGTGGACTCGAACTCCCGGTCTCAGTGTAGACTCAAGCTCCTGTCTCAATGTGGACTCGAACTCCCGGTCTCAGCATGGAATCGAACTCCTGGTCTCAGTGCGGACTCGAACACCCGGTATCAGTGTGGACTCGAACTCCCGGTCTCAGCGTGAACCCGAAGCCCCGGTCTCAGTGTGGACTCGATCACCAGGTCTCAGTGTGGACTCGAACTCCCGGTCTCAGTGTGGACTCGAATTCCCGGTCTCAGCATGGAATCGAACTCCTGGTCTCAGTGTGGACTCGAACACCCGGTATCAGTGTGGACTCGAACTCCCGGTCTCAGCATGGAATCGAACTCCTGGTCTCAGCGTGGACTCGAACACCCGGTCTCAGCGTGGACCCGAACACCAGGTCTCAGTGTGGACTCGAACTCCCGGTCTCAGTGTGGACTCGAATTCCCGGTCTCAGCATGGACTCGAACTCCCGGTCTCAGCATGGACTCGAACTCCTGGTCTCAGTGTGGACTCGAACTCCCGGTCTCAGTGTGGACTCGAACTCCCGGTCTCAGTGTGGACTCGAACTCCCGGTCTCAGTGTGGACTCGAACTCCTGGTCTCAGCGTGGACTCGAACTCCTGGTCTCAGTGTGGACACGAACTCCCTGTCTCAGTGTGGACTCGAACTCCCGGTATCAGTGAGTACTCGAACTCTCGGTCTCAGTGTGGACTCGACCTCCCGGTCTCAGTGTGGACTCGAACTCCCGGTATCAGTGTGGACGCAAACTCCTGGTCGCAGTGTGGACTCAAACTCCCGGTCTCAGTGTGGACTCGAACTCCCGGTCTCAGTGTGGACGCAAACTCCTGGTCGCAGTGTGGACTCGAACTCCCGGTCTCAGTGTGCACACGAACTCCTGGTCTCAGTGTGGACACGAACTCCCTGTCTCAGTGTGGACTCGAACTCCCGGTATCAGTGAGTACTCGAACTCTCAGTCTCAGTGTGGACACGAACTCCCGGTCTCAGTGTAGACTCAAACTCCTGGTCTCAGCGTGGACTCGAACTCCGGGTCTCAGTGTGGACTCGAACTCCCGGTCTCAGTGTGGACTCGAACTCCCTGTCTCAGTGAGGACTCGAACTGTCGGTCTCAGCGTGGACTCGAACTCCTGGTCTCAGCGTGGACTCGAACTCCTGGTCTCAGTGTGGACTCGAACTCCTGGTCTCAGCGTGGACTCGAACTCCCGGTCTCAGTGTGGACTCGAACTCCCGGTCTCAGTGTAGACTCAAACTCCTGGTCTCAGTATGGAGCCAAACTCCCGGTCTCAGCGCGAACTCGAACTCCCAGTCTTAGTGTGGACTTGAATTCCCGGTCTCAGCATGGACTCAAACTCCTGGTCTCAGTGTGGACTCGAACTCCCGGTCTCAGTGTGGACTCGAATTCCCGGTCTCAGCATGGACTCGAACTCCCGGTCTCAGCATGGACTCGAACTCCTGGTCTCAGTGTGGACTCGAACTCCCGGTCTCAGTGTGGACTCGAACTCCCGGTCTCAGTGTGGACTCGAACTCCTGGTCTCAGTGTGGACTCGAACTCCTGGTCTCAGCGTGGACTCGAACTCCTGGTCTCAGTGTGGACACGAACTCCCTGTCTCAGTGTGGACTCGAACTCCCGGTATCAGTGAGTACTCGAACTCTCGGTCTCAGTGTGGACTCGAACTCCCGGTCTCAGTGTGGACTCGAACTCTCGGTCTCAGTGTGGACTCGAACACCCGGTCTCAGTGTGGACTCGAACTCCCGGAATCAGTGAGTACTCGAACTCCCGGTCTCAGTGTGGACTCGAACTCTCGGTCTCAGTGTGGACTCGAACTCCCGGTCTCAGTGTGGACTCGAACTCCCGGTATCAGTGAGTACTCGAACTCCCGGTCTCAGTGTGGACTCGAACTCCTGGTCTCAGTGTGGACACGAACTCCCTGTCTCAGTGTGGACTCGAACTCCCGGTATCAGTGAGTACTCGAACTCTCGGTCTCAGTGTGGACTCGACCTCCCGGTCTCAGTGTGGACTCGAACTCCCGGTATCAGTGTGGACGCAAACTCCTGGTCGCAGTGTGGACTCGAACTCCCGGTCTCAGTGTGGACTCGAACTCCCGGTCTCAGTGTGGACGCAAACTCCTGGTCGCAGTGTGGACTCGAACTCCCGGTCTCAGTGTGCACACGAACTCCTGGTCTCAGTGTGGACACGAACTCCCTGTCTCAGTGTGGACTCGAACTCCCGGTATCAGTGAGTACTCGAACTCTCAGTCTCAGTGTGGACACGAACTCCCGGTCTCAGTGTAGACTCAAACTCCTGGTCTCAGCGTGGACTCGAACTCCGGGTCTCAGTGTGGACTCGAACTCCCGGTCTCAGTGTGGACTCGAACTCCCTGTCTCAGTGAGGACTCGAACTGTCGGTCTCAGCGTGGACTCGAACTCCTGGTCTCAGCGTGGACTCGAACTCCTGGTCTCAGTGTGGACTCGAACTCCTGGTCTCAGCGTGGACTCGAACTCCTGGTCTCAGTGTGGACTCGAACTCCCGGTCTCAGTGTAGACTCAAACTCCTGGTCTCAGTATGGAGCCAAACTCCCGGTCTCAGCGCGAACTCGAACTCCCAGTCTTAGTGTGGACTTGAATTCCCGGTCTCAGCATGGACTCAAACTCCTGGTCTCAGTGTGGACTCGAACTCCCGGTCTCAGTGTGGACTCGAATTCCCGGTCTCAGCATGGACTCGAACTCCCGGTCTCAGCATGGACTCGAACTCCTGGTCTCAGTGTGGACTCGAACTCCCGGTCTCAGTGTGGACTCGAACTCCCGGTCTCAGTGTGGACTCGAACTCCTGGTCTCAGTGTGGACTCGAACTCCTGGTCTCAGCGTGGACTCGAACTCCTGGTCTCAGTGTGGACACGAACTCCCTGTCTCAGTGTGGACTCGAACTCCCGGTATCAGTGAGTACTCGAACTCTCGGTCTCAGTGTGGACTCGAACTCCCGGTCTCAGTGTGGACTCGAACTCTCGGTCTCAGTGTGGACTCGAACACCCGGTCTCAGTGTGGACTCGAACTCCCGGAATCAGTGAGTACTCGAACTCCCGGTCTCAGTGTGGACTCGAACTCTCGGTCTCAGTGTGGACTCGAACTCCCGGTCTCAGTGTGGACTCGAACTCCCGGTATCAGTGAGTACTCGAACTCTCGGTCTCAGTGTGGACTCGAACTCCCGGTATCAGTGAGTACTCGAACTCCCGGTCTCAGTGTGGACTCGAACTCCCGGTCTCAGTGTGGACTCGAACTCTCGGTCTCAGTGTGGACTCGAACTCCCGGTCTCAGCGTTGACACGAACTCCCGGTCTCAGTGTGGACTCGAACTCCCGGTCGCAGTGTGGACTCGAACACCTGGTCTCAGTGTGCACACGAACTCCCGATCTCAGTGTGGACTCGAACTCCCAGTCTCATTGTGGAGCCGAAGTCCCGGTCTCAATGTGAACTTGAACTCTCAGTCTCAGTGTGGACACGAACTCCCGGTCTCAGCGTGGACTCGAACTCCCGGTCTCAGTGTGGACTCGAACACCAGGTCTCAGTGTTGACTCGAACACCAGGTCTCAGTGTGGACTCGAACTCCCGGTCTCAGTGTGGACTCGAACTCCCGGTCTCAGCGTGGACTCGAACACCCGGTCTCAGTGTGGGCTCGAACTCCCGGTCTCAGTGTAGACTCAAACTCCTGGTCTCAGCCTGGACTCGAACTCCGGGTCTCAGTGTGGACTCGAACTCCCGGTCTCAGTGTGGACTCGAACTCCCTGTCTCAGTGAGGACTCGAACTGTCGGTCTCAGCGTGGACTCGAACTCCTGGTCTCAGCGTGGACTCGAACTCCTGGTCTCAGTGTGGACCCGAACTCCTGGTCTCAGTGTGGACTCGAACTCCCGGGCTCAGTGTGGACTCGAAATCCTGGTCTCAGTGTGGACTCGAACTCCCGGTCTCAGTGTGGACTCGAACTCCTGGTCTCAGTGTGGACTCGAACTCCTGGTCTCAGCGTGGACTCGAACTCCTGGTCTCAGTGTGGATTCGAACTCCTGGTCTCAGCGTGGACTCGAACTCCTGGTCTCAGTGTGGACTCGAACTCCCTGTCTCAGTGAGGACTCGAACTGTCGGTCTCAGCGTGGACTCGAACTCCTGGTCTCAGCGTGGACTCGAACTCCTGGTCTCAGTGTGGACTCAAACTCCTGGTCTCAGCATGGACTCGAACTCCTGGTCTCAGTGTGGACTCGAACTCCCGGTCTCAGTGTAGACTCAAACTCCTGGTCTCAGTATGGAGACAAACTCCCGGTCTCAGCGCGAACTCGAACTCCCAGTCTTAGTGTGGACTTAAATTCCCGGTCTCAGCATGGACTCAAACTCCTGGTCTCAGTGTGGACTCGAACTCCCGGGCTCCGTGTGGACTCGAAATCCTGGTCTCAGTGTGGACTCGAACTCCCGGTCTCAGTGTGGACTCGAACTCCTGGTCTCAGTGTGGACTCGAACTCCTGGTCTCAGCGTGGACTCGTACTCCTGGTCTCAGTGTGGATTCGAACTCCTGGTCTCAGCGTGGACTCAAACTCCTGGTCTCAGCTTGGACTCGAACTCTCGGTCTCAGTGTGGACACGAACTCCTGGTCTCAGCGTGGACTCAAACTCCTGGTCTCAGCATGGACTCGAACTCTCGGTCTCAGCGTGGACACGAACACCCGGTCTCATTGTGGAGCCGAACTCCCGGTCTCAGTGTAGACCCAAGCTCCTGGTCTCAATGTGGACCCAAACTCCCGGTCTCAGCATGGAATCGAACTCCTGGTCTCAGCGTGGACCCGAACACCTGGTATCAGCGTGAACTCGAAGCCCCGGTCTCAGTGTGGACTCGAACTCCCGGAGTCAGCGTGGACTCGAATTCGCAGTCTCAGCATGGACTCAAACTCCTGGTCTCAGTGTGGACTCGAACTCCCGGGCTCAGTGTGGACTCGAAATCCTGGTCTCAGTGTGGACTCGAACTCCCGGTCTCAGTGTGGACTCAAACTCCCGGTCTCAGTTTGGACTCGAAATCCTGGTCTCAGTGTGGGCTCGTACTCCCGGTCTCAGTGTGGGCTCGAACCCCCGGTCTCAGTGTGGACTCGAACTCCTAGTCTCAGTGTGGACTCGAACTCCTGGTCTCAGCGTGGACTCGAACTACCGGTCTCAGTGTGGACTCGAACTCCCGGTCTCAGTGTGGACTCGAACACCAGGTCTCAGTGTTGACTCGAACACCAGGTCTCAGTGTGGACTCGAACTCCCGGTCTCAGTGTGGACTTGAACTCTCAGTCTCAGTGTGGACACGAACTCCCGGTCTCAGCGTGGACTCGAACTCCCGGTCTCAGTGTAGACTCAAGCTCCTGGTCTCAATGTGGACTCGAACTCCCGGTCTCAGCATGGACTCGAACACCCGGTAGCAGAGTGAACTCGAACCCCCGGTCTCAGTGTGGACTCGAACACCCGGTCTCAGGGTGGACTCGAACTCCTGGTCTCAGTGGAGACACAAACTCCTGGTCTCAATGTGGACTCGAACACCCGGTCTCAGTGTGGACTCGAACCCCCGGTCTCAGTGTGGACACGAACTCCAGGTATCAGTGAGGACTCGAACTCCGGGTCTCAGTGTGTACCTGAAATCCTGGTCTCAGTGTGGACTCGAACTCCCGGTCTCAGTGTGGACTCGAACTCCCGGTCTCAGCATGGACTCAAACTCCTGGTCGCAGCGTGGACTCGAACCGCCGGTCTCAGTGTGGACTCGAACTCCCGGTCTCAGTGTGGACATGAATTCCCGGTCTCATTGTGGAGCCGAACTCCTGGTCTCAATGTGGACTCAAATTCCTGGTCTCAGTGTGGACTCGAACTCCCGGTCTCAGTGTAGACTCAAACTGCCAGTCTCAGTGTAGACTCAAACTTCAGGTCTCAGTGTGGACTCGAACTCTCGGTCTCAGTGTGGACTCGAATTCCAGGTCTCAGTGTGGACTCGAACTCGCAGTCTCATTGTGGAGCTGAACTCCCGGTCTCAATGTGGACTTGAACTCTCAGTCTCAGTGTGGACACGAACTCCCGGTCTCAGCGTGGACTCGAACTCCCCGTCTCAGTGTAGACTCAAGCTCCTGGTCTCAATGTGGACTCGAACTCCCGGTCTCAGCATGGACTCGAACCCCCGGTCTCAGTGTGGACTCGAACACCCGGTCTCAGGGTGGACTCGAACTCCTGGTCTCAGTGGAGACAAAAACTCCTGGTCTCAATGTGGACTCGAACCCCTGGTCACAGCATGGAATCGAAATCCTGGTCTCAGTGTGGACTCGAACACCCGGTCTCAGTGTGGACTCGAACTCCTGGTCTCAGCGTGGACTCGAACTCCTGGTCTCAGTGTGGACTCGAACTCCCGGTCTCAGCATGGATTCGAACTCTCGGTCTCAGTGTGGACTCGAACCCCCGGTCTCAGTGTGGACTCGAACTCCAGGTATCTGTGAGGACTCGAACTCCGGGTCTCAGTGTGCACCTGAAATCCTGGTCTCAGTGTGGACTCGAACTCCCGGTCTCAGTGTGGACTCGAACTCCCGGTCTCAGCATGGACTCAAACTCCTGGTCTCAGCGTGGACTCGAACTCCCAGTCTCAGCATGATCTCGAACCCCCGGTCTCAGTGTGGACTCGAACTCCAGGTATCAGTGAGGACTCGAACTCCGGGTCTCAGTGTGTACCTGAAATCCTGGTCTCAGTCTGGACTCGAACTCCCGGTATCAGCGTGGACTCGAACTCCCGGTCTCAGCATGGACTCAAACTCCTGGTCTCAGCGTGGACTCGAACTACTGGTCTCAGTGTGGACTCGAACCCCCGGTCTCAGTGTGGACTCGAACTCCAGGTATCAGTGAGGACTCGAACTCCGGGTCTCAGTGTGTACCTGAAATCCTGGTCTCAGTGTGGCCTCGAACCCCCGGTCTCAGTGTGGACTCGAACTCCCGGTCTCAGCATGGACTCAAACTCCTGGTCTCAGCGTGGACTTGAACTCCCAGTCTCAGCATGGACTCGAATTCCCGGTCTCAGTGTGGACATGAATTCCCGGTCTCAGTGTGGACTCGAACTCCTGGTCTCAGCGAGGATTCGAACTCTCGGTCTCAGTGTGGACACGAACCCCCCCCGTCTCATTGTGGAGCCGAACTCCCGGTCTCAATGTGGACTCGAATTCCCGGTCTCAGTGTGGACATGAATTCCCGGTCTCAGTGTGGACTCGAACTCCTGGTCTCAGCGAGGATTCGAACTCTCGGTCTCAGTGTGGACACGAACCCCCCCCGTCTCATTGTGGAGCCGAACTCCCGGTCTCAATGTGGACTCAAATTCCTGGTCTCAGTGTGGACTCGAACTCCCGGTCTCAGTGTAGACTAAAACTGCCAGTCTCAGTGTAGACTCAAACTTCTGGTCTCAGTGTGGACTCGAACTCCCGGTCTCAGTGTGGACTCGAACTCTCGGTCTCAGTGTGGACTCGAACTCCAGGTCTCAGTGTGGACACGAACTCCCGATCTCAGTGTGGACTCGAACTCCCGGTCTCAGTGTGGACACGAACTCCCGGTCTCAGTGTGGACTCGAACTCCCGGTCTCAGTGTGGACACGAACTCCCGGTCTCAGTGTGGACTCGAACTCCCGGTCTCAGCATGGACTCGAACACCCGGTCTCAGCGTGGACTCGAACACCCGGTCTCAGCGTGGACTCGAACACCCGGTCTCAGTGTGGACTCGAACTCCCGGTCTCAGCATGGACTCGAACACCCGGTCTCAGCGTGGACTCGAACTCCCAGTCTCAGCATGGACTCGAAATCCTGCTCTCAGTGTGGACTCGAACTACTGGTCTCAGTGTGGACTCGAACCCCCGGTCTCAGTGTGGACTCGAACTCCCGGTATCAGTGAGGACTCGAACTCCGGGTCTCAGTGTGTACCTGAAATCCTGGTCTCAGTGTGGACTCGAACTCCCGGTCTCAGTGTGGACTCGAACCCCCAGTCTCATTGTGGAGCCGAACTCCCAGTCTCAATGTGGACTTCAAATCCTGGTCTCAGTGTGGACTCGAACTTCCGGTCTCAGTGTGGACTTGAACTCCCGGTCTCAGCATGGACTCAAACTACTGGTCTCAGCGTGAACTCGAACTCCCAGTCTCAGTGGGGACATGAATTCCCGGTCTCAGTGTGGACTCGAACTCCTGGTCTCAGCGAGGATTCGAACTCTCGGTCTCAGTGTGGACACGAACCCCCCCGTCTCATTGTGGAGCCGAACTCCCGGTCTCAATGTGGACTCAAATTCCTGGTCTCAGTGTGGACTCGAACTCCCGGTCTCAGTGTAGACTAAAACTGCCAGTCTCAGTGTAGACTCAAACCTCTGGTCTCAGTGTGGACTCGAACTCCCGGTCTCAGTGTGGACTCGAACTCTCGGTCTCAGTGTGGACTCGAACTCCAGGTCTCAGTGTGGACACGGACTCCCGATCTCAGTGTGGACTCGAACTCCCAGTCTCATTGTGGAGCCGAACTCCCAGTCTCAATGTGGACTTGAACTCTCAGTCTCAATGTGGACACGAACTCCCGGTCTCAGCGTGGACTCGACCTCCCGGTCTCAGTGTAGACTCAAGCTCCTGGTCTCAATGTGGACTCGAACACCCGGTCTCAGCGTGGACACGAACTCCAGGTATCAGTGAGGACTCGAACTCCGGGTCTCAGTGTGTACCTGAAATCCTGGTCTCAGTGTGGACTCGAACCCCCGGTCTCAGTGTGGACACGAACTCCAGGTATCAGTGAGGACTCGAACTCCGGGTCTCAGTGTGTACCTGAAATCCTGGTCTCAGTGTGGACTCGAACTCCCGGTCTCAGTGTGGACTCGAACTCCCGGTCTCAGCATGGACTCAAACTCCTGGTCTCAGCGTGGACTCGAACTCCCAGTCTCAGCGTGGACTCGAACTCCCGGTCTCAGTGTGGACATGAATTCCCGGTCTCAGTGTGGACTCGAACTCCTGGTCTCAGCGAGGATTCAAACTCTCCGTCTCAGTGTGGACACGAAGCCCCCGTCTCATTGTGGAGCCGAACTCCTGGTCTCAATGTGGACTCAAATTCCTGGTCTCAGTGTGGACTCGAACTCCCGGTCTCAGTGTAGACTCAAACTTCTGGTCTCAGTGTGGACTCGAACTCCCGGTCTCAGTGTGGACTCGAACTCCAGGTATCAGTGAGGACTCGAACTCCGGGTCTCAGTGTGTACCTGAAATCCTGGTCTCAGTGTGGACTCGAACTCCCGGTCTCAGTGTGGACTCGAACTCCCGGTCTCAGCATGGACTCAAACTCCTGGTCTCAGCGTGGACTCGAACTCCCAGTCTCGGCATGGACTCGAACTCCCGGTCTCAGTGTGGACATGAATTCCCGGTCTCAGTGTGGACTCGAACTCCTGGTCTCAGCGAGGATTCGAACTCTCCGTCTCAGTGTGGACACGAAGCCCCCGTCTCATTGTGGAGCCGAACTCCTGGTCTCAATGTGGACTCAAATTACTGGTCTCAGCATGGACTCGAACACCCGGTCTCAGCGTGGACACGAACTCCAGGTATCAGTGAGGACTCGAACTCCGGGTCTCAGTGTGTACCTGAAATCCTGGTCTCAGTGTGGACTCGAACCCCCGGTCTCAGTGTGGACACGAAGTCCAGGTATCAGTGAGCACTCGAACTCGGGGTCTCAGTGTGTGCCTGAAATCCTGGTCTCAGTGTGGACTCGAACTCCCGGTCTCAGTGTGGACTCGAACTCCCGGTCTCAGCATGGACTCAAACTCCTGGTCTCAGCGTGGACTCGAACTCCCAGTCTCAGCATGGACTCGAACCGCCGGTCTCAGTGTGGACTCGAACTCCAGGTCTCAGTGTGGACTCGAACTCCAGGTATCAGTGAGGACTCGAACTCCGGGTCTCAGTGTGTACCTGAAATCCTGGTCTCAGTGTGGACTCGAACTCCCGGTCTCAGTGTGGACTCGAATTCCCGGTCTCAGCATGGACGCAAACTCCTGGTCTCAGCGTGGACTCGAACTCCCAGTCTCATTGTGGAGCCGAACTCCCGGTCCCAATGTGGACTTGAACTCTCAGTCTCAGTGTGGACACAAACTCCCGGTCTCAGCGTGGACTCGAACTCCCGGTCTCAGTGTAGACTCAAGGTCCTGGTCTCAATGTGGACTCGAACTCCCGGTCTCAGCATGGACTCGAACACCCGGTATCAGCGTGAACTCGAACCCCCGGTCTCAGTGTGGACTCGAACACCCGGTCTCAGTGTGGACTCGAACTCCTGGTCTCAGTGGAGACACAAACTCCTGGTCTCAATGTGGACTCAAACCCCTGGTCACAGCATGGAATCGAAATCCTGGTCTCAGTGTGGACTCGAACACCCGGTCTCAGTGTAGACTCGAACTCCTGGTCTCAGCGTGGACTCGAACTCCTGGTCTCAGCGTGGACTCGAACTCCTGGTCTCACCGTGGACTCGAACTCCTGGTCGCAACGTGGACTCGAACACCCGGTATCAGCGTGGACTCGAACTCCTGGTCTCAGCGTGGACTCGAACCCCCGGTCTCAGTGTAAACTGAAACTCCTGGTCTCAGTGTGGAGCCAAACTCCCGGTCTCAGTGTGGACTCGAACACCCGGTCTCAGTGTGGACTCGAACTCCTGGTCTCAGTGGAGACACAAACTCCTGGTCTCAATGTGGACTCGAACCCCTGGTCACAGCATGGAATCGAAATCCTGGTCTCAGTGTGGACTCGAACACCCGGTCTCAGTGTGGACTCGAACTCCTGGTCTCAACGTGGACTCGAACTCCCGGTTTCAGTGTGGACTCGAACTCCTGGTCTCAGCATGGACTCGAACTCCTGGACTCAGTGTGGACTCGAACTCCTGGTCTCAGTGTGGACTTGAACTCCTGGTCTCAGCGTGGACTCGAACATCCGGTCTCAGTGTAGACTCAAACTCCTGGTCTCAGTGTGGAGCCAAACTCCCGGTCTCAGTGTGGACATGAATTCCCGGTCTCAGTGTGGACTCGAACTCCTGGTCTCAGCGAGGATTCGAACTCTCGGTCTCAGTGTGGACACGAACCCCCCGTCTCATTGTGGAGCCGAACCCCTGGTCTCAATGTGGACTCAAATTCCTGGTCTCAGTGTGGACTCGAACTCCCGGTCTCAGTGTAGACTCAAACTGCCAGTCTCAGTGTAGAATCAAACTTCTGGTCTCAGTGTGGACTCGAACTCCCGGTCTCAGTGTGGACTCGAACACCCGGTCTCAGTGTGGACTCGAACTCCTGGTCTCAGTGGAGACACAAACTCCTGGTCTCAATGTGGACTCGAACCCCTGGTCACAGCATGGAATCGAAATCCTGGTCTCAGTGTGGACTCGAACACCCGGTCTCAGTGTGGACTCGAACTCCTGGTCTCAACGTGGACTCGAACTCCTGGTCTCAGTGTGGACTCGAACTCCTGGTCTCAGCGTGGACTCGAACTCCTGGTCTCAACGTGGACTCGAACACCCGGTATCAGCGTGGACTCGAACTCCTGGTCTCAGTGTGGACTCGAACCCCCGAACTCAGTGTGGACTCGAACTCCTGGTCTCAGTGTGGACTCGAACTCCCGGTTTCAGTGTGGACTCGAACTCCTGGTTTCAGCATGGACTCGAACTCCTGGTCTCAGTGTGGACTCGAACTCCTGGTCTCAGTGTGGACTCGAACTCCTGGTCTCAGTGTGGACTTGAACTCCTGGTCTCAGCGTGGACTCGAACATCCGGTCTCAGTGTAGACTCAAACTCCTGGTCTCAGTGTGGAGCCAAACTCCCGGTCTCAGTGTGGACTTGAATTCCCGGTCTCAGCGTGGACTCGAACACCTGGACTCAGTGTGGACTCGAAATCCTGGTCTCAGCGTGGACTCAAACTCCTGGTCTCAGCATGGACTCGAACTCCTGGTCTCAGCATGGACTCAAACTCCTGGTCTCAGCGTGGACTCGAACTCCAGTCTCAGCATGGACTCAAACTCCCGGTCTCAGTGTGGACATGAATTCCCGGTCTCAGTGTGGACTCGAACTCCTGGTCTCAGCGAGGATTCGAACTCTCGGTCTCAGTGTGGACACGAACCCCCCGTCTCATTGTGGAGCCGAACCCCTGGTCTCAATGTGAACTCAAATTCCTGGTCTCAGTGTGGTCTCGAACTCCCGGTCTCAGTATAGACTCAAACTGCCAGTCTCAGTGTAGAATCAAACTTCTGGTCTCAGTGTGGACTCGAACTCCCGGTCTCAGTGTGGACTCGAACTCTCGGTCTCAGTGTGGACTCGAACTCCTGGTCACAGCATGGAATCGAAATCCTGGTCTCAGTGTGGACTCGAACTCCTGGTCTCAACGTGGACTCGAACTCCTGGTCTCAGTGTGGACTCGAACTCCTGGTCTCAGCGTGGACTCAAACTCCTGGTCTCAACGTGGACTCGAACACCCGGTATCAGCGTGGACTCAAACTCCTGGTCTCAGTGTGGACTCGAACCCCCGAACTCAGTGTGGACTCGAACTCCTGGTCTCAGTGTGGACTCGAACTCCCGGTTTCAGTGTGGACTCGAACTCCTGGTCTCAGCATGGACTCGAACTCCTGGACTCAGTGTGGACTCGAACTCCTGGTCTCAGTGTGGACTTGAACTCCTGGTCTCAGCGTGGACTCGAACATCCGGTCTCAGTGTAGACTCAAACTCCTGGTCTCAGTGTGGAGCCAAACTCCCGGTCTCAGTGTGGACTTGAATTCCCGGTCTCAGCGTGGACTCGAACACCTGGACTCTGTGTGGACTCGAAATCCTGGTCTCAGCGTGGACTCAAACTCCTGGTCTCAGCGTGGACTCGAACTCCCGGTCTCAGCATGGACTCAAACTCCTGGTCTCAGCGTGGACTCGAACTCCCGGTCTCAGCATGGACTCAAACTCCTGGTCTCAGCGTGGACTCGAACTCCAGTCTCAGCATGGACTCAAACTCCCGGTCTCAGTGTGGACATGAATTCCCGGTCTCAGTGTGGACTCGAACTCCTGGTCTCAGCGAGGATTCGAACTCTCGGTCTCAGTGTGGACACGAACTCCCCGTCTCATTGTGGAGCCGAACCCCTGGTCTCAATGTGGACTCAAATTCCTGGTCTCAGTGTGGACTCGAACTCCCGGTCTCAGTGTAGACTCAAACTGCCAGTCTCAGTGTAGAATCAAACTTCTGGTCTCAGTGTGGACTCGAACTCCCGGTCTCAGTGTGGACTCGAACTCTCGGTCTCAGTGTGGACTCGAACTCCAGGTCTCAGTGTGGACACGAACTCCCGATCTCAGTGTGGACTCGAACTCCCAGTCTCATTGTGGAGCCGAACTCTCAGTCTCAGTGTGGACTCGAACTCCCGGTCTCAGTGTAGACTCAAACTGCCAGTCTCAGTGTAGAATCAAACTTCTGGTCTCAGTGTGGACTCGAACTCCCGGTCTCAGTGTGGACTCGAACTCTCGGTCTCAGTGTGGACTCGAACTCCTGGTCACAGCATGGAATCGAAATCCTGGTCTCAGTGTGGACTCGAACTCCTAGTCTCAACGTGGACTCGAACTCCTGGTCTCAGTGTGGACTCGAACTCCTGGTCTCAGCGTGGACTCAAACTCCTGGTCTCAACGTGGACTCGAACACCCGGTGTCAGCGTGGACTCAAACTCCTGGTCTCAGTGTGGACTCGAACCCCCGAACTCAGTGTGGACTCGAACTCCTGGTCTCAGTGTGGACTCGAACTCCCGGTTTCAGTGTGGACTCGAACTCCTGGTCTCAGCATGGACTCGAACTCCTGGACTCAGTGTGGACTCGAACTCCTGGTCTCAGTGTGGACTTGAACTCCTGGTCTCAGCGTGGACTCGAACATCCGGTCTCAGTGTAGACTCAAACTCCTGGTCTCAGTGTGGAGCCAAACTCCCGGTCTCAGTGTGGACTTGAATTCCCGGTCTCAGCGTGGACTCGAACACCTGGACTCTGTGTGGACTCGAAATCCTGGTCTCAGCGTGGACTCAAACTCCTGGTCTCAGCGTGGACTCGAACTCCCGGTCTCAGCATGGACTCAAACTCCTGGTCTCAGCGTGGACTCGAACTCCCGGTCTCAGCATGGACTCAAACTCCTGGTCTCAGCGTGGACTCGAACTCCAGTCTCAGCATGGACTCAAACTCCCGGTCTCAGTGTGGACATGAATTCCCGGTCTCAGTGTGGACTCGAACTCCTGGTCTCAGCGAGGATTCGAACTCTCGGTCTCAGTGTGGACACGAACCCCCCGTCTCATTGTGGAGCCGAACCCCTGGTCTCAATGTGGACTCAAATTCCTGGTCTCAGTGTGGACTCGAACTCCCGGTCTCAGTGTAGACTCAAACTGCCAGTCTCAGTGTAGAATCAAACTTCTGGTCTCAGTGTGGACTCGAACTCCCGGTCTCAGTGTGGACTCGAACTCTCGGTCTCAGTGTGGACTCGAACTCCAGGTCTCAGTGTGGACACGAACTCCCGATCTCAGTGTGGACTCGAACTCCCAGTCTCATTGTGGAGCCGAACTCTCAGTCTCAGTGTGGACACGAACTCCCAGTCTCAGCGTGGACTCGAACTCCCGGTCTCAGTGTAGACTCAAGCTCCTGGTCTCAATGTGGTTCGAACTCCCGGTCTCAGCATGGACTCAAACTCCTGGTCTCAGCGTGGACTCGAACTCCCAGTCTCAGCATGGACTCGAACCCCCGGTCTCAGCGTGGACTCGAACTCCTGGTCTCAGCGTGGACTCGAACTCCTGGTCTCAGTGGAGACACAAACTCCTGGTCTCAATGTGGACTCGAACCCAAGATCACAGCATGGAGTCGAAATCCTGGTCTCAATGTGGACTCGAACACCCGGTCTCAGTGAGGACTCGAACTCCTGGTCTCAGCGTGGACTCGAACTCCTGGTCTCAATGTGGACTCGAACCCAAGATCACAGCATGGAATCGAAATCCTGGTCTCAATGTGGACTCGAACACCCGGTCTCAGTGAGGACTCGAACTCCTGGTCTCAGCGTGGACTCGAACTCCTGGTCTCAGTGTGGACTCGAACTCCTGGTCTCAACGTGGACTCGAACTCCTGGTCTCAACGTGGACTCGAACACCCGGTATCAGCGTGGACTCAAACTCCCGGTCTCAGCATGGACTCGAACTCCCGGTCTCAGCGTGGACTTGAACTCCTGGTCTCAGCGTGGACTCGAACATCCGGTCTCAGTGTAGACTCAAACTCCTGGTCTCAGTGTGGAGCCAAACTCCCGGTCTCAGTGTGGACTTGAATTCCCGGTCTCAGCGTGGACTCGAACACCTGGACTCAGTGTGGACTCGAAATCCTGGTCTCAGCGTGGACTCAAACTCCTGGTCTCAGCGTGGACTCGAACTCCTGGTCTCAGCATGGACTCAAACTCCTGGTCTCAGCGTGGACTCGAACTCCAGTCTCAGCATGGACTCAAACTCCCGGTCTCAGTGTGGACATGAATTCCCGGTCTCAGTGTGGACTCGAGCTCCTGGTCTCAGCGAGGATTCGAACTCTCGGTCTCAGTGTGGACACGAACCCCCCGTCTCATTGTGGAGCCGAACCCCTGGTCTCAATGTGGACTCAAATTCCTGGTCTCAGTGTGGACTCGAACTCCCGGTCTCAGTATAGACTCAAACTGCCAGTCTCAGTGTAGAATCAAACTTCTGGTCTCAGTGTGGACTCGAACTCCCGGTCTCAGTGTGGACTCGAACTCTCGGTCTCAGTGTGGACTCGAACTCCTGGTCACAGCATGGAATCGAAATCCTGGTCTCAGTGTGGACTCGAACTCCTGGTCTCAACGTGGACTCGAACTCCCGGTCTCAGTGTGGACTCGAACTCCTGGTCACAGCATGGAATCGAAATCCTGGTCTCAGTGTGGACTCGAACTCCTGGTCTCAACGTGGACTCGAACTCCTGGTCTCAGTGTGGACTCGAACTCCTGGTCTCAGCGTGGACTCAAACTCCTGGTCTCAACGTGGACTCGAACACCCGGTATCAGCGTGGACTCAAACTCCTGGTCTCAGTGTGGACTCGAACCCCCGAACTCAGTGTGGACTCGAACTCCTGGTCTCAGTGTGGACTCGAACTCCCGGTTTCAGTGTGGACTCGAACTCCTGGTCTCAGCATGGACTCGAACTCCTGGACTCAGTGTGGACTCGAACTCCTGGTCTCAGTGTGGACTTGAACTCCTGGTCTCAGCGTGGACTCGAACATCCGGTCTCAGTGTAGACTCAAACTCCTGGTCTCAGTGTGGAGCCAAACTCCCGGTCTCAGTGTGGACTTGAATTCCCGGTCTCAGCGTGGACTCGAACACCTGGACTCTGTGTGGACTCGAAATCCTGGTCTCAGCGTGGACTCAAACTCCTGGTCTCAGCGTGGACTCGAACTCCCGGTCTCAGCATGGACTCAAACTCCTGGTCTCAGCGTGGACTCGAACTCCCGGTCTCAGCATGGACTCAAACTCCTGGTCTCAGCGTGGACTCGAACTCCAGTCTCAGCATGGACTCAAACTCCCGGTCTCAGTGTGGACATGAATTCCCGGTCTCAGTGTGGACTCGAACTCCTGGTCTCAGCGAGGATTCGAACTCTCGGTCTCAGTGTGGACACGAACTCCCCGTCTCATTGTGGAGCCGAACCCCTGGTCTCAATGTGGACTCAAATTCCTGGTCTCAGTGTGGACTCGAACTCCCGGTCTCAGTGTAGACTCAAACTGCCAGTCTCAGTGTAGAATCAAACTTCTGGTCTCAGTGTGGACTCGAACTCCCGGTCTCAGTGTGGACTCGAACTCTCGGTCTCAGTGTGGACTCGAACTCCAGGTCTCAGTGTGGACACGAACTCCCGATCTCAGTGTGGACTCGAACTCCCAGTCTCATTGTGGAGCCGAACTCTCAGTCTCAGTGTGGACTCGAACTCCCGGTCTCAGTGTAGACTCAAACTGCCAGTCTCAGTGTAGAATCAAACTTCTGGTCTCAGTGTGGACTCGAACTCCCGGTCTCAGTGTGGACTCGAACTCTCGGTCTCAGTGTGGACTCGAACTCCTGGTCACAGCATGGAATCGAAATCCTGGTCTCAGTGTGGACTCGAACTCCTAGTCTCAACGTGGACTCGAACTCCTGGTCTCAGTGTGGACTCGAACTCCTGGTCTCAGCGTGGACTCAAACTCCTGGTCTCAACGTGGACTCGAACACCCGGTGTCAGCGTGGACTCAAACTCCTGGTCTCAGTGTGGACTCGAACCCCCGAACTCAGTGTGGACTCGAACTCCTGGTCTCAGTGTGGACTCGAACTCCCGGTTTCAGTGTGGACTCGAACTCCTGGTCTCAGCATGGACTCGAACTCCTGGACTCAGTGTGGACTCGAACTCCTGGTCTCAGTGTGGACTTGAACTCCTGGTCTCAGCGTGGACTCGAACATCCGGTCTCAGTGTAGACTCAAACTCCTGGTCTCAGTGTGGACTCAAACTCCTGGTCTCAGTGTGGACTCGAACTCCCGGTCTCAGCATGGACTCAAACTCCTGGTCTCAGCGTGGACTCGAACTCCCGGTCTCAGCATGGACTCAAACTCCTGGTCTCAGCGTGGACTCGAACTCCAGTCTCAGCATGGACTCAAACTCCCGGTCTCAGTGTGGACATGAATTCCCGGTCTCAGTGTGGACTCGAACTCCTGGTCTCAGCGAGGATTCGAACTCTCGGTCTCAGTGTGGACACGAACCCCCCGTCTCATTGTGGAGCCGAACCCCTGGTCTCAATGTGGACTCAAATTCCTGGTCTCAGTGTGGACTCGAACTCCCGGTCTCAGTGTAGACTCAAACTGCCAGTCTCAGTGTAGAATCAAACTTCTGGTCTCAGTGTGGACTCGAACTCCCGGTCTCAGTGTGGACTCGAACTCTCGGTCTCAGTGTGGACTCGAACTCCAGGTCTCAGTGTGGACACGAACTCCCGATCTCAGTGTGGACTCGAACTCCCAGTCTCATTGTGGAGCCGAACTCTCAGTCTCAGTGTGGACACGAACTCCCAGTCTCAGCGTGGACTCGAACTCCCGGTCTCAGTGTAGACTCAAGCTCCTGGTCTCAATGTGGTTCGAACTCCCGGTCTCAGCATGGACTCAAACTCCTGGTCTCAGCGTGGACTCGAACTCCCAGTCTCAGCATGGACTCGAACCCCCGGTCTCAGCGTGGACTCGAACTCCTGGTCTCAGCGTGGACTCGAACTCCTGGTCTCAGTGGAGACACAAACTCCTGGTCTCAATGTGGACTCGAACCCAAGATCACAGCATGGAGTCGAAATCCTGGTCTCAATGTGGACTCGAACACCCGGTCTCAGTGAGGACTCGAACTCCTGGTCTCAGCGTGGACTCGAACTCCTGGTCTCAATGTGGACTCGAACCCAAGATCACAGCATGGAATCGAAATCCTGGTCTCAATGTGGACTCGAACACCCGGTCTCAGTGAGGACTCGAACTCCTGGTCTCAGCGTGGACTCGAACTCCTGGTCTCAGTGTGGACTCGAACTCCTGGTCTCAACGTGGACTCGAACTCCTGGTCTCAACGTGGACTCGAACACCCGGTATCAGCGTGGACTCAAACTCCCGGTCTCAGCATGGACTCGAACTCCCGGTCTCAGCGTGGACTTGAACTCCTGGTCTCAGCGTGGACTCGAACATCCGGTCTCAGTGTAGACTCAAACTCCTGGTCTCAGTGTGGAGCCAAACTCCCGGTCTCAGTGTGGACTTGAATTCCCGGTCTCAGCGTGGACTCGAACACCTGGACTCAGTGTGGACTCGAAATCCTGGTCTCAGCGTGGACTCAAACTCCTGGTCTCAGCGTGGACTCGAACTCCTGGTCTCAGCATGGACTCAAACTCCTGGTCTCAGCGTGGACTCGAACTCCAGTCTCAGCATGGACTCAAACTCCCGGTCTCAGTGTGGACATGAATTCCCGGTCTCAGTGTGGACTCGAGCTCCTGGTCTCAGCGAGGATTCGAACTCTCGGTCTCAGTGTGGACACGAACCCCCCGTCTCATTGTGGAGCCGAACCCCTGGTCTCAATGTGGACTCAAATTCCTGGTCTCAGTGTGGACTCGAACTCCCGGTCTCAGTATAGACTCAAACTGCCAGTCTCAGTGTAGAATCAAACTTCTGGTCTCAGTGTGGACTCGAACTCCCGGTCTCAGTGTGGACTCGAACTCTCGGTCTCAGTGTGGACTCGAACTCCTGGTCACAGCATGGAATCGAAATCCTGGTCTCAGTGTGGACTCGAACTCCTGGTCTCAACGTGGACTCGAACTCCCGGTCTCAGTGTGGACTCGAACTCCTGGTCACAGCATGGAATCGAAATCCTGGTCTCAGTGTGGACTCGAACTCCTGGTCTCAACGTGGACTCGAACTCCTGGTCTCAGTGTGGACTCGAACTCCTGGTCTCAGCGTGGACTCAAACTCCTGGTCTCAACGTGGACTCGAACACCCGGTATCAGCGTGGACTCAAACTCCTGGTCTCAGTGTGGACTCGAACCCCCGAACTCAGTGTGGACTCGAACTCCTGGTCTCAGTGTGGACTCGAACTCCCGGTTTCAGTGTGGACTCGAACTCCTGGTCTCAGCATGGACTCGAACTCCTGGACTCAGTGTGGACTCGAACTCCTGGTCTCAGTGTGGACTTGAACTCCTGGTCTCAGCGTGGACTCGAACATCCGGTCTCAGTGTAGACTCAAACTCCTGGTCTCAGTGTGGAGCCAAACTCCCGGTCTCAGTGTGGACTTGAATTCCCGGTCTCAGCGTGGACTCGAACACCTGGACTCTGTGAGGACTCGAAATCCTGGTCTCAGCGTGGACTCAAACTCCTGGTCTCAGCGTGGACTCGAACTCCCGGTCTCAGCATGGACTCAAACTCCTGGTCTCAGCGTGGACTCGAACTCCCGGTCTCAGCATGGACTCAAACTCCTGGTCTCAGCGTGGACTCTAACGCCAGTCTCAGCATGGACTCAAACTCCCGGTCTCAGTGTGGACATGAATTCCCGGTCTCAGTGTGGACTCGAACTCCTGGTCTCAGCGAGGATTCGAACTCTCGGTCTCAGTGTGGACACGAACCCCCCGTCTCATTGTGGAGCCGAACCCCTGGTCTCAATGTGGACTCAAATTCCTGGTCTCAGTGTGGACTCGAACTCCCGGTCTCAGTGTAGACTCAAACTGCCAGTCTCAGTGTAGAATCAAACTTCTGGTCTCAGTGTGGACTCGAACTCCCGGTCTCAGTGTGGACTCGAACTCTCGGTCTCAGTGTGGACTCGAACTCCAGGTCTCAGTGTGGACACGAACTCCCGATCTCAGTGTGGACTCGAACTCCCAGTCTCATTGTGGAGCCGAACTCTCAGTCTCAGTGTGGACACGAACTCCCAGTCTCAGCGTGGACTCGAACTCCCGGTCTCAGTGTAGACTCAAGCTCCTGGTCTCAATGTGGTTCGAACTCCCGGTCTCAGCATGGACTCAAACTCCTGGTCTCAGCGTGGACTCGAACTCCCAGTCTCAGCATGGACTCGAACCCCCGGTCTCAGCGTGGACTCGAACTCCTGGTCTCAGCGTGGACTCGAACTCCTGGTCTCAGTGGAGACACAAACTCCTGGTCTCAATGTGGACTCGAACCCAAGATCACAGCATGGAATCGAAATCCTGGTCTCAATGTGGACTCGAACACCCGGTCTCAGTGAGGACTCGAACTCCTGGTCTCAGCGTGGACTCGAACTCCTGGTCTCAATGTGGACTCGAACCCAAGATCACAGCATGGAATCGAAATCCTGGTCTCAATGTGGACTCGAACACCCGGTCTCAGTGAGGACTCGAACTCCTGGTCTCAGCGTGGACTCAAACTCCTGGTCTCAGCGTGGACTCGAACTCCTGGTCTCAGCATGGACTCAAACTCCTGGTCTCAGCGTGGACTCGAACTCCAGTCTCAGCATGGACTCAAACTCCCGGTCTCAGTGTGGACATGAATTCCCGGTCTCAGTGTGGACTCGAGCTCCTGGTCTCAGCGAGGATTCGAACTCTCGGTCTCAGTGTGGACACGAACCCCCCGTCTCATTGTGGAGCCGAACCCCTGGTCTCAATGTGGACTCAAATTCCTGGTCTCAGTGTGGACTCGAACTCCCGGTCTCAGTATAGACTCAAACTGCCAGTCTCAGTGTAGAATCAAACTTCTGGTCTCAGTGTGGACTCGAACTCCCGGTCTCAGTGTGGACTCGAACTCTCAGTCTCAGTGTGGACTCGAACTCCTGGTCACAGCATGGAATCGAAATCCTGGTCTCAGTGTGGACTCGAACTCCTGGTCTCAACGTGGACTCGAACTCCCGGTCTCAGTGTGGACTCGAACTCCTGGTCACAGCATGGAATCGAAATCCTGGTCTCAGTGTGGACTCGAACTCCTGGTCTCAACGTGGACTCGAACTCCTGGTCTCAGTGTGGACTCGAACTCCTGGTCTCAGCGTGGACTCAAACTCCTGGTCTCAACGTGGACTCGAACACCCGGTATCAGCGTGGACTCAAACTCCTGGTCTCAGTGTGGACTCGAACCTCCGAACTCAGTGTGGACCTGAACTCCTGGTCTCAGTGTGGACTCGAACTCCCGGTTTCAGTGTGGACTCGAACTCCTGGTCTCAGCATGGACTCGAACTCCTGGACTCAGTGTGGACTCGAACTCCTGGTCTCAGTGTGGACTTGAACTCCTGGTCTCAGCGTGGACTCGAACATCCGGTCTCAGTGTAGACTCAAACTCCTGGTCTCAGTGTGGAGCCAAACTCCCGGTCTCAGTGTGGACTTGAATTCCCGGTCTCAGCGTGGACTCGAACACCTGGACTCTGTGTGGACTCGAAATCCTGGTCTCAGCGTGGACTCAAACTCCTGGTCTCAGCGTGGACTCGAACTCCCGGTCTCAGCATGGACTCAAACTCCTGGTCTCAGCGTGGACTCGAACTCCCGGTCTCAGCATGGACTCAAACTCCTGGTCTCAGCGTGGACTCGAACTCCAGTCTCAGCATGGACTCAAACTCCCGGTCTCAGTGTGGACATGAATTCCCGGTCTCAGTGTGGACTCGAACTCCTGGTCTCAGCGAGGATTCGAACTCTCGGTCTCAGTGTGGACACGAACCCCCCGTCTCATTGTGGAGCCGAACCCCTGGTCTCAATGTGGACTCAAATTCCTGGTCTCAGTGTGGACTCGAACTCCCGGTCTCAGTGTAGACTCAAACTGCCAGTCTCAGTGTAGAATCAAACTTCTGGTCTCAGTGTGGACTCGAACTCCCGGTCTCAGTGTGGACTCGAACTCTCGGTCTCAGTGTGGACTCGAACTCCAGGTCTCAGTGTGGACACGAACTCCCGATCTCAGTGTGGACTCGAACTCCCAGTCTCATTGTGGAGCCGAACTCTCAGTCTCAGTGTGGACACGAACTCCCAGTCTCAGCGTGGACTCGAACTCCCGGTCTCAGTGTAGACTCAAGCTCCTGGTCTCAATGTGGTTCGAACTCCCGGTCTCAGCATGGACTCAAACTCCTGGTCTCAGCGTGGACTCGAACTCCCAGTCTCAGCATGGACTCGAACCCCCGGTCTCAGCGTGGACTCGAACTCCTGGTCTCAGCGTGGACTCGAACTCCTGGTCTCAGTGGAGACACAAACTCCTGGTCTCAATGTGGACTCGAACCCAAGATCACAGCATGGAATCGAAATCCTGGTCTCAATGTGGATTCGAACACCCGGTCTCAGTGAGGACTCGAACTCCTGGTCTCAGCGTGGACTCGAACTCCTGGTCTCAATGTGGACTCGAACCCAAGATCACAGCATGGAATCGAAATCCTGGTCTCAATGTGGACTCGAACACCCGGTCTCAGTGAGGACTCGAACTCCTGGTCTCAGCGTGGACTCGAACTCCTGGTCTCAGTGTGGACTCGAACTCCTGGTCTCAACGTGGACTCGAACTCCTGGTCTCAACGTGGACTCGAACACCCGGTATCAGCGTGGACTCAAACTCCCGGTCTCAGCATGGACTCGAACTACTGGTCTCAGTGTGGACTCGAACCCCCGGTCTCAGTGTGGACTCGAACTCCCAGTCTCAGCATGGACTCAAACTCCTGCTCTCAGCGTGGACTCGAACTCCCAGTCTCAGCATGGACTCGAACCCCCGGTCTCAGTGTGGACTCGAACTCCCGGTATCAGTGAGGACTCGAACTCCGGGTCTCAGTGTGTACCTGAAATCCTGGTCTCAGTCTGGACTCGAACTCCAGGTATCAGCGTGAACTCGAACCCCCGGTCTCAGTGTGGACTCGAACACCCGGTCTCAGTGTGGACTCGAACTCCTGGTCTCAGTGTGGACTCGAACTCCTGGTCTCAGTGGAGACACAAACTCCTGGTCTCAATGTGCACTCGAACCCCTGATCACAGCATGGAATCGAAATCCTGGTCTCAGTGTGGACTCGAACACCCGGTCTCAGTGTGGACTCGAACTCCTGGTCTCAGCGTGGACTCGAACTCCTGGTCTCAGTGTGGACTCGAACTCCTGGTCTCAGCGTGGACTCGAACTCCTGGTCTCAACGTGGACTCGAACACCCGGTATCTGCGTGGAATCGAACTCCCGGTCTCAGCGTGGACTCGAACTCCCGGTCTCAGCGTGGACTCGAACTACTGGTCTCAGTGTGGACTCGAAACCCCGTTCTCAGTGTGGACTCGAACTCCAGGTATCAGTGAGGACTCGAACTCCGGGTCTCAGTGTGTACCTGAAATCCTGGTCTCATTGTGGACTCGAACTCCCGGTCTCAGTGTGGACTCGAACTCCCGGTCTCAGCATGGACTCAAACTCCTGGTCTCAGCGTGGACTCGAACTCCCAGTCTCAGCATGGACTCGAACCGCCGGTCTCAGTGTGGACTTGAACTCCAGGTATCAGTGAGGACTCGAACTCCGGGTCTCAGTGTGTACCTGAAATCCTGGTCTCAGTCTGGACTCGAACTCCCAGTCTCAGTGTGGACTCGAACTCCCGGTCTCAGCATGGACTCGAACTCCCGGTCTCAGCGTGGACTCGAACTCCCGGTCTCAGTGTGGACATGAATTCCCGGTCTCAGTGTGGACTCGAGCTCCTGGTCTCAGCGAGGATTCGAACTCTCGGTCTCAGTGTGGACACGAACCCCCCGTCTCATTGTGGAGCCGAACCCCTGGTCTCAATGTGGACTCAAATTCCTGGTCTCAGTGTGGACTCGAACTCCCCGTCTCAGTATAGACTCAAACTGCCAGTCTCAGTGTAGAATCAAACTTCTGGTCTCAGTGTGGACTCGAACTCCCGGTCTCAGTGTGGACTCGAACTCTCGGTCTCAGTGTGGACTCGAACTCCTGGTCACAGCATGGAATCGAAATCCTGGTCTCAGTGTGGACTCGAACTCCTGGTCTCAACGTGGACTCGAACTCCTGGTCTCAGTGTGGACTCGAACTCCTGGTCTCAGCGTGGACTCAAACTCCTGGTCTCAACGTGGACTCGAACACCCGGTATCAGCGTGGACTCAAACTCCTGGTCTCAGTGTGGACTCGAACCCCCGAACTCAGTGTGGACTCGAACTCCTGGTCTCAGTGTGGACTCGAACTCCCGGTTTCAGTGTGGACTCGAACTCCTGGTCTCAGCATGGACTCGAACTCCTGGACTCAGTGTGGACTCGAACTCCTGGTCTCAGTGTGGACTTGAACTCCTGGTCTCAGCGTGGACTCGAACATCCGGTCTCAGTGTAGACTCAAACTCCTGGTCTCAGTGTGGAGCCAAACTCCCGGTCTCAGTGTGGACTTGAATTCCCGGTCTCAGCGTGGACTCGAACACCTGGACTCTGTGTGGACTCGAAATCCTGGTCTCAGCGTGGACTCAAACTCCTGGTCTCAGCGTGGACTCGAACTCCCGGTCTCAGCATGGACTCAAACTCCTGGTCTCAGCGTGGACTCGAACTCCCGGTCTCAGCATGGACTCAAACTCCTGGTCTCAGCGTGGACTCGAACTCCAGTCTCAGCATGGACTCAAACTCCCGGTCTCAGTGTGGACATGAATTCCCGGTCTCAGTGTGGACTCGAACTCCTGGTCTCAGCGAGGATTCGAACTCTCGGTCTCAGTGTGGACACGAACCCCCCGTCTCATTGTGGAGCCGAACCCCTGGTCTCAATGTGGACTCAAATTCCTGGTCTCAGTGTGGACTCGAACTCCCGGTCTCAGTGTAGACTCAAACTGCCAGTCTCAGTGTAGAATCAAACTTCTGGTCTCAGTGTGGACTCGAACTCCCGGTCTCAGTGTGGACTCGAACTCTCGGTCTCAGTGTGGACTCGAACTCCAGGTCTCAGTGTGGACACGAACTCCCGATCTCAGTGTGGACTCGAACTCCCAGTCTCATTGTGGAGCCGAACTCTCAGTCTCAGTGTGGACACGAACTCCCAGTCTCAGCGTGGACTCGAACTCCCGGTCTCAGTGTAGACTCAAGCTCCTGGTCTCAATGTGGTTCGAACTCCCGGTCTCAGCATGGACTCAAACTCCTGGTCTCAGCGTGGACTCGAACTCCCAGTCTCAGCATGGACTCGAACCCCCGGTCTCAGCGTGGACTCGAACTCCTGGTCTCAGCGTGGACTCGAACTCCTGGTCTCAGTGGAGACACAAACTCCTGGTCTCAATGTGGACTCGAACCCAAGATCACAGCATGGAATCGAAATCCTGGTCTCAATGTGGACTCGAACACCCGGTCTCAGTGAGGACTCGAACTCCTGGTCTCAGCGTGGACTCGAACTCCTGGTCTCAATGTGGACTCGAACCCAAGATCACAGCATGGAATCGAAATCCTGGTCTCAATGTGGACTCGAACACCCGGTCTCAGTGAGGACTCGAACTCCTGGTCTCAGCGTGGACTCGAACTCCTGGTCTCAGTGTGGACTCGAACTCCTGGTCTCAACGTGGACTCAAACTCCTGGTCTCAACGTGGACTCGAACACCGGTATCAGCGTGGACTCAAACTCCCGGTCTCAGCATGGACTCGAACTCCCGGTCTCAGCGTGGACTCGAACTACTGGTCTCAGTGTGGACTCGAACCCCCGGTCTCAGTGTGGACTCGAACTCCCAGTCTCAGCATGGACTCAAACTCCTGCTCTCAGCGTGGACTCGAACTCCCAGTCTCAGCATGGACTCGAACCCCCGGTCTCAGTGTGGACTCGAACTCCCGGTATCAGTGAGGACTCGAACTCCGGGTCTCAGTGTGTACCTGAAATCCTGGTCTCAGTCTGGACTCGAACTCCAGGTATCAGCGTGAACTCGAACCCCCGGTCTCAGTGTGGACTCGAACACCCGGTCTCAGTGTGGACTCGAACTCCCGGTCTCAGTGTGGACTCGAACTCCTGGTCTCAGTGGAGACACAAACTCCTGGTCTCAATGTGCACTCGAACCCCTGATCACAGCATGGAATCGAAATCCTGGTCTCAGTGTGGACTCGAACACCCGGTCTCAGTGTGGACTCGAACTCCTGGTCTCAGCGTGGACTCGAACTCCTGGTCTCAGTGTGGACTCGAACTCCTGGTCTCAGCGTGGACTCGAACTCCTGGTCTCAATGTGGACTCGAACACCCGGTATCTGCGTGGAATCGAACTCCCGGTCTCAGCGTGGACTCGAACTCCCGGTCTCAGCGTGGACTCGAACTACTGGTCTCAGTGTGGACTCGAAACCCCGTTCTCAGTGTGGACTCGAACTCCAGGTATCAGTGAGGACTCGAACTCCGGGTCTCAGTGTGTACCTGAAATCCTGGTCTCATTGTGGACTCGAACTCCCGGTCTCAGTGTGGACTCGAACTCCCGGTCTCAGCATGGACTCAAACTCCTGGTCTCAGCGTGGACTCGAACTCCCAGTCTCAGCATGGACTCGAACCGCCGGTCTCAGTGTGGACTTGAACTCCAGGTATCAGTGAGGACTCGAACTCCGGGTCTCAGTGTGTACCTGAAATCCTGGTCTCAGTCTGGACTCGAACTCCCAGTCTCAGTGTGGACTCGAACTCCCGGTCTCAGCATGGACTCGAACTCCCGGTCTCAGCGTGGACTCGAACTACTGGTCTCAGTGTGGACTCGAACCCCCGGTCTCAGTGTGGACTTGAACTCCAGGTCTCAGTGAGGACTCGAACTCCGGGTCTCAGTGTGTACCTGAAATACTGGTCTCAGTGTGGACTCGAACTCCCGGTCTCAGCGTGGACTCGAACTCCTGGTCTCAGCATGGACTCAAACTCCTGGTCTCAGCGTGGACTCGAACTCCCAGTCTCAGCATGGACTCAAACTCCCGGTCTCAGTGTGGACATGAATTCCCGGTCTCAGTGTGGACTAGAACTCCTGGTCTCAGCAAGGATTCGAACTCTCGGTCTCAGTGTGGACACGAACCCCCCGTCTCATTGTGGAGCCGAACTCCCGGTCTCAATGTGGACTCAAACTCCTGGTCTCAATGTGGACTCGAACCCCTGGTCACAGCATGGAATCGAAATCCTGGTCTCAGTGTGGACTCGAACACCCGGTCTCAGTTTGGACTCGAACTCCTGGACTCAGAGTGGACTCGAACTCCTGGTCTCGGCGTGGACTCGAACTCCTGGTCGCAAAGTGGACTCGAACACCCGGTATCAGCATGGACTCGAACTCCTGGTCTCAGCGTGGACTCGAACCCCCGGTCTCAGTGTGGACTGGAACTCCCGATCTCAGTGTGGACTCAAGCTCCTGGTCTCAATGTGGACTCGAACTCCCGTTCTCAGCATGGACTCGAACACCCGGTCTAAGCGTGGACAAGAACTCCAGGTATCAGTGAGGACTCGAACTCCGGGTCTCAGTGTGGACACGAACTCCAGGTATCAGTGAGGACTCGAACTCCGGGTCTCAGTGTGTACCTGAAATCCTGGTCTCAGTGTGGACTCGAACTCCCGGTCTCAGCATGGACTGAAACTCCTGGTCTCAGCGTGGACTCGAACTCCTGGTCTCAGCGTGGACTCGAACTCCTGGTCTGAACGTGGACTCGAACACCTGGTATCAGCGTGGACTCGAACTCCCGGTCTCAGCATGGACTCGAACTCCCGGTCTCAGCGTGGACTCGAACTACTGGTCTCAGTGTGGACTCGAACCCCCGGTCTCAGTGTGGACTCGAACTCCAGGTATCAGTGAGGACTCGAACTCCGGGTCTCAGTGTGCACCTGAAATCCTGGTCTCAGTGTGGACTCGAACTCCCGGTCTCAGTGTGGACTCGAACTCCCGGTCTCAGCATGGACTCAAACTCCCGGTCTCAGCGTGGACTCGAACTCCCAGTCTCAGCATGGACTCGCACCCCCGGTTCAGTGTGGACTCGAACTCCAGGTATCAGTGAGGACTCGAACTCCGGGTCTCAGTGTGCACCTGAAATCCTGGTCTCAGTCTGGACTCGAACTCCCGGTATCAGCGTGGACTCGAACTACTGGTCTCAGTGTGGACTCGAACCCCCGGTCTCAGTGTGGACTCGAACTCCAGGTATCAGTGAGGACACGAACTCCGGGTCTCAGTGTGTAACTGAAATCCTGGTCTCAGTGTGGACTCGAACTCCCGGTCTCAGTGTGGACTCGAACTCCCGGTCTCAGCATGGACTCGAACTCCCGGTCTCAGTGTTGACATGAATTCCCGGTCTCAATGTGGACTTGAACTCCTGGTCTCAGCGAGGATTCGAACTCTCGGTCTCAGTGTGGACACGAACCCCCCCCCGTCTCATTGTGGAGCCGAACTCCCGGTCTCAATGTGGACTCAAATTCCTGGTCTCAGTGTGGACTCGAACTCCCGGTCTCAGTGTAGACTAAAACTGCCAGTCTCAGTGTAGACTCAAACTTCTGGTCTCAGTGTGGACTCGAACTCCCGGTCTCAGTGTGGACTCGAACTCTCGGTCTCAGTGTGGACTCGAACTCCAGATCTCAGTGTGGACACGAACTCCCGATCTCAGTGTGGACTCGAACTCCCAGTCTCATTGTGGAGCCGAACTCCCAGTCTAAATGTGGACTTGAACTCTCAGTCTCAATGTGGACATGATCTCCCGGTCTCAGCGTGGACTCGAACTCCCGGTCTCAGTGTAGACTCAAGCTCCTGGTCTCAATGTGGACTCGAACTCCCGGTCTCAGCATGGACTCGAACACCCGGTCTCAGCGTGGACTCGAACGACTGGTCTCAGTGTGGACTCGAACCCCCGGTCTCAGTGTGGACACGAACTACAGGTATCAGTGAGGACTCGAACTCCGGGTCTCAGTGTGTACCTGAAATCCTGGTCTCAGTGTGGACTCGAACTCCCGGTCTCAGTGTGGACTCGAACTCCCAGTCTCAGCATGGACTCGAACCGCCCCGTCTCAGTATGGACTCAAACTCCAGGTATCAGTGAGGACTCGAACTCTGGGTCTCAGTGTGTACCTGAAATCCTGGTCTCAGTGTGGACTCGAACTCCTGGTATCAGCGTGGACCAGAACTCCCGGTCTCAGCATGGACTCGAACTCCTGGTCTCAGCGTGGACTCGAACTACTGGTCTCAGTGTGGACTCGAACCCCCGGTCTCAGTGTGGACTTGAACTCCAGGTATCAGTGAGGACTCGAACTCCGGGTCTCAGTGTGTACCTGAAATCCTGGTCTCAGTGTGGACTCGAACTCCCTGTCTCAGTGTGGACTCGAACTCCCAGTCTCATTGTGGAGCCGAACTCCCAGTCTCAATGTGGACTTGAAATCCTGGTCTCAGTGTGGACTCGAACTTCCGGTCTCAGTGTGGACTCGAACTCCCGGTATCAGCATGGACTCAAACTCCTGGTCTCAGCGTGGACTCGAACACCCAGTCTCAGTGTGGACATGAATTCCCGGTCTCAGTGTGGACTCGAACTCCTGGTCTCAGCGAGGATTCGAACTCTCGGTCTCAGTGTGGACACGAACCCCCCCGTCTCATTATGGAGCCGAACTCCCGGTCTCAATGTGTACTCAAATTCCTGGTCTCAGTGTGGACTCGAACTCCCGGTCTCAGTGTAGACTAAAACTGCCAGTCTCAGTGTAGACTCAAACTTCTGGTCTCAGTGTGGACTCGAACTCCCGGTCTCAGTGTGGACTCGAACTCTCGGTCTCAGTGTGGACTCGAACTCCAGGTCTCAGTGTGGACACGAACTCCCGATCTCAGTGTGGACTCGAACTCCCAGTCTCATTGTGGAGCCGAACTCCCAGTCTCAATGTGGACTTGAACTCTCAGTCTCAATGTGGACACGAACTACCGGTCTCAGCGTGGACTCGAACTCCCGGTCTCAGTGTAGATTCAAGCTCCTGGTCTCAATGTGGACTCGAACTCCCGGTCTCAGCATGGACTCGAACACCTGGTCTCAGCGTGGACTCGAACTACTGGTCTCAGTGTGGACTCGAACCCCCGGTCTCAGTGTGGACACGAACTCCAGGTATCAGTGAGGACTCGAACTCCGGGTCTCAGTGTGTACCTGAAATCCTGGTCTCAGTGTGGACTCGAACTCCCGGTCTCAGTGTGGACTCGAACTCCCGGTCTCAGCATGGACTCAAACTCCTGGTCTCAGCGTGGACTCGAACTCCCAGTCTCAGCATGGACTCGAACCCCCAGTCTCAGTGTGGACTCGAACTCCAGGTATCAGTGAGGACTCGAACTCCTGGTCTCAGTGTGTACCTGAAATCCTGGTCTCAGTGTGGACTCGAACACCCGGTATCAGCGTGGACTCGAACTCCCGGTCTCAGCATGGACTCGAACTCCTGGTCTCAGTGTGGACTCGATCTACTGGTCTCAGTGTGGACTCGAACCCCCGGTCTCAGTGTGGACTCGAACTCCAGGTATCAGTGAGGACTCGAACTCCGGGTCTCAGTGTGTACCTGAAATCCTGGTCTCAGTGTGGACTCGAACCCCCGGTCTCAGTGTGGACCCGAACTCCCGGTCTCAGCATGGACTCAAACTCCTGGTCTCAGCGTGGACTCGAACTCCCAGTCTCGGCATGGACTCGAACCCCTGGTCTCAGTGTGGACTCGAACTCCAGGTATCAGTGAGGACTCGAACTCTGGGTCTCAGTGTGTACCTGAAATCCTGGTCTCAGTGTGGACTCGAACTCCCGGTATCAGCGTGGACTCGAACTCCCGGTCTCAGCATGGACTCGAACTCCCGGTCTCAGCGTGGACTCGAACTCCGGGTCTCAGTGTGTACCTGAAATCCTGGTCTCAGTGTGGACTCGAACTCCCGGTCTCAGTGTGGACTCGAACTCCCGGTCTCATTGTGGAGCCGAACTCCCAGTCTCAATGTGGACTTGAAATCCTGGTCTCAGTGTGGACTCGAACTTCCGGTCTCAGTGCGGACTCGAACTCCCAGTCTCAGCATGGTCTCGAACTCCCGGTCTCAGTGTGGACATGAATTCCCGGTCTCAGTGTGGACTCGAACTCCTGGTCTCAGCGAGGATTCGAACTCTCAGTCTCAGTGTGCACACGAACCCCCCGTCTCATTGTGGAGCCGAACTCCCGGTCTCAGTGTAGACTCAAACTGCTAGTCTCAGTGTAGATTCAAACTTCTGGTCTCAGTGTGGACTCGAACTCCCGGTCTCAGTGTGGACTCGAACTCTCGGTCTCAGTGTGGACTCGAACTCCAGGTCTCAGTGTGGACACGAACTCCCGGTCTCAGCGTGGACTCGAACTCCCGGTCTCAGTGTAGACTCAAGCTCCTGGTCTCAATGTGGACTCGAACTCCCCGTCTCAGCATGGACTCGAACACCCGGTATCAGCGTGAACTCGAACCCCCGGTCTCAGTGTGGACTCGAACACCCGGTCTCAGTGTGGACTCGAACTCCTGGTCTCAGTGGAGACACAAACTCCTGGTCTCAATGTGGACTCGAACCCCTGGTCACAGCATGGAATTGAAATCCTGCTCTCAGTGTGGACTCGAACACCTGGTCTCAGTGTGGACTCGAACTCCTGGTCTCAGTGTGGACTCGAACACCCGGTCTCAGTGAGGACTCGAACTCCTGGTCTCAGCGTGTACCTGAAATCCTGGTCTCAGTGTGGACTCGAACTCCCAGTCTCAGCGTGGACTCGAACTCCCTGTCTCAGTGTGGACATGAATTCCCGGTCTCAGTGTGGACTCGAACTCCTGGTCTCAGCGAGGATTCGAACTCTCAGTCTCAGTGTGCACACGAACCCCCCGTCTCATTGTGGAGCCGAACACCCGGTCTCAGTGTAGACTCAAACTGCCAGTCTCAGTGTAGTTTCAAACTTCTGGTCTCAGTGTGGACTCGAACTCCCGGTCTCAGTGTGGACTCGAACTCTCGGTCTCAGTGTGGACTCGAACTCCTGGTCTCAGTGTTGGTCTCGAACTCCTGGTCTCAGCGTGGACTCGAACTCCCAGTCTCATTGTGGAGCCGAACTCCCGGTCCCAATGTGGACTTGAACTCTCAGTCTCAGTGTGGACACAAACTCCCGGTCTCAGCGTGGACTCGAACTCCCGGTCTCAGTGTAGACTCAACCTCCTGGTCTCAGTGTGAACTCGAACTCCCGGTCTCAGTGTGGACTCGAACTCCCGGTCTCAGCGTGGACTCGAACTCCCGGTCTCAGTGTAGACTCAACCTCCTGGTCTCAGTGTGGACTCGAACCCCTGGTCACAGCATGGAATTGAAATCCTGCTCTCAGTGTGGACTCGAACACCCGGTCTCAGTGTGGACTCGAACTCCTGGTTTCAGCGTGGACTCGAACTCCTGGTCTCAGCGTGGACTCGAACTCCTGGTCTCAGCGTGGACTCGAACTCCTGGTCTCAACGTGGACTCGAACACCCGGTATCAGCGTGGACTCGAACTCCTGGTCTCAGCGTGGACTCGAACCCCCGGTCTCAGTGTGGACTGGAACTCCCGGTCTCAGTGTGGACTCGAACTCCTGGTCTCAGCGTGGACTCGAACTCCTGGTCTCAGTGTGGACCCGAACTCCCGGTCTCAGTGTAAACTCAAACTCCTGGTCTCAGTGTGGAGCCAAACTCCCGGTCTCAGTGTGGACTCGAACACCCGGTATCAGCGTGAACCCGAAACCCCGGTCTCAGTGTGGACTCGAACACCCGGTCTCAGTGTGGACTCGAACTCCTGGTCTCAGTGGAGACACAAACTCCTGGTCTCAATGTGGACTCGAACCCCTGGTCACAGCATGGAATCGAAAACCTGGTCTCAGTGTGGACTTGAACACCCGGTCTCAGTGTGGACTCGAACTCCTGGTCTCAGCGTGGACTCGAACTCCTGGTCTCAGTGTGGACTCGAACTCCTGGTCTCAGCGTGGACTCGAACTCCTGGTCTCAGTGTGGACTCGAACCCCCGGACTCAGTGTGGACTCGAACTCCCGGTCTCAGTGTGGACTCGAACTCCCGGTTTCAGTGTGGACTCGAACTCCTGGTCTCAGCGTGAACTCGAACTCCAGGTCTCAGCGTGGACTCGAACTCCTGGTCTCAGTGTGGACTTGAACTCCTGGTCTCAGCGTGGACTCGAACATCCGGTCTCAGTGTAGACTCAAACTCCTGGTCTCAGTGTGGAGCCAAACTCCCGGTCTCAGTGTGGACTTGAATTCCCGGTATCAGCGTGGACTCGAACAGCTGGACTCAGTGTGGACTCGAAATCCTGGACTCAGCGTGGACTCAAACTCCTGGTCTCAGTGTGGACTCGAAATACTGGTCTCAGCGTGGACTCAAACTCCTGTTCTCAGCGTAGACTCGAACTCCCGGTCTCAGCATGGACTCAAACCCCTGGTCTCAGTGTGGACATGAATTCCCGGTCTCAGTGTGGACTCGAACTCCAGTCTCAGCATGGACTCAAACTCCCGGTCTCAGTGTGGACATGAATTCCCGGTCTCAGTGTGGACTCGAACTCCTGGTCTCAGCGAGGATTCGAACTCTCGGTCTCAGTGTGGACACGAACCACCCGTCTCATTGTGGAGCCGAACTCCTGGTCTCAATGTGGACTCAAATTCCTGGTCTCAGTGTGGACTCGAACTCCCGGTCTCAGTGTAGACTCAAACTGCCAGTCTCAGTGTAGAATCAAACTTCTGGTCTCAGTGTGGACTCCAACTCCCGGTCTCAGAGTGGACTCGAACTCTCGGTCTCAGTGTGGACTCGAACTCCAGGTCTCAGTGTGGACACGAACTCCCGATCTCAGTGTGGACTCGAACTCCCAGTCTCATTGTGGACTTGAACTCTCAGTCTCAGTGTGGACACGAACTCCCGGTCTCAGCGTGGACTCGAACTCCCGGTCTCAGTGTAGACTCAAGCTCCTGGTCTCAATGTGGACTCGAACTCCCGGTCTCAGTGTGGACTCGAACACCCGGTATCAGCGTGAACTCGAACCCCCGGTCTCAGTGTGGACTCGAACACCCGGTCTCAGTGTGGACTCGAACACCCGGTCTCAGTGTGGACTCGAACTCCTGGTCTCAGCGTGGACTCGAACTCCTGGTCTCAGTGTGGACTCGAACTCCTGGTCTCAACGTGGACTCGAACACCCGGTATCAGCGTGGACTCGAACTCCCGGCCTCAGCATGGACTCGAACTCCCGGTCTCAGTGTGGACTCGAACTACTGGTCTCAGTGTGGACTCGAACCCCCGGACTCAGTGTGGACTCGAACTCCCGGTCTCAGTGTGGACTCGAACTCCCGGTTTCAGTGTGGACATGAACTCCGGGTCTCAGTGTGGACTCGAACTCCTGGTCTCAGCGTGGACTCAATCACCTGGACTCAGTGTGGACTCGAAATCCTGGTCTCAGCGTGGACTCAAACTCCTGTTCTCAGCGTAGACTCGAACTCCCGGTCTCAGCATGGACTCAAACTCCTGGTCTCAGCGTGGACTCGAACTCCAGTCTCAGCATGGACTCAAACTCCCGGTCTCAGTGTGGACATGAATTCCCGGTCTCAGTGTGGACTCGAACTCCTGGTCTCAGCGAGGATTCGAACTCTCGGTCTCAGTGTGGACACGACCCCCCCGTTCTCATTGTGGAGCCGAACTCCTGGTCTCAATGTGGACTCAAATTCCTGGTCTCAGTGTGGACTCGAACTCCCGGCCTCACTGTAGACTCAAACTGCCAGTCTCAGTGTAGACTCAAACTTCTGGTCTCAGTGTGGACTCGAACTCCCGGTCTCAGAGTGGACTCAAACTCTCGGTCTCAGTGTGGACTCGAACTCCAGGTCTCAGTGTGGACACGAACTCCCGATCTCAGTGTGGACTCGAACTCCCAGTCTCATTGTGGACTTAAACTCTCAGTCTCAGTGTGGACACGAACTCCCGGTCTCAGCGTGGACTCGAACTCCCAGTCTCAGTGTAGACTCAAGCTCCTGGTCTCAATGTGGACTCTAACTCCCGGTCTCAGTGTGGACTCGAACACCCGGTCTCAGTGTGGACTCGAACTCCTGGTCTTAGTGGAGACACAAACTCCTGGTCTCAATGTGGACTCGAACCCCTGATCACAGCATGGAATCGAAATCCTGGTCTCAATGTGGACTCGAACACCCGGTCTCAGTGAGGACTCAAACTCCTGGTCTCAGCGTGGTCTCGAACTCCTGGTCTCAGTGTGGACTCGAACTCCTGGTCTCAACGTGGACTCGAACTCCTGGTCTCAACGTGGACTCGAACACCCGGTATCAGCGTGGACTCGAACTCCCGGTCTCAGCGTGGACTCGAACTCCCGGTCTCAGCGTGGACTCGAACTCCCGGTCTCAGCGTGGACTCGAACTCCTGGTCTCAGCGTGGACTCGAACTACTGGTCTCAGTGTGGACTCGAACCCCCGGTCTCAGTGTGGACTCGAACTCCAGGTATCAGTGAGGACTTGAACTCCGGGTCTCAGCGTGGACTCGAACTCCCAGTCTCAGTGTGAACTCGAACTCCCAGTCTCAGCATGGACTCGAACCCCCGTTCTCAGTGTGGCCTCGAACTCCAGGTATCAGTGAGGACTCGAACTCCAGGTCTCAGTGTGTACCTGAAATCCTGGTCTCAGTCTGGACTCGAACTCCCGGTCTCAGTGTGGACTCGAACTCCCGGTCTCAGCATGGACTCGAACTCCCGGTCTCAGCGTGGACTCGAACTACAGGTCTCAGTGTGGACTCGAACCCCCGGTCTCAGTGTGGACTCGAACTCCAGGTATCAGTGAGGACTCGAACTCCGGGTCTCAGTGTGTACCTGAAATACTGGTCTCAGTGTGGACCCGAACTCCCGGTCTCAGCGTGGACTCGAAATCCCGGTCTCAGCATGGACTCAAACTCCTGGTCTCAGCGTGGACTCGAACTCCCGGTCTCAGCGTGGACTCGAACTCCTGGTCTCAGTGTGGACTCGAACTCCTGGTCTCAGTGTGGACTTGAACTCCTGGTCTCAGCGTGGACTCGAACTCCTGGTCTCAGTGTGGAGCCAAACTCCCGGTCTCAGTGTGGACTTGAATTCCCGGTCTCAGCATGGACTCGAACACCCGGTATCAGCGTGAACTCGAACTCCTGGTCTCAGTGGAGACACAAACTCCTGGTCTCAATGTGGACTCGAACCCCTGGTCACAGCATGGAATCGAAAACCTGGTCTCAGTGTGGACTCGAACACCCGGTCTCAGTGTGGACTCGAACTCCTGGTCTCAGCGTGGACTCGAACTCCTGGTCTCAGTGTTGATTCGAACTCCTGGTCTCAGCGTGGACTCCAACTCCTGGTCTCAGTGTGGACTCGAACCCCCGGACTCAGTGTGGACTCGAACTCCCGGTCTCAGTGTGGACTCGAACTCCCGGTTTCAGTGTGGACTCGAACTCCTGGTCTCAGCGTGGACTCGAACTCCTGGTCTCAGTGTGGACTCGAACTCCTGGTCTCAGTGTGGACTTGAACTCCGGGTCTCAGCGTGGACTCGAACCCCCGGTCTCAGTGTGGACTCGAACTCCAGGTATCAGTGAGGACTCGAACTCCGGGTCTCAGTGTGTACCTGAAATCCTGGTCTCAGTGTGGACTCGAACACTCGGTCTCAGTGTGGACTCGAACTCCCAGTCTCAGCATGGACTCGAACCCCCGTTCTCAGTGTGGCCTCGAACTCCTGGTCTCAGTGTGGACTCGAACTCCTGGTCTCAGCGTGGACTCGAACTCCCAGTCTCATTGTGGAGCCGAACTCCCGGTCCCAATGTGGACTTGAACTCTCAGTCTCAGTGTGGACACAAACTCCCGGTCTCAGCGTGGACTCGAACTCCCGGTCTCAGTGTAGACTCAAGCTCCTGGTCTCAATGTGGACTCGAACTCCCGGTCTCAGCATGGACTCGAACACCCGGTATCAGCGTGAACCCGAACCCCCGGTCTCAGTGTGGACTCGAACACCCGGTCTCAGTGTGGACTCGAACTCCTGGTCTCAGTGGAGACACAAACTCCTGGTCTCAATGTGGACTCGAACCCCTGGTCACAGCATGGAATTGAAATCCTGCTCTCAGTGTGGACTCGAACACCCGGTCTCAGTGAGGACTCGAACTCCGGGTCTCAGTGTGTACCTGAAATCCTGGTCTCAGTGTGGACTCGAACTCCCGGTCTCAGTGTGGACTCGAACTCCCGGTCTCATTGTGGAGCCGAACTCCCAGTCTCAATGTGGACTTGAAATCCTGGTCTCAGTGTGGACTCGAACTTCCGGTCTCAGTGCGGACTCGAACTCCCAGTCTCAGCATGGTCTCGAACTCCCGGTCTCAGTGTGGACATGAATTCCCGGTCTCAGTGTGGACTCGAACTCCTGGTCTCAGCGAGGATTCGAACTCTCAGTCTCAGTGTGCACACGAACCCCCCGTCTCATTGTGGAGCCGAACTCCCGGTCTCAGTGTAGACTCAAACTGCTAGTCTCAGTGTAGATTCAAACTTCTGGTCTCAGTGTGGACTCGAACTCCCGGTCTCAGTGTGGACTCGAACTCTCGGTCTCAGTGTGGACTCGAACTCCAGGTCTCAGTGTGGACACGAACTCCCGGTCTCAGCGTGGACTCGAACTCCCGGTCTCAGTGTAGACTCAAGCTCCTGGTCTCAATGTGGACTCGAACTCCCGGTCTCAGCATGGACTCGAACACCCGGTATCAGCGTGAACTCGAACCCCCGGTCTCAGTGTGGACTCGAACACCCGGTCTCAGTGTGGACTCGAACTCCTGGTCTCAGTGGAGACACAAACTCCTGGTCTCAATGTGGACTCGAACCCCTGGTCACAGCATGGAATTGAAATCCTGCTCTCAGTGTGGACTCGAACACCCGGTCTCAGTGTGGACTCGAACTCCTGGTTTCAGCGTGGACTCGAACTCCTGGTCTCAGCGTGGACTCGAACTCCTGGTCTCAGCGTGGACTCGAACTCCTGGTCTCAACGTGGACTCGAACACCCGGTATCAGCGTGGACTCGAACTCCTGGTCTCAGCGTGGACTCGAACCCCCGGTCTCAGTGTGGACTGGAACTCCCGGTCTCAGTGTGGACTCGAACTCCTGGTCTCAGCATGGACTCGAACTCCTGGTCTCAGTGTGGACCCGAACTCCCGGTCTCAGTGTAAACTCAAACTCCTGGTCTCAGTGTGGAGCCAAACTCCCGGTCTCAGTGTGGACTCGAACACCCGGTATCAGCGTGAACCCGAAACCCCGGTCTCAGTGTGGACTCGAACACCCGGTCTCAGTGTGGACTCGAACTCATGGTCTCAGTGGAGACACAAACTCCTGGTCTCAATGTGGACTCGAACCCCTGGTCACAGCATGGAATCGAAATCCTGGTCTCAGTGTGGACTTGAACAACCGGTCTCAGTGTGGACTCGAACTCCTGGTCTCAGCGTGGACTCGAACTCCTGGTCTCAGTGTGGACTCGAACTCCTGGTCTCAGCGTGGACTCGAACTCCTGGTCTCAGTGTGGACTCGAACCCCCGGACTCAGTGTGGACTCGAACTCCCGGTCTCAGTGTGGACTCGAACTCCCGGTTTCAGTGTGGACTCGAACTCCTGGTCTCAGCGTGAACTCGAACTCCAGGTCTCAGCGTGGACTCGAACTCCTGGTCTCAGTGTGGACTTGAACTCCTGGTCTCAGCGTGGACTCGAACATCCGGTCTCAGTGTAGACTCAAACTCCTGGTCTCAGTGTGGAGCCAAACTCCCGGTCTCAGTGTGGACTTGAATTCCCGGTATCAGCGTGGACTCGAACAGCTGGACTCAGTGTGGACTCGAAATCCTGGACTCAGCGTGGACTCAAACTCCTGGTCTCAGTGTGGACTCGAAATACTGGTCTCAGCGTAGACTCAAACTCCCGGTCTCAGCATGGACTCAAACCCCTGGTCTCAGTGTGGACATGAATTCCCGGTCTCGGTGTGGACTCGAACTCCAGTCTCAGCATGGACTCAAACTCCCGGTCTCAGTGTGGACATGAATTCCCGGTCTCAGTGTGGACTCGAACTCCTGGTCTCAGCGAGGATTCGAACTCTCAGTCTCAGTGTGGACACGAACCACCCGTCTCATTGTGGAGCCGAACTCCTGGTCTCAATGTGGACTCAAATTCCTGGTCTCAGTGTGGACTCGAACTCCCGGTCTCAGTGTAGACTCAAACTGCCAGTCTCAGTGTAGAATCAAACTTCTGGTCTCAGTGTGGACTCCAACTCCCGGTCTCAGAGTGGACTCGAACTCTTGGTCTCAGTGTGGACTCGAACTCCAGGTCTCAGTGTGGACACGAACTCCCGATCTCAGTGTGGACTCGAACTCCCAGTCTCATTGTGGACTTGAACTCTCAGTCTCAGTGTGGACACGAACTCCCGGTCTCAGCGTGGACTCGAACTCCCGGTCTCAGTGTAGACTCAAGCTCCTGGTCTCAATGTGGACTCGAACTCCCGGTCTCAGTGTGGACTCGAACACCCGGTATCAGCGTGAACTCGAACCCCCGGTCTCAGTGTGGACTCGAACACCCGGTCTCAGTGTGGACTCGAACACCCGGTCTCAGTGTGGACTCGAACTCCTGGTCTCAGCGTGGACTCGAACTCCTGGTCTCAGTATGGACTCGAACTCCTGGTCTCAACGTGGACTCGAACACCCGGTATCAGCGTGGACTCGAACTCCCGGCCTCAGCATGGACTCGAACTCCCGGTCTCAGTGTGGACTCGAACTACTGGTCTCAGTGTGGACTCGAACCCCCGGACTCAGTGTGGACTCGAACTCCCGGTCTCAGTGTGGACTCGAACTCCCGGTTTCAGTGTGGACATGAACTCCGGGTCTCAGTGTGGACTCGAACTCCTGGTCTCAGCGTGGACTCAATCACCTGGACTCAGTGTGGACTCGAAATCCTGGTCTCAGCGTGGACTCAAACTCCTGTTCTCAGCGTAGACTCGAACTCCCGGTCTCAGCATGGACTCAAACTCCTGGTCTCAGCGTGGACTCGAACTCCAGTCTCAGCATGGACTCAAACTCCCGGTCTCAGTGTGGACATGAATTCCCGGTCTCAGTGTGGACTCGAACTCCTGGTCTCAGCGAGGATTCGAACTCTCGGTCTCAGTGTGGACACGACCCCCCCGTTCTCATTGTGGAGCCGAACTCCTGGTCTCAATGTGGACTCAAATTCCTGGTCTCAGTGTGGACTCGAACTCCCGGCCTCACTGTAGACTCAAACTGCCAGTCTCAGTGTAGACTCAAACTTCTGGTCTCAGTGTGGACTCGAACTCCCGGTCTCAGAGTGGACTCAAACTCTAGGTCTCAGTGTGGACTCGAACTCCAGGTCTCAGTGTGGACACGAACTCCCGATCTCAGTGTGGACTCGAACTCCCAGTCTCATTGTGGACTTAAACTCTCAGTCTCAGTGTGGACACGAACTCCCGGTCTCAGCGTGGACTCGAACTCCCAGTCTCAGTGTAGACTCAAGCTCCTGGTCTCAATGTGGACTCTAACTCCCGGTCTCAGTGTGGACTCGAACACCCGGTCTCAGTGTGGACTCGAACTCCTGGTCTTAGTGGAGACACAAACTCCTGGTCTCAATGTGGACTCGAACCCCTGATCACAGCATGGAATCGAAATCCTGGTCTCAATGTGGACTCGAACACCCGGTCTCAGTGAGGACTCAAACTCCTGGTCTCAGCGTGGACTCGAACTCCTGGTCTCAGTGTGGACTCGAACTCCTGGTCTCAACGTGGACTCGAACTCCTGGTCTCAACGTGGACTCGAACACCCGGTATCAGCGTGGACTCGAACTCCCGGTCTCAGCGTGGACTCGAACTCCCGGTCTCAGCGTGGACTCGAACTCCCGGTCTCAGCGTGGACTCGAACTCCTGGTCTCAGCGTGGACTCGAACTACTGGTCTCAGTGTGGACTCGAACCCCCGGTCTCAGTGTGGACTCGAACTCCAGGTATCAGTGAGGACTTGAACTCCGGGTCTCAGCGTGGACTCGAACTCCCAGTCTCAGTGTGAACTCGAACTCCCAGTCTCAGCATGGACTCGAACCCCCGTTCTCAGTGTGGCCTCGAACTCCAGGTATCAGTGAGGACTCGAACTCCAGGTCTCAGTGTGTACCTGAAATCCTGGTCTCAGTCTGGACTCGAACTCCCGGTCTCAGTGTGGACTCGAACTCCCGGTCTCAGCATGGACTCGAACTCCCGGTCTCAGCGTGGACTCGAACTACAGGTCTCAGTGTGGACTCGAACCCCCGGTCTCAGTGTGGACTCGAACTCCAGGTATCAGTGAGGACTCGAACTCCGGGTCTCAGTGTGTACCTGAAATACTGGTCTCAGTGTGGACCCGAACTCCCGGTCTCAGCGTGGACTCGAAATCCCGGTCTCAGCATGGACTCAAACTCCTGGTCTCAGCGTGGACTCGAACTCCCGGTCTCAGCGTGGACTCGAACTCCTGGTCTCAGTGTGGACTTGAACTCCTGGTCTCAGTGTGGACTTGAACTCCTGGTCTCAGCGTGGACTCGAACTCCCGGTCTCAGTGTAAACTCAAACTCCTGGTCTCAGTGTGGAGCCAAACTCCCGGTCTCAGTGTGGACTTGAATTCCCGGTCTCAGCATGGACTCGAACACCCGGTATCAGCGTGAACTCGAACTCCTGGTCTCAGTGGAGACACAAACTCCTGGTCTCAATGTGGACTCGAACCCCTGGTCACAGCATGGAATCGAAATCCTGGTCTCAGTGTGGACTCGAACACCCGGTCTCAGTGTGGACTCGAACTCCTGGTCTCAGCGTGGACTCGAACTCCTGGTCTCAGTGTTGATTCGAACTCCTGGTCTCAGCGTGGACTCCAACTCCTGGTCTCAGTGTGGACTCGAACCCCCGGACTCAGTGTGGACTCGAACTCCCGGTTTCAGTGTGGACTCGAACTCCTGGTCTCAGTGTGGACTCGAACTCCTGGTCTCAGTGTGGACTTGAACTCCGGGTCTCAGCGTGGACTCGAACCCCCGGTCTCAGTGTGGACTCGAACTCCAGGTATCAGTGAGGACTCGAACTCCGGGTCTCAGTGTGTACCTGAAATCCTGGTCTCAGTGTGGACTCGAACACCCGGTCTCAGTGTGGACTCGAACTCCCAGTCTCAGCATGGACTCGAACCCCCGTTCTCAGTGTGGCCTCGAACTCCTGGTCTCAGTGAGGACTCGAACTCCAGGTCTCAGTGTGTACCTGAAATCCTGGTCTCAGTCTGGACTCGAACTCCCGGTCTCAGTGTGGACTCGAACTCCCGGTCTCAGCATGGACTCGAACTCCCGGTCTCAGCGTGGACTCGAACTACTGGTCTCAGTGTGGACTCGAACCCCCGGTCTCAGTGTGGACTCGAACTCCTGGTCTCAGTGAGGACTCGAACTCCAGGTCTCAGTGTGTACCTGAAATCCTGGTCTCAGTCTGGACTCGAACTCCCGGTCTCAGTGTGGACTCGAACTCCCGGTCTCAGCATGGACTCGAACTCCCGGTCTCAGCGTGGACTCGAACTACTGGTCTCAGTGTGGACTCGAACTCCCGGTCTCAGCGTGGACCCGAACTCCCGGTCTCAGCGTGGACTCGAACTCCCGGTCTCAGCGTGGACTCGAACACCCGGTCTCAGCGTGGACTCGAACTCCCGGTCTCAGTGTGGACTCGAACTCCCGGTCTCAGCATGGACTCGAACACCCGGTATCAGCGTGAACTCGAACACCCGGTCTCAGTGTGGACTCGAACACCCGGTCTCAGTGTGGACTCGAACTCCTGGCCTCAGTGGAGACACAAACTCCTGGTCTCAATGTGGACTCGAACCCCTGATCACAGCATGGAATCGAAATCCTGGTCTCAGTGTGGACTCGAACACCCGGTCTCAGTGTGGACTCGAACTCCTGGTCTCAGCGTGGACTCGAACCCCTGTTCACAGCATGGAATCGAAATCCAGGTCTCAACGTGGACTCGAACACCCGGTATCAGCATGGACTCGAACTCCCGGTCTCAGCGTGGACTCGAACTCCCGGTCTCAGCGTGGACTCGAACTACTGGTCTCAGTGTGGACTCGAACCCCCGGTCTCAGTGTGGACTCGAACTCCAGGTATCAGTGAGGACTCGAACTCCGGGTCTCAGTGTGTACCTGAAATCCTGGTCTCAGTGTGGACTCGAAATCCCGGTCTCAGTGTGGACTCGAACTCCTGGTCTCAGCGTGGACTCGAACACCTGGACTCAGTGTGGACTCGAAATCCTGGTCTCAGCGTGGACTCAAACTCCTGTTCTCAGCGTGGACTCGAACTCCAGTCTCAGCATGGACTCAAACTCCCGGTCTCAGTGTGGACTCGAACTCCCGGTCTCAGTGTGGACATGAATTCCCGGTCTCAGTGTGGACTCGAACTCCTGGTCTCAGCGAGGATTCGAACTCTCGGTCTCAGTGTGGACACGAACCCCCCGTCTCATTGTGGAGCCGAACTCCTGATCTCAATGTGGACTCAAACTTCTGGTCTCAGTGTGGACTCGAACTCCAGGTCTCAGTGTGGACACGAACTCCCGATCTCAGTGTGGACTCGAACTCCCAGTCTCATTGTGGACTTGAACTCTCTGTCTCAGTGTGGACACGAACTCCTGGTCTCAGCATGGACTCGAACTACAGGTCTCAGTGTGGACTCGAACCCCCGGTCTCAGTGTGGACTCGAACTCCAGGTATGAGTGAGGACTCGAACTCCGGGTGTCAGTGTGTACCTGAAATACTGGTCTCAGTGTGGACCCGAACTCCCGGTCTCAGCATGGACTCGAACTCCCGGTCTCAGCATGGACTCGAACCCCCGGTCTCAGTGTGGACTCGAACACCCGGTCTCAGTGTGGACTCGAACTCCTGGTCTCAGCGAGGATTCGAACTCTCGGTCTCAGTGTGGACACGAACCCCCCGTCTCATTGTGGAGCCGAACTCCTGATCTCAATGTGGACTCAAATTCCTGGTCTCAGTGTGGACTCGAACTCCCGGTCTCAGTGTGGACTCGAACTCCCAGTCTCATTGTGGACTTGAACTCTCTGTCTCAGTGTGGACACGAACTCCCGGTCTCAGCGTGGACTCGAACTCCCGGTCTCAGTGTCGACTCAAGCTCCTGGTCTCAATGTGGACTCGAACTCCCGGTCTCAGTGTGGACTCGAACACCCGGTATCAGCGTGAACTCGAACCCCCGGTCTCAGTGTGGACTCGAACACCCGGTCTCAGTGTGGACTCGAACTCCTGGTCTCAGTGGAGACACAAACTCCTGGTCTCAATGTGGACTCGAACCCTTGATCACAGCATGGAATCGAACTCCGGGTCTCAGTGTGTACCTGAAATCCTGGTCTCAGTGTGGACTCGAACTCCAGATCTCAGTGTGGACTCGAACTCCAGGTATCAGTGAGGACTCGAACTCCGGGTCTCAGTGGAGACACAAACTCCTGGTCTCAATGTGGACTCGAACCCCTGGTCACAGCATGGAATCGAAATCCTGGTCTCAGTGTGGACTCGAACACCCGGTCTCAGTGTGGACTCGAACTCCTGGTCTCAGCGTGGACTCGAACTCCTGGTCTCAGTGTTGATTCGAACTCCTGGTCTCAGCGTGGACTCCAACTCCTGGTCTCAGTGTGGACTCGAACCCCCGGACTCAGTGTGGACTCCAACTCCCGGTCTCAGTGTGGACTCGAATTCCTGGTTTCAGTGTGGACTCGAACTCCTGGTCTCAGCGTGGACTCGAACTCCTGGTCTCAGTGTGGACTCGAACTCCTGGTCTCAGTGTGGACTTGAACTCCGGGTCTCAGCGTGGACTCGAACCCTCGGTCTCAGTGTGGACTCGAACTCCAGGTATCAGTGAGGACTCGAACTCCGGGTCTCAGTGTGTACCTGAAATCCTGGTCTCAGTGTGGACTCGAACACCCGGTCTCAGTGTGGACTCGAACTCCCAGTCTCAGCATGGACTCGAACCCCCGTTCTCAGTGTGGCCTCGAACTCCTGGTCTCAGTGAGGACTCGAACTCCAGGTCTCAGTGTGTACCTGAAATCCTGGTCTCAGTCTGGACTCGAACTCCCGGTCTCAGTGTGGACTCGAACTCCCGGTCTCAGCATGGACTCGAACACCCGGTCTCAGCGTGGACTCGAACTACTGGTCTCAGTGTGGACTCGAACCCCCGGTCTCAGTGTGGACTCGAACTCCTGGTCTCAGTGAGGACTCGAACTCCAGGTCTCAGTGTGTACCTGAAATCCTGGTCTCAGTCTGGACTCGAACTCCCGGTCTCAGTGTGGACTCGAACTCCCGGTCTCAGCATGGACTCGAACTCCCGGTCTCAGCGTGGACTCGAACTACTGGTCTCAGTGTGGACTCGAACTCCCGGTCTCAGCGTGGACCCGAACTCCCGGTCTCAGCGTGGACTCGAACTCCCGGTCTCAGCATGGACTCGAACACCCGGTCTCAGCGTGGACTCGAACTCCCGGTCTCAGTGTGGACTCGAACTCCCGGTCTCAGCATGGACTCGAACACCCGGTATCAGCGTGAACTCGAACCCCCGGTCTCAGTGTGGACACGAACACCCGGTCTCAGTGTGGACTCGAACTCCTGGCCTCAGTGGAGACACAAACTCCTGGTCTCAATGTGGACTCGAACCCCTGATCACAGCATGGAATCGAAATCCTGGTCTCAGTGTGGACTCGAACACCCGGTCTCAGTGCGGACTCGAACTCCTGGTCTCAGCGTGGACTCGAACCCCTGTTCACAGCATGGAATCGAAATCCAGGTCTCAACGTGGACTCGAACACCCGGTATCAGCGTGGACTCGAACTCCCGGTCTCAGCGTGGACTCGAACTCCCGGTCTCAGCGTGGACTCGAACTACTGGTCTCAGTGTGGACTCGAACCCCCGGTCTCAGGGTGGACTCGAACTCCAGGTATCAGTGAGGACTCGAACTCCGGGTCTCTGTGTGTACCTGAAATCCTGGTCTCAGTGTGGACTCGAACTCCCGGTCTCAGTGTGGACTCGAACTCCTGGTCTCAGCGTGGACTCGAACACCTGGACTCAGTGTGGACTCGAAATCCTGGTCTCAGCGTGGACTCAAACTCCTGTTCTCAGCGTGGACTCGAACTCCCGGTCTCAGCATGGACTCAAACCCCTGGTCTCAGCGTGGACTCGAACTCCCGGTCTCAGCATGGACTCAAACCCCTGGTCTCAGCGTGGACTCGAACTCCAGTCTCAGCATGGACTCAAACTCCCGGTCTCAGTGTGGACATGAATTCCCGGTCTCAGTGTGGACTCAAACTCCTGGTCTCAGCGAGGATTCGAACTCTCGGTCTCAGTGTGGACACGAACCCCCCGTCTCATTGTGGAGCCGAACTCCTGATCTCAATGTGGACTCAAACTTCTGGTCTCAGTGTGGACTCGAACTCCAGGTCTCAGTGTGGACACGAACTCCCGATCTCAGTGTGGACTCGAACTCCCAGTCTCATTGTGGACTTGAACTCTCTGTCTCAGTGTGGACACGAACTCCCGGTCTCAGCATGGACTCGAACTACAGGTCTCAGTGTGGACTCGAACCCCCGGTCTCAGTGTGGACTCGAACTCCAGGTATGAGTGAGGACTCGAACTCCGGGTCTCAGTGTGTACCTGAAATACTGGTCTCAGTGTGGACCCGAACTCCCGGTCTCAGCATGGACTCGAACTCCCGGTCTCAGCATGGACTCGAACCCCCGGTCTCAGTGTGGACTCGAACACCCGGTCTCAGTGTGGACTCGAACTCCTGGTCTCAGCGAGGATTCGAACTCTCGGTCTCAGTGTGGACACGAACCCCCCGTCTCATTGTGGAGCCGAACTCCTGATCTCAATGTGGAATCAAATTCCTGGTCTCAGTGTGGACTCGAACTCCCGGTCTCAGTGTGGACTCGAACTCCCAGTCTCATTGTGGACTTGAACTCTCTGTCTCAGTGTGGACACGAACTCCCGGTCTCAGCGTGGACTCGAACTCCCGGTCTCAGTGTAGACTCAAGCTCCTGGTCTCAATGTGGACTCGAACTCCCGGTCTCAGTGTGGACTCGAACACCCGGTATCAGCGTGAACTCGAACCCCCGGTCTCAGTGTGGACTCGAACACCCGGTCTCAGTGTGGACTCGAACTCCTGGTCTCAGTGGAGACACAAACTCCTGGTCTCAATGTGGACTCGAACCCCTGATCACAGCATGGAATCGAACTCCGGGTCTCAGTGTGTACCTGAAATCCTGGTCTCAGTGTGGACTCGAACTCCAGATCTCAGTGTGGACTCGAACTCCAGGTATCAGTGAGGACTCGAACTCCGGGTCTCAGTGGAGACACAAACTCCTGGTCTCAATGTGGACTCGAACCCCTGGTCACAGCATGGAATCGAAATCCTGGTCTCAGTGTGGACTCGAACACCCGGTCTCAGTGTGGCCTCGAACTCCTGGTCTCAGTGAGGACTCGAACTCCAGGTCTCAGTGTGTACCTGAAATCCTGGTCTCAGTCTGGACTCGAACTCCCGGTCTCAGTGTGGACTCGAACTCCCGGTCTCAGCATGGACTCGAACTCCCGGTCTCAGCGTGGACTCGAACTACTGGTCTCAGTGTGGACTCGAACCCCCGGTCTCAGTGTGGACTCGAACTCCTGGTCTCAGTGAGGACTCGAACTCCAGGTCTCAGTGTGTACCTGAAATCCTGGTCTCAGTCTGGACTCGAACTCCCGGTCTCAGTGTGGACTCGAACTCCCGGTCTCAGCATGGACTCGAACTCCCGGTCTCAGCGTGGACTTGAACTACTGGTCTCAGTGTGGACTCGAACTCCCGGTCTCAGCGTGGACCCGAACTCCCGGTCTCAGCGTGGACTCGAACTCCCGGTCTCAGCATGGACTCGAACACCCGGTCTCAGCGTGGACTCGAACTCCCGGTCTCAGTGTGGACTCGAACTCCCGGTCTCAGCATGGACTCGAACACCCGGTATCAGCGTGAACTCGAACCCCCGGTCTCAGTGTGGACTCGAACACCCGGTCTCAGTGTGGACTCGAACTCCTGGCCTCAGTGGAGACACAAACTCCTGGTCTCAATGTGGACTCGAACCCCTGATCACAGCATGGAATCGAAATCCTGGTCTCAGTGTGGACTCGAACACCCGGTCTCAGTGTGGACTCGAACTCCTGGTCTCAGCGTGGACTCGAACCCCTGTTCACAGCATGGAATCGAAATCCAGGTCTCAACGTGGACTCGAACACCCGGTATCAGCGTGGACTCGAACTCCCGTTCTCAGCGTGGACTCGAACTCCCGGTCTCAGTGTGGACTCGAACTCCTGGTCTCAGTGTGGACTCGAACTCCTGGTCTCAGTGTTGATTCGAACTCCTGGTCTCAGCGTGGACTCCAACTCCTGGTCTCAGTGTGGACTCGAACCCCCGGACTCAGTGTGGACTCCAACTCCCGGTCTCAGTGTGGACTCGAACTCCCGGTTTCAGTGTGGACTCGAACTCCTGGTCTCAGCGTGGACTCGAACTCCTGGTCTCAGTGTGGACTCGAACTCCTGGTCTCAGTGTGGACTTGAACTCCGGGTCTCAGCGTGGACTCGAACCCCCGGTCTCAGTGTGGACTCGAACTCCAGGTATCAGTGAGGACTCGAACTCCGGGTCTCAGTGTGTACCTGAAATCCTGGTCTCAGTGTGGACTCGAACACCCGGTCTCAGTGTGGACTCGAACTCCCAGTCTCAGCATGGACTCGAACCCCCGTTCTCAGTGTGGCCTCGAACTCCTGGTCTCAGTGAGGACTCGAACTCCAGGTCTCAGTGTGTACCTGAAATCCTGGTCTCAGTCTGGACTCGAACTCCCGGTCTCAGTGTGGACTCGAACTCCCGGTCTCAGCATGGACTCGAACACCCGGTCTCAGCGTGGACTCGAACTACTGGTCTCAGTGTGGACTCGAACCCCCGGTCTCAGTGTGGACTCGAACTCCTGGTCTCAGTGAGGACTCGAACTCCAGGTCTCAGTGTGTACCTGAAATCCTGGTCTCAGCGTGGACTCGAACTCCCGGTCTCAGTGTGGACTCGAACTCCCGGTCTCAGCATGGACTCGAACACCCGGTATCAGCGTGAACTCGAACCCCCGGTCTCAGTGTGGACTCGAACACCCGGTCTCAGTGTGGACTCGAACTCCTGGCCTCAGTGGAGACACAAACTCCTGGTCTCAATGTGGACTCGAACCCCTGATCACAGCATGGAATCGAAATCCTGGTCTCAGTGTGGACTCGAACACCCGGTCTCAGTGTGGACTCGAACTCCTGGTCTCAGCGTGGACTCGAACCCCTGTTCACAGCATGGAATCGAAATCCAGGTCTCAACGTGGACTCGAACACCCGGTATCAGCGTGGACTCGAACTCCCGGTCTCAGCGTGGACTCGAACTCCCGGTCTCAGCGTGGACTCGAACTACTGGTCTCAGTGTGGACTCGAACCCCCGGTCTCAGGGTGGACTCGAACTCCAGGTATCAGTGAGGACTCGAACTCCGGGTCTCAGTGTGTACCTGAAATCCTGGTCTCAGTGTGGACTCGAACTCCCGGTCTCAGTGTGGACTCGAACTCCTGTTCTCAGCGTGGACTCGAACACCTGGACTCAGTGTGGACTCGAAATCCTGGTCTCAGCGTGGACTCAAACTCCTGTTCTCAGCGTGGACTCGAACTCCCGGTTTCAGCATGGACTCAAACCCCTGGTCTCAGCGTGGACTCGAACTCCAGTCTCAGCATGGACTCAAACTCCCGGTCTCAGTGTGGACATGAATTCCCGGTCTCAGTGTGGACTCAAACTCCTGGTCTCAGCGAGGATTCGAACTCTCGGTCTCAGTGTGGACTCGAACTCCCGGTCTCAGTGTGGACATGAATTCCCGGTCTCAGTGTGGACTCGAACTCCTGGTCTCAGCGAGGATTCGAACTCTCGGTCTCAGTGTGGACACGAACCCCCCGTCTCATTGTGGAGCCGAACTCCTGATCTCAATGTGGACTCAAACTTCTGGTCTCAGTGTGGACTCGAACTCCAGGTCTCAGTGTGGACACGAACTCCCGATCTCAGTGTGGACTCGAACTCCCAGTCTCATTGTGGACTTGAACTCTCTGTCTCAGTGTGGACACGAACTCCCGGTCTCAGCATGGACTCGAACTACAGGTCTCAGTGTGGACTCGAACCCCCGGTCTCAGTGTGGACTCGAACTCCAGGTATGAGTGAGGACTCGAACTCCGGGTCTCAGTGTGTACCTGAAATACTGGTCTCAGTGTGGACCCGAACTCCCGGTCTCAGCATGGACTCGAACTCCCGGTCTCAGCATGGACTCGAACCCCCGGTCTCAGTGTGGACTCGAACACCCGGTCTCAGTGTGGACTCGAACTCCTGGTCTCAGCGAGGATTCGAACTCTCGGTCTCAGTGTGGACACGAACCCCCCGTCTCATTGTGGAGCCGAACTCCTGATCTCAATGTGGACTCAAATTCCTGGTCTCAGTGTGGACTCGAACTCCCGGTCTCAGTGTGGACTCGAACTCCCAGTCTCATTGTGGACTTGAACTCTCTGTCTCAGTGTGGACACGAACTCCCGGTCTCAGCGTGGACTCGAACTCCCGGTCTCAGTGTAGACTCAAGCTCCTGGTCTCAATGTGGACTCGAACTCCTGGTCTCAGTGTGGACTCGAACACCCGGTATCAGCGTGAACTCGAACCCCCGGTCTCAGTGTGGACTCGAACACCCGGTCTCAGTGTGGACTCGAACTCCTGGTCTCAGTGGAGACACAAACTCCTGGTCTCAATGTGGACTCGAACCCCTGATCACAGCATGGAATCGAACTCCGGGTCTCAGTGTGTACCTGAAATCCTGGTCTCAGTGTGGACTCGAACTCCAGATCTCAGTGTGGACTCGAACTCCAGGTATCAGTGAGGACTCGAACTCCGGGTCTCAGTGGAGACACAAACTCCTGGTCTCAATGTGGACTCGAACCCCTGGTCACAGCATGGAATCGAAATCCTGGTCTCAGTGTGGACTCGAACACCCGGTCTCAGTGTGGCCTCGAACTCCTGGTCTCAGTGAGGACTCGAACTCCAGGTCTCAGTGTGTACCTGAAATCCTGGTCTCAGTCTGGACTCGAACCCCCGGTCTCAGTGTGGACTCGAACACCCGGTCTCAGTGTGGACTCGAACTCCTGGTCTCAGTGGAGACACAAACTCCTGGTCTCAGCGTGGACTCGAACTCCTGGTCTCAGTGTGGACTCGAACTCCTGGTCTCAACGTGGACTCGAACACCCGGTATCAGCGTGGACTCGAACTCCCGGTCTCAGCGTGGACTCGAACTCCCGGTCTCAGCGTGGACTCGAACTACTGGTCTCAGTGTGGACTCGAAACCCCGGTCTCAGTGTGGACTCGAACTCCAGGTATCAGTGAGGACTCGAACTCCGGGTCTCAGTGTGTACCTGAAATCCTGGTCTCAGTGTGGACTCGAACTCCCGGTCTCAGTGTGGACTCGAACTCCCGGTCTCAGCATGGACTCGAACTCCCGGTCTCAGCGTGGACTCGAACTCCCAGTCTCAGCATGGACTCAAACTCCTGGTCTCAGCGTGGACTCGAACTCCCAGTCTCAGCATGGACTCAAACTCCTGGTCTCAGCGTGGACTCGAACTCCCAGTCTCAGCATGGACTCGAACCGCCGGTCTCAGTGTGGACTCGAACTCCAGGTCTCAGTGTGGACTCGAACTCCAGGTATCAGTGAGGACTCGAACTCCGGGTCTCAGTGTGTACCTGAAATCCTGGTCTCAGTCTGGACTCGAACTCCCAGTCTCAGTGTGGACTCGAACTCACGGTCTCAGCATGGACTCGAACTCCCGGTCTCAGCGTGGACTCGAACTACTGGTCTCAGTGTGGACTCGAACCCCCGGTCTCAGTGTGGACTCGAACTCCAGGTCTCAGTGAGGACTCGAACTCCGGGTCTCAGTGTGTACCTGAAATACTGGTCTCAGTGTGGACTCGAACTCCCGGTCTCAGCGTGGACTCGAACTCCTGGTCTCAGCATGGACTCAAACTCCTGGTCTCAGCGTGGACTCGAACTCACAGTCTCAGCATGGACTCGAACTCCCGGTCTCAGTGTGGACATGAATTCCCGGTCTCAGTGTGGACTCGAACTCCTGGTCTCAGCGAGGATTCGAACTCTCGGTCTCAGTGTGGACACGAACCCCCCGTCTCATTGTGGAGCCGAACTCCCGGTCTCAATGTGGACTCAAATTCTTGGTCTCAGCGTGGACTCGAACTCCCAGTCTCAGTGTGGACTCGAACTCTCGGTCTCAGTGTGGACTCGAACTCCAGGTCTCAGTGTGGACACGAACTCCCGATCTCAGTGTGGACTCGAACTCCCAGTCTCATTGTGGACTTGAACTCTCAGTCTCAGTGTGGACTCGAACACTCGGTATCAGTGTGGACTCGAACACCCGGTCTCAGCGTGGACTCGAACTCCTGGTTTCAGTGTGGACTCGAACTCCCGATCTCAGTGTGGACTCGAAATCCAGGTCTCAACGTGGACTCGAACACCCGGTATCAGCGTGGACTCGAACTCCCGTTCTCAGCGTGGACTCGAACTCCCGGTCTCAGTGTGGACTCGAACTCCTGGTCTCAGCGTGGACTCGAACTCCTGGTCTCAGCGTGGACTCGAACTCCCAGTCTCATTGTGGAGCCGAACTCCCGGTCTCAATGTGGACTTGAACTCTCAGTCTCAGTGTGGACACGAACTCCCGGTCTCAGCGTGGACACGAACTCCCGGTCTCAGCGTGGACTCAAACTACTGGTCTCAGTGTGGACTCGAACCCCCGGTCTCAGTGTGGACTCGAACTCCAGGAATCAGTGAGGACTCGAACTACTGGTCTCAGCGTGGACTCAAACTCCCGGTAACAGTGAGGACTCGAACTCCTGGTATCAGTTTGGACTCGAACACCCGGTCTCAGTGTGGACTCGAACTCCCAGTCTCAGTGTGGACTCGAACTCCCGGTATCAGTGAGGACTCAAATTCTCGGTCTCAGCGTGGAACCGTACTCCTGGTCTCAGTGTGGACTCGAACGCCAGGTCTCAGTGTAGACTCAAGCGCCTGGTCTCAATGTGGACTCGAACTCCCGATCTCAGCATCGAATCGAACTCCTGGTCTCAGCGTGGACTCGAACACCCGGTCTCAGTGGAGACTCAAACTCCTGGTCTCAATGTGGACTCGAACCCCCGGTCTTAGTGTGGACTCGAACTCCTGGTCTCAGTGTGGACTTGAACTCCTGGTCTCAGCGTGGACTCAAACTCCCAGTCTCAGTGTAGACTCAAACTCCTGGTCTCAGTGTGGACTTGAATTCCCGGTCTCATCATGGACTCGAACTCCCGGACTCAGTGTGGACTCGAACTCCTGGTATCAGTGAGGACTCGAATTCTCGGTCTCAGCATGGACCCGAACTCCTGGTCTCAGTGTGGACTCGAACTCCAGGTCTCAGTATGGTCCCAAACTCCCGGTATCAGTGAGGACTCGAAATCTCGGTCTCTGTCTGGACTCGAACTCCCGGCCTCAGTGTAGACTCAAACTCCTGCTCTAAGCGTGGACTCGAACTCCCGGTCTCAGTGTGGACTCGAACTCCCGGTCTCAGTGTGGACTCGAACTCCCGGTATCAGTGAGGACTCAAATTCTCGGTCTCAGCATGGACCCGTACTCCTGGTCTCAGTGTGGACTCGAACTCCAGGTCTCAGTGTAGACTCAAGCTCCTGGTCTCAATGTGGACCTGAACTCCCGATCTCAGCATGGAATCGAACTCCTGGTCTCAGAGTGGACTCGAACACTCGGTCTCAGTGGAGACGTAAACTCCTGGTCTCAATGTGGACTCGAACTCCCGGTCTCAGGATGGAATCGAACTCCTGGTCTCAGCGTGGGCTCGAACACCCGGTATCAGCGTGGACTCGAACCCCCGGTCTCAGTGTGGACTCGAACTCCCGGTCTCAGTGTGGACACGAACTCACGGTTTCAGTGTGGACTCGAACTCCTGGTCTCAGCGTGGCCTCGAACTCCTGGTCTCAGTGTGGACTCGAACTCCTGGTCTCAGTGTGGACTTGAACTCCTGGTCTCAGCGTGGACTCAAACTCCCGGTCTCAGTGTAAACTCAAACTCCTGGTCTCAGTGTGGAGCCAAACTCCCGGTCTCAGTGTGGACTTGAATTCCCGGTCTCAGCGTGGACTCGAACACCCGGTCTCAGTGTGGACTCGAACTCCTGGTCTCAGTGGAGACACAAACTCCTGGTCTCAGCGTGAACTCGAACTCCTGGTCTCAGTGTGGACTCGAACTCCTGGTCTCAACGTGGACTCGAACACCCGGTATCAGCGTGGACTCGAACTCCCGGTCTCAGCGTTGACTCGAACTCCCGGTCTCAGCGTGGACTCGAACTACTGGTCTCAGTGTGGACTCGAAACCCGGTCTCAGTGTGGACTCGAACTCCAGGTATCAGTGAGGACTCGAACTCCGGGTCTCAGTGTGTACCTGAAATCCTGGTCTCAGTGTGGACTCGAACTCCCGGTCTCAGTGTGGACTCGAACTCCCGGTCTCAGCATGGACTCGAACTCCCGGTCTCAGCGTGGACTCGAACTCCCGGTCTCAGCGTGGACTCGAACTACTGGTCTCAGTGTGGACTCGAACTCCAGGTCTCAGTGTGGACTCGAACTCCAGGTATCAGTGAGGACTCGAACTCCGGGTCTCAGTGTGTACCTGAAATCCTGGTCTCTGTGGACTCGAACTCCCGGTCTCAGTGTGGACTCGAACTCCTGGTCTCAGCATGGACTCGAACACCTGGACTCAGTGTGGGCTCGAAATCCTGGTCTCAGCGTGGACTCAAACTCCTGTTCTCAGCGTGGACTCGAACTCCCGGTCTCAGCATGGACTCAAACTCCCGGTCTCAGTGTGGACATGAATTCCCGGTCTCAGTGTGGACTCGAACTCCTGGTCTCAGCGAGGATTCGAACTCTCGGTCTCAGTGAGGACACGAACCCCCCGTCTCATTGTGGAGCCGAACTTTGATCTCAATGTGGACTCAAATTCCTGGTCTCAGTGTGGACTCGAACTCCCGGTCTCCGTGTAGACTCAAACTGCCAGTCTCAGTGTAGACTCAAACTTCTGGTCTCAGTGTGGACTCGAACTCCCGGTCTCAGAGTGGACTCGAACCCCCGGTCTCAGTGTGGACTCGAACCCCCGGTCTCAGTGTGGACTCGAACTCCCGGTTTCAGTGTGGACTCGAACTCCTGGTCTCAGTGGAGACACAAACTCCTGGTCTCAATGTGGACTCGAACCCCTGATCACAGCATGGAATCGAACTCCAGGTCTCAGTGTGGACTCGAACTCCAGGTATCAGTGAGGACTCGAACTCCGGGTCTCAGTGTGTACCTGAAATCCTGGTCTCAGTGTGGACTCGAACTCCCAGTCTCAGCATGGACTCGAACCGCCGGTCTCAGTGTGGACTCGAACTCCCGATCTCAGTGTGGACTCGAACTCCAGGTATCAGTGAGGAATCGAACTCCGGGTCTCAGTGTGCACCTGAAATCCTGGTCACAGTGTGGACTCGAACTCCCAGTCTCAGTGTGGACTCGAACTCACGGTCTCAGCATGGACTCGAACTCCCGGTCTCAGTGTGGACTCGAACCCCCGGTCTCAGTGTGGACTCGAACTCCCGGTCTCAGTGTGGAGCCAAACTCCTGGTCTCAGTGTGGACTTGAATTCCTGGTCTCAGCATGGACTCGAACACCCGGTATCAGCGTGAACTCGAACTCCCGGTCTCAGTGTGGACTCGAACTCCTGGTCTCAGTGGAGACACAAACTCCTGGTCTCAGCGTGGACTCGAACTCCTGGTCTCAGTGTGGACTCGAACTCCTGGTCTCAACGTGGACTCGAACACCCGGTATCAGCGTGGACTCGAACTCCCGGTCTCAGCGTGGACTCGAACTCCCGGTCTCAGCGTGGACTCGAACTACTGGTCTCAGTGTGGACTCGAACCCCCGGTCTCAGTGTGGACTCGAACTCCAGGTATCAGTGAGGACTCGAACTCCGGGTCTCAGTGTGTACCTGAAATCCTGGTCTCTGTGTGGACTCGAACTCCCGGTCTCAGTGTGGACTCGAACTCCCGGTCTCAGCATGGACTCAAACTCCTGGTCTCAGCGTGGACTCGAACTCCCTGTCTCAGCATGGACTCGAACCGCCGGTCTCAGTGTGGACTCGAACTCCAGGTCTCAGTGTGGACTCGAACTCCAGGTATCAGTGAGGACTCGAACTCCGGGTCTCAGTGTGTACCTGAAATCCTGGTCTCAGTGTGGACTCGAACCCCCGGTCTCAGTGTGGACTCGAACTCCAGGTATCAGTGAGGACTCGAACTCCGGGTCTCAGTGTGTACCTGAAATCCTGGTCTCAGTGTGGACTCGAACTCCCGGTCTCAGTGTGGACTCGAACTCCCGGTCTCAGCATGGACTCAAACTCCTGGTCTCAGCGTGGACTCGAACTCCCTGTCTCAGCATGGACTCGAACCGCCGGTCTCAGTGTGGACTCGAACTCCAGGTCTCAGTGTGGACTCGAACTCCAGGTATCAGTGAGGACTCGAACTCCGGGTCTCAGTGTGTACCTGAAATCCTGGTCTCAGCATGGACTCGAACATCGCCGGTCTCAGTGTGGACTCGAACTCCCGATCTCAGTGTGGACTCGAACTCCCAGTCTCATTGTGGAGCCGAACTCCCGGTCTCAATGTGGACTTGAACTCAGTCTCAGTGTGGACACGAACTCCCGGTCTCAGCGTGGACACGAACTCCCGGTCTCAGTGTAGACTCAAGCTCCTGGTCTCAATGTGGACTTGAACACCCGGTCTCAGCATGGACTCGAACACTCGGTCTCAGCGTGGACTCAAACTACTGGTCTCAGTGTGGACTCGAACCCCCGGTCTCAGTGTGGACTCGAACACCCGGTCTCAGTGTGGACTCGAACTCCTGGTCTCAGTGGAGACACAAACTCCTGGTCTCAGCGTGGACTCGAACTCCTGGTCTCAGTGTGGACTCGAACTCCTGGTCTCAACGTGGACTCGAACACCCGGTATCAGCGTGGACTCGAACTCCCGGTCTCAGCGTGGACTCGAACTCCCGGTCTCAGCGTGGACTCGAACTACTGGTCTCAGTGTGGACTCGAACCCCCGGTCTCAGTGTGGACTCGAACTCCAGGTATCAGTGAGGACTCGAACTCCGGGTCTCAGTGTGTACCTGAAATCCTGGTCTCAGTGTGGACTCGAACTCCCGGTCTCAGTGTGGACTCGAACTCCCGGTCTCAGCATGGACTCGAACTCCCGGTCTCAGCGTGGACTCGAACTCCCAGTCTCAGCATGGACTCAAACTCCTGGTCTCAGCGTGGACTCGAACTCCCAGTCTCAGCATGGACTCAAACTCCTGGTCTCAGCGTGGACTCGAACTCCCAGTCTCAGCATGGACTCAAACTCCTGGTCTCAGCGTGGACTCGAACTCCCAGTCTCAGCATGGACTCAAACTCCTGGTCTCAGTGTGGACTCGAACTCCAGGTCTCAGTGTGGACTCGAACTCCAGGTATCAGTGAGGACTCGAACTCCGGGTCTCAGTGTGTACCTGAAATCCTGGTCTCAGCATGGACTCGAACCGCCGGTCTCAGTGTGGACTCGAACTCCAGATCTCAGTGTGGACTCGAACTCCAGGTATCAGTGAGGACTCGAACTCCGGGTCTCAGTGTGTACCTGAAATCCTGGTCTCAGTCTGGACTCGAACTCCCAGTCTCAGTGTGGACTCGAACTCACGGTCTCAGCATGGACTCGAACTCCCGGTCTCAGCGTGGACTCGAACTACTGGTCTCAGTGTGGACTCGAACCCCCGGTCTCAGTGTGGACTCGAACTCCAGGTCTCAGTGAGGACTCGAACTCCGGGTCTCAGTGTGTACCTGAAATACTGGTCTCAGTGTGGACTCGAACTCCCGGTCTCAGCGTGGACTCGAACTCCTGGTCTCAGCATGGACTCAAACTCCTGGTCTCAGCGTGGACTCGAACTCACAGTCTCAGCATGGACTCGAACTCCCGGTCTCAGTGTGGACATGAATTCCCGGTCTCAGTGTGGACTCGAACTCCTGGTCTCAGCGAGGATTCGAACTCTCGGTCTCAGTGTGGACACGAACCCCCCGTCTCATTGTGGAGCCGAACTCCCGGTCTCAATGTGGACTCAAATTCTTGGTCTCAGCGTGGACTCGAACTCCCAGTCTCAGTGTGGACTCGAACTCTCGGTCTCAGTGTGGACTCGAACTCCAGGTCTCAGTGTGGACACGAACTCCCGATCTCAGTGTGGACTCGAACTCCCAGTCTCATTGTGGACTTGAACTCTCAGTCTCAGTGTGGACTCGAACACTCGGTATCAGTGTGGACTCGAACACCCGGTCTCAGCGTGGACTCGAACTCCTGGTTTCAGTGTGGACTCGAACTCCCGATCTCAGTGTGGACTCGAAATCCAGGTCTCAACGTGGACTCAAACACCCGGTATCAGCGTGGACTCGAACTCCCGTTCTCAGCGTGGACTCGAACTCCCGGTCTCAGTGTGGACTCGAACTCCTGGTCTCAGCGTGGACTCGAACTCCTGGTCTCAGCGTGGACTCGAACTCCCAGTCTCATTGTGGAGCCGAACTCCCGGTCTCAATGTGGACTTGAACTCTCAGTCTCAGTGTGGACACGAACTCCCGGTCTCAGCGTGGACACGAACTCCCGGTCTCAGCGTGGACTCAAACTACTGGTCTCAGTGTGGACTCGAACCCCCGGTCTCAGTGTGGACTCGAACTCCAGGAATCAGTGAGGACTCGAACTACTGGTCTCAGCGTGGACTCAAACTCCCGGTAACAGTGAGGACTCGAACTCCTGGTATCAGTTTGGACTCGAACTCCCGGTAACAGTGAGGACTCAAACTCCCGGTCTCAGTGTGGACTCGAACTCCCAGTCTCAGTGTGGACTCGAACTCCCGGTATCAGTGAGGACTCAAATTCTCGGTCTCAGCGTGGAACCGTACTCCTGGTCTCAGTGTGGACTCGAACGCCAGGTCTCAGTGTAGACTCAAGCGCCTGGTCTCAATGTGGACTCGAACTCCCGATCTCAGCATCGAATCGAACTCCTGGTCTCAGCGTGGACTCGAACACCCGGTCTCAGTGGAGACTCAAACTCCTGGTCTCAATGTGGACTCGAACCCCCGGTCTTAGTGTGGACTCGAACTCCTGGTCTCAGTGTGGACTTGAACTCCTGGTCTCAGCGTGGACTCAAACTCCCAGTCTCAGTGTAGACTCAAACTCCTGGTCTCAGTGTGGACTTGAATTCCCGGTCTCATCATGGACTCGAACTCCCGGACTCAGTGTGGACTCGAACTCCTGGTATCAGTGAGGACTCGAATTCTCGGTCTCAGCATGGACCCGAACTCCTGGTCTCAGTGTGGACTCGAACTCCAGGTCTCAGTATGGTCCCAAACTCCCGGTATCAGTGAGGACTCGAAATCTCGGTCTCTGTCTGGACTCGAACTCCCGGCCTCAGTGTAGACTCAAACTCCTGCTCTAAGCGTGGACTCGAACTCCCGGTCTCAGTGTGGACTCGAACTCCCGGTCTCAGTGTGGACTCGAACTCCCGGTATCAGTGAGGACTCAAATTCTCGGTCTCAGCATGGACCCGTACTCCTGGTCTCAGTGTGGACTCGAACTCCAGGTCTCAGTGTAGACTCAAGCTCCTGGTCTCAATGTGGACCTGAACTCCCGATCTCAGCATGGAATCGAACTCCTGGTCTCAGAGTGGACTCGAACACTCGGTCTCAGTGGAGACGTAAACTCCTGGTCTCAATGTGGACTCGAACTCCCGGTCTCAGGATGGAATCGAACTCCTGGTCTCAGCGTGGGCTCGAACACCCGGTATCAGCGTGGACTCGAACCCCCGGTCTCAGTGTGGACTCGAACTCCCGGTCTCAGTGTGGACTCGAACTCACGGTTTCAGTGTGGACTCGAACTCCTGGTCTCAGCGTGGCCTCGAACTCCTGGTCTCAGTGTGGACTCGAACTCCTGGTCTCAGTGTGGACTTGAACTCCTGGTCTCAGCGTGGACTCAAACTCCCGGTCTCAGTGTAAACTCAAACTCCTGGTCTCAGTGTGGAGCCAAACTCCCGGTCTCAGTGTGGACTTGAATTCCCGGTCTCAGCGTGGACTCGAACACCCGGTCTCAGTGTGGACTCGAACTCCTGGTCTCAGTGGAGACACAAACTCCTGGTCTCAGCGTGAACTCGAACTCCTGGTCTCAGTGTGGACTCGAACTCCTGGTCTCAACGTGGACTCGAACACCCGGTATCAGCGTGGACTCGAACTCCCGGTCTCAGCGTTGACTCGAACTCCCGGTCTCAGTGTGGACTCGAACTACTGGTCTCAGTGTGGACTCGAAACCCGGTCTCAGTGTGGACTCGAACTCCAGGTATCAGTGAGGACTCGAACTCCGGGTCTCAGTGTGTACCTGAAATCCTGGTCTCAGTGTGGACTCGAACTCCCGGTCTCAGTGTGGACTCGAACTCCCGGTCTCAGCATGGACTCGAACTCCCGGTCTCAGCGTGGACTCGAACTCCCGGTCTCAGCGTGGACTCGAACTACTGGTCTCAGTGTGGACTCGAACTCCAGGTCTCAGTGTGGACTCGAACTCCAGGTATCAGTGAGGACTCGAACTCCGGGTCTCAGTGTGTACCTGAAATCCTGGTCTCTGTGGACTCGAACTCCCGGTCTCAGTGTGGACTCGAACTCCTGGTCTCAGCATGGACTCGAACACCTGGACTCAGTGTGGGCTCGAAATCCTGGTCTCAGCGTGGACTCAAACTCCTGTTCTCAGCGTGGACTCGAACTCCCGGTCTCAGCATGGACTCAAACTCCCGGTCTCAGTGTGGACATGAATTCCCGGTCTCAGTGTGGACTCGAACTCCTGGTCTCAGCGAGGATTCGAACTCTCGGTCTCAGTGAGGACACGAACCCCCCGTCTCATTGTGGAGCCGAACTTTGATCTCAATGTGGACTCAAATTCCTGGTCTCAGTGTGGACTCGAACTCCCGGTCTCCGTGTAGACTCAAACTGCCAGTCTCAGTGTAGACTCAAACTTCTGGTCTCAGTGTGGACTCGAACTCCCGGTCTCAGAGTGGACTCGAACCCCCGGTCTCAGTGTGGACTCGAACCCCCGGTCTCAGTGTGGACTCGAACTCCCGGTTTCAGTGTGGACTCGAACTCCTGGTCTCAGTGGAGACACAAACTCCTGGTCTCAATGTGGACTCGAACCCCTGATCACAGCATGGAATCGAACTCCAGGTCTCAGTGTGGACTCGAACTCCAGGTATCAGTGAGGACTCGAACTCCGGGTCTCAGTGTGTACCTGAAATCCTGGTCTCAGCATGGACTCGAACCGCCGGTCTCAGTGTGGACTCGAACTCCCGATCTCAGTGTGGACTCGAACTCCAGGTATCAGTGAGGAATCGAACTCCGGGTCTCAGTGTGCACCTGAAATCCTGGTCACAGTGTGGACTCGAACTCCCAGTCTCAGTGTGGACTCGAACTCACGGTCTCAGCATGGACTCGAACTCCCGGTCTCAGCATGGACTCGAACTCCCAGTCACAGTGTGGACTCGAACTACTGGTCTCAGTGTGGACTCGAACCCCCGGTCTCAGTGTGGACTCGAACTCCCGGTCTCAGTGTGGAGCCAAACTCCTGGTCTCAGTGTGGACTTGAATTCCTGGTCTCAGCATGGACTCGAACACCCGGTATCAGCGTGAACTCGAACTCCCGGTCTCAGTGTGGACTCGAACTCCTGGTCTCAGTGGAGACACAAACTCCTGGTCTCAGCGTGGACTCGAACTCCTGGTCTCAGTGTGGACTCGAACTCCTGGTCTCAACGTGGACTCGAACACCCGGTATCAGCGTGGACTCGAACTCCCGGTCTCAGCGTGGACTCGAACTCCCGGTCTCAGCGTGGACTCGAACTACTGGTCTCAGTGTGGACTCGAACCCCCGGTCTCAGTGTGGACTCGAACTCCAGGTATCAGTGAGGACTCGAACTCCGGGTCTCAGTGTGTACCTGAAATCCTGGTCTCTGTGTGGACTCGAACTCCCGGTCTCAGTGTGGACTCGAACTCCCGGTCTCAGCATGGACTCAAACTCCTGGTCTCAGCGTGGACTCGAACTCCCTGTCTCAGCATGGACTCGAACCGCCGGTCTCAGTGTGGACTCGAACTCCAGGTCTCAGTGTGGACTCGAACTCCAGGTATCAGTGAGGACTCGAACTCCGGGTCTCAGTGTGTACCTGAAATCCTGGTCTCAGTGTGGACTCGAACCCCCGGTCTCAGTGTGGACTCGAACTCCAGGTATCAGTGAGGACTCGAACTCCGGGTCTCAGTGTGTACCTGAAATCCTGGTCTCAGTGTGGACTCGAACTCCCGGTCTCAGTGTGGACTCGAACTCCCGGTCTCAGCATGGACTCAAACTCCTGGTCTCAGCGTGGACTCGAACTCCCTGTCTCAGCATGGACTCGAACCGCCGGTCTCAGTGTGGACTCGAACTCCAGGTCTCAGTGTGGACTCGAACTCCAGGTATCAGTGAGGACTCGAACTCCGGGTCTCAGTGTGTACCTGAAATCCTGGTCTCAGCATGGACTCGAACATCGCCGGTCTCAGTGTGGACTCGAACTCCCGATCTCAGTGTGGACTCGAACTCCCAGTCTCATTGTGGAGCCGAACTCCCGGTCTCAATGTGGACTTGAACTCAGTCTCAGTGTGGACACGAACTCCCGGTCTCAGCGTGGACACGAACTCCCGGTCTCAGTGTAGACTCAAGCTCCTGGTCTCAATGTGGACTTGAACACCCGGTCTCAGCATGGACTCGAACACTCGGTCTCAGCGTGGACTCAAACTACTGGTCTCAGTGTGGACTCGAACCCCCGGTCTCAGTGTGGACTCGAACTCCAGGAATCAGTGAGGACTCGAACTACTGGTCTCAGCGTGGACTCAAACTCCCGGTATTAGTGAGGACTCGAACTCCTGGTATCAGTTTGGACTCGAACTCCCGGTAACAGTGAGGACTCAAACTCCCGGTCTCAGTGTGGACTCGAACCCCCAGTCTCAGTGTGGACTCGAACTCCCCGTATCAGTGAGGACTCAAATTCTCGGTCTCAATGTGGACCTGAACTCCCGATCTCAGCATGGAATCGAACTCCTGGTCTCAGAGTGGACTCGAACACCCGGTCTCAGTGGAGACGTAAACTCCTGGTCTCAATGTGGACTCGAACTCCCGGTCTCAGGATGGAATCGAACTCCTGGTCTCAGCGTGGGCTCGAACACCCGGTATCAGCGTGGACTCGAACCCCCGGTCTCAGTGTGGACTCGAACTCCCGGTCTCAGTGTGGACTCGAACTCACGGTTTCAGTGTGGACTCGAACTCCTGGTCTCAGCGTGGCCTCGAACTCCTGGTCTCAGTGTGGACTCGAACTCCTGGTCTCAGTGTGGACTTGAACTCCTGGTCTCAGCGTGGACTCAAACTCCCGGTCTCAGTGTAAACTCAAACTCCTGGTCTCAGTGTGGAGCCAAACTCCCGGTCTCAGTGTGGACTTGAATTCCCGGTCTCAGCGTGGACTCGAACACCCGGTCTCAGTGTGGACTCGAACTCCTGGTCTCAGTGGAGACACAAACTCCTGGTCTCAGCGTGGACTCGAACTCCTGGTCTCAGCGTGGACTCGAACTTCCGGTCTCAGCGTTGACTCGAACTCCCGGTCTCAGCGTGGACTCGAACTACTGGTCTCAGTGTGGACTCGAAACCCGGTCTCAGTGTGGACTCGAACTCCAGGTATCAGTGAGGACTCGAACTCCGGGTCTCAGTGTGTACCTGAAATCCTGGTCTCAGTGTGGACTCGAACTCCCGGTCTCAGTGTGGACTCGAACTCCCGGTCTCAGCATGGACTCGAACTCCCGGTCTCAGCGTGGACTCGAACTCCCGGTCTCAGCGTGGACTCGAACTACTGGTCTCAGTGTGGACTCGAACCCCCGGTCTCAGTGTGGACTCGAACTCCAGGTATCAGTGAGGACTCGAACTCCGGGTCTCAGTGTGTACCTGAAATCCTGGTCTCAGTGTGGACTCGAACTCCCGGTCTCAGTATGGACTCGAACTCCTGGCCTCAGCGTGGACTCGAACACCTGGACTCAGTGTGGGCTCGAAATCCTGGTCTCAGCGTGGACTCAAACTCCTGTTCTCAGCGTGGACTCGAACTCCCGGTCTCAGCATGGACTCAAACTCCCGGTCTCAGTGTGGACATGAATTCCCGGTCTCAGTGTGGACTCGAACTCCTGGTCTCAGCGAGGATTCGAACTCTCTGTCTCAGTGTGGACACGAACCCCCCGTCTCATTGTGGAGCCGAACTTTGATCTCAATGTGGACTCAAATTCCTGGTCTCAGTGTGGACTCGAACTCCCGGTCTCCGTGTAGACTCAAACTGCCAGTCTCGTGTAGACTCAAACTTCTGGTCTCAGTGTGGACTCGAACTCCCGGTCTCAGAGTGGACTCGAACCCCCGGTCTCAGTGTGGACTCGAACCCCCGGTCTCAGTGTGGACTCGAACTCCCGGTTTCAGTGTGGACTCGAACTCCTGGTCTCAGTGGAGACACAAACTCCTGGTCTCAATGTGGACTCGAACCCCTGATCACAGCATGGAATCGAACTCCAGGTCTCAGTGTGGACTCGAACTCCAGGTATCAGTGAGGACTCGAACTCCGGGTCTCAGTGTGTACCTGAAATCCTGGTCTCAGCATGGACTCGAACCGCCGGTCTCAGTGTGGACTCGAACTCCCGATCTCAGTGTGGACTCGAACTCCAGGTATCAGTGAGGACTCGAACTCCGGGTCTCAGTGTGCACCTGAAATCCTGGTCTCAGTGTGGACTCGAACTCCCAGTCTCAGTGTGGACTCGAACTCACGGTCTCAGCATGGACTCGAACTCCCGGTCTCAGCATGGACTCGAACTACTGGTCTCAGTGTGGACTCGAACCCCCGGTCTCAGTGTGGACTCGAACTCCCGGTCTCAGTGTGGAGCCAAACTCCTGGTCTCAGTGTGGACTTGAATTCCTGGTCTCAGCATGGACTCGAACACCCGGTATCAGCGTGAACTCGAACTCCCGGTCTCAGTGTGGACTCGAACTCCTGGTCTCAGTGGAGACACAAACTCCTGGTCTCAGCGTGGACTCGAACTCCTGGTCTCAGTGTGGACTCGAACTCCTGGTCTCAACGTGGACTCGAACACCCGGTATCAGCGTGGACTCGAACTCCCGGTCTCAGCATGGACTCGAACTCCCGGTCTCAGCGTGGACTCGAACTACTGGTCTCAGTGTGGACTCGAACCCCCGGTCTCAGTGTGGACTCGAACTCCCGGTCTCAGTGTGGACTCGAACTCCCAGTCTCAGCATGGACTCGAACCGCCGGTCTCAGTGTGGACTCGAACTCCAGGTCTCAGTGTGGACTCGAACTCCCGGTCTCAGTGTGGACTCGAACTCCAGGTATCAGTGAGGACTCGAACTCCGGGTCTCAGTGTGTACCTGAAATCCTGGTCTCAGCATGGACTCGAACACCGCCGGTCTCAGTGTGGACTCGAACTCCCGATCTCAGTGTGGACTCGAACTCCCAGTCTCATTGTGGAGCCGAACTCCCGGTCTCAATGTGGACTTGAACTCAGTCTCAGTGTGGACACGAACTCCCGGTCTCAGCGTGGACACGAACTCCCGGTCTCAGTGTAGACTCAAGCTCCTGGTCTCAATGTGGACTTGAACTCCCGGTCTCAGCATGGACTCGAACACTCGGTCTCAGCGTGGACTCAAACTACTGGTCTCAGTGTGGACTCGAACCCCCGGTCTCAGTGTGGACTCGAACTCCAGGAATCAGTGAGGACTCGAACTACTGGTCTCAGCGTGGACTCAAACTCCCGGTATCAGTGAGGACTCGAACTCCTGGTATCAGTTTGGACTCGAACTCCCGGTAACAGTGAGGACTCAAACTCCCGGTCTCAGTGTGGACTCGAACTCCCAGTCTCAGTGTGGACTCGAACTCCCGGTATCAGTGAGGACTCAAATTCTCGGTCTCAGCGTGGACCCGTACTCCTGGTCTCAGTGTGGACTCGAACGCCAGGTCTCAGTGTAGACTCAAGCGCCTGGTCTCAATGTGGACTCGAACTCCCGATCTCAGCATCGAATCGAACTCCTGGTCTCAGCGTGGACTCGAACACCCGGTCTCAGTGGAGACTCAAACTCCTGGTCTCAGTGTGGACTCAAACCCCCGGTCTCAGTGTGGACTCGAACTCCTGGTCTCAGTGTGGACTTGAACTCCTGGTCTCAGCGTGGACTCGAACTCCCAGTCTCAGTGTAGACTCAAACTCCTGGTCTCAGTGTGGACTTGAATTCCCGGTCTCATCATGGACTCGAACTCCCGGACTCAGTGTGGACTCGAACTCCCGGTATCAGTGAGGACTCGAATTCTAGGTCTCAGCATGGACCCGAACTCCTGGTCTCAGTGTGGACTCGAACTCCAGGTCTCAGTGTGGACCCAAACTCCCGGTATCAGTGAGGACCCGAAATCTCGGTCTCTGTCTGGACTCGAACTCCCGGCCTCAGTGTAGACTCAAACTCCTGCTCTAAGCGTGGACTCGAACTCCCGGTCTCAGTGTGGACTCGAACTCCCGGTCTCAGTGTGGACTCGAACTCCCGGTATCAGTGAGGACTCAAATTCTCGGTCTCAGCATGGACCCGTACTCCTGGCCTCAGTGTGGACTCGAACTCCAGGTCTCAGTGTAGACTCAAGCTCCTGGTCTCAATGTGGACCTGAACTCCCGATCTCAGCATGGAATCGAACTCCTGGTCTCAGAGTGGACTCGAACACCCGGTCTCAGTGGAGACGTAAACTCCTGGTCTCAATGTGGACTCGAACTCCTGGTCTCAGCGTGGCCTCGAACTCCTGGTCTCGGTGTGGACTCGAACTCCTGGTCTCAGTGTGGACTTGAACTCCTGGTCTCAGCGTGGACTCAAACTCCCGGTCTCAGTGTAAACTCAAACTCCTGGTCTCAGTGTGGAGCCAAACTCCCGGTCTCAGTGTGGACTTGAATTCCCGGTCTCAGCGTGGACTCGAACTCCCGGTCTCAGTGTGGACTCGAACACCTGGTCTCAGCATGGACTCGAACCGCCGGTCTCAGTGTGGACTCGAACTCCAGATCTCAGTGTGGACTCGAACTCCAGGTATCAGTGAGGACTCGAACTCCGGGTCTCAGTGTGCACCTGAAATCCTGGTCTCAGTGTGGAGCCAAACTCCCGGTCTCAGTGTGGACTCGAACCCCCGGTCTCAGTGTGGACTCGAACTCCCGGTCTCAGTGTGGAGCCAAACTCCTGGTCTCAGTGTGGACTTGAATTCCCGGTCTCAGCATGGACTCGAACACCCGGTCTCAGTGTGGACTCGAACACCCGGTCTCAGTGTGGACTCGAACCCCCGGTATCAGTGTGGAGCCAAACTCCTGGTCTCAGCGTGAACTCGAACCCCCGGTCTCAGTGTGGACTCGAACTCCCGGTCTCAGAGTGGAGCCAAACTCCTGGTCTCAGTGTGGACTCGAACTCCCGGTCTCAGTGTGGACTCGAACACCCGGTCTCAGTGTGGAGCCAAACTCCTGGTCTCAGTGTGGACCTGAATTCCCGGTCTCAGCATGGACTCGAACACCCGGTCTCAGTGTGGACTCGAACACCCGGTCTCAGTGTGGACTCGAACCCCCGGTATCAGCGTGAACTCGAACCCCCGGTCTCAGTGTGGACTCGAACACCCGGTCTCAGTGTGGACTCGAACTCCTGGTCTCAGTGGAGACACAAACTCCTGGTCTCAGTGGAGACACAAACTCCTGGTCTCAGCGTGGACTCGAACTCCTGGTCTCAGTGTGGACTCGAACTCCTGGTCTCAACGTGGACTCGAACACCCGGTATCAGCGTGGGCTCGAACTCCCGGTCTCAGCGTGGACTCGAACTCCCGGTCTCAGCGTGGACTCGAACTACTGGTCTCAGTGTGGGCTCGAACCCCCGGTCTCAGTGTGGACTCGAACCCTGGTCTCAGTGGAGACACAAACTCCTGGTCTCAGTGGAGACACAAACTCCTGGTCTCAGTGTGGACTCGAACTCCTGGTCTCAGTGTGGACTCGAACTCCAGGTCTCAGTGTGGACTCGAACTCCAGGTATCAGTGAGGACTCGAACTCCGGGTCTCAGTGTGTACCTGAAATCCTGGTCTCAGCATGGACTCGAACACCGCCGGTCTCAGTGTGGACTCGAACTCCCGATCTCAGTGTGGACTCGAACTCCCAGTCTCATTGTGGAGCCGAACTCCCGGTCTCAATGTGGACTTGAACTCAGTCTCAGTGTGGACACGAACTCCCGGTCTCAATGTGGACTCAAATTCCTGGTCTCAGTGTGGACTCGAACTCCAGGTCTCAGTGTGGACTCGAACTCCCGATCTCAGTGTAGACTCAAGCTCCTGGTCTCAGCGTGGACCCAAACTCCTGATCTCAGCGAGGATTCGAACTCTCGGTCTCAGTGTGGACATGCACCCCCCGTCTTAATGTGGAGCCAAACTCCCGGTCTCAATGTGGACTCAAATTCCTGTTCTCAGTGTGGACTCGAACACCCGGTCTCAGTGTGGACTTGAATTCCCGGTCTCAATGTGGACTCAAATTCCTGGTCTCAGTGTGGACTCGAACTCCCGGTCTCAGTGTAGACTCAAACTGCCAGTCTCAGTGTAGACTCAAACTTCTGGTCTCAGTGTGGACTCGAACTCCCGGTCTCAGTGTGGACTCGAACTCTCGGTCTCAGTGTGGACTCGAACTCCAGGTCTCAGTGTGGACACGAACACCCGATCTCAGTGTGGACTCGAACTCCCAGTCTCATTGTGGAGCCGAACTCCCGGTCTCAATGTGGACTTGAACTCTCAGTCTCAGTGTGGACACGAACTCCCGCTCTCAGCGTGGACTCGAACTCCCGGTCTCAGTGTAGAATCAAGCTCCTGGTCTCAATGTGGACTCGAACTCCCGGTCTCAGCATGGACTCGAACACCCGGTATCGGTGTGAACTCGAACCCCCGGTCTCAGTGTGGACTCGGACTCTTGGTCTCAGTGGAGACACAAACTCCTGGTCTCAATGTGGATTCGAACCCCTGGTCACAGCATGGAATCGAAATCCTGGTCTCAGTGTGGACTCGAACACCCGGTCTCAGTGTGGACTCGAACTCCTGGTCTCAGCGTGGACTCGAACTCCTGGTCTCAGTGTGGACTCGAACTCCTGGTCTCAGCGTGGACTCGAACTCCTGGTCTCAACGTGGACTTGAATTCCCGGTGTCAGCGTGGACTCGAACTACTGGTCTCAGTGTGTACCTGAAATCCTGGTCTCAGTGTGGACTCGAACTCCCGGTCTCAGTGTGGACTCGAACTCCGGGTCTCAGTGTGTACCTGAAATCCTGGTCTCAGTGTGGACTCGAACTACTGGTCTCAGTGTGGTCTCGAACCCCCGGTCTCAGTGTGGACTCGAACTCCTGGTCTCAGTGTGTACCTGAAATCCTGGTCTCAGTGTGGACTCGAACTCCAGGTCTCAGTGTGGACTCGAATTCCCGGTCTCAGTTTGGAGTCGAACTCCCGGTCGCAGTTTGGACTCGAACTCCAGGTATCAGTGAGGACTCGAACTCCGGGTCTCAGTGTGTACCTGAAATCCTGGTCTCAGTGTGGACTCGAACTCCTGGTCTCAGTGTGGACTCAAACTTCCGGTATCAGTGAGGACTCGAACTCCTGGTATCAGTTTGGACTCGAACTCCTGGTATCAGTTTGGACTCGAACTCCCGGTATCAGTGAGGACTCAAACTCCTGGTATCAGTTTGGACTCGAACTCCCGGTATCAATGAGGACTCGAACTCCCAGTCTCAGTGTGGCCTCGAACTCCCGGTCTCAGTGTGGACTCGATCTCCCGGTCTCAGCATGGACTCGAACACCCGGTATCAGAGAGGACTTGAACTACTGGTCTCAGCGTGAACTCAAACTTTCGGTATCAATGAGGACTCGAACTCCTGGTATCAGTTTGGACTCGAACTCATGGTATCAGTTTGGACTCGAACTCCCGGTCTCAGTGTGGCCTCGAACTCCTGGTCTCAGTGTGGAGTCGATCTCCCGGTATCAGTGAGGACTCGAACTCCCGGTCTCAGTGTGGACTCAAATTCTCGGTCTCAGCGTGGACCCGTACACCTGGTCTCAGTGTGGACTCGAACTCCAGGTCTCAGTGGAGACTCAAGCTCCTGTTCTCAATGTGGACTCGAACTCCCGATCTCAGCATGGAATCGAACTCCTGGTCTCAGCGTGGACTCGAACACCCGGTCTCAGTGGAGACTCAAACTCCTGGTCTCAATGTGGACCCGAACCCCCGGTCTCAGTGTGGACTCAAACTCCTGGTCTCAGCGTGGATTCGAACTCCCGGTCTCAGTGTGGACTCGAACTCCCGGTCTCAGTGTGGACTCGAACTCCCGGTCTCAGTGTGGACTCGAACTCCCGGTCTCAGTGTGGACTCGAACACCCGGTCTCAGTGTGGACTCGAACTCCTGGTCTCAGTGGAGACACAAACTCCTGGTCTCAATGTGGACTCGAACCCCTGGTCACAGCATGGAATCGAAATCCTAGTCTCAATGTGGACTCGAACACCCGGTCTCAGTGTAGACTCGAACTCCTGGTCTCAGCGTGGACTCGAACTCCTGGTCTCAGTGTAGTCTCGAACTCCTGGTCTCAGCGTGGACTGGAACTCCTGGTCACAGTGTGGACGCGAATTCCTGGTCTCAGCGTGGACTCGAACTCCTGGTCTCAACGTGGACTCGAACACCCGGTATCAGCGTGGACTCGAACTCCCGGTCTCAGCGTGGACTCGAACTACTGGTCTCAGTGTGGACTCGAACCCCCGGTCTCAGTGTGGACTCGAACTCCAGGTATCAGTGAGGACTCGAACTCCGGGTCTCAGTGTGTACCTGAAATCCTGGTCTCAGTGTGGACTCAAACTCCCGGTCTCAGTGTGGACTCAAACTCCCGGTCTCAGCATGGACTCAAACTCCCAGTCTCAGCGTGGACTCGAACTCCCGGTCTCAGTGTGGACATGAATTCCCGGTCTCAGTGTGGACTCGAACTCCTGGTCTCAGTGAGGATTCGAACTCTCGGTCTCAGTGTGGACACGAACCCCCCGTCTCATTGTGGAGCCGAACTCCCGGTCTCAATGTGGACTCAAATTCCTGGTCTCAGTGTGGACTAGAAATCCTGGTCTCAGTGTGGACTCGAACTCCTGGTCTCAGCGTGGACTCGAACTCCTGGTCTCAGTGTGGATTCGAATTCCTGGTCTCAGTGTGGACTCGAACACCCGGTATCAGCGTGGACTCGAACTCCCGGTCTCAGCATGGACTCGAACGCCCGGTCTCAGTGTGGATTCGAACTCCTGGTCTCAGCGTGGACTCGAACTCCTGGTCTCAGCGTGGACTCGAACTCCCGGTCTCAGTGTGGACTCGAACTCCCGGTCTCAGTGTGGACTCAAATTCCTGGTCTCAGTGTGGACTCGAACTCCCGGTCTCAGTGTAGACTCAAACTGCCAGTCTCAGTGTAGACTCAAACTTCTGGTCTCAGTGTGGACTCGAACTCCCGGTCTCAGTGTGGACTCGAACTCTTGGTCTCAGTGTGGACTCGAACTCCAGGTCTCAGTGTGGACACGAACACCCGATCTCAGTGTGGACTCGAACTCCCAGTCTCATTGTGGAGCCGAACTCCCGGTCTCAATGTGGACTTGAACTCTCAGTCTCAGTGTAGACTCAAGCACCTGGTCTCAATGTGGACTCGAACTCCTGGTCTCAGTGGAGACACAAACTCCTGGTCTCAGTGGAGACACAAACTCCTGGTCTCAGCGTGGACCCGAACTCCTGGTCTCAGTGTGGACTCGAACTCCTGGTCTCAACGTGGACTCGAACACCCGGTATCAGCGTGGACTCGAACTCCCGGTCTCAGCGTGGACTCGAACTCCCGGTCTCAGCGTGGACTCGAACTACTGGTCTCAGTGTGGACTCGAACCCCCGGTCTCAGTGTGGACTCGAACTCCCGGTCTCAGTGTGGACTCGAACTCCCGGTCTCAGCATGGACTCAAACTCCTGGTCTCAGCGTGGACTCGAACTCCCAGTCTCAGCATGGACTCGAACCGCCGGTCTCAGTGTGGACTCGAACTCCAGGTCTCAGTGTGGACTCGAACTCCAGGTATCAGTGAGGACTCGAACTCCGGGTCTCAGTGTGTACCTGAAATCCTGGTCTCAGCATGGACTCGAACACCGCCGGTCTCAGTGTGGACTCGAACTCCCGATCTCAGTGTGGACTCGAACTCCCAGTCTCATTGTGGAGCCGAACTCCCGGTCTCAATGTGGACTTGAACTCAGTCTCAGTGTGGAAACGAACACCCGGTCTCAGCGTGGACACGAACTCCCGGTCTCAGTGTAGACTCAAGCTCCTGGTCTCAATGTGGACTCGAACACCCGGTCTCAGTGTGGAGCCAAACTCCTGGTCTCAGTGTGGACCTGAATTCCCGGTCTCAGCATGGACTCGAACACCCGGTCTCAGTGTGGACTCGAACACCCGGTCTCAGTGTGGACTCGAACCCCCGGTCTCAGTGTGGACTCGAACACCCGGTCTCAGTGTGGACTCGAACTCCTGGTCTCAGTGGAGACACAAACTCCTGGTCTCAGTGGAGACACAAACTCCTGGTCTCAGCGTGGACTCGAACTCCTGGTCTCAGTGTGGACTCGAACTCCTGGTCTCAACGTGGACTCGAACACCCGGTATCAGCGTGGGCTCGAACTCCCGGTCTCAGCGTGGACTCGAACTCCCGGTCTCAGCGTGGACTCGAACTACTGGTCTCAGTGTGGGCTCGAACCCCCGGTCTCAGTGTGGACTCGAACTCCAGGTATCAGTGAGGACTCGAACTCCGGGTCTCAGTGTGTACCTGAAATCCTGGTCTCAGTGTGGACTCGAACTCCCGGTCTCAGTGTGGACTCGAACTCCCGGTCTCAGCATGGACTCAAACTCCTGGTCTCAGCGTGGACCCGAACCCTGGTCTCAGTGGAGACACAAACTCCTGGTCTCAGTGGAGACACAAACTCCTGGTCTCAGTGTGGACTCGAACTCCTGGTCTCAGTGTGGACTCGAACTCCAGGTCTCAGTGTGGACTCGAACTCCAGGTATCAGTGAGGACTCGAACCCCCGGTCTCAGTGTGGACTCGAACTCCCGGTCTCAGTGTGGAGCCAAACTCCTGGTCTCAGTGTGGACTTGAATTCCCGGTCTCAGCGTGGACTCGAACTCCCGGTCTCAGTGTGGACTCGAACACCCGGTCTCAGTGTGGACTCGAACCCCCGGTATCAGTGTGGAGCCAAACTCCTGGTCTCAGCGTGAACTCGAACCCCCGGTCTCAGTGTGGACTCGAACTCCCGGTCTCAGTGTGGAGCCAAACTCCTGGTCTCAGTGTGGACTCGAACTCCCGGTCTCAGTGTGGACTCGAACACCCGGTCTCAGTGTGGAGCCAAACTCCTGGTCTCAGTGTGGACCTGAATTCCCGGTCTCAGCATGGACTCGAACACCCGGTCTCAGTGTGGACTCGAACACCCGGTCTCAGTGTGGACTCGAACCCCCGGTATCAGCGTGAACTCGAACCCCCGGTCTCAGTGTGGACTCGAACACCCGGTCTCAGTGTGGACTCGAACTCCTGGTCTCAGTGGAGACACAAACTCCTGGTCTCAGTGGAGACACAAACTCCTGGTCTCAGCGTGGACTCGAACTCCTGGTCTCAGTGTGGACTCGAACTCCTGGTCTCAACGTGGACTCGAACACCCGGTATCAGCGTGGGCTCGAACTCCCGGTCTCAGCGTGGACTCGAACTCCCGGTCTCAGCGTGGACTCGAACTACTGGTCTCAGTGTGGGCTCGAACCCCCGGTCTCAGTGTGGACTCGAACTCCAGGTATCAGTGAGGACTCGAACTCCGGGTCTCAGTGTGTACCTGAAATCCTGGTCTCAGTGTGGACTCGAACTCCCGGTCTCAGTGTGGACTCGAACTCCCGGTCTCAGCATGGACTCAAACTCCGGGTCTCAGCGTGGACTCGAACCCTGGTCTCAGTGGAGACACAAACTCCTGGTCTCAGTGGAGACACAAACTCCTGGTCTCAGTGTGGACTCGAACTCCTGGTCTCAGTGTGGACTCGAACTCCAGGTCTCAGTGTGGACTCGAACTCCAGGTATCAGTGAGGACTCGAACTCCGGGTCTCAGTGTGTACCTGAAATCCTGGTCTCAGCATGGACTCGAACACCGCCGGTCTCAGTGTGGACTCGAACTCCCGATCTCAGTGTGGACTCGAACTCCCAGTCTCATTGTGGAGCCGAACTCCCGGTCTCAATGTGGACTTGAACTCAGTCTCAGTGTGGACACGAACTCCCGGTCTCAATGTGGACTCAAATTCCTGGTCTCAGTGTGGACTCGAACACCAGGTCTCAGTGTGGACTCGAACTCCCGATCTCAGTGTAGACTCAAGCTCCTGGTCTCAGCGTGGACCCAAACTCCTGATCTCAGCGAGGATTCGAACTCTCGGTCTCAGTGTGGACATGCACCCCCCGTCTTAATGTGGAGCCAAACTCCCGGTCTCAATGTGGACTCAAATTCCTGTTCTCAGTGTGGACTCGAACACCCGGTCTCAGTGTGGACTTGAATTCCCGGTCTCAATGTGGACTCAAATTCCTGGTCTCAGTGTGGACTCGAACTCCCGGTCTCAGTGTAGACTCAAACTGCCAGTCTCAGTGTAGACTCAAACTTCTGGTCTCAGTGTGGACTCGAACTCCCGGTCTCAGTGTGGACTCGAACTCTCGGTCTCAGTGTGGACTCGAACTCCAGGTCTCAGTGTGGACACGAACACCCGATCTCAGTGTGGACTCGAACTCCCAGTCTCATTGTGGAGCCGAACTCCCGGTCTCAATGTGGACTTGAACTCTCAGTCTCAGTGTGGACACGAACTCCCGCTCTCAGCGTGGACTCGAACTCCCGGTCTCAGTGTAGAATCAAGCTCCTGGTCTCAATGTGGACTCGAACTCCCGGTCTCAGCATGGACTCGAACACCCGGTATCGGTGTGAACTCGAACCCCCGGTCTCAGTGTGGACTCGGACTCTTGGTCTCAGTGGAGACACAAACTCCTGGTCTCAATGTGGATTCGAACCCCTGGTCACAGCATGGAATCGAAATCCTGGTCTCAGTGTGGACTCGAACACCCGGTCTCAGTGTGGACTCGAACTCCTGGTCTCAGCGTGGACTCGAACTCCTGGTCTCAGTGTGGACTCGAACTCCTGGTCTCAACGTGGACTCGAACTCCTGGTCTCAACGTGGACTTGAATTCCCGGTGTCAGCGTGGACTCGAACTACTGGTCTCAGTGTGTACCTGAAATCCTGGTCTCAGTGTGGACTCGAACTCCCGGTCTCAGTGTGGACTCGAACTCCGGGTCTCAGTGTGTACCTGAAATCCTGGTCTCAGTGTGGACTCGAACTCCAGGTCTCAGTGTGGACTCGAACTACTGGTCTCAGTGTGGTCTCGAACCCCCGGTCTCAGTGTGGACTCGAACTCCTGGTCTCAGTGTGTACCTGAAATCCTGGTCTCAGTGTGGACTCGAACTCCAGGTCTCAGTGTGGACTCGAATTCCCGGTCTCAGTTTGGAGTCGAACTCCCGGTCGCAGTTTGGACTCGAACTCCAGGTATCAGTGAGGACTCGAACTCCTGGTATCAGTTTGGACTCGAACTCCTGGTATCAGTTTGGAGTCGAACTCCCGGTATCAATGAGGACTCGAACTCCCAGTCTCAGTGTGGCCTCGAACTCCCGGTCTCAGTGTGGACTCGATCTCCCGGTCTCAGCATGGACTCGAACACCCGGTATCAGAGAGGACTTGAACTACTGGTCTCAGCGTGAACTCAAACTTTCGGTATCAGTGAGGACTCGAACTCATGGTATCAGTTTGGACTCGATCTCCCTGTCTCAGTGAGGACTCAAACTCCTGGTATCAGTTTGGACTCGAACTCCCGGTCTCAGTGTGGCCTCGAACTCCTGGTCTCAGTGTGGAGTCGATCTCCCGGTATCAGTGAGGACTCGAACTCCCGGTCTCAGTGTGGACTCAAATTCTCGGTCTCAGCGTGGACCCGTACACCTGGTCTCAGTGTGGACTCGAACTCCAGGTCTCAGTGGAGACTCAAGCTCCTGTTCTCAATGTGGACTCGAACTCCTGATCTCAGCATGGAATCGAACTCCTGGTCTCAGCGTGGACTCGAACACCCGGTCTCAGTGGAGACTCAAACTCCTGGTCTCAGCGTGGATTCGAACTCCCGGTCTCAGTGTGGACTCGAACTCCCGGTCTCAGTGTGGACTCGAACTCCCGGTCTCAGTGTGGACTCGAACTCCCGGTCTCAGTGTGGACTCGAACACCCGGTCTCAGTGTGGACTCGAACTCCTGGTCTCAGTGGAGACACAAACTCCTGGTCTCAATGTGGACTCGAACCCCTGGTCACAGCATGGAATCGAAATCCTAGTCTCAATGTGGACTCGAACACCCGGTCTCAGTGTAGACTCGAACCCCTGGTCTCAGCGTGGACTCGAACTCCTGGTCTCAGTGTAGTCTCGAACTCCTGGTCTCAGCGTGGACTGGAACTCCTGGTCACAGTGTGGACGCGAACTCCTGGTCTCAGCGTGGACTCGAACTCCTGGTCTCAACGTGGACTCGAACACCCGGTATCAGCGTGGACTCGAACTCCCGGTCTCAGCGTGGACTCGAACTACTGGTCTCAGTGTGGACTCGAACCCCCGGTCTCAGTGTGGACTCGAACTCCAGGTATCAGTGAGGACTCGAACTCCGGGTCTCAGTGTGTACCTGAAATCCTGGTCTCAGTGTGGACTCAAACTCCCGGTCTCAGTGTGGACTCAAACTCCCGGTCTCAGCATGGACTCAAACTCCCAGTCTCAGCGTGGACTCGAACTCCCGGTCTCAGTGTGGACATGAATTCCCGGTCTCAGTGTGGACTCGAACTCCTGGTCTCAGTGAGGATTCGAACTCTCGGTCTCAGTGTGGACACGAACCCCCCGTCTCATTGTGGAGCCGAACTCCCGGTCTCAATGTGGACTCAAATTCCTGGTCTCAGTGTGGACTCGAAATCCTGGTCTCAGTGTGGACTCGAACTCCTGGTCTCAGCGTGGACTCGAACTCCTGGTCTCAGTGTGGATTCGAATTCCTGGTCTCAGTGTGGACTCGAACACCCGGTATCAGCGTGGACTCGAACTCCCGGTCTCAGCATGGACTCGAACGCCCGGTCTCAGTGTGGATTCGAACTCCTGGTCTCAGCGTGGACTCGAACTCCTGGTCTCAGTGTGGATTCGAACTCCTGGTCTCAGCGTGGACTCGAACTCCCGGTCTCAGTGTGGACTCGAACTCCCGGTCTCAGTGTGGACTCAAATTCCTGGTTTCAGTGTGGACTCGAACTCCCGGTCTCAGTGTAGTCTCAAACTGCCAGTCTCAGTGTAGACTCAAACTTCTGGTCTCAGTGTGGACTCGAACTCCCGGTCTCAGTGTGGACTCGAACTCTTGGTCTCAGTGTGGACTCGAACTCCAGGTCTCAGTGTGGACACGAACACCCGATCTCAGTGTGGACTCGAACTCCCAGTCTCATTGTGGAGCCGAACTCCCGGTCTCAATGTGGACTTGAACTCTCAGTCTCAGTGTGGACACGAACTCCCGCTCTCAGCGTGGACTCGAACTCCCGGTCTCAGTGTAGACTCAAGCACCTGGTCTCAATGTGGACTCGAACTCCTGGTCTCAGTGGAGACACAAACTCCTGGTCTCAGTGGAGATAAAAACTCCTGGTCTCAGCATGGACTCGAACTCCTGGTCTCAGTGTGGACTCGAACTCCTGGTCTCAACGTGGACTCGAACACCCGGTATCAGCGTGGACTCGAACTCCCGGTCTCAGCGTGGACTCGAACTCCCGGTCTCAGCGTGGACTCGAACTACTGGTCTCAGTGTGGGCTCGAACCCCCGGTCTCAGTGTGGACTCGAACTCCAGGTATCAGTGAGGACTCGAACTCCGGGTCTCAGTGTGTACCTGAAATCCTGGTCTCAGTGTGGACTCGAACTCCCGGTCTCAGTGTGGACTCGAACTCCCGGTCTCAGCATGGACTCAAACTCCTGGTCTCAGTGTGGACTCGAACTCCAGGTATCAGTGAGGACTCGAACTCCGGGTCTCAGTGTGTACCTGAAATCCTGGTCTCAGCATGGACTCGAACTCCAGGTCTCAGTGTGGACTCGAACTCCCGATCTCAGTGTGGACTCGAACTCCCGATCTCAGTGTGGACTCGAACTCCCAGTCTCATTGTGGAGCCGAACTCCCGGTCTCAATGTGGACTTGAACTCTCAGTCTCAGTGTGGACACGAACTCCCGGTCTCAGCGTGGACACGAACTCCCGGTCTCAATGTAGACTCAAGCTCCTGGTCTCAATGTGGACTTGAACTCTCAGTCTCAGTGTGGACACGAACTCCCGGTCTCAGCATGGACTCGAACACTCGGTCTCAGCATGGACTCAAACTACTGGTCTCAGTGTGGACTCGAACTCCCGGTCTCAGTGTGGACTCGAACTCCCGGTCTCAGCATGGACTCAAACTCCTGGTCTCAGCGTGGACTCGAACTCCCAGTCTCAGCATGGACTCAAACTCCCGGTCTCAGTGTGGACTCGAACTCCAGGTATCAGTGAGGACTCGAACTCCGGGTCTCAGTGTGTACCTGAAATCCTGGTCTCAGCATGGACTCGAACACCGCCGGTCTCAGTGTGGACTCGAACTCCAGGTCTCAGTGTGGACTCGAACTCCCGATCTCAGTGTGGACTCGAACTCCCAGTCTCATTGTGGAGCCGAACTCCCGGTCTCAATGTGGACTTGAACTCTCAGTCTCAGTGTGGACACGAACTCCCGGTCTCAGCGTGGACACGAACTCCCGGTCTCAGTGTAGACTCAAGCTCCTGGTCTCAATGTGGACTTGAACTCCCGGTCTCAGCATGGACTCGAACACTCGGTCTCAGCGTGGACTCAAACTACTGGTCTCAGTGTGGACTCGAACCCCCGGTCTCAGTGTGGACCCGAACTCCAGGAATCAGTGAGGACTCGAACTACTGGTCTCAGCGTGGACTCGAACTCCCGGTAACAGTGAGGACTCGAACTCCTGGTATCAGTTTGGACTCGAACTCCCGGTAACAGTGAGGACTCAAACTCCCGGTCTCAGTGTGGACTCGAACTCCCAGTCTCAGTGTGGACTCGAACTCCCGGTATCAGTGAGGACTCAAATTATCGGTCTCAGCGTGGACCCGTACTCCTGGTCTCAGTGTGGACTCGAACGCCAGGTCTCAGTGTAGACTCAAGCGCCTGGTCTCAATGTGGACTCGAACTCCCGATCTCAGCATCGAATCGAACTCCTGGTCTCAGCGTGGACTCGAACACCCGGTCTCAGTGGAGACTCAAACTCCTGGTCTCAATGTGGACTCGAACCCCCGGTCTCAGTGTGGACTCGAACTCCTGGTCTCAGTGTGGACTTGAACTCCTGGTCTCAGCGTGGACTCGAACTCCCAGTCTCAGTGTAGACTCAAACTCCTGGTCTCAGTGTGGACTTGAATTCCCGGTCTCATCATGGACTCGAACTCCCGGACTCAGTGTGGACTCGAACTCCCGGTATCAGTGAGGACTCGAATTCTAGGTCTCAGCTTGAATCCGAACTCCTGGTCTCAGTGTGGACTCGAACTCCAGGTCTCAGTGTGGACCCAAACTCCCGGTATCAGTGAGGACTCGAAATCTCGGTCTCTGTCTGGACTCGAACTCCCGGCCTCAGTGTAGACTCAAACTCCTGCTCTAAGCGTGGACTCGAACTCCCGGTCTCAGTGTGGACTCGAACTCCCGGGCTCAGTGTGGACTCGAACTCCCGGTATCAGTGAGGACTCAAATTCTCGGTCTCAGCATGGACCCGTACTCCTGGTCTCAGTGTGGACTCGAACTCCAGGTCTCAGTGTAGACTCAAGCTCCTGGTCTCAATGTGGACCTGAACTCCCGATCTCAGCATGGAATCGAACTTCTGGTCTCAGAATGGACTCGAACACCCGGTCTCAGTGGAGACGTAAACTCCTGGTCTCAATGTGGACTCGAAGTCCCGGTCTCAGGATGGAATCGAACTCCTGGTCTCAGCGTGGGCTCGAACACCCGGTATCAGCGTGGACTCGAACCCCCGGTCTCAGTGTGGACTCGAACTCCCGGTCTCAGTGTGGACTCGAACTCACGGTTTCAGTGTGGACTCGAACTCCTGGTCTCAGCGTGGCCTCGAACTCCTGGTCTCGGTGTGGACTCGAACTCCTGGTCTCAGTGTGGACTTGAACTCCTGGTCTCAGCGTGGACTCAAACTCCCGGTCTCAGTGTAAACTCAAACTCCTGGTCTCAGTGTGGAGCCAAACTCCCGGTCTCAGTGTGGACTTTAATTCCCGGTCTCAGCGTGGACTCGAACTCCCGGTCTCAGTGTGGACTCGAACACCTGGACTCATGGGCACTCGAAATCCTGGTCTCAGCGTGGACTCAAACTCCTGGTCTCAGTGTGGACTCGAAGTCCCGGTCTCAGCATGGACTCAAACTCCTGGTCTCAGCGTGGACCTAAACTCCTGATCTCAGCGAGGATTCGAACTCTCGGTCTCAGTGTGGACACGCAACCCCGTCTTAATGTGGAGCCAAACTCCCGGTCTCAATGTGGACTCAAATTCCTGGTCTCAGTGTGGACTCGAACACCCGGTCTCAGTGTGGACTTGAATTCCCGGTCTCAATGTAGACTCAAATTCCTGGACTCAGTGTGGACTCGAACTCCCGGTCTCAGTGTGGACTCGAACTCTCGGTCTCAGTGTGGACTCGAACTCCAGGTCTCAGTGTGGACACGAACACCCGATCTCAGTGTGGACTCGAACTCCCAGTCTCATTGTGGAGCCGAACTCCCGGTCTCAATGTGGACTTGAACTCTCAGTCTCAGTGTGGACACGAACTCCCGCTCTCAGCGTGGACTCGAACTCCCGGTCTCAGTGTAGATGCAAGCTCCTGGTCTCAGCGTGGACTCGAACTCCCGGTCTCAGCATGGACTCGAACACCCGGTATCGGTGTGAACTCGAACCCCCGGTCTCAGTGTGGGCTTGAACTCCCGGTCTCAGTGTGGACTCGAACTCCCGGTCTCAGCATGGACTCGAACACCCGGTATCGGTGTGAACTCGAACCCCCGGTCTCAGTGTGGACTCGAACACCCGGTATCGGTGTGAACTCGAACCCCCGGTCTCAGTGTGGACTCGAACTCCTGGTCTCAGTGGAGACACAAACTCCTGGTCTCAATGTGGATTCGAACCCCTGGTCACAGCATGGAATCGAAATCCTGGTCTCAGTGTGGACTCGAACACCCGGTCTCAGTGTGGACTCGAACTCCTGGTCTCAGCGTGGACTCGAACTCCTGGTCTCAGTGTGGACTCGAACTCCTGGTCTCAGCGTGGACTCGAACTCCTGGTCTCAACGTGGACTTGAATTCCCGGTGTCAATGTGGACTCGAACTACTGGTCTCAGTGTGTACCTGAAATCCTGGTCTCAGTGTGGACTCGAACTCCCGGTCTCAGTGTGGACTCGAACTCCGGGTCTCAGTGTGTACCTGAAATCCTGGTCTCAGTGTGGACTCGAACTACTGGTCTCAGTGTGGTCTCGAACCCCCGGTCTCAGTGTGGACTCGAACTCCTGGTCTCAGTGTGTACCTGAAATCCTGGTCTCAGTGTGGACTCGAACTCCAGGTCTCAGTGTGGACTCGAATTCCCGGTCTCAGTTTGGAGTCGAACTCCCGGTCGCAGTTTGGACTCGAACTCCAGGGATCAGTGAGGACTCGAACTCCGGGTCTCAGTGTGTACCTGAAATCCTGGTCTCAGTGTGGACTCGAACTCCTGGTCTCAGTGTGGACTCAAACTTCCGGTATCAGTGAGGACTCGAACTCCTGGTATCAGTTTGGACTCGAACTCCTGGTATCAGTTTGGACTCGAACTCCCGGTATCAGTGAGGACTCAAACTCCTGGTATCAGTTTGGAGTCGAACTCCCGGTATCAATGAGGACTCGAACTCCCAGTCTCAGTGTGGCCTCGAACTCCCGGTCTCAGTGTGGACTCGATCTCCCGGTCTCAGCATGGACTCGAACACCCGGTATCAGAGAGGACTTGAACTACTGGTCTCAGCGTGAACTCAAACTTTCGGTATCAGTGAGGACTCGAACTCCTGGTATCAGTTTGGACTCGATCTCCCTGTCTCAGTGAGGACTCAAACTCCTGGTATCAGTTTGGACTCGAACTCCCGGTCTCAGTGTGGCCTCGAACTCCTGGTCTCAGTGTGGAGTCGATCTCCCGGTATCAGTGAGGACCCGAACTCCCGGTCTCAGTGTGGCCTCGAACTCCCGGTCTCAGTGTGGACTCGAACTCCCGGTCTAAGTGTGGACTCGAACTCCCGGTATCAGTGAGGACTCAAATTCTCGGTCTCAGCGTGGACCCGTACACCTGGTCTCAGTGTGGACTCGAACTCCAGGTCTCAGTGGAGACTCAAGCTCCTGGTCTCAATGTGGACTCGAACTCCCGATCTCAGCATGGAATCGAACTCCTGGTCTCAGCGTGGACTCGAACACCCGGTCTCAGTGGAGACTCAAACTCCTGGTCTCAATGTGGACCCGAACCCCCGGTCTCAGTGTGGACTCAAACTCCTGGTCTCAGCGTGGATTCGAACTCCCGGTCTCAGTGTGGACTCGAACTCCCGGTCTCAGTGTGGACTCGAACTCCCGGTCTCAGTGTGGACTCGAACTCCCGGTCTCAGTGTGGACTCGAACACCCGGTCTCAGTGTGGACTCGAACTCCTGGTCTCAGTGGAGACACAAACTCCTGGTCTCAATGTGGACTCGAACCCCTGGTCACAGCATGGAATCGAAATCCTGGTCTCAATGTGGACTCGAACACCCGGTCTCAGTGTAGACTCGAACTCCTGGTCTCAGCGTGGACTCGAACTCCTGGTCTCAGTGTAGTCTCGAACTCCTGGTCTCAGCGTGGACTGGAACTCCTGGTCACAGTGTGGACGCGAACTCCTGGTCTCAGCGTGGACTCGAACTCCTGGTCTCAACGTGGACTCGAACACCCGGTATCAGCGTGGACTCGAACTCCCGGTCTCAGCGTGGACTCGAACTACTGGTCTCAGTGTGGACTCGAACCCCCGGTCTCAGTGTGGACTCGAACTCCAGGTTTCAGTGAGGACTCGAACTCCGGGTCTCAGTGTGTACCTGAAATCCTGGTCTCAGTGTGGACTCAAACTCCCGGTCTCAGTGTGGACTCAAACTCCCGGTCTCAGCATGGACTCAAACTCCCAGTCTCAGCGTGGACTCGAACTCCCGGTCTCAGTGTGGACATGAATTCCCGGTCTCAGTGTGGACTCGAACTCCTGGTCTCAGCGAGGATTCGAACTCTCGGTCTCAGTGTGGACACGAACCCCCCGTCTCATTGTGGAGCCGAACTCCCGGTCTCAATGTGGACTCAAATTCCTGGTCTCAGTGTGGACTCGAAATCCTGGTCTCAGTGTGGACTCGAACTCCTGGTCTCAGCGTGGACTCGAACTCCTGGTCTCAGTGTGGATTCGAATTCCTGGTCTCAGTGTGGACTCGAACACCCGGTATCAGCGTGGACTCGAACTCCCGGTCTCAGCATGGACTCGAATGCCCGGTCTCAGTGTGGATTCGAACTCCTGGTCTCAGCGTGGACTCGAACTCCTGGTCTCAGTGTGGATTCGAACTCCTGGTCTCAGCGTGGACTCGAACTCCCGGTCTCAGTGTGGACTCGAACTCCCGGTCTCAGTGTGGACTCAAATTCCTGGTCTCAGTGTGGACTCGAACTCCCGGTCTCAGTGTAGACTCAAACTGCCAGTCTCAGTGTAGACTCAAACTTCTGGTCTCAGTGTGGACTCGAACTCCCGGTCTCAGTGTGGACTCGAACTCTCGGTCTCAGTGTGGACTCGAACTCCAGGTCTCAGTGTGGACACGAACTCCCGGTCTCAGTGTGGACTCGAACTCCAGGTATCAGTGAGGACTCGAACTCCGGGTCTCAGTGTGTACCTGAAATCCTGGTCTCAGTGTGGACTCGAACTCCCGGTCTCAGTGTGGACTCGAACTCCCGGTCTCAGCATGGACTTGAACTCCCAGTCTCGTTGTGGAGCCGAACTCCCGGTCTCAATGTGGACTTGAACTCTCAGTCTCAGTGTGGACACGAACTCCCGCTCTCAGCGTGGACTCGAACTCCCGGTCTCAGTGTAGACTCAAGCACCTGGTCTCAATGTGGACTCGAACTCCTGGTCTCAGTGGAGACACAAACTCCTGGTCTCAGTGGAGACACAAACTCCTGGTCTCAGCGTGGACTCGAACTCCTGGTCTCAGTGTGGACTCGAACTCCTGGTCTCAACGTGGACTCGAACACCCGGTATCAGCGTGGACTCGAACTACTGGTCTCAGTGTGGGCTCGAACCCCCGGTCTCAGTGTGGACTCGAACTCCAGGTATCAGTGAGGACTCGAACTCCGGGTCTCAGTGTGTACCTGAAATCCTGGTCTCAGTGTGGACTCGAACTCCCGGTCTCAGTGTGGACTCGAACACCCGGTCTCAGCATGGACTCAAACTCCTGGTCTCAGCGTGGACTCGAACTCCCAGTCTCAGCATGGACTCGAACCGTCGGTCTCAGTGTGGACTCGAACTCCAGGTCTCAGTGTGGACTCGAACTCCAGGTATCAGTGTGGACTCGAACACCCGGTCTCAGCATGGACTCAAACTCCTGGTCTCAGCGTGGACTCGAACTCCCAGTCTCAGCATGGACTCGAACCGTCGGTCTCAGTGAGGACTCGAACTCCGGGTCTCAGTGTGTACCTGAAATCCTGGTCTCAGCATGGACTCGAACTCCCGGTCTCAGTGTGGACTCGAACTCCCGATCTCAGTGTGGACTCGAACTCCCAGTCTCATTGTGGAGCCGAACTCCCGGTCTCAATGTGGACTTGAACTCTCAGTCTCAGTGTGGACACGAACTCCCGGTCTCAGCATGGACACGAACTCCCGGTCTCAGTGTAGACTCAAGCTCCTGGTCTCAATGTGGACTTGAACTCCCGGTCTCAGCATGGACTCGAACACTCGGTCTCAGCGTGGACTCAAACTACTGGTCTCAGTGTGGACTCGAACCCCCGGTCTCAGCGTGGACTCAAACTCCCGGTATCAGTGAGGACTCGAACTCCTGGTATCAGTTTGGACTCGAACTCCCGGTAACAGTGAGGACTCAAACTCCCGGTCTCAGTGTGGACTCGAACTCCCAGTCTCAGTGTGGACTCGAACTCCCGGTATCAGTGAGGACTCAAATTATCGGTCTCAGCGTGGACCCGTACTCCTGGTCTCAGTGTGGACGCAAACTCCTGGTCGCAGTGTGGACTCGAACTCCCGGTCTCAGTGTGGACTCGAACTCCCGGTCTCAGTGTGGACTCGAACTCTCGGTCTCAGTGTGGACTCTAACCCCCGGTATCAGTGAGGATTTGAAATCTCGGTCTCACTGTGGACTCAAACTCCTGGTCTCAGTGTGGACTCAAACTCCCGGTCTCAGTGTGGACTCGAACTCCCGGCCTCAGTGTGGACTCGAACTCTCGGTCTAAGTGTGGACTCGAACCCCCGGTATCAGTGAGGATTCGAAATCTCGGTCTCAGTGTGGACTCGAACTCCCGGTCTCAGTGTGGAGTCGAAGATACGGTCTCAGTGTGGATGCGAACTCCTGGTCTCAGTATGGACACGAACTTCCGGTCTCAGTGTGGACTCAAACTCCTGGTCTCAGTGTAGACTCAAACTCCCAGTATCAGTGTGGTGTCGAACTCCCGGTCTCAATGTGGACTCGAACTTCCGGTCTCAGTGTGGACTCGAACTCCAGGTCTCAGTGTGGATTCGAACTCCTGGTCTCAGCGTGCACTCGAACTCCTGGTCTCAGTGTGGATTCGAACTCCTGGTCTCAGCGTGGACTCGAACTCTCGGTCTCAGTGTGGACACGAACACCCGGTCTCAGTGTGGACACGATCTCCCGGTCTCAGTGTGTGCCCGAACTCCTGGTCTCAGCGTGGACCCGAACTCCTGGTCTCAGTGTGTGCCGGAACTCCTGGTCTCAGTGTGAGCCCGAACTCCCGGTCTCAGTGGGGATTCGAAGTCCCAGTCTCAGTGTGGACTCAAACTCCTGGTCTCAGTGTGGACTCAAACTCCTGGACTCAGTGTGGACACAAACTGCCAGTCTCAGTGTGGACTCAAACTCCTGGTCTCAGTGTGGACCCGAACTCCCGGTTTCAATGTGGACTCGAGCACACGGTCTCAGCGTGGACACAAACTCCCGGTCTCAGTGTGGACTCGAGCACCCGGTCTCAGTGTGGACTCGAAATCCTGGTCTCAGCGTGGACTCGAACTCCTGGTCTCAGCGTGGACTCGAACTCCTGGTCTCAGCGTGGACTCGAACTCCTGGACTCAGTGTGGATTTGAATTCCTGGTCTCAGTGTGGACTCGAACTCCTGGTCTCAGCGTGGATTCGAATTCCTGGTCTCAGTGTGGACTCGAACACCCGGTATCAGCGTGGACTCGAATTCCCGGTCTCAGCATGGACTCGAACTCCCGGTCTCAGTGTGGACTCGAACTCCTGGTCTCAGCGTGGACTCGAACTCCTGGTCTCAGCGTGGACTCGAACTCCTGGACTCAGTGTGGATTTGAATTCCTGGTCTCAGTGTGGACTCGAACTCCTGGTCTCAGCGTGGATTCGAATTCCTGGTCTCAGTGTGGACTCGAACACCCGGTATCAGCGTGGACTCGAATTCCCGGTCTCAGCATGGACTCGAACTCCCGGTCTCAGTGTGGACTCGAACTCCTGGTCTCAGTGTGGATTCGAACTCCTGGTCTCAGCGTGGACTCGAACTCTCGGTCTCAGTGTGGACACGAACACCCGGTCTCAGTGTGGACTCGAACCCCCGGTCTCAGTGTGTACTCGAACCCCTGGTCTCAGCGTGGACTCGAACTCTCGGTCTCAGTGTAGACTCGAATTCCCGGTCTCAGTGTGGACTCGAACTCCCGGTATCAGTGAGGACTCGAACTCGCCGTCTCAGCGTTGACACGAACTCCCGGTCTCAGTGTGGACTCGAACTCCCAGTCTCAGTGTGGACTCGAACTCCTGGTCGCAGTGTGGACTCGAACTCCCGGTCTCAGTGTGGACTCGAACTCCCGGTCTCAGTGTGGACACGAACTCCCGGTCTCAGCATGGACTCGAACTCCCGGTCTCAGTGTAGACTCAAGCTCCTGGTCTCAATGTGGACTCGAACTCCCGGTCTCAGCATGGACTCGAACACCCGGTCTCAGCGTGGACTCGAACTACTGGTCTCAGTGTGGACTCGAACCCCCGGTCTCAGTGTGGACACGAACTCCAGGTATCAGTGAGGACTCGAACTCCGGGTCTCAGTGTGTACCTGAAATCCTGGTCTCAGTGTGGACTCGAACTCCCGGTATCAGCGTGGACTCGAACTCCCGGTCTCAGCATGGACTCGAACTCCTGGTCTCAGTGTGGACTCGAACTACTGGTCTCAGTGTGGACTCGAACCCCCGGTCTCAGTGTGTACTCGAACTCCAGGTCTCAGTGAGGACTCGAACTCCGGTTCTCAGTGTGTACCTGAAATCCTGGTCTCAGTGTGGACTCGATCTCCCGGTCTCAGTGTGGACTCGAACTCCCGGTCTCAGCATGGACTCGAACTCCTGGTCTCAGCGTGGACTCGAACTCCCAGTCTCAGCATGGACTCGAACCCCCGGTCTCAGTGTGGACTCAAATTCCAGGTATCAGTGAGGACCCGAACTCTGGGTCTCAGTGTGTACCTGAAATCCTGGTCTCAGTGTGGACTCGAACTCCCGGTATCAGCGTGGACTCGAACTCCCGGTCTCAGCATGGACTCGAACTCCTGGTCTCAGTGTGGACTCGAACTACTGGTCTCAGTGTGGACTCGAACCCCCGGTCTCAGTGTGGACTCGAACTCCAGGTATCAGTGAGGACTCGAACTCCGGGTCTCAGTGTGTACCTGAAATCCTGGTCTTAGTGTGGACTCGAACTCCCAGTCTCAGCATGGACACGAACTCCCGGTCTCAGTGTGGACATGAATTCCCGGTCTCAGTGTGGACTTGAACTCCTGGTCTCAGCGAGGATTCGAACTCTCGGTCTCAGTGTGCACACGACCCCCCGTCTCATTGTGGAGCTGAACTCCCGGTCTCAGTGTAGACTCAAACTGCTAGTCTCAGTGTAGATTCAAACTTCTGGTCTCAGTGTGGACTCGAACTCCCGGTCTCAGTGTGGACTCGAACTCTCAGTCTCAGTGTGGACTCGAACTCCTGGTCTCAGTGTGGACTCGAACTCCTGGTCTCAGTGTGGACTCGAACTCCCAGTCTCATTGTGGAGCCGAACTTCCGGTCCCAATGTGGACTTGAACTCTCAGTCTCAGTGTGGACACAAACGCCCGATCTCAGCGTGGACTCGAACTCCCGGTCTCAGTGTAGACTCAAGCTCCTGGTCTCAATGTGGACTCGAACTCCCGATCTCAGCATGGACTCGAACACCCGGTATCAGCGTGAACTCGAACCCACGGTCTCAGTGTGGACTCGAACACCCGGTCTCAGTGTGGACTCGAACTCCTGGTCTCAGTGGAGACACAAATTCCTGCTCTCAGTGTGGACTCGAACACCCGGTCTCAGTGTGGACTCGAACTCCTGGTCTCAGCGTGGACTCGAACTCCTGGTCTCAGCGTGGACTCGAACTCCTGGTCTCAGTGGAGACACAAATTCCTGGTCTCAATGTGGACTCGAACCCAAGATCACAGCATGGAATGGAAATCCTGGTCTCAATGTGGACTCGAACACCCGGTCTCAGTGAGGACTCGAACTCCTGGTCTCAGCGTGGACTCGAACTCCTGGTCTCAGAGTGGACTCGAACTCCTGGTCTCAACGTGGACTCGAACTCCTGGTCTCAACGTGGACTCGAACACCCGGTATCAGCGTGGACTCGACCTCCCGGTCTCAGCATGGACTCGAACTCCAGGTATCAGTGAGGACTCGAACTCCGGATCTCAGTGTGCACCCGAAATACTGGTCTCAGTGTGGACTCGAACTCCCGGTCTCAGTGTGGACTCGAACTCCCGGTCTCAGCATGGACTCAAACTCCTGGTCTCAGCGTGGACTCGAACTCCCAGTCTCAGCATGGACTCGAACCCCCGGTCTCAGTGTGGACTCGAACTCCAGGTATCAGTGAGGACTCGAACTCCGGGTCTCAGTGTGTACCTGAAATCCTGGTCTCAGTCTGGACTCGAACTCCCGGTATCAGCGTGGACTCGACCTCCCGGTCTCAGCATGGACTCGAACTCCCGGTCTCAGTGTGGACTCGAACCCCCGGTCTCAGTGTGGACTCGAACTCCAGGTATCAGTGTGGACTCGAACTCCGGGTCTCAGTGTGTACCTGAAATCCTGGTCTCAGTGTGGACTCGAACTCCCGGTATCAGCGTGGACTAGAACTCCCGGTCTCAGCATGGACTCGAGCTCCTGGTCTCAGCATGGACTCGAACTACTGGTCTCAGTGTGGACTCGAACCCCCGGTCTCAGTGTGGACTCGAACTCCAGGTATCAGTGAGGACTCGAACTCCGGGTCTCAGTGTGTAACTCAAATCCTGGTCTCAGTGTGGACTCGAACTCCCGGTCTCAGTGTGGACTCGAACTCCCGGTCTCAGCATGGACTCAAACTCCTGGTCTCAGCGTGGAGTTGAACTCCCAGTCTCAGCATGGACTCGAATTCCCGGTCTCAGTGTTGACATGAATTCTCGGTCTCAGTGTGGACTCGAACTCCTGGTCTCAGCGAGGATTCGAACTCTCGGTCTCAGTGTGGACACGAACCCCCCCGTCTCATTGTGGAGCCGAACTCCCGGTCTCAATGTGGACTCAAATTCCTGGTCTCAGTGTGGACACGAACACCCGATCTCAGTGTGGACTCGAATTCCCAGTCTCATTGTGGAGCCGAACTCCCAGTCTCAATGTGGACTTGAACTCTCAGTCTCAATGTGGACACGAACTCCCGGTCTCAGCGTGGACTCGAACTCCCGGTCTCAGTGTAGACTCAAGCTCCTGGTCTCAATGTGGACTCGAACTCCCGGTCTCAGCATGGACTCGAACACCCGGTCTCAGCGTGGACTCGAACTACTGGTCTCAGTGTGGACTCGAACCCCCGGTCTCAGTGTGGACACGAACACCAGGTATCAGTGAGGACTCGAACTCCGGGTCTCAGTGTGGACTCGAACTCCCAGTCTCAGTGTGGACTCGAACTCCCAGTCTCAGCATGGACCCGAACCCCCGGTCTCAGTGTGGACTCGAACTCCAGGTATCAGTGAGGACTCGAACTCTGGGTCTCAGTGTGTACCTGAAATCCTGGTCTCAGTGTGGACTCGAACTCCCGGTATCAGCGTGGACTAGAACTCCCGGTCTCAGCATGGACTCGAACTCCTGGTCTCAGCGTGGACTCGAACTACTGGTCTCAGTGTGGTCTCGAACCCCCGGTCTCAGTGTGGACTCGAACTCCAGGTATCAGTGAGGACTCGAACTCCGGGTCTCAGTGTGTACCTGAAATCCTGGTCTCAGTGTGGAGTCGAACTCCCGGTCTCAGTGTGGACTCGAACTTCCGGTCTCAGTGTGGACTCGAACTCCCGGTCTCAGAATGGACCCAAACTCCTGGTCTCAGCGTGGACTCGAACTCCCAGTCTCAGTGTGGACATGAATTCCCGGTTTCAGTGTGGACTCGAACTCCTGGTCTCAGCGAGGATTCGAACTCTCGGTCTCAGTGTGGACACGAACCCCCCCATCTCATTGTGGAGCCGAACTCCCGGTCTCAATGTGGACTCAAATTCCTGGTCTCAGTGTGGACTCAAACTCCTGGTCTCAGTGTGGACTCGAACTCCTGGTCTCAGTGTAGACTCAAACTCCTGGGCTCAATGTGGACTCGAATTCCCGGTCTCAGCATGGACTCAAACTCCCAGTATCAGTGTGGAGTCGAACTCCCGGTCTCAGTGTGGACCCGAACTCCCGGTCTCAATGTGGACTCGAGCACCCGGTCTCAGCGTGGACACAAACTCCCGGTCTCAGCGTGGACTCGAACTCCTGGTCTCAGCATGGACTCGAACTTCCGGTCTCAGTGTGGAACCGAACTCCCGGACTCAATGTGGACTCGAGCACCCGGTCTCAGTGTGGACACGAACTCCCTGTCTCGGTGTGGACTCGAACTCCCGGTATCAGTGAGTACTCGAACTATCGGTCTCAGTGTAGACTCGAATTCCCGGTCTCAGTGTGGACTCGAACTCCCGGTCTCAGTGTGGACTCGAACTCCCGGTCTCAGTGTGGACTCGAACTCCCGGTCTCAGTGTGGACTCTAACCCCCGGTATCAGTGAGGATTTGAAATCTCGGTCTCACTGTGGACTCAAACTCCTGGTCTCAGTGTGGACTCGAACTCCCGGTCTCAGTGTGGACTCGAACTCCCGGTCTCAGTGTGGACCCGAACTCCCGGTCTCAGTGTGGACTCGAACTCCCAGCCTCAGTGTGGACTCGAACTCTCGGTCTCAGTGTGGACTTGAACCCCCGGTATCAGTGAGGATTCGAAATCTCGGTCTCAGTGTGGACTCGAACTCCCGGTCTCAGTGTGGAGTCGAAGGTACGGTCTCAGTGTGGATGCGAACTCCTGGTCTCAGTATGGACACGAACTTCCGGTCTCAGTGTGGACTCAAACTCCTGGTCTCAGTGTAGACTCAAACTCCCAGTATCAGTGTGGTGTCGAACTCCCGGTCTCAATGTGGACTCGAACTTCCGGTCTCAGTGTGGACGCAAACTCCTGGTCGCAGTGTGGACTCGAACTCCCGGCCTCAGTGTGGACTCGAACTCTCGGTCTCAGTGTGGACTCGAACCCCCGGTATCTGTGAGGACTCGAACTCCAGGTCTCAGTGTGGACTCGAACTCCCGGTCTCAGTGTGGAGTCGAAGGTACGGTCTCAGTGTGGATGCGAACTCCTGGTCTCAGTATGGACACGAACTTCCGGTCTCAGTGTGGACTCAAACTCCCAGTATCAGTGTGGTGTCGAACTCCCGGTCTCAATGTGGACTCGAACCTCCGGTCTCAGTGTGGACTCGAACTCCAGGTCTCAGTGTGGATTCGAACTCCTGGTCTCAGCGTGGACTCGAACTCCTGGCCTCAGTGTGGATTCGAACTCCTGGTCTCAGCGTGGACTCGAACTCTCGGTCTCAGTGTGGACACGAACTTCCGGTCTCAGTGTGGACTCAAACTCCTGGTCTCAGTGTAGACGCAAACTCCCAGTATCAGTGTGGTGTCGAACTCCCGGTCTCAATGTGGACTCGAACTTCCGGTCTCAGCATGGACTCAAACTCCCGGTCTCAGTGTGGACTCGAACTCCCGGTCTCAGTGTGGACCCGAACTCCCGGTCTCAATGTGGACTCGAGCACCCGGTCTCAGCGTGGACACAAACTCCCGGTCTCAGCGTGGACTCGAACTCCTGGTCTCAGCATGGACTCGAACTCCCGGTCTCAGTGTGGAACCGAACTCCCGGACTCAATGTGGACTCGAACCCCCAGCCTCAGTGTGGACCCGAACTCCTGGACTCAGTGTGGATTTGAATTCCTGGTCTCAGTGTGGACTCGAACTCCTGGTCTCAGCGTGGACTCGAACTCCTGGACTCAGTGTGGATTTGAATTCCTGGTCTCAGTGTGGACTCGAACTCCTGGTCTCAGCGTGGACTCGAACTCCTGGTCTCAGTGTGGATTCGAATTCCTGGTCTCAGTGTGGACTCGAACACCCGGTATCAGCGTGGACTCGAATTCCCGGTCTCAGCATGGACTCGAACTCCCGGTCTCAGTGTGGACTCGAACTCCTGGTCTCAGTGTGGTCTCGAACTCCTGGTCTCAGCGTGGACTCGAACTCCTGGTCTGAGCGTGGACTCGAACTCCTGGTCTCAGTGTGGATTCGAACTCCTGGTCTCAGCGTGGACTCGAACCCTCGGTCTCAGTGTGGACACGAACACCCGGTCTCAGCGTGGACACGAACACCCGGTCTCAGTGTGGACACGAACTCCCGGTCTCAGTGTGGACACGAACTCCCTGTCTCGGTGTGGACTCGAACTCCCGGTATCAGTGAGTACTCGAACTCTCGGTCTCAGTGTAGTCTCGAATTCCCGGTCTCAGTGTGGACTCGAACTCCCGGTATCAGTGTGGACGCAAACTCCTGGTCGCAGTGTGGACTCGAACTCCCGGTATCAGTGAGGACTCGAACTCGCCGTCTCAGCGTTGACACGAACTCCCGGTCTCAGTGTGGACTCGAACTCCCAATCTCAGTGTGGACTCGAACCCCCGGTCTCAGTGTGGACCCAAACTCCCGGTCTCAGTGTGGACTCAAACTCCCGGTCTCAGTGTGGACTCGAACTCCCAGTCTCAGTGTGGACGCAAACTCCTGGTCGCAGTGTGGACTCGAACTCCCGGTCTCAGTGTGGACTCGAACTCCCGGTCTCAGTGTGGACTCGAACTCCCGGTCTCAGTGTGGACTCGAACTCCCGGTCTCAGTGTGGACTCGAACTCCTGGTCTCAGCGTGGACTCGAACTCCTGGTCTCAGTGTGGACACGAACACCCGGTCTCAGCGTGGACACGAACACCCGGTCTCAGTGTGGACACGAACTCCCTATCTCGGTGTGGACTCGAACTCCCGGTATCAGTGAGTACTCGAACTCTCGGTCTCAGTGTAGTCTCGAATTCCCGGGCTCAGTGTGGACACGAACTCCCGGTCTCAGTGTGGACTCGAACTCCCAATCTCAGTGTGGACGCAAACTCCTGGTCGCAGTGTGGACTCGAACTCCCGGTCTCAGTGTGGACTCGAACTCCCGGTCTCAGTGTGGACTCGAACTCCCGGTCTCAGTGTGGACTCGAACTCCCGGTCTCAGTGTGGACTCGAACTCCCAGCCTCAGTGTGGACTCGAACTCTCGGTCTCAGTGTGGACTTGAACCCCCGGTATCAGTGAGGATTCGAAATCTCGGTCTCAGTGTGGACTCGAACTCCCGGTCTCAGTGTGGAGTCGAAGATACGGTCTCAGTGTGGATGCGAACTCCTGGTCTCAGTATGGACACGAACTTCCGGTCTCAGTGTGGACTCAAACTCCTGGTCTCAGTGTAGACTCAAACTCCCAGTATCAGTGTGGTGTCGAACTCCCGGTCTCAATGTGGACTCGAACTTCCGGTCTCAGTGTGGACGCAAACTCTGGTCGCAGTGTGGACTCGAACTCCCGGTCTCAGTGTGGACTCGAACTCCTGGTCTCAGTGTGGATTCGAACTCCTGGTCTCAGCGTGGACTCGAACTCTCGGTCTCAGTGTGGACTCTAACCCCCGGTATCAGTGAGGATTTGAAATCTCGGTCTCACTGTGGACTCAAACTCCTGGTCTCAGTGTGGACTCGAACTCCCGGTCTCAGTGTGGACTCGAACTCCCGGCCTCAGTGTGGACTCGAACCCCCGGTATCAGTGAGGATTCGAAATCTCGGTCTCAGTGTGGACTCGAACTCCCGGTCTCAGTGTGGAGTCGAAGATACGGTCTCAGTGTGGATGCGAACTCCTGGTCTCAGTATGGACACGAACTTCCGGTCTCAGTGTGGACTCAAACTCCTGGTCTCAGTGTAGACTCAAACTCCCAGTATCAGTGTGGTGTCGAACTCCCGGTCTCAATGTGGACTCGAACTTCCGGTCTCAGCATGGACTCAAACTCCCAGTATCAGTGTGGAGTCGAACTCCCGGTCTCAGTGTGGACCCGAACTCCCGGTCTCAATGTGGACTCGAGCACCCGGTCTCAGTGTGGAACCGAACTCCCGGACTCAATGTGGACTCGAGCACCCGGTCTCAGCGTGGACACAAACTCCCGGTCTCAGCGTGGACTCGAACTCCTGGTCTCAGCATGGACTCGAACGTCCGGTCTCAGAGTGGAACCGAACTCCCGGACTCAATGTGGACTCGAGCACCCGGTCTCAGCGTGGACTCGAACTCCTGGTCTCAGCGTGAACTCGAACTCCTGTACCCAGTGTGGATTTGAATTCCTGGTCTCAGTGTGGACTCGAACTCCTGGTCTCAGCGTGGACCCGAACTCCTGGTCTCAGTGTGGATTCGAACTCCTGGTCTCAGCATGGACCCGAACTCCCGGTCTCAGTGTGGACTCGAACTCCTGGTCTCAGTGTGGTCTCGAACTCCTGGTCTCAGCGTGGACTCGAACCCCTGGTCTCAGTGTGGATTCGAACTCCTGGTCTGAGCGTGGACTCGAACTCCTGGTCTCAGTGTGGTTTCGAACTCCTGGTCTCAGCGTGGACTCGAACTCTCGGTCTCAGTGTGGACATGAACACCCGGTCTCAGCGTGGACATGAACACCCGGTCTCAGTGTGGACACGAACTCCCGGTCTCAGTGTGGACACGAACTCCCTGTCTCGGTGTGGACTCGAACTCCCGGTATCAGTGAGTACTCGAACTCTCGGTCTCAGTGTAGACTCGAATTCCCGGTCTCAGTGTGGACTCGAACTCCCGGTATCAGTGAGGACTCGAACTCGCCGTCTCAGCGTTGACACGAACTCCCGGTCTCAGTGTGGACTCGAACTCCCAGTCACAGTGTGGACGCAAACTCCTGGTCGCAGTGTGGACTCGAACTTCCGGTCTCAGTGTGGACTCAAACTCCTGGTCTCAGTGTAGACTCAAACTCCCAGTATCAGTGTGGTGTCGAACTCCCGGTCTCAATGTGGACTCGAACTTCCGGTCTCAGTGTGGACTCGAACTCCTGGTCTCAGTGTGGTCTCGAACTCCTGGTCTCAGCGTTGACACGAACTCCCGGTCTCAGTGTGGACTCGAACTCCCGGTCTCAGCGTGGACTCGAACTCCAGGTCTCAGTGTGGACGCAAACTCCTGGTCTCAGTGTGGACTCGAACTCCCGGTCTCAGTGTGGACTCGAACTCCCGGTCTCAGTGTGGACTCGAACTCCCGGTCTCAGTGTGGACTCGAACTCTCGGTCTCAGTGTGGACTCTAACCCCCGGTATCAGTGAGGATTTGAAATCTCGGTCTCACTGTGGACTCAAACTCCTGGTCTCAGTGTGGACTCGAACTCCCGGTCTCAGTGTGGACTCGAACTCCCGGTCTCAGTGTGGACTCGAACTCCCAGCCTCAGTGTGGACTCGAACTCTCGGTCTCAGTGTGGACTCGAACCCCCGGTATGAGTGTGGATTCGAAATCTCGGTCTCAGTGTGGACTCGAACTCCCGGTTTCAGTGTGGAGTCGAAGGTACGGTCTCAGTGTGGATGCGAACTCCTGGTCTCAGTATGGACACGAACTTCCGGTCTCAGTGTGGACTCAAACTCCTGGTCTCAGTGTAGACTCAAACTCCCAGTATCAGTGTGGTGTCGAACTCCCGGTCTCAATGTGGACTCGAACTTCCGGTCTCAGTGTGGACTCGAACTCCAGGTCTCAGTGTGGATTCGAACTCCTGGTCTCAGCGTGAACTCGAACTCCTGGTCTCAGTGTGGATTCGAACTCCTGGTCTCAGCGTGGACTCGAACTCTCGGTCTCAGTGTGGACACGAACACCCGGTCTCAGCGTGGACACGAACACCCGGTCTCAGTGTGGACACGAACTCCCTATCTCGGTGTGGACTCGAACTCCCAGTATCATTGAGTACTCGAACTCTCGGTCTCAGTGTAGTCTCGAATTCCCGGTCTCAGTGTGGACTCGAACTCCCGGTCTCAGTGTGGACTCGAACTCCCAATCTCAGTGTGGACGCAAACTCCTGGTCGCAGTGTGGACTCGAACTCCCGGTCTCAGTGTGGACTCGAACTCTCGGTCTCAGTGTGGACTCTAACCCCCGGTATCAGTGAGGATTTGAAATCTTGGTCTCACTGTGGACTCAAACTCCTGGTCTCAGTGTGGACTCGAACTCCCGGTCTCAGTGTGGACGCAAACTCCTGGTCGCAGTGTGGACTCGAACTCCCGGTCTCAGTGTGGACTCGAACTCTCGGTCTCAGTGTGGACTCTAACCCCCGGTATCAGTGAGGATTTGAAATCTTGGTCTCACTGTGGACTCAAACTCCTGGTCTCAGTGTGGACTCGGACTCCCGGTCTCAGTGTGGACTCGGACTCCCGGTCTCAGTGTGGACTCGAACTCCCGGTCTCAGTGTGGACTCGAACTCCCGGTCTCAGTGTGGACTCGAACTCTCGGTCTCAGTGTGGACTTGAACCCCCGGTATCAGTGAGGATTCGAAATCTCGGTCTCAGTGTGGACTCGAACTCCCGGTCTCAGTGTGGAGTCGAAGGTACGGTCTCAGTGTGGATGCGAACTCCTGGTCTCAGTATGGACACGAACTTCCGGTCTCAGTGTGGACTCAAACTCCTGGTCTCAGTGTAGACTCAAACTCCCAGTATCAGTGTGGTGTCGAACTCCCGGTCTCAATGTGGACTCGAACTCCTGGTCTCAGTGTGGATTCGAACTCCTGGTCTCAGCGTGGACTCGAACTCTCGGTCTCAGTGTGGACTCTAACCCCCGGTATCAGTGAGGATTTGAAATCTCGGTCTCACTGTGGACTCGAACTCCTGGTCTCAGTGTGGACTCGAACTCCCGGTCTCAGTGTGGACTCGAACTCCCGGCCTCAGTGTGGACTCGAACTCTCGGTCTCAGTGTGGACTCGAACCCCCGGTATCAGTGAGGATTCGAAATCTCGGTCTCAGTGTGGACTCGAACTCCCGGTCTCAGTGTGGAGTCGAAGATACGGTCTCAGTGTGGATGCGAACTCCTGGACTCAGTATGGACACGAACTTCCGGTCTCAGTGTGGACTCAAACTCCTGGTCTCAGTGTAGACTCAAACTCCCAGTATCAGTGTGGTGTCGAACTCCCGGTCTCAATGTGGACTCGAACTTCCGGTCTCAGCATGGACTCAAACTCCCAGTATCAGTGTGGAGTCGAACTCCCGGTCTCAGTGTGGACCCGAACTCCCGGTCTCAATGTGGACTCGAGCACCCGGTCTCAGTGTGGAACCGAACTCCCGGACTCAATGTGGACTCGAGCACCCGGTCTCAGCGTGGACACAAACTCCCGGTCTCAGCGTGGACTCGAACTCCTGGTCTCAGCATGGACTCGAACGTCCGGTCTCAGAGTGGAACCGAACTCCCGGACTCAATGTGGACTCGAGCACCCGGTCTCAGCGTGGACTCGAACTCCTGGTCTCAGCGTGAACTCGAACTCCTGGACCCAGTGTGGATTTGAATTCCTGGTCTCAGTGTGGACTCGAACACCCGGTATCAGCGTGGACTCGAATTCCCGGTCTCAGCATGGACTCGAACACCCGGTCTCAGTGTGGACTCGAACTCCTGGTCTCAGTGTGGTCTCGAACTCCTGGTCTCAGTGTGGATTCGAACTCCTGGTCTCAGCGTGGACTCGAACTCCTGGTCTCAGTGTGGATTCGAACTCCTGGTCTCAGCGTGGACTCGAACTCCTGGTCTCAGTGTGGATTCGAACTCCTGGTCTCAGCGTGGACTCGAACTCCTGGTCTCAGTGTGGACTCGAACTCCCGGTCTCAGTGTGGATTCGAACTCCTGGTCTCAGTGTGGACTCGAACTCCCGGTCTCAGTGTGGACTCGAACTCCCGGCCTCAGTGTGGACTCGAACTCTCGGTCTCAGTGTGGACTCGAACCCCCGGTATCAGTGAGGATTCGAAATCTCGGTCTCAGTGTGGACTCGAACTCCCGGTCTCAGTGTGGAGTCGAAGATACGGTCTCAGTGTGGACGCGAACTCCTGGTCTCAGTATGGACACGAACTTCCGGTCTCAGTGTGGACTCAAACTCCTGGTCTCAGTGTAGACTCAAACTCCCAGTATCAGTGTGGTGTCGAACTCCCGGTCTCAATGTGGACTCGAACTTCCGGTCTCAGCATGGACTCAAACTCCCAGTATCAGTGTGGAGTCGAACTCCCGGTCTCAGTGTGGACCCGAACTCCCGGTCTCAATGTGGACTCGAACTCCTGGTCTCAGCATGGACTCGAACGTCCGGTCTCAGTGTGGAACCGAACTCCCGGACTCAATGTGGACTCGAGCACCCGGTCTCAGTGTGGACTCGAAATCCTTGTCTCAGCGTGGACTCGAACTCCTGGTCTCAGTGTGGATTCGAATTCCTGGACCCAGTGTGGATTCGAATTCCTGGTCTCAGTGTGGACTCGAACTCCTGGTCTCAGCGTGGACCCGAGCTCCTGGTCTCAGTGTGGATTCGAATTCCTGGTCTCAGTGTGGACTCGAACACCCGGTATCAGCGTGGACTCGAATTCCCGGTCTCAGCATGGACTCGAACTCCCGGTCTCAGTGTGGACTCGAACTCCTGGTCTCAGTGTGGACTCGAACTCCTGGTCTCAGTGTGGACTCGAACCCCTGGTCTCAGTTTGGATTCGAACTCCTGGTCTCAGTGTGGTTTCGAACTCCTGGTCTCAGCGTGGACTCGAACTCTCGGTCTCAGTGTGGACATGAACACCCGGTCTCAGCGTGGACATGAACACCCGGTCTCAGTGTGGACACGAACTCCCGGTCTCAGTGTGGACACGAACTCCCTGTCTCGGTGTGGACTCGAACTCCCGGTATCAGTGTGGACTCGAACTCCCAGTCTCAGTGTGGACGCAAACTCCTGGTCGCAGTGTGGACTCGAACTCCCGGTCTCAGTGTGGACTCGAACTCCCGGTCTCAGTGTGGACTCGAACTCCCGGTCTCAGTGTGGACTCGAACTCTCGGTCTCAGTGTGGACTCTAACCCCCGGTATCAGTGAGGATTTGAAATCTCGGTCTCACTGTGGACTCAAACTCCTGGTCTCAGTGTGGACTCGAACTCCCGGTCTCAGTGTGGACTCGAACTCCCGGTCTCAGTGTGGACTCGAACTCCCGGCCTCAGTGTGGACTCGAACTCTCGGTCTCAGTGTGGACCCGAACCCCCGGTATCAGTGAGGATTCGAAATCTCGGTCTCAGTGTGGACTCGAACTCCCGGTCTCAGTGTGGACTCGAACTCTCGGTCTCAGTGTGGACTCGAACCCCCGGTATCAGTGAGGATTCGAAATCTCGGTCTCAGTGTGGACTCGAACTCCCGGCCTCAGTGTGGACTCGAACTCTCGGTCTCAGTGTGGACTCGAACCCCCGGTATCAGTGAGGATTCGAAATCTCGGTCTCAGTGTGGACTCGAACTCCTGGTCTCAGTGTGGACTCGAACTCCCAGTCTCAGTGTGGACTCGAACTCTCGGTCTCAGTGTGGACTCGAACTCCCGGCCTCAGTGTGGACTCGAACTCTCGGTCTCAGTGTGGACTCGAACCCCCGGTATCAGTGAGGATTCGAAATCTCGGTCTCAGTGTGGACTCGAACCCCCGGTATCAGTGAGGATTTGAAATCTCGGTCTCAGTGTGGACTCGAACTCCCGGTCTCAGTGTGGAGTCGAAGATACGGTCTCAGTGTGGATGCGAACTCCTGGTCTCAGTATGGACACGAACTTCCGGTCTCAGTGTGGACTCAAACTCCTGGTCTCAGTGTAGACTCAAACTCCCAGTATCAGTGTGGTGTCGAACTCCCGGTCTCAATGTGGACTCGAACTTCCGGTCTCAGTGTGGACTCGAACTCCAGGTCTCAGTGTGGATTCGAACTCCTGGTCTCAGCGTGGACTCGAACTCCTGGTCTCAGTGTGGATTCGAACTCCTGGTCTCAGCGTGGACTCGAACTCTCGGTCTCAGTGTGGACACGAACACACGGTCTCAGTGTGGACACGAACTCCCGGTCTCAGTGTGTGCCCGAACCCCCGGTCTCAGCGTGGACCCGAACTCCTGGTCTCAGTGTGTGCCGGAACCCCTGGTCTCAGTGTGAGCCCGTACTCCCGGTCTCAGTGGGGATTCGAAGTCCCAGTCTCAGTGTGGACTCAAACTCCTGGTCTCAGTGTGGACTCAAACTCCTGGTCTCAGTGTGGACACAAACTCCCGGTCTCAGTGTGGACTCAAACTCCTGGTCTCAGTGTGGACTCGAACTCCTGGTCTCAGTGTAGACTCAAACTCCTGGGCTCAATGTGGACTCGAATTCCCGGTCTCGGTGTGGACTTCACCTCCTGGTCTCAGTGTGGACTGCAACTCCCGGTCTCGGTGTAAACTCCAACTCCCAGTCTCAGCATTGACTCCAACTTCCATTCACAGTGTGGACTCCAACTCCTGGTCTCAATGTGGAGTCCAACTCCTAGTCTCTGTGGACTCTAACTCCAGTCTCAGTGGGGTCTCCATCTCCCGGTCTCAGTGTGGACTCCAACTCCCGGTCTCAGCATGGACTCCAACTCCCGGTCTCAGTGTGGACGCGAACTCCCGGTCTCAGTGTGGACCCGAACTCCCGGTCTCAGTGTGGACTCAAACTCCCGGACTCAGTGTGAACTCGAACTCCCGGTTTAAGTGTGGATTTGAACTCCCGGTCTCAGAATGGACTCGAACTCCCGGCTCAGTGTGGACCCGAACTCCCGGTATCAGTATGGACTCCAACTCCCGGTCTCAGTATGGACTCCAACTCCCGGTCTCAGTGTGGACTCCAACTCCTGGTCTCAGTATGGACTCCAACTCCCGGTCTCAGTGTGGACTCCAACTCCTGGTCTCAGTATGGACTCTAACTCCCAGTCTCAGTGTGGACTCCAACTCCCGGTCTCAGTATGGACTCGAACTCCCGGTTTAAGTGTGGATTTGAACTCCCGGTCTCAGAATGGACTCGAACTCCCGGCTCAGTGTGGACCCGAACTCCCGGTCTCAGTATGGACTCCAACTCCCGGTCTCAGTATGGACTCCAACTCCCGGTCTCATTGTGGACACCAACTCCCGGTCTCAGTATGGACTCCAACTCCCGGTCTCAGTGTGGACTCCAACTCCTGGTCTCAGTGTGGACTCCAACTCCCGGTCTCAGTATGGACTCCAACTCCCGGTCTCAGTGTGGACTCCAACTCCCGGTCTCAGTATGGACTCCAACTCCCGGTCTCAGTGTGGACTCCAACTCCTGGTCTCAGTATGGACTCCAACTCCCGGTCTCAGCATGGACTCAAACTCCCGGTCTCAGTGTGGACTCCAACTCCCAGTCTCAGTGTGGACTCCAACTCCTGGTCTCAGTATGGACTCCAACTCCCGGTCTCAGCATGGACTCTAACTCCCAGTCTCAGTATGGACTCCAACTCCCGGTCTCAGAATGGACTCCAACTCCCGGTCTCAGCATGGACTCTAACTCCCAGTCTCAGTGTGGACTCCAACTCCCGGTCTCAGTGTGGACTCCAACTCCCGGTCTCAGTGTGGACTCCAACTCCTGGTCTCAGTATGGACTCCAACTCCCGGTCTCAGCATGGACTCAAACTCCCGGTCTCAGTGTGGACTCCAACTCCCGGTCTCAGTGTGGACTCCAACTCCCGGTCTCAGTGTGGACTCTAACTCCCAGTCTCAGTGTGGACTCCAACTCCCGGTCTCAGTATGGTCTCCAACTCCCGGTCTCAGCATGGACTCTAACTCCCAGTCTCAGTGTGGACTCCAACTCCTGGTCTCAGTATGGACTCCAACTCCCGGTCTCAGCATGGACTCTAACTCCCAGTCTCAGTGTGGACTCCAACTCCTGGTCTCAGTATGGACTCCAACTCCCGGTCTCAGCATGGACTCTAACTCCCAGTCTCAGTGTGGACTCCAACTCCCGGTCTCCGTGTGGACTCCAACTCCCGGTCTCAGCATGGACTCTAACTCCCGGTCTCAGCGTGGACTTCAACTCCTGGTCTCAGTGTGGACTCCAACTCCCGGTCTCCGTGTGGATTCTCACTCCTTGTCTCTGCGTGGACTTCAAATCCTGGTCTCAGTGTGGACTCCAATTCCCGGTCTCAGTGTGGACTCTAACTCCCGGTCTCAGCGTGGACTTCAAATCCTGGTCTCAGTGTGGACTCCAATTCCCGGTCTCAGTGTGGACTCTAACTCCTGGTCTCAGCGTGGACTTCAATCCTGGTCTCAGTGTGCACTCCAACTCCCAGTCTCTGTGTAAACTCCAGCTCCCAGTCTCAGTGTGGACTCCAACTCCCGGTCTCAGTGTGGACTTCAAATCCTGGTCTCAGTGTGGACTCCAACTCCCAGTCTCTGTGTAAACTCCAACTCCCAGTTTCAGTGTGGACTCCAACTCACGGTCTCTGTGTGGACTCCAACTCCCGGTCTCAGCGTGGACTCCAACTCTTGTTTTCAGCATGGACTCCAACTCCTGGTCTCAGTGTGGACTCCAACTCCCGGTCGCAGCATGAACCTGGACTCCCTTTCTCAATGTGAACTCCTGGTGTCACTACGGACCCCAACTCCTGGTTTTGTCATTGACTCGAACTCCAGGTCTCAGCATGAACCCCTCCGTCTCGGTATGAACTCCCGGTCTTTCTATGGACTTAAACCCCCGGACTCCATGTGGACTCGAACTCCCGGTCTCAGTGTGGACTCGAACTCCCGGTCTCAGTGTGGACTCGAACTCCCGGTCTCAGCGTGGACTCGAACTCCCGGTCTCAGTGTGGACTCCTGGTCTCACCGAGGACCCCAACTCCTGGTTTTATCATGGACTCGAACTCCAGGTCTCAGCGTGAACCCCTCCATCTCAGTATGAACTCCTGGTCTCTCTGTGGACGTAAACTCCCGGAATCTGTGTGGACTCAAACTTTCAGTGTGAACTCCCGACGTCATCGTGGACTCTAACACCCGATCTCACTGTAGACTTGAACCCCAAGTCTCAGCGTGTACTCAAACACCCGGTCTTAGCGTGGACTTGACCTTCTGGACTCCATGTAGACTCTATGGACATCGCTGGCTGGGCTGGCATTGTGTTAATGAGACATGGACATCGCTGGCCAGGCTGGCATTGTGTTAATGAGACATGGATATCGCTGGCCGGGCTGGCATTGTGTTAATGAGACATGGATATCGCTGGCCGGGCTGACGATGTGTTAATGAGACATGGGCATCGCTGGCCGGGCTGACATTGTGTTAATGAGACATGGACATCACTGGCCGGGCTGGCATTGTGTTAATAACACATGGGCATCGCTGGCCGGGCTGATGATGTGTCAATGAGACATGGACATCGCTGGCCGGGCTGATGATGTGTTAATGAGACATGGGCACCGCTGGCCGGGCTGGCATTGTGTTAATGAGACATGGATATCGCTGGCCGGGCTGGCATTGTGTTAATAACACATGGGCATCGATGGCCGGGCTGGCATTGTGTTAATGACACGTGGGCATCGCTGATCGGGCTGGCCTTGTTTTAATGACACATGGACATCGCTGGCTGGGCTGGCATTGTGTTAATGAAACATGGGCATTGCTGGCCGGGCTGGCATTGTGTTAATGAGACATGGACATCACTGGCCGGGCTGGCATTGTGTTAATGACACATGGACATCGCTGGCTGGGCTGGCATTGTGTTAATGAGACATGGACATCGCTGGCCGGGCTGGCATTGTGTTAATGAAACATGGGCATCGCTGGCCGGGCTGGCCTTGTGTTAATGACACATGGGCATCGCTGGCCGGGCTGGCATTGTGTTAATGAAACATGGGCATCGCTGGCCGGGCTGGCATTGTGTTAATGAGACATGGACATCACTGGCCGGGCTGGCATTGTGTTAATGACACATGGACATCGCTGGCTGGGCTGGCATTGGGTTAATGAGACATGGACATTGCTGGCCGGGCTGGCATTGTGTTAATGAGACATGGATATCGCTGGCCGGGCTAGCATTGTGTTAATGAGACATGGATATCGCTGGCCGGGCTGACGATGTGTTAATGAGACATGGGCATCGCTGGCCGGGCTGGCATTGTGTTAATAACACATGGGCATCGCTGGCCGGGCTGATGATGTGTCAATGAGACATGGGCATCGATGGCCGGGCTGATGATGTGTCAATGAGACATGGACATCGCTGGCCGGGCTGATGATGTGTTAATGAGACATGGGCATCGCTGGCCGGGCTGGCATTGTGTTAATGAGACATGGATATCGCTGGCCGGGCTGGCATTGTGTTAATAACACATGGGCATCGCTGGCCGGGCTGGCATTGTGTTAATGACACGTGGGCATCGCTGATCGGGCTGGACTTGTGTTAATGACACGTGGGCATCGCTGGCCGGGCTGGCATTTTGTTAATGACACATGGACATCGTTGGTCAGGCTGGCATTGTGTTAATGACATGTGGGCATCGTTGGCCGGACTGGCATTGTGTTAATGAGACATGGACATCGCTGGCCGGGCTGGTGTTGTGTTAATGACACATGGACATCGCTGGCTGGGCTGGCATTGTGTTAATGAAACATGGGCATCGCTGGCCGGGCTGGCATTGTGTTAATGAGACATTGACATCACTGGCCGGGCTGGCATTGTGTTAATGACACATGGACATCGCTGGCTGGGCTGGCATTGTGTTAATGAGACATGGACATCGCTGGCCGGGCTGGCATTGTGTTAATGACACATGGACATCGCTGGCTGGGCTGGCATTGGGTTAATGAGACATGGGCATCGCTGGCCGGGCTGGCATTGTGTTAATGAGACATGGACATCACTGGCCGGGCTGGCATTGTGTTAATGACACATGGACATCGCTGGCCGGTCTCGCATTGTGTTAATGAGACATGAACATCGCTGATCGGGCTGGCATTGTGTTAATGAGACATGGACATCGCTGGCCGGGCTGGCATTGGGTTAATGAGACATGGGTATCACTGGCTGGCCTGGCGTTGTGTTAATGAGACATGGACATCGCTGATCGGGCTGGCATTGTGTTAATGAGACATGGACATCGCTGGCCAGGCTGGCATTGTGTTAATGAGACACGGACATTGCTGGACGGGCTGGCGATGTGTTAACGAGACATGGACATCGCTGGCCGGGCTGGCGATGTGTTAACGAGACATGGACATCGCTGGCCGGGCTGGCATTGGGTTAATGACACATGGGCATCGTTGGCCGGGCTGGCATTGTGTTAATGAGACATGGGCATCGCTGTCCGGGCTGGCATTGTGTTAATGAGACATGGACATCGCTGGCCGGGCTGGCATTGCGTTAATGAGACATGGACATCGCTGGCCGGGCTCGCATTGGGTTAATGAGACATGGACATCGCTGGCCGGGCTGGCATTGTGTTAATGACACATGGACATCACTGGCCGGGCTGGCATTGTGTTAATGAGACATGGACATCACTGGCTGGGCTGGCATTGTGTTAATGAGACATGAACATCGCCGGCTAGGCTGGCGTTGTGTTAATGAGACATGGACATCGCTGGCCGGGCTGGCATTGTGTTAATGAGACATGGACATCGCTGACCGGGCTGGCATTGTGTTAATGACACGTGGGCATCGCTGGCCGGACTGGCATTGTGTTAATGACACGTGGGCATCGTTGGCCGGACTGGCATTGTGTTACTGAGACATGGACATTGATGGCCGGGCTGGCATTGTGTTAATGAGACATGGACATCGCTGATCGGGCTGGCATTGTGTTAATGAGACATGGGCATTGCTGGCCGGACTGGCATTGTGTTACTGAGACATGGACATCGATGGCCGGACTGGCATTGTGTTACTGAGACATGGACATCGCTGGCCGGGCTGGCATTGTGTTAATGAGACATGGACATCGCTGGCCGGGCTGGCGATGTCTTAATGAGACATGGACATCGCTGGCCGGCGTGGCATTGTGTTAATGACACGTGGGCATCGTTGGCCGGGCTGGCATTGTGTCAATGACACATGGACATCGCTGGCCGGACTGGCGATGTGTTAATGAGACATGGACATCGCTGGCTGGGCTGGCGATGTGTTAATGAGACATGGACATCGCTGGCCAGGCTGGCATTGTATTAATGAGACATGGACATCAATGGCCGGGCTCGCATTGTATTAATGAGACATGGACATCGCTGGCTGGGCTGGCATTGTGTTAATGAGACATGGACATCGCTGGCCGGGCTGGCATTGTGTTAATGAGACATGGACATCGCTGGCCGGGTTGGCATTATGTTAATGAGACATGGACATCGCTGGCCGGGCTGGCATTGTGTTAATGAGACATGGACATCACTAGCTGGGGTGGCGATATGTTAATGACACATGGGCATCGCTGGCCGGGCTGGCCTTGTGTTAATGACACATGGACATCACTAGCTGGGCTGGCGATATGTTAATGACACATGGGCATCGCTGGCTGGGCTGGCATTGTGTTAATATGACCAGGACACGCTGGCCGGGCTGGCGATATGTTAATGACACATGGGCATCGCTGGCTGGGCTGGTATTGTGTTAATGAGACATGGACATCGCTGATCGGGCTTGCATTGTGTTAATGACACGTGGGCATCGTTGGCCGGACTGGCATTGTGCTAATGAGACATGGGCATCGCTGGCCAGGCTGCCATTGTGTTAATGAGACATGGACATCGCTGGCCGGGCTATCGATGTGTTAATGAGACTTGGGCATCGCTGGCTGGGCTGGCGATGTGTTAATGAGACATGGACATCGCTGGCCAGGCTGGCATTGTATTAATGAGACATGGACATCAATGGCCGGGCTCGCATTGTATTAATGAGACATGGACATCGCTGGCTGGGCTGGCATTGTGTTAATGAGACATGGACATCGCTGGCCGGGCTGGCATTGTGTTAATGAGACATGGACATCGCTGGCCGGGTTGGCATTATGTTAATGAGACATGGACATCGCTGGCCGGGCTGGCATTGTGTTAATGAGACATGGACATCACTAGCTGGGGTGGCGATATGTTAATGACACATGGGCATCGCTGGCCGGGCTGGCCTTGTGTTAATGACACATGGACATCACTAGCTGGGCTGGCGATATGTTAATGACACATGGGCATCGCTGGCTGGGCTGGCATTGTGTTAATATGACCAGGACACGCTGGCCGGGCTGGCGATATGTTAATGACACATGGGCATCGCTGGCTGGGCTGGTATTGTGTTAATGAGACATGGACATCGCTGATCGGGCTTGCATTGTGTTAATGACACGTGGGCATCGTTGGCCGGACTGGCATTGTGCTAATGAGACATGGGCATCGCTGGCCAGGCTGCCATTGTGTTAATGAGACATGGACATCACTAGCTGGGTTGGCGATATATTAATGACACATGGGCATCGCTGGCCGGGCTGGCATTGTGTTAATGAGACATGGACATCGCTGGCTGGGCTGGAATTGTGTTAATGAGACATGGACATCGCTGGCCGGGCTGGCATTGTGTTAATGACACTTGGGCCTCGCTGGCCGGGCTGGCATTGTGTCAATGACACATGGACATCGCTGGCCGGGCTATCGATGTGTTAATGAGACTTGGGCATCGCTGGCCAGGCTGGCATTGTGTTAATGAGACATGGACATCGCTGGCCGGGCTGGCATTGTGTTAATGAGACATGGGCATCGCTGGCCGGCTGGTATTGTGTTAATGAGACATGGACATCGCTGGCCGGGCTGGCGATGTGTTAATGAGACATGGACCTCGCTGGCCGGGCTATCGATGTGTTAATGAGACTTGGGCATCGCTGGCCAGGCTGGCATTGTGTTAATGAGACATGGACATCGCTGGCCGGGCTGGCATTGTGTTAATGAGACATGGGCATCGCTGGCCGGCTGGTATTGTGTTAATGAGACATGGACATCGCTGGCCGGGCTGGCGATGTGTTAATGAGACATGGACATCGCTGGCCGGGCTGGCGATATGCTAATGAGACATGGACATCGCTGGCCAGGCTGGCGATATGTTAATGAGACATTGACATCACTGGCCGGGCTGGCACTGTGTTAATGAGACTTCAGTATCGCTGGTGGGCTGGCATTGTGTTAATGACACGTTGACTTCGCTGGCCATGCTGGCATTGTGTTAATGAGACATGGACATCGCTGGCTGGGCTGACGATGTGTTAATGAGACATGGACATCGCTGGCCAGGCTGGCATTGTGTTAATGAGACATGGACATCACTGGCCGGGCTGGCATTGTGTTAATGAGACATGGACATCAATGGCTGGGCTGGCATTGTGTTAATGAGACATGGACATCGCTGGCCGGTCTGGCATTATGATAATGAGACATGGATATCGCTGGCCGGGCTGGCGATGTTTTAATGACACATGGGCATCGTGGCCGGGCTGGCATTGTGTTAATGAGACATGGACATCGATGGCCGGGCTCGCATTGTATAAATGAGACATGGGCATACTGGCCGGGCTGGCATTGTGCTAATGAGACATGGGCATCGCTGTCCGGGTTGGCGATGTGTTAATGACACATGGACATCACTAGCTGGGCTGGCATTGTGTTAATGAGACATGGACATCGCTGGCCGGGCTGGCGATGTGTTAATGACACATGGGCATCGCTGGCCGGGCTGGCATTGTGTTAATGAGACATGGACATCGATGGCCGGGCTCGCATTGTATTAATGAGACATGGGCATCGCTGGCCGGGCTGGCATTGTGCTAATGAGACATGAGCATCGCTGGCCGGGCTGGCATTGTGCTAATGAGACATGGGCATCGCTGGCCGGGCTGGCATTGTGTTAATGAGACATGGGCATCGCTGGCCGGGCTGGCATTGTGCTAATGACACATGGACATCGCTGATTGGGCTGGCATTGTGTTACTGAGACATGGGCATCGCTGGCCGGGCTGGCATTGTGTTAATGAGACATGGACATCGCTGGCCGGGCTGGCATTGTGTTAATGAGACATGGACATCGCTGGCCGGGCTGGCATTGTGTTAATGAGACATGGGCATCGCTGGCCGGGCTGGCATTGTGTTAATGAGACATGGGCATCACTGGCTGGGCTGGCATTGTGTTAATGAGACATGGACATCGCTGATCAGGCTGGCATTGTGTTAATGAGACATGGGCATCGCTGGCTGGGCTGGCATTGTGTTACTGAGACATGGACATCGCTGATCGGGCTGGCATTGTGCTAATGAAACATGGACATCGCTGGCTGGGCTGGTATTGTGCTAATGAGACATGGACATCGCTGGCTGGGCTGGTATTGTGTTAATGAGACATGGGCATCGCTGGCTGGGCTGGCATTGTGTTAATGACACATGGGCATCGTTGGCCGGACTGGCATTGTGTTAATGAGACATGGGCATCGCTGGCTGGGCTGGCATTGTGTTAATGAGACATGGGCATCGCTGGCCAGGCTGGCATTGTGTTAATGACACATGGACATTGCTGATCGGGCTGGCATTGTGTTAATGTCACGTGGGCATCGTTGGCCGGACTGGCATTGTGTTAATGACACATGGACATCACTGGTCGGGCTGGCGTTGTGCTAATGAGACATGGACATCGCTGGCTGGGCTGGCATTGTGTTAATGAGACATGGACATCACTGGTCGGGCTGGCGTTGTGCTAATGAGACATGGACATCACTAGCTGTGCTGGCATTGTGTTAATGAGACATGGACATCGCTGGCCAGGCTGGCATTGTGCTAATGAGACATGGACATCGCTGGCTAGGCTGGCATTGTGCTAATGAGACATGGACATCGCTGGCCGGGCCGGCGTTGTATTATTTAGACATGGACATCGCTGGCCGGGCTATCGATGTGTTAATGAGACATGGGCATCGCTGGCCGGGCTATCGATGTGTTAATGAGACATGGGCATCGCTGGCCGGGCTGGCATTGTGTTAATGAGACATCAGCATCGCTGGCCGGGCTGGCATTGTGTTACTGAGACATTGACATCGCTGGCCGGGCTGGCATTGTGTTAATGAGACATGGATATCGCTGGCCGGGCTGGCATTGTGTTAATGAGACATGGATATCGCTGGCTGGGCTGGCATTGTGTTTATGAGACATGGGTATCACTGGTCGTGCTGGCATTGTGTTAATGAGACATGGACATCGCTGGCCGGGCTGGCATTGTGTTACTGAGACATTGACATCGCTGGCCGGGCTGGCATTGTGTTACTGAGACATTGACATCGCTGGCCGGGCTGGCATTGTGTTAATGAGACATGGATATCGCTGGCCGGGCTGGCATTGTGTTAATGAGACATGGATATCGCTGGCCGGGCTGGCATTGTGTTAATGAGACATGGGTATCACTGGCCGGGCTGGCATTGTGTTACTGAGACATCACCATCGCTGGCCGGGCTGGCATTGTGTTACTGAGACATTGACATCGCTGGCCGGGCTGGCATTGTGTTAATGAGACATGGATATCACTGGCCGGGCTGGCATTGTGTTAATGAGACATGGACATCGCTGGCCAGGCTGGCATTGTGCTAATGAGACATGGACATCGCTGGCTAGGCTGGCATTGTGCTAATGAGACATGGACATCGCTGGCCGGGCCGGCGTTGTATTATTTAGACATGGACATCGCTGGCCGGGCTATCGATGTGTTAATGAGACATGGGCATCGCTGGCCGGGCTATCGATGTGTTAATGAGACATGGGCATCGCTGGCCGGGCTATCGATGTGTTAATGAGACATGGGCATCGCTGGCCGGGCTGGCATTGTGTTACTGAGACATCAGCATCGCTGGCCGGGCTGGCATTGTGTTACTGAGACATTGACATCGCTGGCCGGGCTGGCATTGTGTTAATGAGACATGGATATCGCTGGCCGGGCTGGCATTGTGTTAATGAGACATGGATATCGCTGGCCGGGCTGGCATTGTGTTAATGAGACATGGGTATCACTGGCCGGGCTGGCATTGTGTTAATGAGACATGGACATCGCTGGCCGGGCTGGCATTGTGTTACTGAGACATTGACATCGCTGGCCGGGCTGGCATTGTGTTACTGAGACATTGACATCGCTGGCCGGGCTGGCATTGTGTTAATGAGACATGGATATCGCTGGCCGGGCTGGCATTGTGTTAATGAGACATCAGCATCGCTGGCCGGGCTGGCATTGTGTTAATGAGACATGGGTATCACTGGCCGGGCTGGCATTGTGTTACTGAGACATCAGCATCGCTGGCCGGGCTGGCATTGTGTTACTGAGACATTGACATCGCTGGCCGGGCTGGCATTGTGTTAATGAGACATGGATATCACTGGCCGGGCTGGCATTGTGTTAATGAGACATGGACATCGCTGGCCGGGCTGGCATTGTGTTACTGAGACATTGACATCGCTGGCCGGGCTGGCATTGTGTTACTGAGACATCAGCATCGCTGGCCGGGCTGGCATTGTGTTACTGAGACATGGATATCGCTGGCCGGGCTGGCATTGTGTTAATGAGACATGGATATCGCTGGCCGGGCTGGCATTGTGTTAATGAGACATGGGTATCGCTGGCCGGGCTGGCATTGTGTTAATGAGACATGGATATCGCTGGCCGGGCTGGCATTTTGTTAATGACACATGGACATCGCTGGCCGGGCTGGCATTGTATTAATGAGACATTAGTATCGCTGCCCGGCCTGGCATTGTGTTAATGACACATGGACATCGCTGGCTGGGCTGGCATTGTATTAATGAGACATTAGTATCGCTGCCCGGGCTGGCATTTTGTTAATGACACATGGACATCGCTGGCTGGGCTGGCATTGTATTAATGAGACATTAGTATCGCTGCCCGGACTGGCATTGTGTTAATGACACATGGACATCGCTGGCTGGGCTGCCGATGTGTTAATGAGACATGGGCATCATGCTTTAACCATTCTATGAAAGAATTGTCACTTGTGTCGCACTTCCCATGACCCAGGGAGTCCCAAGGCCCCATCAATTGTTTCCACTGGAGGGTGAAACTAGAACTACGGGGCTTAACCCCAAAATATGGGGGAGCAGGTTTGGGACGGAGCTGAGGAGGAACCCCCTTCACCCAAAGGGTAGTGAATCTGTGGGATTCCCCGCCCACTGAACCAGTTGAGGCTGCCTCGTTGGATGTTTTTAAGGCAAAGGTGGATAGATTTTTGAGCAGTGAAGGAGTTACGGATTATGGTGGGCGGGTGGGTAAGTGGAGTTGAGTCCATGAAAAGAGCAGCCATGACCTATTGGATGGTGGGGCAGGCTCGAAGGAGCAGATGGCCTACTCCTGGTCTTGGTTGTTATGTTCTTATGCTGTGGTGTGCAGGTCCCTCAGTGCAACCACGTAGCAGGGTAGAGTATAAAAGAGGGGACAATGGCTCTCATGAGTAAAGTATGGTGATAATCATGGGAACTATTAATCTACAGTTAAACATAAAAAAGTTCAGGTGAGCAGAGGATGCCAAGACAAGGAGGCCATATAATGTTTACTGGATAGTTTCTTCGAGCAGTGGGGTGTCATGGTGGCTCACATCACTAGGGACCTGGGTTCAATTTCAGCCTCGGGTGACTATGTGGAGTTTGCACGTTCTCCCTGTGTCTGCGCGGGTTTGCTCTGGTTTCCTCCCACAGTCCAAAGATGTTCAGGTCAGGTGAATTGGCCAAGCTAAATTGCCCATAGAGTTAGGTGAAGGGGTAAATGTAGGGAATGGGTCTGGGCGGGTTGCTCTTTGCAGGGTCGGTGTGGACTTGTTGGGCCGAAGGGCCTGTTTCCACACTGTAAGTAATCTAAGTAATCTAATCTAATGTGTCGTGTAGGGGGATTGGCCATGCTAGGTTGACCATAGTATTCAGGTGTATTCAGTTGTAAGTTAGGTGTATTAGTCTGGAGTAAATGTAAAATAATAGGGTAGAGGAATGGGATTCTCTTCGGAGGATTGGAGTGGACCACACTGCAATCTACCACTGGAGCCAACCAGAGAGCAGGCAACACTATATCTGAGCTGGAAGCTAGTATGGAGTGAGAAAGGTGGGAAAATACATTGAGATTGTTACGGTAAACTGAAATGGATATTGAACCGATAGGTAGGTGAAATAGCAGAAGAGTTTTCCAACTTTAAAAAATCAAACGCTGCACATTTTTTGCTGTACCAGACAGTGTTGTTCTCGAATTAGTGAGGAAGTGATTTTGTGAATGAGTGATGCCGGGAGTCTCAGAGTTAAGAAACTGTTGCCTACAGGCCTCTGAATGTAGTTACAGAGCTGTTAAGTGCAAAGGCGCTCAGAGCCTGTGAACTGAAAACATATATCTCTCCCCACCACCACCCCGCCTCCCCCTCTCTCTCTCTCTCTCTCTCCCTCCCTCCCTCTCTCTTGCTCTCTCTCTCCCTCCCTCCATGGGGACGAAGACAGAAAAGGCAAGGGAGCTTAATAGAAAGAAGTCTGAACAAGGAGAGATCAAATATCACAAATAACGTTCGCTTTACACACAGCAGGGTTCTACATGAACAAGGAACGTGAAAAGGCCACTCGGCCCTTCGAGTCTGCTACCCCACTCCATATGATCATGGCTGATCTTATTTTAACATCAACCCTACATTCTAACATCCTCCGATAATCTTTCATTACCTTGGTCGATAAACATATGCACAAGGAACAAGAATCATCACTGCTGAAATCCAAAGGAATTATGAGGGACTCTTTACTCCACATTTATCATCTGGACTTTCGATCTTCAGAATTGCCTTTACCCTGTCTGTACTTTTTTCCCACCCATAATATGTTTCAAACCATCTGTCTATTGTTTTAATCATGAATGTGTGTGAGTGTATTTGGGGTGTAGTTTAAATTGTACAGTAGCAGATTTGATATTATTTATTTTGTCTACCATCTGTTAAAGTTAAGTATATTTGAATAAACAAGATTACTTTCTTATTGATGATGATGAAACCTGGTGGGAATTACTTTTGCTTTGAATAGCAGTGAGTCAGACGACTTGGTCACCTCAGTGGTCTCTTTGGGATTTATACATTTTGTGCAGCTCGAGGAACAGTAGGGCATGGACATTGGCACACACTTCCCAGTTAGATCATGGACATTGACACACACTTCCCAGTTAGATCATGGACATTGACACACACTTCCCAGTTAGATCATGGACATTGGCACACACTTCCCAGTTAGATCATGGACATTGACACACACTTCCCAGTTAGATCATGGACATTGACACACACTTCCCAGTTAGATCATGGACATTGGCACACACTTCCCAGTTAGATCATGGACATTGACACACACTTCCCAGTTAGATCATGGACATTGACACACACTTCCCAGTTAGATCATGGACATTGGCATACACTTCCCAGTTAGATCATGGACATTGACACACACTTCCCAGTTAGATCATGGACATTGGCACACACTTCCCAGTTAGATCATGGACATTGGCATACACTTCCCAGTTAGATCATGGACATTGACACACACTTCCCAGTTAGATCATGGACATTGACACACACTTCCCAGTTAGATCATGGACATTGACACACACTTCCCAGTTAGATCATGGACATTGGCACACACTTCCCAGTTAGATCATGGACATTGACACACACTTCCCAGTTAGATCATGGACATTGGCACACACTTCCCAGTTAGATCATGGACATTGACACACACTTCCCAGTTAGATCATGGACATTGGCACACACTTCCCAGTTAGATCATGGACATTGACACACACTTCCCAGTTAGATCATGGACATTGGCACACACTTCCCAGTTAGATCATGGACATTGACACACACTTCCCAGTTAGATCATGGACATTGACACACACTTCCCAGTTAGATCATGGACATTGGCACACACTTCCCAGTTAGATCATGGACATTGGCACACACTTCCCAGTTAGATCATGGACATTGGCACACACTTCCCAGTTAGATCATGGACATTGACACACACTTCCCAGTTAGATCATGGATATTGACACACACTTCCCAGTTAGATCATGGACATTGACACACACTTCCCAGTTAGATCATGGACATTGACACACACTTCCCAGTTAGATCATGGACATTGGCACACACTTCCCAGTTAGATCATGGACATTGACACACACTTCCCAGTTAGATCATGGACATTGACACACACTTCCCAGTTAGATCATGGACATTGACACACACTTCCCAGTTAGATCATGGACATTGGCACACACTTCCCAGTTAGATCATGGACATTGGCACACACTTCCCAGTTAGATCATGGACATTGACACACACTTCCCAGTTAGATCATGGATATTGGCACACACTTCCCAGTTAGATCATGGACATTGGCACACACTTCCCAGTTAGATCATGGACATTGGCACACACTTCCCAGTTAGATCATGGACATTGACACACACTTCCCAGTTAGATCATGGACATTGACACACACTTCCCAGTTAGATCATGGACATTGGCACACACTTCCCAGTTAGATCATGGACATTGACACACACTTCCCAGTTAGATCATGGACATTGGCACACACTTCCCAGTTAGATCATGGACATTGGCACACACTTCCTGTCAGATTATATTGACTGCTGGATTTCTTGATGCCCGAAACGTCTATTCTCCTACTCTTCAGACGCTGCCTGACCTGCTGTGCTTTCCCAGCACCATACTCCCAACTCTAATACAGATTGTTTTATGAGAACAGGTTGGCCAGGCTAGTTTTGATTCTGCTGGAGTTTGACAAATTGATTGAAATATGTAAGTCCCAGGGGAGTTTTGACAGGATAGAGAAGGGGAAAGGACATTCCGTCTAATGAGAGTCTAGAGTCACGAATCACAATTTAGCAATAAGGTATCACCCATTTATTTACTGAGGTGAGGCTGCGTTTATTTTCCTTAAGGGGTTGCACATCGTTGGAGCTCCCTTCTTCAAAATTCAGGGGAAGCAGTCACTTTGAATATTTTTCAGAACGACGTAGATATATTTTTGATCAACTAGAAGATAAAAGGTTACTGAGCATGGGTGACAACATGAAATAAGCAGATCACCATGGATCTGATTAAATGATGGGGCAGTCTGGAGGGGCCAAATGGCCTCCTCTTGCTCCTATTTCCTGTATTGACATGTTCATTAATCTGCCCAATGAAGTAGATTGCTTTTTTGATGAGATGACTGAAATAGTGGACAAGGGAATGTCTACAGATATCATTCATGGACTTTCAGAAAGGCATTTGATAAAAGGCGTCATGTGAGACTGAATTTGAAACTGATGGAATTGAAGGCAATTATTGACTTGTTTGGAAAACTGGGTGAGTAACAGGAGGAAGAGAGTGGGGACAAAGAGCCAGTACTCGATTGGTCTAGCCAGTGCCCTCCTGCAACAATCTGTGTTGGTGCCTCGACCACTCATTGTACTCAGTACTTAGATCATAAAAAAGCCACATATCCCAATTTGCCAATGACACAAGTCTAAGTGGAGTGATGAGCAGCCGAGACAAAAGCATGGAATTATAAAGAGAATTGGTATAGATTATGTGAATGGTCAAAACTGAGGCAAATGAATTTCAATGTATGCAAATATGAGATTATCCACTCTGGAATTAAATAAATGTAGAGGGGGCACTTTATGGAAAGCCACAAATTCTGGAGATCCACTTTGGGAATTCAAGTGTATTGAACGCCACAATGTCATGAACTGGGACAGAGAGTAATCGAAAAGGCTAATGGAATGCTAACCAGAGAATACAAAGGGTCAGAAGTCGTGCTTTAGACCCACATAGAGTCATAGAGATTTTCTGCACGGAAACAGACCCTTCAATCCAACTCGTCCATGCCGACCAGATATCCTAAACTATCTGAAATAATGGGAGCATTTCTGAGTACCACATTTTTGGAAGGATATGTCTGTGGAGGATATGTCTATGTCTATGGCATTGTACATGTACCAGAATGAAAAGTAAAGGTGAAGTCACCCATATTTCACCCGACCACATATAGGTTTGGTCCCTCATTAGCGAGAGTCTACTGGTGATCGTTTAAACTGAGAGTTACCATGTCTCAGGTGAGGGGAAGGATTGAGGAGGAGAATCTTTCATGGTAACCTTAGGTTGGCATCTCATTTGCAAATATGCCTGATACTGCTGCTGGGTCTCCTCCACTCCTGATTGAACTAATGTTGGCTCCCAGATTAATTGTAATGTAGACTGGGGATCACAGAACCACGAGGTTACAGATTGATGACAATTCTGCTGCTGGTGATGATGGCCCACGGTGCCTCATGAATGCTGGGTTTGGTGTTGCTGAATCAGTCCTGAATCCATCCCATTTGGAGTGGTGATAATGCCACAGAATGAGATATGCTTTGGCGATGTCGGTGTTGGACTGGGGTGTACAAAGTTAAAATCACACAACTGGGAGAAAGTGAGGACTGCAGATGCACGATTCCTGATGAAGGGCTTATACCCAAAACGTCGATTCTCCTGTTCATCGGATGCTGCCTGGCCTGCTGCGCTTTTCCAGCACCACACTTTTCAACTAAAATCACACAACACCAGGTTGAACTCCACAACACCTGATGAAGGAGCAGCGCTCCGAAAGCCAGTGCTTCCCATTAAACCTGTTGGACAATAGCCTGGTGATGTGTGATTTTTTTACTTTGTACAGAATGAGATAGTCCCTATTCCCAGTGTGAAGGTCGGGTCTTCATCAGTATCAAGTATCTTGGTGATGGAGATAGAAGTCTCCTACCCAGAATGCAATCTGTGCCCTGACTACTCTTAGTGCTTCTTCCAATTGGACGTGGAGCCAATGGATGTGGAGCAAAACTGCTCCTTCAGCTGATGGGCTGGAAATAAGTAATAAGCAGCAGGAGGTTTCCTTCCCCATATTGGACCTGATGCCATGAGACGTCTCGGGGTGCAAGGTCAAAGTTCAGGACTCCCAGGACCACTTCCTCCAACTGCATAGCACTGCACTAAAACAGTGACATCTCTTCCAGAAACATTTTCTGAGCTGTCAATACCTTAAGACACTTTAATGCTGTGATAGGCGCCATATAATTGCACGTCATTCATTTTTTTTTAAAAAAATAGGAAAGAAAAACAGAAGCTGCTGGAAGAGAACAGTAATTTAGGTAGCACTTTTAAAGTGTTAAGTTGCGGTTGAGTTGTAATCCATACTCAATGTGCCCTTAATCTTCATTTATTGTATCCGTTGCTCCCGATGCTGTCTCCTCTACATTGGGGAGACTGGGCGCCTCCTAGCAGAGCGCTTTAGGGAACATCTCCGGGACACCCACACCAATCAACCACACCGCCCCGTGGCCCAACATTTCAACTCCCCCTCCCACTCTGCCGAGGACATGGAGGTCCTGGGCCTCCTTCACCGCCGCTCCCTCACCACCAGACGCCTGGAGGAAGAACGCCTCATCTTCCGCCTCGGAACACTTCAACCCCAGGGCATCAATGTGGACTTCAACAGCTTCCTCATTTCCCCTTCCCCCACCTCACCCTAGTTCTAAACTTCCAGCTCAGCACTGTCCCCATGACTTGTCTGGACTTGTCCTACCTGCCTATCTCCTTTTCCACCTAGCCACTCCACCCTCTCCTCCCTGACCTATCACCTTCATCCCCTCCCCCACTCACCTATTGTACTCTATACTACTTTCTCCCCACCCCCACCCTCCTCTAGCTTATCTCTCCACGCTTCAGGCTCACTGCCTTTATTCCTGATGAAGGGCTTTTGCCCGAAACGTCGATTTCGAAAAAAAGCTCCTTGGATGCTGCCTGAACTGCTGTGCTCTTCCAGCACCACTAATCCAGAATCTGGTTTCCAGCATCTGCAGTCATTGTTTTTACCTCTGTTCCTTTTCTCCTGCTGTCTATTTCAGATAGGGTTATAGAGTCATCGAGATGTACAGCACGGAAACCGACCCTTTGGTCCAACCCGTCCATGCTGACCAGATATCCCAACCTAATCTAGTCCCATTTGCCAGTATTTGGCTCAAGCCCCTCTAAACCCTTCCTATACATATACCCATCCAGATGCCTTTTAAATGCTGTAATGGTGCCAGCCTCCACCACTTCCTCTTTCCCTAATGATGGATTGATGCCCGAATCGTCGATTCTCCTGCTCCTCGGATTCTGCCCGACCTACTGTGCTTTTCCTCAAATCGACCACTTCCTCTGGCAGCTCATTCCACATGCACACCATCCTCTGCATGAAAAAGTTGCCCCTTAGATCCCTTTTATATCCTTTCCCTGTCACCCTAAACCTATGCCCCCTAGTTCTGGACTCCGCAAGAAGAGACTTTGTCTATTTATCCTATCCATGCCCCTCCTGATTTTATAAACCTCTATAAAGTCACCCCTCAGCCTCCGACACTCCAGGGAAAACAGCCCCAGCCTGTTCAGCCTCTCCCTATAGCTCAAATCCTCCAACCCTGGCAACATCCTTGTAAATCTTTTCTGAATCCTTTCAAGTTTCACAACATCTTTCCAATAGGAAGAAGACCAGAATTGCACGCAATATTCCAATAGTGGCCTAACCAATGTCCTGTACAGCTGCAACATGACCTCCCAACTCCTGTACTCAATACTCTGACCAATAAAGGAAAGCATACCAAATGCCTTCTTCACTATCCTATCTACCTGCGACTCCACTTTCAAGGAGCTATGAACCTACACTCCAAGGTCTCTTTGTTCAGCATCTGCAGCATTTCCAATTGTTACCTTTGTCTTTTGCTGATGTAAGGTGAGGACCTTGCCTGGCACAAGGCTGTATCAGCCAGGTTTGATTCTGGCTTTATTTCGGAAGTAACTAATCCCAGACAGGCGGATGGGGTGGGTAAGCAGACTGTGGTAACATCACTACAACATCCTTAGGTGGAAAGACAAGACCCACTGGTGAGATTCCCATTCTTTGCTGCTGCTTGATGAATTCCAGTGGAGAACCAGGAACAGCAACCAGGACATGGTCAACTGTGCCGACCTCTCTAGTGCAATAGCCAACTGAAAATACAGCACCTTCCTAACCCACGACCTCTTCCATCTAGGAGAGCAAGGGCCGCAGATATCTGGGAGCATCACTTCTTGCAGATACCCCTCGCCATCCTGACTTGGGAATATATTACCATTCTTTCACCATCGCTGGATCAAACTCCCTCCCTAAGGGTATTGTGGGTGGACTGCACAATAAGGCATCTCACCATCACCTACTCAAGGGCAACTAGGGATGGTCAGTAAATACAGACCCAGCCAGCAAAGGACATGTCCTATGAGTGAATAATTCAAAACATCTTTCATGGTCAGGCATGAAGGATGACAAAGCAGGAGGAGGCAGTTGGTACCTGAGGGGGCAACTAACCCTGTCAGAGTACCGAGTGTTGCCACTCTCCAAACACGGGAATCAGGAAAAATGGAAGCAATGATTGAAAAAAAAAACAAGGGAATACAAAGGGAGAAAGAGAACAACAGATTGCACACAGGCATGAGGTAATTTTAGAAATTTGTTTGCAGTAATTCGGAGACACTGGGAGTGGGTATCTGACTCTGCGATGGTGTACCCCAGGCCGTGGGGAATTCGGAGACTCTGGGAGTGAGTTTCTGACTCTGCGATGGTGTATTCCAGGCCGTGAGGAATTCGAGGAGTCTGGGAGTGGGTTTCTGACTCTGCTATGGTGTATTCCAGGCCGTGAGGAATTCGGGGAGTCTGGGAATGGGTTTCTGACTCTGTGATGGTGTATCCCAGGCCGTGAGGAATTCGGGGAGTCTGGGAATGGGTTTCTGACTCTGTGATGGTGTATCCCAGGCCGTGGTAAATTCGGGGACTCTGTGTATAGGTTTCTGACTCTGCAATGGTGTACCCCAGGCCGTGGAAAATTTGGGGAGTCTGGGAATAGGTTTCTGACTCTGTGATGGTGTATCCCAGGCCGTGGGGAATTCGGGGAGTCTGGGAGTGGGTTTCTGACTCTGTGATGGTGTATCCCAGGCCGTGAGGAATTCGGGGAGTCTGGGAATGGGTTTCTGACTCTGTGATGGTGTATCCCAGGCCGTGGTAAATTCGGGGACTCTGTGTATAGGTTTCTGACTCTGCAATGGTGTACCCCAGGCCGTGGAAAATTTGGGGAGTCTGGGAATAGGTTTCTGACTCTGTGATGGTGTATCCCAGGCCGTGGGGAATTCGGGGAGTCTGGGAGTGGGTTTCTGACTCTGCAATGGTGTACCCCAGGCCGTGGGGAATTCAGGGACTCTGGGAATAGGTTTCTGACTCTGTGATGGTGTATCCCAGGCCGTGGGGAATTCGGGGAGTCTGGGAGTGGGTTTCTGACTCTGCGATGATGTATCCCAGGGACTCTGGGAATATGTTTCTGACTCTGCGATGGTGTACCCCAGGCCGTGGGGAATTCGGGGAGTCTGGGAGTGGGTTTCTGACTCTGCAATGATGTATCCCAGACTGTGGGGAATTCGGGGACTCTGGGAGTGGGTTTCTGACTCTGTGATGGTGTATCCCAGGCCGTGGGGAATTCGGGGACTCTGGGAGTGGGTTTCTGACTCTGCGATGATGTATCCCAGGGACTCTGGGAATATGTTTCTGACTCTGCGATGGTGGACCCCAGGCCGTGGGGAATTTGTGGACTCTGGGAATAGGTTTCTGACTCTGCGATGGCGTACCCCAGGGCATGGTGACTTTGGAGACTCTGGGAATAGGTTTCTGACTCTGCGATGATGTATCCCAGGCTGTGGGGAATTCAGGGACTCTGGGAATAGGTTTCTGACTCTGCGATGGTGTACCCCAGGCCGTGGGGAATTCGGGGAGTCTGAGAGTGGGTTTCTGACTCTGCAATGATGTATCCCAGGCTGTGGGGAATTCAGGGACTCTGGGAGTGGGTTTCTGACTCTGCAATGATGTATCCCAGGCTGTGGGGAACTCAGGGACTCTGGGAATAGGTTTCTGACTCTGCAATGGTGTATCCCAGGCCGTGGTGAACTCTGAGACTCTGGAATACATTTCTGACTCTGCGATGGTGTACTCCAAGGTGTGGCGATTTTGGAGACTCTGGGAATAGGTTTCTGACTCTGCGATGGTGTACCACAGGCTGTGGGGAATTCGGGGAGTCTAGGAATAGGTTTCTGACTCTGCGATGTTGTATCCCAGGCCGTGGGGAATTCGGGACTCTGGGAGTAGGTATCTGACTCTGCAATTGTGTACCCCAGGCCGTGGGGAATTCGGGGACTCTGGGAATAGGTTTCTGACTCTATGATGGTGTATCCCAGGCCGTGGGGAATTCAGGGACTCTGGGAGTAGGTTTCTGACTCTGTGATGGTGTATCCCAGGCAATGGGGAATTCAGGGACTCTGGGAGTAGGTTTCTGACTCTGCGATGATGTATCCCAGGCAATGGGGAATTCAGGGACTCTGGGAATAGGTTTCTGAGTCTGCGATGGTGTTACCCAGGCCGTGGGGAATTCGGGGACTCTGGGAATAGGTTTCTGACTCAGCAATGGTGTATCCCAAGCCATGGTGAATTCGGGGACTCTGGGAATAGGTTTCTGACTCAGCAATGGTGTATCCCAAGCCGTGGGGAATTCAGGGACTCTGGGAGTAGGTTTCTGACTCTGTGATGGTGTATCCCAGGCAATGGGGAATTCAGGGACTCTGGGAGTAGGTTTCTGACTCTGCGATGGTTTAAACCAGGCCGTGGTGAATTCGGGGACTCTGGGAGTAGGTTTCTGACTCTGCGATGGTTTAAACCAGGCCGTGGTGAATTCAGGGACTCTGGGAGTAGGTTTCTGACTCTGTGATGGTGTATCCCAGGCCGTGGGGAATTCGGGGACTCTGGGAGTAGGTTTCTGAGTCTGCGATGGTGTATCCCAGGCCGTGGGGAATTCGGGGACTCTGGGAGTAGGTTTCTGACTCTGCGATGGTTTAAACCAGGCCGTGGTGAATTCGGGGACTCTGGGAGTAGGTTTCTGACTCTGCGATGGTTTAAACCAGGCCGTGGTGAATCTATCCCTCAGTGAATTCTACACTCCCCACCTTTCTTTTAATTACTTTTGTATTCGATTCAAACGAGATGTAAACAGGCTGCCGAGTCACTACCTCCTGTTTTAGGCTGTTTTTTTTAAAAACCCGCCATTTCCCCACCGTGACCTCAGAGAAGGTGGTGAATCCCCTGCCCCCTCCTGATTGCGAGGTTGACCTGGGCACTAGCTGCATAGTTTGGAGAAAGGAATGCGATCCTGAGGCACTTTCCTGTCACTGAGCGTCAGCAGTCCCTTTTCAAAGGAGTGATGAAGGGATTCAGCCTTTTACACAAACACTGAATGAGTGCTTTCTGACTGAAGGGGCCCTGCTCTATTGATCTGCCTGGCTTATTCTGCTGCCCTCCTCTATCATAATAAACAGAGCGACACTTCCAGCTTTCGTTGTCAATGGCCAATAATCTCACTGTTACAGGAGGCGTCTGTCTAAGCGTAATGCACGGAGGTGAACTGGAGAATTGGAACCTTGCTTCATCTGCTGCATCTGACTTTATCACTAGCACGTCCCCTGAGTAGTTCCGTGGGTTAGTGTGTGTGGTGGGGTGGAGGACATTGGTGCGGAGAGACACCGGAGGGTATGGGTTATACTGGAAAAAAGCCATTAACCCATCACCAATCAGCCACCATATCACACCATGCCCAGTTTCCTTGGTCAATCAGGCATGGTCCTGAGGCCAGTTAAACCAGGATCTCCACCACCTCAATCCTTGAGCTGCATGTCAGTGCCACAGAGGGTGAGGAACCTACAATGGGTCTCAATATTTCAGAAAGGGTTCGAAAGGCATTACCATTGGAAAACCATTGCTGGCCAATCTCTGTCAGGAAATGGACACTCAGGTAGGGGTTTAGCTCTGACCCCGCTGCCCCATCTCTTCAATTCCTTTCCGCCCTCATTGAAATCCATCGTGTCTAACATGAGGGAGCAGCAGGCTCCCCAGAATCAGAAGCCCTACAGTGTGGAGGCAGGCCATTCAGCCCATCAAGGAGAAGAGCCGAGAGTGGGGTGCTAGAAAAGCACAGCAGGTCAGGCAGCATCCGAGGAGCGGGAGAATCAATGCTTCGGGCATGAGCTCTTCATCAAGAATGAGGCTTGTGGGCCAGGGGGTTGAGAGATAAATGGGAGGGGTGTAGGGCTGGGAATGTGATAGGTAGATGAAAGTGCAGGTGGAAGTGATAGGTCAGAGAGGAGGGTAGTGTGGATAGGTAGGACTATTCAAGAGGGCGGTGCTGTGTTGGAAGCTTGGGATGGGGATAAGAATTGAGGAAACTGGTGAAATCCACATTGATCCCAGAAGAGCATCTTACCCAGCACCACCCGCCCCCATCCTCTCCCTGTAACCCTGCATAGCCTACGGCTAGCCCATCTCTGGGCAATTTAGCATGGCCAATTCACCCGACCTGCACATCTTTGGACCGCGGGAGGAAACCGGAGCAGACACGGGGAGAACGTGCAAACTCCACACAGTCAGTCACCCGAGGCTGGAATTGAACCCGGGTCCCGTGAGGCAGCAGTGCTAACCACTTATGTACTGTGCTACCCAACTGCTGAAGGTTTCACACGTAGACAAGAGGAACAAATTGGGAAAGTTAATGGGATGTTATTTGTCACAAGAGGAACTGAATATAAAAATAAGGAGGTGGTGCCTCAGTTACACAGGGCACATAGCTGGAGGACTGTGTACAGCAATGGTACCCTTATTTAAGAAGGGTGCATTTGCTTTGATTGTAATTAAGGAGTTTACTCGAGTAAGATCTGGAGTGGACAGGCTGCATTGTGAAGTAAGATCCGACAAACTCGGCTTGGTGTTTCAAAGAGTAAGTAATGAACTTGATTGAACCATGTAAAATCCCAAAGGGGCATCTTCACCGGCTGGATGTGGAGAGGATGGACTCCCCAGGGTGGGAGAATCTAACGCCAGGAGGTCACTGTTTAAAAAGAAGGCTTCGTCCATTTAAAACAGAGAAAAGCTTTCTGACAGAGGCCCATGAGTCTCCAAAACTCTCTTCCTCACAAGATGGTGGAAGCAGAGCCCTTGAATATTTTTAAGACAGAAGTAGATGAAACCTGATGAGCAAAGGGAGTGAAGGATTACTGGGGGGAGGCAGTGGGTCAGTGGGAAGGCAGAGCAAATGGATCACCCCATGATCTTATCAACTAGAATAGCAGGCCCGAGGATCCGATTGGCTGATTGCTGCTCCATGTGATCCGAGCCTGTTGTCATCTGATATCCCTCTATCTTACTGGGCATTCATGGGTACCACAGTGTGGCAGCTACACTTCCGGAACAACATCCACAGAACACCTACCGTGCAAGATTGAGCTTTATCATCTCTTTTTAAAAATGTGAAAGTGACCGAGGCTATCAAATGATTGTTAGAAAAGCCAATGGATTTTCTAATATCCTCGAGGCAGATCAAGCCTGACCTTCTTGAGCTGTCTTACCTCAGAGTTGTCGAGTTCGAATGGTTCAAGACCCATTCTTGGATTCGAGCATAAAAACGAAGGTTAACCCTCCAGTAAATGCAGAGGGAGTGTTGTACCGTGAAGCTATTGTCTTTTGGATGAGAAATTAAACTGAAACCTTTATCCCAAGTGTGTGGATGGATGAAGGAGCTCTTGTGGTGCTATTCTGAAGATGAGAAGTGGAATTATCCCTGGCTAATATGTATTTTTCAATCAATATTACAAAAAAGAACATTACTTGATCATCAGCACGTTGCGACTTGTGGAATATTGCTGTACAGATATTGGCTGCTACACCTTACAGCACCTTACAGCAGCAACTGCCCTTCAAAATTCACTTCCTGTAGCACTTTGGGATGTCCTGAAGTTGTGAAAGGTGCTACACAAATGCAGGTCTTTTTCTGGTTTTGCATAGCCCGGGGCCTCTGCACACTCCCACATGAATGACTTGTAACTGTCCTCTGAAGTGGGCGTTCAGTTCTCATGGCCAACTGGGGATGGAGAATAAATGCCAACCTTACCACCTCTGGAGAATGGGAAAGATGGGAGTGGTGGGCATCCCGTTAAAGAGCCACCCAATTGGAGCAGGGCAAGCTGGAGGGAAGAGCACCCAGTGAAAATGGAGGGAATCGCTTCTGTGAAGAGTCTAGGGACATTTTTACTATGTTAAAGCCTATTTTTTTCAGCAGGTTATTGGAACAGGCATTGCCAAATGATCTCCCAAAAATAATCGGGTCACCATAGCATCACCTTCCTTCTGTTTGCAGATGGTGGACAGTCCAATTTAAATACAGGTTTGATCTAAAATATTTAATGGTCAAGCAAACAGAGCTTCTGTGTGATTCACACTGGAGGGTTTCTACTGCGGGGATCATGAATTCTCACAAATCCAGAAAAAAATGAACAATTAACTATTTCTGTACTGTTGCTTGTTGGGTATTGTGTAATCGGCATCTGTTGTAGAAACCACAGCCTGGACTGTACCCCTTTAATGCTCCTTCCTTCCACTGTGCAAGAACAATCCCACTGCCACTATGTTTACGACTCAAGCATCAAACTCAGCTCAAGGCCCACCTAACACACTGCTTCCCAAACTTTTCCCAAGTGGAGTTCAGCACGGAGGAGTATTGCTTCATCAGCTGAGCGGGTGGTGGCACGTGGTAATCAGCAGGAAGGTTCTTTGTCCTTGTTGCCATGAGACCTCATGGGATTTGGAATCAATGCTAAGGATTCCCATGCCAACTTCCTCCCACTGTATCCCACTGTGCCACCATCTCTGATGGGCTTGTCCTGCCGGTGGGACATGACCTATCCAGGGATAGTGATGGTGGGATGTGGGACATTGCCTGTCAGGCACGTCAGGCTGTTGCTTGACAAGTCTGTGAGACAGCTCTCCCAACTTTGGCACTGGCTCTCAGATGTTCGTGAGAAGGACTTGCAGAGTTGACAGGACTAAATCAGCCGTTGTCTTTTCCAGTGACAAAGTTGATGCCGGATCGTCAGTCAGGTTTCATTCCCGTTTTTTAGCAGTTAATAAAACTCAATCGCTTACTCGGTGATAGTGAGGATAGGAGATGCTGGAGATCAGACTCAAAGAGTGTGGTGCTGGAGAAGCACAGCCGGTCAGGTAGCATCTGAGGAGAGTCGACATTACGAGCATAAGATTTTCATCAGGAATGATTCCCCTCATGAAGGGATCATGCTTGAAACGTCGATTCTCCTGCCCCTCAGATGCTGCCTGACCAGCTGTGCTTTTCCAGCAACACACTATTTGACGTGAATCGCTTGCTAGACCAATCACAAGGCAGTTAACAGCGAACCTCACTGCTCACCTCACCCAGATAGGGTCGTGTGAGGCGATTGGAGGCTTGAAAATTCCCATGAGCCATCAGTGAGAGCCAGACGTGTAGGGGAGGGAGACCTGTTGTTGGGGGTTGGCGGGGGGGGCGCGCTCTGAACACATCTGCCTGTTAGAACGGAAGCAAAGCTGTTTTTGGCTCTTGCATTTCACTGACAGAGTACATTAGGGACTGTGGGTCTGACAAAAGGTGACTCGTAAAATAACCTGGGATTAGAAAATAGAAAAAGGCCACTTGGACCCAACTGCTCTTTGCAACAGGTTTCCTCCAAACCCCATCTGTCTGACCACACTAACTCACTGTCTCCTGTGAAGGGTCAGATCAGACTCAATTTCTCTCTCTACTGATGCAGCCAGACCTGCTGAACCTCTCTCCAGCGTTCTCTGTTTTCGTTTCAGATTTCCTGTTTCTGCAGTATTTTGTTTGTATGCTAACAGCCCTTCCGCTCTCAAGTCTGTATCTCAAAGCTTCCTGCTAAATTCAATGGTGCAGTTCATCTAAGTGACTCTCATGTGGTAGCAAGTTCCATATTCTAACTGCTGTCCACTTAAAGAAAGATTCTCCTCAGTTCCTGCATTTACATTTCTAGGGAAATGGATGTCACTGGCTAGGCAAGCATTTATTACCCATCCCTAATTGTCCCAGGTGGAAGTTCAGAGTCAACCACCTTTCTGTGGGTCTGGAGTCACATGTCGGCCGGACCAGGTAAGGACAGCAGATTTCCTTCCCTGAAGGATATTATTGAATTTATTAAACAGCATATTGCATTTAAAGACCTTTAGTTCTAGCCTCCATCACCGTGGGAATGTTTAATATCTGTATACTGTGTAGAACTTCTTTCTATCAGGTCCATCCTGAGCCAGTTGTTTTCTGGAGTCTCTTTCCTGTTATGTACAACCTCTGTGATTTAAGTGTTTTCAGCACCTTCTCCAGTGACTCGATATCACGTTTGTAATGTGGAGGCCTGTACTGTGCTATGCTCTAGTCACCGTCTAACTACCCACTGGATAAAGATGTTTCTCCTGAATTCATTATCAGGTCAGATCTTGAAGGTTAGTTGAACACAGATCCACACCCCGGTATCAAAACAATCAGTGGTGTGGAGATTATGGTCGCCAACTCTGTTCGGATGCACTCCTGGAGGTTTCATCTCAAGCTTTCCTTCATTGCACACATCGCGGCCCCCAGCCCCCCACCCCCCCCACTCCACTTTGTTAGAAAATGCTTTATCCAAGGTCTGATATTTACATAACTGATAAACAAAGAACACTTTCTGTAATTGCCACGTTCCCCAAATCACAACTATTTTTCTCCCAGGGTTTGACACAATAAAAAGATTAATCTTTTTAACCCTTGTGCTGGAGACTCCAAGTCAATGATGGCTGACAAAGGCCACCATGTCACTGCTAACTCCTAGTATACCCTGACCCTGACACACAGACACACAGTCTCTCTCTCTCACACACACACACACAAGCACACACACACACACAGTCTCTCACTAACACACAGTCTCTCACTAACACACACAATCTCTCACCCACACATACACGCGCGCACACATACACAGATGCACACAGTCTCACACAAACATGCACACACTCACAGTCACACACAAACACATACCCACACACACACAATCACACACACAGTCTCTCTCACACGCACACACACACATGCACGCACACCCTCACAGTCTCACACATGGACACACATAGTCTCACACACACCGACGCAGTCTCACACACACACAGATGCACACGTGCAAACTCACACCCTCACAGTCACACACACACACATACACGCACTCACAGTCACACATTCACAGTCTCACACACAAACGTACACACTCACAGTCACACACACATACACACACTCACAGTCACACACACACAGTCACACACTCACAGTCACGCACACACAAACACACACACTCACAGTCACACACTCACTGTCACACACACATCCACACAACAGGGCAGAAAGACTAAGCGCTAAGCAGAGACTGAGAGGGAGATAGCAGAGAATGTCAGATCAGTGCCAGTTCCCATCTTTCCCAGCAATCCTAAAGATTCCGAAACATTCTCACTCAGCCCGCTCGCATAATGGAAAGGAATTTGAATAAGAAGAACCATTGTCTGGTGTTCCCTGGTTACCAAAGGTCATGTCAGAGGAAGTTTCTCATTCATCAACAACTCCTTTGCCCTTTGACTCCATTTGATCAGGTACTGTGAAGGTTTAAAACTCTGTGCTACTGGGAAGAAAGGGAGTGGAACAAAAGGGCCTCCCCTCAGCCTCTCCCAGATGAATAGGACCCATTTCTCTGGGCTTGTGAATTGGAGTCAATTACACTCGCAAGCCCAATTTCCTCATTAATTGTTTTCTTCCTGCACCCTTTGTCCTCTCAAAGAGATTCCCATTCCTGAGGTACATGTGCCACAGGTTAGAAACTAGATGTGGGCAATTAAACCTCAGTTAGATCAACAGTAAAAGCGGCCAACCACAATGAGCATTCTGTTCACAGAAAGTTCTTCGAGCAAAATGTTTGGAGTGAAAACATGCCTTTTTTATTTAAACTTCATTTCACTCAGGACTTAGCTTGCAAGGCTCAGGGAACTGCTGCCTGTTCTGAGTGCCACATCTAATGCAGATGTGTAGTGTCTCAGAAAACTGGATTGTGTGTGTGTGTGTGTGTGTGTGAAAGAGAGAAAGTTTGGTATTTATCTGTCTGTGTGTGAGGGTTTAATGTTTATCTGTCTATATGCATGCATATGTGTGTGTGTGAATTTGGTATTTAACTGTTTCTGTGTGTGAGTTTGGTATTTATCTGTCTCTGTGTGTGAAAGTTTAGTGTTTATCTGTCAGTATGTGTGTGTGTGTCTGTGTGAGGAATGGAGCAATGTCCCTTTTTGCATCCACTGACAGCTCCATCCCTCCCAGCACAGCCAGAGCATTAATGTATTCCTATGTGTGGTTGCTAGATATTTATAGCCTCCCTGTTTCATTCAATCTGAGCCACAGGAAACCATCAAGTAGGAAAGTGAAAGATCTGATCCAGGGGCACTCATTAACTGCAGGCCTTCCCAATGTTACCCTACTTATCCTACAATCCACAATCCCCTCAAAAACAGTTATCCAATTTCTCGATGTCTACTCCTTACCTGAGGTAAGAGGCACCATCTTGTATAGAGGTAAACCTCGCGAGGTCCTAGTTCAAACCAATTTATCAATGCTAGCAAAGTAGTTGAGTGTGAGAGCATATGTGTGCGTGTGTATGTGCCTGTAGGGAATACATGCATGTATGGCCGCAGGAATATGTGAGCATGTGAACTCAAGTTGTTGGAGGGAATCCTGAGGGACAGGATGTACATGTATTTGGGAAGGCAAGGACTGATTAGGGATAGTCAACATGGCTTTGTGTGTGGGAAATCATGTCTCACAAACTTGATTGAGTTTTTTGAGGAAGTAACAAAGAGGGTTGATGAGGGCAGAGCAGTAGATGTGATCTATATGGACTTAAGTAAGACGTTCAACAAGGTTCCCCATGGGAGACTGGTTAGCAAGGTTAGATCTCATGGAATACAGGGGGAACTAGCCATTTGGATACAGAACTGGCTCAAAGGTAGAAGACAGAGGGTGGTGGGGGAGGGTTGTTTTTCAGACTGGAGGCCTGTGACCAGTGGAGTGCCACAAGGTTCGGTGCTGTGTCCATTACTTTTTATCTTTTATATTAGTGATTTGGATGTGAGCATAGGAAGTATAGTTAGTAAGTTTGCAGATGATACCAAAATTGGAGGTGTAGTGGACAGCGAAGGTTACCTCAGATTACAGTGGGATCTTGATCAGATGGGCCAATGGGCTGAGGAGTGGCAGATGGAGTTTAATTCAGATAAATGCGAGGTGCTGTATTTTGGGAAAGCAAATCTTAGCAGGACACATACACTTAATGGTAAGGTCCTAGGGAGTGTTGCTGAGCAAAGTGACCTTGGAGTGCAGGTTCATAGCTCCTTGAAAGTGGAGTCGCAGGTAGATAGGATAGGGAAGAAGACGTTTGGTATGCTTTCCTTTATTGGTCAGAGCATTGAGTATAAGAGTTGGGAGCTGAAAATGTGTTGCTGGAATCCTGAAGACGGGCTTATGCCCGAAACGTCGATTCTCCTGTTCCCTGGATGCTGCCTGACCTGCTGCGCTTTTCCAGCAACACATTTTCAGCTCTGATCTCCAGCATCTGCAGACCTCACTTTCTCCTAAGAGTTGGGAGGTCATGTTGTGGCTGTACTGGACATTTTGAGAGTGTGGTGCTGGAAAAGCACAGCAGGTTAGGCAGCATCCAAGGAGCAGGAAAATTGATGTTTCGGGCAAAAGCCCTTCATCAAGAAATTGGTGAAATCCACATTGATGCCCTGGGGTTAGAGGGTCCCGAGGTGGAAGATGAAGCATTCTTCCTCCAGGCTTTGGGTGGTAAGGGAGTGGCCTCACCTTCCACCTCGGGGCCTTCCAACCCCAGGGCAACAATGTGGACTTCACCAGTTTCTTCATTTCCCCTCCCCCACCTTACCCCAGTTCCAACCTTCCAGCTCAGCACCGTCCTCAAGATCTGTCCCATGGGTCCATCTTCCTTCCCACCTATCCGCTCCATCCTCCTCTCCGATCTATCACCATTACACCCACCTCCATCCACCTATTACACTCTCAGCTACCTTCTCCCCAGCCCCACCACCATATCTGATTTTGGGGTCTTCGTGTATCTGTACGTGTGCTTGTGTATGAGTTTGGTGTAGTCAGGTATCTGTATGTGAGTGTGAGTGAGTTTGGGGTAATCACGTATGTGTTTGTGTGTGCGTGAATTTGGGATATTCATGGATCTGTATGTGTTTGTGTCTGAGTTTGTGGTATTCACGTGTCAGGATGTGTGTGTCTGTGTGTGAGTTTGGGGTATTCACGTATCTGTATCTGTGTATGTGAGAGTCTAGGGTATTCATGTATCTGTGTGTGTGTGTGAGAGAGAGAGAGAGAATTTGGGATAATCATGTGACTCTCTGTGTTTGTGTGTGAGTTTGGGTATTCACATATCTGTATGTGTTTTGTGTGTGAGTTTAGGATAGCCATGTATCTGTATATGTGTTTGTGTGTGAGTTTGGGGTATTCACGTATCTGTATGTGTTTGTGTGTGAGTTTAGGATAGCCATGTATCTGTATGTGTTTGTGTGTGAGTTTGGGGTATTCACGTATCTGTATGTGTTTGTGTGTGAGTTTGGGGTATTCATGTATCTGTGTGTGTGTGAATTTGGACTATTCATGTATCTGTACATATGTGTGTGAATTTGGGGTATCTGTATGTGCACGTGTGTGAGTTTGGGGTATTCATGTGTCTGTATGTGTGTGTGTGAATGAGTTTGGGGTATTCAGGTATCTGTTTGCGTAAGTTTGGGGTATTCACGTGTCTGTGTGTGTTTGTGTATGAGTTTGTGGTATTCACGTGTCAGGATGTGTGTGTGTGAGTTTGGGGTATTCATGTATCTATATGTGCTTGTGTCTGAATTTGGGGTATTCATGTATTTGTGTGTGTGTGTGTGTGTGTGTTTGGGTATTCACGCGTTTGTCGGTGTGTGTGTTTAACTTTGGTGTATTCACATATCTGTTTGTGTTTGTGTGTGAGTTTGGGGTATTCACGTGTCAGAATGAGTGTAAGTGTTTGTTTGAGGTATTCACGTGTCAGTTGGGTATTCATGTATCTGTGTGTGTGTTTGAGTTTGGTGTATTCATATATCTGAATGTGTTTGAGTGTGAGTTTGGGTATTCACGTATCTGTATGTGTGTGTTCGTATTCTTGTAAGTGTATGTGTATGTGCATTCCAGGTAATCATGTATCTGTACGTGCATGTGTGTGTGAGGTAGGGGTATTCATGTATCTGTATGCGTGTGTGTGAGTTTGGGTATTCACATATCTGTGCATGTGTGTGAGTTTGGGGTATTCACGTACGTGTGTATGTGTGTGTGTGTATGTGTGTGTGTGTGTGAGAGTTTGGTGTATTCAAATATCTGTATGTGCATGTGTGAGTTTGGTGTAGTCATGTATTTGTTTGTGCATGTGTATGAGTCTTCGGTATTCACAAATCTGTTTGTGTATGTGTGTGAGTTTGGGGTCTTCAAGTATCTGTATGTGTGTGTGAGTGAGTTTGGAGTATTCACGTATCTGTATGTGTTTGTGGTATTCACGTGTCAGGTTGTTTGTATGCGTGAGATTGGGGTATTCTCGTATCTGTATGTGAGTTTGGGTATTCTAATATTTGAATGTGTTGTGTCTGATTTTGGGTATTCAGGTATCAGTATGTATATGTGTGTGATTTTAGTGTATGCACCTATCTGTATGTGTTTGTGTGTGAGTTTGGGGTAATCCAGTATCTGTATGTGGTTGTGTGTGGGTTTGGTGTATTCATGTATCTTTATGTGCCTGTATTTGAGTTTTATGTTTTCACATACCGTATGTGTGTGTGTGTGCGTGTGCGTTTTGGGCATTCACGTATCTGTATGTGTTTGTGTATTAGTTTAGGGTACTCATGTATCTGTATGTGTTCGTGAGTGAGTTTGTGTATTCACATATCTGTTAGTGCGTGTGTTGAGTTTGGTGTATTCATGTATCTGTATGTTCAAAGTTTGTGAGAAGATTTGTAGCTCGGGTGCTCGTTGCTGTGGTTCTGTTCGCCGAGCTGAAAGTTTTTGTTGCAAACGTTTCATCCCCTATCTTGGTGACATCCTCAGTGCTTGGGAGCCTCCTATGAAGCGCTTCTGTGGTGTTTCCTCCGGCATTTATAGTGGCCTGTCCCTGCCGGTTCCGGTTGTCAGTTTCAGCTGTCCGCTGTAGTGGCCGGTATATTGGGTCCAGGTCGATGTGTTTGTTGATGGAGTTTGTGGATGAGTGCCATGCTTCTAGGAATTCCCTGGCTGTTCTTTGTTTGGCTTGCCCTATAATGGTAGTGTTGTCCCAGTCAAATTCATGTTACTTGTCGTCTGCGTGTGTGGCTACTAGGGATAGCTGGTCATGTCGTTTCGTGGCTAGTTGATGTTCGTGGATGCGGATCGTTAGCTGTCTTCCTGTTTGTCCTATATAGTGTTTAGTGCAGTCCTTGCATGGGATTTTGTACACTACATTAGTTTTGCTCATGCTGGGTATCGGGTCCTTCGTTCTGGTGAGTTGTTATCTGAGAGTGGCTGTTGGTTTGTGTGCTGTTATAAATCCTAGTGGTCGCAGTAGTCTGGCTGTCAGTTCAGAGATGTTCTTGATGTATGGTAGTGTGGCTAGTCCTTTGGGTTGCGGCATGTCCTCGTTCCGTTGTCTTTCCCTTAGGCATCTGTTGATGAAATTGCGAGGATATCCGTTTTTGGCGAATACCTTGTATAGGTGTTCCTCTTCCTCTTTTTGCAGTTCTGATGTGCTGCAGTGTGTGTGTATATACGTGTGTGAGTTTGGGATTCTAGTATCTGAATGTGTTTGTGTCTGAGTTTGGGGTATTCAGGTATCAGTATGTGTTTGTGTGTGAGTTTGGGGTAATCCAGTATCTGTATGTGGTTGTGTGTTGGTTTGGTGTATTCATGTGAGTGTGTTTGAGTTTGGTGTTTTCACATATCTGCATGTGCGTGTGTGTGAGTTTGGGGTATTCATGTCTCTGAAGGTGTTAGTGTGTGAGTTTGGGGTACTCATGTGTCCGTATGTGTGTGTGTGTTAGTTTTGGGTATTCATGTATCTATGTGTTTGTGTGTGATTTTGGGGTATTCACGTATCTGTTAGTGCGTGTGTTGAGTTTGGTGTATTCATGAATCTGTACGTGTTTTGAGTGAGTTTGGGTATTTACTTATCTGTATGCGTGTATGTGAGTTTGAGGTAGTCACGTATCTGTATGTGTCTCTGTGTGATTTTGGGTTATTCATGTATCTGTATGTGTTTGTATCTGAGTTTGGGTATTCACATATCTGTATGTGCATGTGTGTGTGAGTTTGCGGTATTCATGTGTCTGCATGTATTTGTGTGTGAGTTTGTGGTATTCAGGTGTGAGGTTATGTGTATGTGTCAGATTAGTGTATCTGTTTGTGTCTGAGTTTGGGGTATTCAGGTATCAGTATGTGTTTTTGTGTGAGTTTGGAATATGCACCTATCTGTATATGTTTGTGAGTGAGTTTGGTGTATTCATGAATCTGTACGTGTTTTGAGTGAGTTTGCGTATTCACGTATCTGTATGTGTTTGTGTGTGCGAGTTTGGGGTATTCACATATGTGTGTGTGTGTGTGTGTGTGTGTGTGTGTGTGTGTGTGTGTGAGAATTTGGTTATTCACGTATTTGTACGTGTTTGAGTGTTAGTTTGGGATACTCATGTATCCGTATGTGCTCGTGAGTGAGTTTGTGTATTCACGTATCTGTATGTGTTTGTGTGTGATTTTGGGGTATTCACGTATCTGTTAGTGCGTGTGTTGAGTTTGATGTATTCATGTATCTGTATGTGTTTTGAGTGAGAACGTGTTGCTGGAAAAGCGCAGCAGGTCAGGCAGCATCCAAGGAACAGGAGAATCGACGTTTCGGGCATGAGCCCTTCTTCAGGAATGAGGAAAGTGTGTCCAACAGGCTAAGATAAAAGGTAGGGAGGAGGGACTTGGGGGAGGGGTGTTGGAATTGCGATAGGTGGAGGGAGGTCAAGGTGAGGGTGATAGGCCGGAGTGGGGGTGGGGGCGGAGAGGTCAGGAAGAAGATTGCAGGTTAGGAAGGCGGTGCTGAGTTCGAGGGATTTGCCCACCTTGTCTCAGTCAAATCCCTCGAACTCAGCACCGCCTTCCTAACCTGCAATCATCTTCCTGACCTCTCCGCCCTCACCCCCACTCCGGCCTATCACCCTCACCTTGACCTCCTTCCACCTATCACATTTCCAACGCCCCTCCCCCAAGTCCCTCCTCCCTACCTTTTATCTTAGCCTGCTGGACACACTTTCCTCATTCCTGAAGAAGGGCTCATGCCCAAAACGTCGATTCTCCTGCTCCATGGATGCTGCCTGACCTACTGTGCTTTTCCAGCAACACATTTTCAGCTCTGATCTCCAGCATCTGCAGTCCTCACTTTCTCCTGTGTTTTGAGTGAGTTTGGGTATTCACGTATCTGTATGTGTTTGTGTGAGTTTGGGTATTCACATATCTGTATGTGCGTGTGCGTGTGTGAGTTTGGGGTATACATGTATCTGTAAGCGTTTGTCAGTGAGTTTGAGGTATTCATGTATCTGTGTGTGTGTGTTCATATTCTTGTAACCGTATGTGTGTGTGTGCTTTTGGGGTAATCATGTATCTGTATGTGTTTGTGTGTGAGTTTGGGGTATTCACGTATCTGTATGTGTTTGTGTGTGAGTTTGGGGTATTCAAGTATCTGTATGTGTTTGTGTATGAGTTTGTGGTATTCAGGTGTCAGGTTGTGTGTATGAGTGAGATTGGGGTATTCATGTATCTGTATGTGTGTGTTTGGGTATTCTAGTATCTGAATGTGTTTGTGTCTGAGTTTAGGGCATTCCGGTATCAGTATGTGTTTGTGTGTGATTTTGGAGTATGCACTTATCTGTATATGTTTGTGTGTGAGTTTGGGGTTTTCCAGTATCTGTATGTGGTTGTGTGTGGGTTTGGGGTATTCGTGTATCTTTATGTGCCTGTGTTTGGGTTTTGTGTTTTCACATATCTGTATGTGTGTGTGTGTGAGTTTTGGGTATTCATGTATCTGTATGTGTTCGTGAGTGAGTTTGTATATTCATGTATCTGTATGTGTTTGTGTGTGATTTTGGGGTATTCACGTATCTGTTAGTGCGTGTGTTGAGTTTGATGTATTCATGTATCTGTATGTGTTTTGAGTGAGTTTGGGGTATTCACGTATCTGTATCTGTATGTGTTTGTGTGCGCGTATTCATGTATTTGTATGGGTTTGGGGTATTCATGTATTTGTATGTGTGTATGTGAGTTTGGAGTAGTCACATATCTCTATGTGTGTCTGCATGATTCTGGGTTATTCATGTATCTGTATGTGCTTGTGTCTGAGTTTGGGGTATTCACGTATCTGTATGTGTGTGTTCATATTCTTGTAACTGTATGTGTTTGCGTGTGATTTTGGGGTATCCACATATCTGTTAGTGCATGTGTGTGTGTGTGAGGTTGGGATATTCATGTATCTGTAAGCATTTGTGGGTGAGTTTAAGGTATTCACGTATCTGTATGTGTGTGTTCATGTTCTTGTAACCATAAGTGTGTTTGTGCTTTTGGGGTAATCATGTATCTGAATTTGTTTGTGTCTGAGTTTGGGGTATTCAGGTATCTGTATGTGTTTTTGTGTGATTTTGGGGTATGCACGTACCTGTACGTGTTTGTGTGTGAGTTTGTGGTATTCATGTACCTGGAAGTGTTTGTGGGTGAGTTTGTGGTATTCACATAACTGTATGTGTGTCTGTGTGTTTTTGGGTTATTCACATACCTGAATGTGTATGTGTGTGAGTTTGGGTATTCACGTATCTGTACGTGTGTCTGTGTGTTTTTGGGTTATTCACATGTCTGTATGTGTATGTGTGTGAGTTTGGGTATTCACGTATCTGTACGTGTGTCTGTGTGTTTTTGGGTTATTCACATGTCTGTATGTGTATGTGTGTGAGTTTGGGTATTCACGTATCTGTACATGTGTCTGTGTGTTTTGGGGTTATTCACATATCTGTACGTGTATGTGTGTGAGCTAGGGTATTCACGTATCTCTATGTGTATGTGTGTGTGAGAGAGAGAGTTTAGGGTATTCATGTCTCTGTATGTGTTTGTGTGTGTAAGTTTGGGGTATTCAAGTATCTGAAAGTGTTTGTGTGTTAGTTTGGGTTATTCACATATCTGTATAAGTTTGTTTGTGAGTTTCGGGTATTCATGTATCTGTATGTGTTTGTGTATGAGTTTGTGGTCTTCAGGTGTCAGGTTGTGTGTGTGAGTTGGGTATTCTAGTATCTGAATGTGTTTTTGTCTGAGTTTGGGGTATTCAGGTATCTGTACGTGTTTGTGTGTGAGTTTGTGGTATTCATGTGCCTGAAAGTGTTTGTGGGTGAGTTTGAGGTATTCACATAACTGTATGTGTGTCTGTATTATATTGGGTTATTCATGTATCTGTATGTGCTTGTGTCTGAGTTTGGGGAATTCACGTATCTGTATGTGTGTGTTCATATTCTTGTAATCATGTATCTGAATGTGTTTGTGTGGGAGTTTGAGTATTCACATATCTGTATGTGTTTGTGTGGGAGTTTAGGATAGTCACGTACCTGTTTGTGTTTGTGTGTGGGTCTGGGGTATTCACGTATCTGTTAGTTCCTGTGTTTGAGGTTAGTGTATTCACATATCTGTATGTGTGTGCGTGTGTGTGAGTTTGGATATTCATGTATCTGTATGTGCGGGTTTGGGGTAGTCATGTATCTGTATGTGTTTGTGTGAGTTTGGGGTATACAGGTATCTGTATGTGTTTGTGTGTGCAAGTTTGGTGTATTCATTTATCTGTATGTGTGTGTAAGTCTGGGCTTTTCACGTATCTGTAAGCATTGGTGGGTGAGTTTGAGGTATTCACGTATCTATATGTGTGTATGTGAGTTTGGGGTAGTCACGTATCACTATTGTGTGTCTGTATGATTTTGGGTTATTCAGGTATCTGTATGTGTGTGTGTGTGTGTTCATATTCCTGTAACTGTATATGTGTGTGTGCTTTTGGGGAATTCATGTATCTGTATGTGTTTGTGTGTGCGTTTGGGGTATTCATGTATCTGTATGTGTTTGTGTGTGCGTTTGGGGTATTCATGTATCTGTATGTGTTTGTGTGTGCGTTTGGGGTATTCATGTATCTGTATGTGTTTGTGTGCGCGTTTGGGGTATTCATGTATCTGTATGTGTTTGTGTGTGCGTTTGGGGTATTCATGTATCTGTATGTGTTTGTGTGTGGGTTTGGGGTATTCATGTATCTGTATGTGGTTGTGTGTGGGTTTGGGGTATTCATGTATCTGTATGTGTTTGTGTGTGGGTTTGGGGTATTCATGTATCTGTATGTGGTTGTGTGTGGGTTTGGGGTATTCATGTATCTGTATGTGTTTGTGTGCGCGTTTGGGGTATTCATGTATCTGTATGTGTTTGTGTGTGCGTTTGGGGTATTCATGTATCTGTATGTGTTTGTGTGGGAGTTTGGGCATTCACGTATCTGTATGTGTGTATTGATTTTGGGGTATTCACATATCTGTTAGTGCGTGCGTTGAGTTTGGTGTATTCATGTATCTGTATGTGTTTTGTGTGAGTTTCGGTATTCACATATCTGTATGTGCATGTGCGTGTGTGTGTGAGTTTGGGGTATTCATGTACTTGTATGCGTTTTTGTGTTAGTTTGGGGTATTCACGTATCTGTAAGTTTTTGCATGTGATTTTGGGGTATTCACGTCTCTGTTAGTGTGTGCGTTGAGTTTGGTGTATTCATGTATCTGTATATGTTTGTGTGTGATTTTGGGGTATTCACGTCTCTGTTAGTGCGTGCGTTGAGTTTGGTGTATTCATGTATCTGTATGTGTTTTGAGTGAGTTTGGGTATTCACGAATCTGTATCTGTATGTGTTTGTTTGTGAGCTTGGGGTATTCATGTATCTGTAAGCGTTGGTGGGTGAGTTTGAGGTATTCACGTATCTGTGTGTATGTGTGTTTGGGGTAGTCACGTATCTCTCCGTGTATGTGTGATTTTGGGTTATTCATGTATCTGTATGTGTGTGTTCGTATTCTTGTAACTGTATGTGTGTGTGCTTTTTGGGTATTCACGTATCTGTATGTGTGTCTGTGTGAGTTTGGGATATTCACGTATCTCTTAGTGTGTGTGTTGAGTTTTGTGTATTCCTGTATCTGTATGTGTTTTGAGTGAGTTTGGGTGTTCACATATCTGTATCTGTATGTGCATGTGTGTGAGTTTGGGGTATTCATGTATTTGCATGTGCTTGTGTTTGTGTTTAGGGTATTCATGTACCTGAAAGTGTTTGTGGGTGAGTTTGAGGTATTCACTAAACTGTATGTGTTTGTGTGTGAGTTTGGGTATTCACATATTTGTACGTGTTTGTGTGTGTGAGTTTGGGATCGTCACGTATCTGTGTGTGTTTTTCTGGGTATTCACGTATCTGTACGTGTTTTTGTGTGTGAGTTTGGGTATTCAAGTATCTGTACATGTTTTTGTGTGTGAGTTTGGGTATTTACGTATCTGTATGTGTTTGTGTGTGGGTTTGAGGTATTCACGTATCTGTTAGTGCGTGTGTGTGAGAGAGAGAGTTTAGGGTATTCATATATCTGAATGTGTTTGTGTGTGAGTTTGGGGTATTCATGTATCTGTATGTGCGTGTGTTTTTGTTTGGGGTATTCACGTACCTGAAAGTATTTGTGTGTGAGTTTGGGTATTCACGTATCTGTACGTGTTTGTTTGAGTTCTGGGTATTCACGTATCTGTACGTGTGTCTGTGAATTTGGATTATTCATGTATATGTATATGTTTGCATCTGAATTTGGGGTATTCACATATCTGTATGTGTCTGTGTGTGAATTTGAGGTATTCGCCTAACTGCATGTGTTTGTGGGTGAGTTTGAGGTATTCACGTATCTGTATGTGTGTATGTGAGTTTGGGGTAGTCACGTATCTCTCCGTGTATCTGTGTGATTTTGGGTTATTCATGTATCTGTATGTGTGTGTTCGTATTCTTGTAACTGTATGTGTGTGTGCTTTTTGGGTATTCACGTATCTGTATGTGTGTCTGTGTGATGTTGGATTATTCATGTATCTGTATGTGTGTGTCTGTGTGTGTCTGTGTGTGTCTGTGTGTGTGTGTATGTATGTATATGTGTGTGAGTTTGGGGTATTCCTGTATCTGCATGTATTTGTGTGTGAGTTTGTGGTATTCAGGTGTCAGGTTGTGTGTATGTGTGAGATTGTGGTATTCACGTATCTGTATATGCTTGTGTCTGAGTTTGGGGTATTCACGTGTCTGTATGTGTGTGTTCATATTCTTGTAACCTTATGTGTGTGTGTGCTTTTGGGGTAACCATGTATCTGTATGTGTTTGTTGTGCGATTTTGGGGTCTTCATGTATCTGAATATGTTTGGGGTATTCAGGTATCAATTTGTGTTTTTGTGAGATTTTGGTGTATGCACATATTTGTATATGTGTGTGTGTGAGTTTGGGGTATTCCAATATCTGTATGCGGTTGTGTGTGAGTTGGTGTATTCACGTATCAGTATGTGTGTGTGTTTGAGTTTTGTGTATTCACATATATGTATGTGTTTGTGTGTGTTAGCTTGGGGTACTCATTTATCTGTATGTGTTTGAGAGTGAGTTTGGGTATTCACGTATCTGTATGTGCGTGTGTGTGTGTGTGTTTGGGGTATTCATGTATCTGTATGTGTTTGTGTGTGATTTTGGGTTATTCACGTATCTGTACGTGTGTATGTGTGTTTGGGGTAGTCACGTATCTCTCCGTGTATCTGTGTGATTATTAGTTATTCATGTAACTGTTTGTGTGTGTTCATATTCTTGTAACTGTATGTGTTGTGTGCTCTTTGGATAATCATGTATCTGAATATGTTTGTGTGTGAGTTTGGGTATTCACGTATCTGTACGTGTGTCTGTGAATTTGGATTATTCATGTATATGTATATGTTTGCGTCTGAATTTGGGGTATTCACATATCTGTATGTGTCTGTGTGTGAATTTGAGGTATTCGCCTAACTGCATGTGTTTGTGGGTGAGTTTGAGGTATTCACGTATCTGTATGTGTGTATGTGAGTTTGGGGTAGTCACGTATCTCTCCGTGTATCTGTGTGATTTTGGGTTATTCATGTATCTGTATGTGTGTGTTCGTATTCTTGTAACTGTATGTGTGTGTGCTTTTTGGGTATTCACGTATCTGTATGTGTGTCTGTGTGATGTTGGATTATTCATGTATCTGTATGTGTGTGTCTGTGTGTGTCTGTGTGTGTCTGTGTGTGTGTGTATGTATGTATATGTGTGTGAGTTTGGGGTATTCCTGTATCTGCATGTATTTGTGTGTGAGTTTGTGGTATTCAGGTGTCAGGTTGTGTGTATGTGTGAGATTGTGGTATTCACGTATCTGTATATGCTTGTGTCTGAGTTTGGGGTATTCACGTGTCTGTATGTGTGTGTTCATATTCTTGTAACCTTATGTGTGTGTGTGCTTTTGGGGTAACCATGTATCTGTATGTGTTTGTTGTGCGATTTTGGGGTCTTCATGTATCTGAATATGTTTGGGGTATTCAGGTATCAATTTGTGTTTTTATGAGATTTTGGTGTATGCACATATTTGTATATGTGTGTGTGTGAGTTTGGGGTATTCCAATATCTGTATGCGGTTGTGTGTGAGTTGGTGTATTCACGTATCAGTATGTGTGTGTGTTTGAGTTTTGTGTATTCACATATATGTATGTGTTTGTGTGTGTTAGCTTGGGGTACTCATTTATCTGTATGTGTTTGAGAGTGAGTTTGGGTATTCACGTATCTGTATGTGCGTGTGTGTGTGTGTGTTTGGGGTATTCATGTATCTGTATGTGTTTGTGTGTGATTTTGGGTTATTCACGTATCTGTACGTGTGTATATGTGTTTGGGGTAGTCACGTATCTCTCCGTGTATCTGTGTGATTATTAGTTATTCATGTAACTGTTTGTGTGTGTTCATATTCTTGTAACTGTATGTGTTGTGTGCTCTTTGGATAATCATGTATCTGAATATGTTTGTGTGTGAGTTTGGGTATTCACATATCTGTACGTGTTTGTGTGTGTGAATTTGGGATCGTCATGTATCTGAATGCGTTTTTCTGTGTATTCATGTATCTGTACGTGTTTGTGTGTGAGTTTGGGTATTCACATATCTGTACGTGTTTGTGTGTGTGAATTTGGGATCGTCATGTATCTGAATGCGTTTTTCTGTGTATTCATGTATCTGTACGTGTTTGTGTGTGAGTTTGGGTATTCATGTATCTGTTTGGTGTATTCACACATCTGTATGTGTGTGTGTCTGTGAGAGAGAGAGTTTAGGGTATTCATCTATCTGAATGTGTTTGTGTGGGAGTTTGGGTATTCACGTATCTGTATGTGTTTGTGTGTGTGAGTTTGGGATAGTCACATATCTGTTTGTGTTTGTGCGTGAGTTTGGGGTATTCACGTATCTGTTAGTGAGTGTGTTTGAGGTTGGTGTATTCACATATCTGTATGTATGTGTGTGTGTGTGTGTGAGTTTGGGTATTCATGTATCTGTATGTGTTGTGTATGTGAGTTTGGGGTGTTCATGTATCTGTATGTGTTAGTGTATGTGAGTTTGGGGTGTTCATGTATCTGTATGTGTGTGTATATGAGTTTGGAGTATTCACGTATCTGTTAGTGCATGTGTTTGTGTTTGGGGTAGTCAATTATCTGTAAGTGTTCGTGGGTGAGTTTGACGTATTCACGTAACTGTATGTGTTTGTGTGAGAGTTTGGGGTATTCTCGTATCTGTATGTGTGCGTGTTTGAGTTTGATGTATTAATGAATCTGTATGTTATCTGTGTTAGTTTTGGGTACTCATGTATCTGTATGTGTTTGTGTGTGAGTTTGGTTATTCACATATCTGTATTTGTTTGTGTGTGTGTGTGTGAGTTTGGAGTATTCATGTATCTGAAAGTGTTTGTGGGTGAGTTTGAGGTATTCACGTATCTGTATGTGTGTATGTGAGTTTGGGTGTTCATGTATCTGTATGTGTTTGTGTGTGCGGGTTTGGGGTATTTGAATATCTGAATATGTTTGTGTGTTATTTTGTGGTATTCATGTATCTGTATGTGTTTATGTATGAGTTTGTGGTATTCAGGTGTCAGGTTGAGTGTACGTGTGAGATTGGGGTATTCACGTATCTGTTAGTGTGTGTGTTTGAGTTTGGGGTATTCACATATCTGTATCTGTGTGTGTGTGACTTTGGGGTATTCACGTATCTGAATGTGTGTGTGTGAATTAGGTGTATTCATGTATCTGAAAGTGTTTGTGGGTGAGTTCGAGGTATTCACATGTATTTATGTGTGTGTTTGGGGTATTCATGTATCTGTATGTGTTTGTGGGTGAGTTTGATGTATTCGTGTATCTGTATGTGTGTATGTGAGTTTGGGGTAGTCACGTATCACTATTGTGTGTCTGTGTGATTTTGGGTTATTCATGTATCTGTATATGTGTGTGTGTGTGTGTGTATGTGTTCATATTCCTGTAACTGTATATGTGTGTGTGCTTTTGGGGAATTCATGTATCTGTATGTGTGTGTGTTCATATTCCTGTAACTGTATATGTGTGTGTGCTTTTGGGTTATTCATGTATCTGTATGTGTGTGTGTCTGAGTTTGAGGTATTCACGTATCTGTATGTGTGTGTTCATATTCTTGTAACCTTACGTGTGTGTGTGCTTTTGGGGTAACCATGTATCTGTATGTGTTTGTTGTGCGATTTTGGGGTCTTCATGTATCTGAATATGTTTGGGGTATTCAGGTATCAATCTGTGTTTTTGTGAGATTTTGGTGTATGCACATATTTGTATATGTGTGTGTGTGAGTTTGGGGTATTCCAATATCTGTATGCGGTTGTGTGTGAGTTGGTGTATTCACGTATCAGTATGTGTGTGTGTTTGAGTTTTGTGTATTCACATATATGTATGTGTTTGTGTGTTAGCTTGGGGTACTCATCTATCTGTATGTGTTTGAGAGTGAGTTTGGGTATTCACGTATCTGTATGTGTTTGTGTGAGTTTGGGTATTCACATATCTGTATGTGCGTGTGTGTGTGTGTGTGTTTGGGGTATTCATGTATCTGTATGTGTTTGTGTGTGATTTTGGGGTATTCACGTATCTGTATGTGTGTATGTGTGTTTGGGGTAGTCACGTATCTCTCCGTGTATCTGTGTGCTTTTGGGTTATTCATGTATCTATATGTGTGTGTTCGTATTCTTGTAACTGTAAGTGTGTGTGTGTTTTTTGGGTAGTCATGTATCTGTACGTGTTTGTGTGTTGAGTTTGGTGTATTCACATATCTGTATGTGTTTTGAGTGAGTTTGGGGTATTCAAGTATCTGTACGTGTTTGTGTGTTTAAGTTTTGGTATTCATGTATGTGTCTGTGTATGTGAGTTTGGGTATCACGTGTCTGTATGTGTTTGTGTGTGGGTTAGTGCGTGTGTTTGAGTTTGGTATGTTCACATACCTGTATGTGTGTGTGTGTGTGAGAGAGAGAGAGTTTAGGGCATTCATATATTTGAATGTGTTTGTGTGGGAGTTTGGGTATTCACGTATCTGTATGTGGTTTGTGTGTGAGTTTGGAATAGTCACATATCTGTTTGTGTTTGTGTGTGGGTATCTGTATGTGTTTGTGTCTGAGGTTGAGGTATTCAGGTATCAGTATGTGTTTTTGTGTGATTTTGGTGTAAGCACCTATCTGTATATGTTTGTGTGTGAGTTTGGGGTAATCCAGTATCTGTATGTGGTTGTGTGTGGGTTTGGGGTATTCATGTATCTTTATGTGCCTGTATTTGAGTTTTGTGTTTTCACATATCTGTATGTGTGTGTGTGTGAGTTTTGGGTATTCATGTATTTGTACGTGTTTGTGTGTTAGTTTGGAGTACTCATGTATCCGTATGTGTTCGTGAGTGAGTTTGTGTATTCACGTATCTGTATGTGTTTGTGTGTGATTTTGGGGTATTCACGTATCTGTTAGTGCGTGTGTTGAGTTTGATATATTCATGTATCTGTATGTGTTCGTGAGTGAGTTTGTGTATTCACATATCTGTACGTGTTTGTGTGTGTGAATTTGGGATCATCATGTATCTGAATGCGTTTTTCTGTGTATTCATGTATCTGTACATGTTTGTGTGTGAGTTTGGGTATTCATGTATCTGTTTGGTGTATTCACACATCTGTATGTGTGTGTGTCTGTGAGAGAGAGAGTTTAGGGTATTCATCTATCTGAACGTGTTTGTGTGGGAGTTTGGGTATTCACGTATCTGTATGTGTTTGTGTGTGTGAGTTTGGGATAGTCACGTATATGTTTGTGTTTGTGCGTGAGTTTGGGGTATTCACGTATCTGTTAGTGCGTGTGTTTGAGGTTGGTGTATTCACATATCTGTATGTGTGTGTGTGTGAGTTTGGGTATTCATGTATCTGTATGTGTTGTGTATGTGAGTTTGGGGTGTTCATGTATCTGTATGTGTGTGTGTATATGAGTTTGGGGTATTCACGTATCTGTTAGTGCATGTGTTTGTGTTTGGGGTAGTCAAGTATCTGTAATTGTTCGTGGGTGAGTTTGACGTATTCACGTAACTGTATGTGTTTGTGTGAGAGTTTGGGGTATTCTCGTATCTGTATGTGTGCGTGTTTGAGTTTGATGTATTAATGAATCTGTATGTTATCTGTGTTAGTTTTGGGTACTCATGTATCTGTATGTGTTTGTGTGTGAGTTTAGTTATTCACATATCTGTATTTGTTTGTGTGTGTGTGTGTGAGTTTGGAGTATTCATGTATCTGAAAGTGTTTGTGGGTGAGTTTGAGGTATTCACGTATCTGTATGTGTGTATGTGAGTTTGGGTGTTCATGTATCTGTATGTGTTTGTGTGTGCGGGTTTGGGGTATTTGAATATCTGAATATGTTTGTGTGTTATTTTGTGGTATTCATGTATCTGTATGTGTTTATGTATGAGTTTGTGGTATTCAGGTGTCAGGTTGAGTGTACGTGTGAGATTGGGGTATTCACGTATCTGTTAGTGTGTGTGTTTGAGTTTGGGGTATTCACATATCTGTATCTGTGTGTGTGTGACTTTGGGGTATTCACGTATCTGAATGTGTGTGTGTGAATTAGGTGTATTCATGTATCTGAAAGTGTTTGTGGGTGAGTTTGAGGTATTCACATATCTGCATGTATTTATGTGTGTGTTTGAGGTATTCATGTATCTGTATGTGTTTGTGTGTGATTTTGGGGTATTCATGTATCTGTATGTGTGTATGTGAGTTTGGGGTAGTCACGTATCTCTATTGTGTGTCTGAGTTTGGGGTATTCACGTATCTGTATGTGTGTGTTCATATTCTTGTAACCTTATGTGTGTGTGTGCTTTTGGGGTAACCATGTATCTGTATGTGTTTGTTGTGCGATTTTGGGGTCTTCATGTATCTGAATATGTTTGGGGTATTCAGGTATCAATCTGTGTTTTTGTGAGATTTTGGTGTATGCACATATTTGTATATGTATGTGTGTGAGTTTGGGGTATTCCAATATCTGTATGCGGTTGTGTGTGAGTTGGTGTATTCACGTATCAGTATGTGTGTGTATTTGAGTTTTGTGTATTCACATATATGTATGTGTTTGTGTGTGTTAGCTTGGGGTACTCATCTATCTGTATGTGTTTGAGAGCGAGTTTGGGTATTCACGTATCTGTATGTGTTTGTGTGTGATTTTGGGATATTCACATATCTGTTAGTGCGTGTATTTGAATCTGCTGTATTCACATATCTGTATGTGTGTGTGCATATGTGTCTGAGTTTGGGGTATTCATATATCTGTATGTGTGTGAGTTTGGGGTATTCACGTATCTGTATGTCTTTGTGTGTGAGTTTGGGTATTCATGTATCTGTATGTCTGTGTGTGAGTTTGGCGTAGTCGTGTATCTGTTTGTGCATGTGTGTGAGTTTGGGGTATTCATGTATCTGTACGTGTGTGTTTGTGTGTGTGTATGTGTGAGTGTGAGTTTGGTGTATTCATGTATCTGTATGTGTGTGTATGAGTTTGGGGGATTCACATATCTGTATGTGTTTGTGTGAGTTTGGGGTATTCATGTATCTGTATGTGCTTCTGTGTGAGATTGGGGTTTTCACGTGTCAGTGTGTGTTTGTGTCTGAGTTTGTGGTATTCACGTGTCAGGATGTGTGTATGTGTGAGTTTGGGGGTATTACAGATGTGTATTTGTGTGAGTTTGGATATTAATGTATCTGTATGTGTGTGTGGTTGAGTTTGGGGTGCTCATGTATCTGTATGTGTTTGCTTGTGAGTTTGGGTATTCACATAACTGTATGTGCGTGTGTTTGTAATCTTGTAATTGCATATGTGTTTGTGTGAGAGTTTGGCTTAATCATGTATGTGTAAGTGTGTGTGTGAGTTTGGGGTATTCACGTATCTGTATGTGCTTATGTTTGAGTTTGGTATATTCACACATCTGTAGGTGTGGGTGAGTTTGGGTTATTCATGTATCTGTATGTGTTTGCTTGTGAGTTTGGGTATTCACATAACTGTATATGCGTGTGTTTGAGTTTGTTTTATTCACAAATTTGGATGGGCATGTGTTTGAGTTTGGGGTATTCACAATCTGTGTTGTTTGTTCGTGTGTTTGGGGTACTCATGTATCTGTATCTGTGAGTGTTTTAATTATGGGTATTCATGTATCTTTAAGTGTTTGTGGGTGAGTTTGAGGTATTCAGGTATCTGTATGTGTTTGCGTGTGAGTTTGGGTTATTCACTTATCTCAATGTGTGTGTGGGAGTTTGGGATAGTCACGTATCTGTATGTGTTCGTGTGTGTGTTTGGGGTATTCAAGTATCTGTATGTGAGAGTTTGGGGTATTTATATATATGTATGTGTGTTTGTGTGAGTTTGGTGTCTTCATGTATCTGTACGTGTGTGTGTGTAAGTTTGGGGTATTCACGTGTCAGTGTTTGTGTCTGAGTTTGTGGTATTCCTGTGTCAGGATGTGTGTATGTGTGAGTTTGGGGTATTCATGTATCTGTATGTGTGTGAGTTTGGGTATTCACATATCTGTACATGCGTGTGTTTGAGTTTGGTGTATTCACATATCTGTATGTGCGTGTGTTTGTAGTCGTGTAATTGTATATGTGTTTGTGTGTGAGTTTGGCTTAATCATGCATCTGTATGTGTGTGAGTGAGTTTGGGGTATTCATGTAACTGTAAGTGTTTGTGCGTAAGTTTGAGGTATTCATGTATCTGTATGTGTGTGCTTGTATTCTTGTAACTGTATATGGATTCGTGTTTGAGTTTGGGGTAATCATGTATGTCTTTGTGTTTGTGTGGGAGTTTGGAGTATTAACGTATCTGTATGTGTTGGTGTGTGAGTTTGGGTATTCACGTATCTGTATGTGTTTGTGTGTGAGTTTGGGTATTCACGTATCTGTACGTGTGTGTGTGAGTTTGGAATATTCACACATCAGTGTGTGTTTGTGTATCAGTTTGGAGTATTCACATGTCAGGATGTGTGTATGTGTGAGTTTGGGGTATTCATATGTCTGTATGTGTGTGCTTGTAGTCTTGTAACTGTATATGTGCTTGTGTGTGAGTTTGGCTTAATCATTAACTGTATGTGTTTTTGTATCAGTTTGTGGTATTCACGTAGCTGCATGTGTTTGTGTGTGAGTTTTGGTATTCGTGTATCTGTACGTGTGCGTGTTTGTGTGTTTGGGATATTAATGTATGTGTATGTGTTTGTGTGTGTGTGGGGTATTAACGTATGTGTATGTGTTTGTGTGTGTGTGGGGTATTTATGTATGTGTATGTGTTTGTGTGAGTGTGGGGTATTCACGTATCTGTGCATGTGTGTGAGTTTGGTGTCTTCATGTATCTGTACGTGTGTATGTGTGTGTGTGAGTTTGGGGTATTCACATATCTGCATGTGCATGCATGTGAGTTTGGGGTATCCACATGTGTTGTGTGTGAGTGCTTGTGTGTGAGTTTGTGATAGTCATGTGTCAGGTTGTGTGGAAGTGTGAGATTGGGGTATTCACGTATCTGTATATTCACCTGACACATGAATATCTCAAACTTATAAACAAACACATACAGATACTTGAATACCTCAAACTCATGCACACACAAACAGATACATGAATACACCAAACTCGCACACAATCACTTACAGGTACATGAAGACCCGAAACTCACACACACATACAGATTTGTGAATATCAACATTACACACAAACATATACAGATAAGTGAGCACCCCAAAATCAAACAAAAACACATACAGATACGTGAATACCCCAAACACACACATACACACATCCTGCCACGTGAATACCACAAACTCAGACACAAATACACACTGACATGTGAATACCCCAAACTCACACACAGACACACACACGTACAGATACCTGAAGACACCAAACTCACACACATGCACAGATACGTGAATACCCCAAACTCTCACAAACACATATACAGATACATAAATGCCCCAAACTCACACACAAACACATACAAATACGTGAACACCCCAATCTCACACATACACAAAACCTGACACATGAACAGATACGTGACTGTCACAAACCCACACACACAAACACATACACATACGTTAATACCCCAAACACACAAACACACACACGTACAGATACACGAAGACCCCAAACTCACACACACGTACAGATACAAGAATACCCCAAACTCTCACACACACATACAGATACATGAATACCTGAACTCACACAAACATATGCAGTTACATGATTAAGCCAAACTCACACACAAACACATATACAGTTACAAGACTACAAGTGCACACATACAGATATGTGAATACACCAAACTCAAACGCACGCACATACAAATATGTGAATACCCCAAGCTCACACACAAACACATACAGATACATGAATACTCCAAGCTCACAGACATGAACATACAAGTACATGAGTCAAACAAACACATACAGTTACATGATTAAGCCACAAACACACGTACAGATACGTGAATACCCCAAAATCACACACAAACACATACAGATACATGAATACTACAAACTCAATCACACACACATACAGATATGTGAATACCCCAAACTCACATACAAACACGTACAGATACATGAATACCCAAACTCACACACAAACACATACAGATATGTGAATACCCCAAACTCACACACAAACACATACAGATACATGAATACTACAAACTCAATCACACACACATACAGATATGTGAATACCCCAAACTCACACAAACACATATACAGATACATAAATGCCCCAAACTCACACACAAACACATACAAATACCTGAATACCCCAATCTCACACATACACAAAACCTGACACGCGAACAGATATGTGACTATCACAAATCCACACACACATATGTTAATACCCCAAACATACAAACACACACATGTACAGATACATGAAGACCCCAAACTCACACACATGCACAAATAGATATGTGAATACCCCAAACTCACACGCATGCAGAAACAGATACAAGAATACCCCCAACTCACACACAAACACATACAGTTACATGAATACCCCAAACTCACACACAAACACATACAGTTACATGATTAAGCCAAACTCACACACAAACATATATACAGTTACAAGACTACAAGCACACACATACAGATATGTGAATACCCCAAACTCACACATACACACATCCTGACATGTGAATACCACAAACTGATACACAAACACACACAGATGCGTGAATACTCCAAACTCACACACACATACAGATACATGAAGACCCCAAACTCACACACATGCACAGATATAACAATACCCCAAACTCACCCGGACACATACAGATACATGAATACCCAAACTCACACACACATATAGATACATAACTACCCCAAACTCACACAAACACACAAACAGATACATGAATATCCCAAACTCACACACACACGTACAGATACATGAATACCCCAAACTCACACACAAACACATACAGATACGTTAATACTCCAAACTCACACACAAACACAAAGACATACATGATTAACCAAACTCACACACAAGTCCATATACAGTTACAAGAATACAAACACACACATACAGATACGTGAATACCTCAAACTCACCCACAAACACTTACAGTTACATGAAAACCCCAAACTCACTCACACACATACAGATACATGATTAAGCCAAACTCATACACAAACACATATACAATTACAAGACTACAAACACACGCACATACAGATATGTGAATACACCAAACTCAAACACACGCATATACAGATACATGAATACCCAAACTCACACACATACAGATATGTGAATACCCCAAACTCACACATACACACATACATATAAATAATACCCCAAACTCTCACATACAGATACTTGAATACCCCAAACTCACACGCGAACACAGATACATGACTATCCCAAACTCCCCCACACAAACACATTCAGATAAGTGAATACCCCAAACTCACCCACACCTACAGATGTGTGAATACACCAAACTCAAACATACGCACATACAGATACGTGAATACCCCAAACTCACACACACACTTACACATACATGATTAAGCCAAACTCTCACACAAACACATATGCAATTACAAAATTACAAACACACGCACATACAGTTATGTGAATACCCAAACTCACAAGCAAACATCTACAGATACATGAGCACCCCAAACTCAACTACACACACATCCAGATACATTAATACCCAAACTCACACAAATACACATCTGTAATACCCCCAAACTCACACTGACACATGAATACCCCAAACTCACACACAAACACATACAGGTACATGAATACCCCAAACTCACAAGCATGCACATGCAGATATGTGAATCCCCCAAATTCATACACACACATACAGGTACATGAATACCCAAACTCACACACAAACACATACAGATACATGAATAACTCAAATTCACACACACACATACAGATGCATGAATACACCAAACTCAAACACACGCACATACAGATACGTGAATACCACAAACTCACACACACACACACATATACAATTACAAGACTACAAACACACACACATACAGTTATGTGAATACACCAAACTCAAACACAAACACATACAGATACGTGAATACTCCAAACTCACACACAACACACATACAGATACCTGAATACCTCAAACTCACCCACAAACACAAACAGATACATTAATAACTCAAAATCTCACAGACACACCTACAGATACGTGAATACACCAAACAAACACACAAACACATACAATTATGTGAATACCTCAAACTCACCCACAAACACTTGAAGATACATGAATACCTGTAATTAAAACACTCACACATACAGATACATGAGTACCCCAAACTCACACACAAACAATACAGATGTGTGAATACCCCAAACTCAAACACACGCCCATCCAAAGTTGTGAATACACCAAACTCAAACACATGCACATACAGTTATGTGACAATCCCAAACTCACACACAAACACACACAGATATGTGAATACCTCAAAATCACAAACACACAAACAAATACGTGAATACCCCAAACTCCATACATACACACATATACAGATACCTGAATACTGCAAACTCACATACAAGCAATTACAGTTACACGAATACCCCAAACTCACTCACATGCACATACAGATACATGAAGACCCCAAACTCTCACACATGCATAAACAGATATGTGAATACCCCAAACTCACACAAACACACAGATACATGAATACCCAAACGCACACACAAACACATACAGATATGCGAATACCCCAAACTCACACACACACACAAACAGATTCAGGGTGTCAGGGTGTGTGGTTCTGTGAGTTTGGGGTATTCATTTATCTGTATGTGCGTGTGTGTTTAAGTTTGGTTATTCTAGTATCTGAATGTCTTTGTGCAGGCGTTTGTTGTATTCAGGTATCAGGATGTTTTATTGTGTGACTTTGGGTTATGCATGTACCTGTATATGTTTGTTTGTGAGTTTTGGGTACTCACATATCTGTATGTGCGTGTGTGTGAGTTTGGGGTATTCATGTATCTGAAAGTGTTTGTGTGTGAGCTTGGGGTACTCATGTGTCTGTATATGTTCGTGTGTGAGTTTGGGGTATTCAATGTATCTGTATGTTGTGTGTGATTTTGGGTTATTCATGTATCTGTATGTGTTTGTGTTTGAGTTTGGGGTATTCATGTATCTGTATGTGTGTTTGTGTGAGTTTGGTGTCTTCATGTATCTGTACGTGTGTATGTCTGTGTGTGAGTTTGAGGTATTGACGTATCTGCATGTGCATGCATGTGAGTTTGGGGTATCCACATGTCAGTGTGTGTTTGTGTCTGAGTTTGTGGTATTCACGTGGCAGGATGTGTGCATGTGTGAGTTTGGGGTATTCACGTATCTGTATGTGTTTTTGAGTGATTTTGGGGTGCTCACTTATCTGTATATGTTTGTGAGTAATGTTGATATTCACAAATCTGTATGTGTGTGTTTGAGCTTGGGGTACTCACTTATATGTATGTGTGTGTGTGAGTTTTGGGTCTTCCTGTATCTGTAAGTGATTGTGGGTGAGTTTGGTGTATTCATGTATCTGTTTGTGTGCATGAGTTTGAGGTATTCACTTATCTGTATGTGTTTGTTTATGAGTTTGTGATATTCATGTATCAGGTTGTGCGTATGTGTGATATTGGGGTATTCACATATTTGTATGTGTGTGTGTTTTGGTATTCTAGTATCTGCATGTGTTTGTGTGTGAGTTTGGGGTATTCACGTATCTGTATGTGTGTGTGTGAGTTTGGTGTATTCACGTATCTGCATGTGTTTGTGTGTGAGTTTGGGGTATTCATGTATCTGTATGTGCGTGTGTGTTTAAGTTTGGTTATTCTAGTATCTGAATGTGTTTGTGGGTGAGTTTGTGGTATTCAGGTATCAGGATATGTTTTTGTGTGACTTTGAGTTATGTACGTTTCTGTATATGTTTGTTTGTGAGTTTCAGGTACTCACGTATTTGAATGTGCGTGTGTGTGAGTTAGGAGTATTCATGTATCTGAAAGTGTTTGTGAGTTTGGGGTTCTCATGTGTCTGTACATGTTTGTATGTGAGTTTGGGGTATTCTAGTATCTGAATGCGTTTGTGTGTGAGTTTGTGGTATTCAGGTTTCAGTATGTGTTTGTATGTGAGTTTGGGGTATTCACACATCTGTATGTGTGTGTGTTTTAGTTTATGGTATTCATGTATCTGTGAGTGTTTGTGGGTGAGTTTGAGGTATTCATGTAACTGTATGTGTGTGTGTGTGTGATTTTGGGTATTCACATATCTGTATGTGTGTCTGTGTGAGTTTCGGGTATTCATGTATCTGTATGTGTTTGTGTATGAGTTTGTGGTATTCATGTGTCAGGTTGTGTGTATGTGTGAGATTGGGATATTCACGTATCTGTGTGTGTGTGTGTGTTTGCGAGAAAGAGAGAGTTTGGGTATTCTAGTACCTGAATGATTTTGTGTGTAAGTTTGGGGCATTTAGATATCATTATGTGTTTATGTGTGATTTTGGGGTATGCACATGTGTGTATATGTGTGTCTGTGAGTTTGGGGTATTCATGTATCTGCATGTGTGTTCGTATTCCTGTAACTGTATGTGTGTGTGTGTACATTTGGGGTAATCATGTATCTGAATGTGTTTACATGGGCGTTTGAGTATTCAGATTTCTGTATGTGTGTTTGTGTGAGTTTGGGTTATTCACGTATTCGTGCATGTGTGTGAGTTTGGTGTCTACATGTATCTGTACATGTGTATGTGAGTTTGGGGTATTCATGTATCTGTATGTGTTTGTGCATGAGTTTGTGATAGTCATGTGTCAGGTTGTGTGGGTATGTGAGTTTGGGGTATTCACGTATCTGCATGTGTGTGTGAGTTTGGGTATTCTAGTATCTGTATGTGTTTGTGTGTGAGTTTGGGGTATTCATGTGTCTGTATGTGTGTGTGTGAGCTTGGGGTATTCACGTGTCTATATGTGTGTCTGTGTGATTTTGGGTTATTCACGTATGTGTATGTGTTTGTGTGTAAGTTTGGGTTAATCATGTATCTCTTTAAGTTTGTGTGAGAGTTTGGGGTAATAATGTATCTCGTGTTTGTGTTTGATTTTGGGATATTAATGTATCTGTGTGTGTTTGTGTCTGAGTTTGGGGTCTACATGTGTCTGTACGTGTGTGTGTGTGTGATTTTGGGGTATTCATGTATCTGTATGTGTTTGTGTATGAGTTTGTGATAGTTATGTGTCAGGTTGTGTGGATATGTGAGTTTGGGGTATTCACGTATCTTTATGTGTGTGTGTGCATTTAAGTTTGGTTATTCTAGTATCTGAGTCTGTTTGTGTATTCAGGTATCAGGATGTGTTTTTGTGTGACTTTGGGTTATGCATGTACCTATATATGTTTGTTTGTGAGTTTCGGGTACTCACGTATCTGTATGTGCGTGTGTGTGAGTTTGTGTACTCATGTGTCAGTATGTGTTTGTGTGTGAGTTTGTGTACTCATGTGTCAGTATGTGTTTGTGTGTGAGTTTGGAGTATTCACACATCTGTATGTGTTTGTGTATGAGTTTGTGATAGTCATGTATCTGAAATGTTTGTGTGTGAGTTTGGGGTACTCATGTGTCTGTATGTGCTTGTGTGTGAGTTTGGGTTATTCACGTATCGGTATATGCGTGTGTTTGAGTTTGGTCTATTCACACATCTGTATGTGTGTGTGTGAGAGTTTGGGGTATTCATGTATCTGAAAGTGTTTGCGTATGAGTTTGGGGTATTCATGTGTCTGTATGTGTTTGTGTGTCAGTTTGTGGTATTCAAGTATCTGTAAGTGTTTGTGGGTGAGTTTGGCGTATTCACATATCTGAATGTATATGTGTATGTATGGAGTTTGGGGTATTCATGTATCTTTAAATGTTTGTGTGTGAGTTTGGGGTATTCACGTATCTGTATATGTGTGTGCGTGAGTTTGGTGTATTCACGTATCTGAATGTGTTTGTGTCTGAGTTTGGGGTAATCATGTATCTGAGAGTGTTTGCGTGTGAGTTTGGGTATTTACGTATCTGTATGTGTGTGTGTGATTTTGGGTTATTCATGTATCTGTATGTGTTTGTGTGTGAGTTTGGGGTATTCACATATCTGTGTGTGTGTGTACATATTCTTGTAACTTATGTGTGTGTGTGCATTTGGTGTAATCATGTATCTGAATGTGTTTGTGTGTGTTTGTGGTATTCACGTATCTGCATGTGTCAGTGTGTGTGTATGTGTGCGTGTGTGTGACAAAGTTTGGGTATTCACGTATCTGTATGTGTTTGTATGGGACTTTGAGGTATTCACATATCTGTATGTGTGTGTGTTTGAGTTTGGGGTATTCATGTATCTGTATGTGTTTGTGTGTGAGTTTCGGGTATTCTAGTATCTGAATGTGTTTGTGTGTGAGTTTGTGGTATTCAGGTATCAGTATGTGTTTTTCTGTGACTTTGGGGTATCTGTATATGTTTGGATGTGAGTTTGGGGTATTCACGTATCTGTATGTGCGTGTGTGTGGGTTTGGGGTATTCATGTCTCTGAAAGTGTTTGTGTGTGAGTTTGGGGTCTACATGTATCTGTACGTGTGTGTGTGTTTGGGGTATTCACGTATCTGCATGTGTTTGTGTGTGAGTTTGGGGCAATCATGTATTTGAAAGTGTTTGTGGGTGAGTTTGAGGTATTCACGTATCTGTATGTGTGTGTGAGTTTGGGGTAATCATGTATGTGTATGTGTTTATGTGTGAGTTTTGGTATTCATGTATCTGTATGTGTTTGTGTGTCAGTTTGTGGTATTCATGTATCTGTGCATGTGTGTGAGTTTCGGGTCTATATGTATCTGTACGTGTGTGTGTGTGTGAGTTTGGGGTATTCAAGTATCTATATATGCATTTGTTTGAGTTTGGTGTATTCACATATCTGTATGCGTTTGTGTGTCAGTTTGTGGTATTCATGTATGTGTATGTGTTTATGTGTGAGTTTGTGGTATTCTCGTATCTGTGCGTGTGTGAGAGAGAGTGAGTTTGGGTATTCACGTGTCTGCATGTGTCTGAGTTTGGGTTATTCATGGAGCTGTAAGTGTTTGTGGGTGAGTTTGAGGTATTCACGTAAGTGTATGTGCTTGTGTGTGAGTTTGGGTATTCACGTATCTGTATATGCGTGTTTGTGAGTTTGGTGTATTCACGTATCTGCATGCGTTTGTGTGTGAGTTTGGGGTATTCATGTATCTGTATGTGCGTGTGTGTTTAAGTTTGGTTATTCTAGTATCTGAATGTGTTTGTGCATGGGTTTGTGGTATTCAGGTGTCAGGATGTGTTTTTGTGTGACTTTGGGTTATGCATGTACCTGTATATGTTTGTGAGTTTCGGGTACTCACATATCTGTATGTGCGTGTGTGTGAGTTTGGGGTATTCATGTATCTGAAAGTGTTTGTGTGTAAGTTTGGGGTTCTCATGTGTCTGTACGTGTTTGTGTGTGAGTTTGGGGTATTCAGGTATCAGTATGTGTTTGTATGTGAGTTTGGGTATTCTAGTATCTGAATGTGTTTGTATGTGAGTTTGGGGTGTGCAACCATCTGTATCTGTTTGTTTGTGATTTTGGGTATTCACATATCTGTGTGTGTGTGTGTGAGTTTGGGGTATTCACGTATCTGTATATGAGTGTGTTTGAGTTTGGTGTATTCACACATCTGTATGTGTGTGTGGGTTTGGGGTATTCATGTATCTGAAAGTGTTTGTGTGTGACTTTGGGGTAATCATGTATCTGTAAGTGTTTTTGGGTGAGTTTGATGTATTCACGTATCTGTATGTGCGTGTGTGTATGGAGTTTGGGGTATTCATGTATCTTTAAATGTTTGTGTCTGAGTTTGAGGTATTCACGTAAGTGTATGTGCTTGTGTGTGAGTTTGGGTTAATCATGTATCTCTTTGGGTTTGTGTGGAAGTTTGGGATATTCAGGTATCTGTGCATGTATGTGAGTTTGGGATCTACATGTATCTGTACGTGTGTGTGTGTTTGGTGTATTTACGTATCTGCATGTGCATGTGTGTGAGTTTGGTGTATTCACATATCTGTATGTGTTTGTGTGTGAGTTTGTGATAGTCATGTGTCAGGTTGTGTGGATGTGTGAGATTTGGGTATTCACGTATCTGTATGCGTGTGTGTTTAAGTTTGGTTATTCCAGTATCTGAATGTGTTTGTGCGTGAGTTTGTGGTATTCAGGTAGCAGGATATGTTTTTGTGTGACTTTGGGTTATGCATGTACCTGTATATGTTTGTTTGTGAGTTTCGGGTACTCACGTATCTGTATGTGTGTGTGTGAGAGTTTGGGGTATTCACGTATCTGAAAGTGTTTATGTGTGAGTTTGGGGTACTCATGTGTCTGTATGTGCGTGTGTGTGAGTTTGGGGTATTCGTGTATCTGTATGTGTGTTTGTGAGAGTTTGGGGTATTCACGTATCTTTGTGTGTGTGTGTATTTGTGTGTGGGAGTTTGAGTATTCACGTATCTGTATATGTGTCTTTGTCATTTTGGACTTTTCATGTATCTGTATGTGTTTGTGTCTGTGTTTGGGGTATTCACATATCTGTATGTGTGTGTTTGTATTCTTGTAACTGTATGTGTGTGTTGTGCGTTTTGGGTAATCATGTATTTGTATGTGACTTTGGGGTATTCAAGTATCTAAATGTGTTTGTGTTGGAGTTTGGGTATTCACGTATCTATATATGTTTGAATGTGCGTTTGCGGTATTCACATGTGTGTTTGAGTTTGTGGTAGTCATGTATCTGTGAGTGTTTGTGGGTGAGTTTGAGGTACTCACGTAACTGTGTGTGTGTGTGTGTGTGTGTGAGTTTGGGGTATTCATGTATGTGTGTATGTGTGTGTGTGTACATATATGTGTGTTGGTATTCTTGTAACTGTATGTGTGTGTAATCATGTATCTGAATGTGTTTGCATGGGCATTTGAGTATTCATGTATCTGTATGTGTTTGTGTATGTGAGTTTGGGGTGTTCATGCATCTGTATGTGTTTGTGTGTGAGTTTGGGGTAATTCTTGTATCTGTATGTGTGTGTGTGAGTTTGGGGTATTCATGTGTCTGTTTTTGTTTGTGTGAGTGAGTTTGTGGTATTAACGTGTCAGGATGTGTGTATGTGTGAGTTTGGTGTATTCACGTATCTGTATGTGTTTGTATGTCAGTTTGTGGTATTCATGTATGTGTATGTGTTTATGTGTGAGTTTGGGGTATTCACGTATCTGTATGTGTTTGTGTGTGGGTTTATGGTATTCATGTGTCTGTATGTGACCGAGTATGTATATGTGTGTGTATATGTGTGTGTGTGTGTGTGTGAGAGAGAGAGTTTGGGTTTTCACGTACGTGTATGTGTTTGTGTGGGAGTTTGTCGTATTCACGAATCTGTATGTATGTGTGTGTATTAGTTTGGGGTTTTCACACATCTTTATAGGTGTGTTTGGGGCATTCACGTATCTGTATGTGTGTGAGAGTTTGGGTATTTACGCATCTGTATGTGTGTGTGTGAGTTTGGGATTTTCACGTATCTCTATATGTGTGTGTGACTTTGGGTATTCACATATCTGTGTGTGCGAGTGTGTTTGTTTGGGGCATTCACATATCAGTATTTATTTGTGTGTGATTTTGGGTGTGCACGTGTCTGTATGTGTGTGTGTGAGTCTGGGGTATTCACGTATCCGTAGGTATTCACGTCTCTGTATGTGTGTGTGCAAGTTTGGGGTATTCACGTATCTGTATGTGTTTATGTGTGAGTTTGGGGTATTCATGTACCTATTTGTGTACATGTGTGTGTTGAGTTTGGGTATTCACGTGTCTGTTTGTGCTTGTGTGAGAGTTTCGGGTGTTCACGTATCTGCATGAGTTTGTGCGTGAGATTGGGGTATTCACGTATCTGTATGTGTGTGAGCTGGGAAATTAATGTATCTGTATGTGTGTGTGTGAGTTTGGGTATTTACGTATCTGTATTTGCACATGCGTGAGTTTGAGTATTTTCACGCATCTGTATGTGTGTGTTTGCGTGTGTGTGTGATTTTGGTGTATTCATGTATCTGTATGTATGTGTGTAATTTTGGTGTATTCACGTATCTGTATCTGTATGCCTGTGTGTGAGTTTGGGGCATTCATGTATATCTGTGTGTTTGTTTGTGATTTTGGTGTTTATCTGTGTGTGTGTATGTGTGTGTGTGCGTGTGTGTATGTGTGTGAGTTTGGGTATTTACATATCTGTGTGTGTGTGAGAGTTTGGGGTATTCACGTATCTGTGTGTGTGTGTGAGAGTTTGGGGTATTCACGTATCTGTGTGTGTGATTGAATTTGGGGTATTCACGTACCTGTGTGTGTTTTTGTGTGAGTTTGAGTATTCACCTATCTATATGTGTTTGTGATTTTGGTGTTTAGCTGTGTGTGTGTGTCTGTGTGTGTGTGAGTGAGAGAGAGAGTCAGAGAGTTTTGTGTTTATCTGTCTGCATTTGTGTGTGTGTGTGTGTGAGAGAGAGAGAGAGAGAGAGAGAGAGTTTGGTGTTTATCTGTCTGTATGGACTTGTGAATTTTTTTTATGTCAGTTATGAGTGCATCTTAGTTTGGTGATTATGTGTTAATATGCGTGTGTGTGTTTGCGGGCTTATGCGTTTGTGTATGGGTCTTATGTGTCTGTATGTGTGCATGAGTTTGTGTGTGTATATATATACTGGATATGTGCGTGCGATCAGGTGTATATATAACTTTTTGCGTGTGAATTTGGGAAATGATGTGTCAGTATGTGTCTGCATGAGTTTGGCTGTTTATATGTCCATGTGTGAATGTGTCAGTTTGAGTTTGTATTTATATGTTAGTGTATGAGTTTGGGTTTTATGTGTCTGTGTGTTTGTTTGTGTGTGAGAGAGAGATAGAGTTTGAGTGTATATATGACTGGATCAGTATGTGTGTGTGAATTTGGGTATTCATGTGTCTGTAGGTGTATGCAAGTTTGCGTGTTTATGTATCGGTGTGTATGAGTTTCGGTGTTTATGTCTCTGTATGTGTGTGTGAGTTTGGGGTATTCATGTATCTGTATGTGTGTGTTTGTGAGTTTTGGTGTTCACATATCTGCGTGTGTTTCTGTGTGATTTTAATGTTTATCTGTGTGTGTGTGTGTGTGTGTGTGTGTGTGAGAGAGAGAGAGAGTTTTGTGTTTATCTGACCGTATTTGTGTGTGTGTGCGTAAGTTTGGGGTTTATCTGTCTTTATGGGCTTGTGAATGTTTTTTGTGTCAGTTATGAGTGCATCTTAGTTTGGTGATTATGTATTAATATGCATGTGTGTGTTTGGGGTATTTACGTATCTGTATGTGCGTGTGTGTGTGAGTTCGGAATATTCATGTATCTGTGTGCGTGTGTGTATGTGTGAGTTTGGGGTATTCACGTGTTTGTGAGGGTTTGGGTGTTTATGTATCTGTGCATGTTTGGGTGTTGTAGGGGACACCGTATTTCTTTTATACAATATATATCATTGCTGCTGAAACCAAAGGAACTCTATGAGAAAATGTAACCCACAGTTCTGATCTGGACTTTTGATATTCAGAATGTTCGTCTGAGTACAGTATTCTCTTCCATGAAATTGATGTCAAACTGCCTGTATTTGTCTGCCTTAATCATGAATTATTCAATAGCTAGTTATTTCCTGTTAATGGTGAAACTCTGTATGAATTGCTTTTGCCTGGAAGATAGCAGTCAGTCAAACAAGTTGACACTTTAGTGATCTTACTGGGATTTCATACATTTAAAAACAGCTTGTGAAACACGGGGAAGTGATTCTCAGTGCCCTCTCCACAGTTAAGTCATTGCAGTTTATATGTGTGTGTGTGTGTGTTTGTGTGTGTGTGGGGCTGTGAGCATGGTCTACTTGTGTCACGGTGGAGGCTACAAACTGGACATAAAAGGGGGAAAATTAATCAGCCTCCTGATGTTTATCATATTAACTGCTTCTGGTGTTCAACAGAGAATGCCACCTGTAGTTGAATAAGCTACTTCTCAGGCTCATTGTTTTATAATACCTACTTGAGAAGGGAACGAGTCAGCCAGCAGGATGCACGGAACTGTGTCCCAGTAAAAAGGAGCAAGGCGGGGGGGGGTCAAACAGGGAGCAAATTGGAACAAGGTGGAATGTTAAAAATCAGTTCTACTGTTCATTTCTCTCCAGCAGTTTCAAAGTTTCTTTATGCTGTTCTGCACAGGACGTTAACTAAAACAAACACTCAATGGCTAAGACGGCCATTTTCAAGAATGGCTTGCACGTTGACTCAATCCAGTTGGGAGCCGTGCAGTATGATTGTATTTTTCTGATCCAGTCCTTTGATCCGATAGGGTACAGGATTAAACACAGCTCCAGCTCCGGATGATTTGTCACTGATCAGATGAACAGGGCAGCAGTGACAATCAGAGTCGTTACAATATTTTAAACAATGCCTGTTTGTTGGAGACACTGGTAGATTGGTGCTCAGTGTTCCACAACCTCCTCACTTTTGGGTATTGACTAGTTCATTTGGGGTGTGGCTCCAGAAATGGTGACCCCTATTTTACATCTTGCCCAAGGATCCTATTGGTCATAAGTTGCAGAAGACTCACCAACTGAGGAGGCCCTTCACAATTGAGCCTGATTTTGTCCTTATTCAATGGCCACTCATACCTCTTCCTCGTCATTTCTACTGATTGCAATCATCATCAACAGGAAGCCAGACTGATTCCTCCTCAGTACCCCAGGGAGACTTCCCTGACATGTGGCTCCTTTGCTAAAGGGCCTCAGTTGGAATTTCAGACTGGGTATCGAACCTGGGTCCTGCTCAATCTGTTAAGACTAGTGTTACATGTTTGAAGCCAGCAATGGGGAATGGTTTACAAAGCAATGTATCTGTAACACAGAAACACTCCTCCTTGTACAATCATGTATAGGTTTTACAAGCACTGTAATTCACAGCTTCTTCTAATCCTTAAACAGCTATTTCACTTTGGATCAGCTCCAGTCTCCATTCTGTCTATTCCCTCAGCGAGCTGCACCAGTAACCATGTGATTCTAGTACCTCTACAACACCAACATCTACCTCACAAAGACAAAAATTGCCCAAGTATGTCCTCTTGACAAATAAATCCAACCTGGCCAACTACCTCCCCATCAGTCTACTCTTGATCATTAGCACAGTGACGGAAGGGGTCACTGACAGTGTTAACGTATTGAGCACCAACATGTCCCTCAGTGTTCCACTAGAATCACTGAACACCAGACTGTAGAACAGCATTGGTCAAAAACGCCAGTGATGAAGGGAGGGTGACTGCCCTTGACATCATGACGGCTGTATTTGACAGATTGTAGCATCAAGAGCCCGAGTAAAATTGGAGTAGATACCAACGGCAGCTCGTGGCCTTCTGGTCAACTGAAGGGCTGATGGTGTCACTGAGGATGACCACAGGCCTCTGACTACCCATCCCCAGCAATCTTCAGCAGCAGAGTTCCTGTTGCTGCTTCGGACCAGGGGAGAATCTGTCCAGCCGGGGGTCTTAAGATCTAAGCTGACCTTGCAAAGTCTCTGGTGCAAGAATCCCTGACGACAACTCCCCAGCCCCGCCCGCCCACCCAGCATTTCCCCAACCAGGACAATTACCACACGCAACCTCGCCATGAGCAGAGACAGGTGAGCAGGCTGCCTTCACATCTGAGGGCTCAAAAAAAGTACACCGTGGAGGTCATATGGTCTATGTAGCACTGAGTGGGTGACTAAATGGTGCTTCACTGCATCTGTGCATTGTGTTCCTTTCTGAGCACAATGCAAATACTTGAGGTCACATGTGTGAGAGTCCCTTTCTTAGGGGAGCACATGAAGAGTTTTGAGGTGGTGAAGAAGATCAATGGTTACTCTGGGTAGATATCCATTCTTCACTGGCGGTAAGAGTTTACATGTTCTGGGCTGTATTTCCAATGGAAGATTCACTGCCATTTTAAATGGTGCTGTTTATCCTGTGGTAGAAGGACTTTGTCGGATTGGTTGTAGGATCTTGACAAAAAGTTCGGGCCCCCTGCTATATCTGGTCACATCCCTGTGCAGCCAGACTAATCCAGTCTTCTGGAAAAGCACAGCCAGTCAGACAGCATCCAAGGAGGAGGAGAATTGATGTTTCGAGCCTAAGGTCTTCATCAAGGATGAGGCCTCATTCCTGTTGAAGGCCTTAGGCCCGAAACGTAGATTCTCCTGCTCCTCGGATGCTGCCTGACTGACTGTGCTTTTCCAGCACCACACTCTCGACACTGATCTCCAGCACCTGCACTTTCTCCCAACACAGTCTTCTGCAAAGTCCACCTCTCTCTCTCTCTCTCACTCCTGCAACTCCGCCTCTGTCAGAACCTCCTCCTCTTCTTCTCTGTCCATGGAAGTACTGTGGTATCGAGAGCACGGCAGCCCAGCACAATGAGTGGGGCAAATGCAGAATGCCACCACCAGTACCAGAAACCCACCCTGAGAAACCCAACTATCTATTCATTTGCCAGGAGAAGAAAGTTCTGTGATTGAAGTAGACTTCGATGCCAATCACAGGCGATGTGCTGAGGGATGGTTGTCCATCGTGCAAAAAAAACAGAATTGAGCTTTAATACTTCCCAGCACTTGGCTTTATTGCTTAATGAAGTAAGCAGTTGTCATCAAAATATTTTGTGTTGAAGGACATCTTTCCAATTGAGTTGGTAATCATGGTGGCCTCTATTTAAATTATAGCGGGGTATTTTAATAAGGCTGTAAAGAATGCAGATGTTTCCTTCCAGATATCAGGTAGATGGATAGACCTGTTACACACAGCAGTCTGTCTATCCTCAGAGTGACGTTTGACAATGAGGCTTGTAAATCATTCCCCACATCCAGATAGGATCTGAACTTGTTTAAAGTGACCTTCCTTCGAGTTTAAGCATGTAGCACTTAAAACATTTTTTTAAACAACTCCCTTCTCATGAATAAAAGCAAATTACTGCGGATGCTGGAATCTGAAACCAAAAAAAGAGAAAATGCTGGAAAATCTCAGCAAGTCTGGCAGCATCCGTAAAAAGAGAAAAGAGCTGACGTTTCGAGTCTAACAACTAAGCTTTGACAGAGGGTCAGTTAGACTCGAAACGTCAGCTCTTTTCTCTCCTTGCAGATGCTGCCAGACCTGCTGAGATTTTCCAGCATTTTCTCTTTTTTGGGTCTCTTCTCATGAACACGGCTGAACTTGCCCATTCCCAGCCAGTGTGTCCCCCTGATGATCTTCTGTCCTCTCCCATCCAGCCCATTCTGTGGTGCACATAATGCAGCCACACTTGGCTCTAACACGACACCGAGCCCTTTACTGACCGTCACTCATTGAATTCTGCTCACAACACCTGGGCAGTCAGCCATTTTGTCCAATCAGAGAGGTCAATAAAACCACTTCCATGTTATTTTGGGCACGTTCAGAGGGGCCTTTAAAGATTCTTACTGGATTCAGTTTGAGAATCAAACTTATTCAAACTGCCATGGCTTTAATTTCCAGATCTTGCCCTCTTTTTGTTAAGTGCTTTTTAGTCATTGGTTGTGATTTGCTATACGTTTACAAACCCTGAGGTAGGTGTGACCTAGTGGACCTTATTATCACTGGAATGTAAAGCTGGGGACACAGCGTTAAATCCTGGCTTGGCATATGGTGGAATTTGAATTAATTTTAAAAATAATTCTGGAATTAAGGGTCTAAGGATGACCATAGGTCCACTGTTGGAAAATCCCACTGATGTCCTTTAGGGAAGGAAACTGTCATCCTTACCTGGTCTGGCCTACATGTGCCTCCAGACCCACACCAATGTGGGTGACTCTTACTGGCTGTCTGGGACAATTATGGATGGGTAATAAATGCTGTCCTGGTCAGTGATGCCCCCATCCTGTGAACGAATACAAAAATAATCCACCATAAAAGTTGAATTTCCTGTTTTACACCAGTGGCCATGTTTTAAAAGCACTTCATGTTGTACAAGCAGGAGATGCCAACACTTCGACAATCCCCCTTGCTGATTAGATTAGATTACTTACAGTGTGGAAACAGCCCCTTCGGCCCAACAAGTCCACACCGACGCGTGACCCATTCCCCTACATTTACCCCTTCACCTGACATTTCCAGCAACACATTTCCAGCTCTGATCTCCAGCATCTGCAGACCTCACTTTCTCCGCTACAGACAATTTAGCATGGCCAATTCACCTAACCTGCACATCTTTGGACTGTGGGAGGAAACCGGAGCACCCAGAGGAAACCCACGCAGACACGGGGAGAACGTGCAATCTCCACACAGTCAGTCGCCTGAGGCAGGAATTGAACCCAGGTCTCTGATGCTGTGAGGCAGCAGTGCTAACCACTGTGCCACCGTGCCGCTCTTAATGGCCCTACTGGGTCTACTTGGCTTTCTTGGCTTAAGGTGACAGTGGAGTTTCACAGGAGGAGGCTGTAGTCTTAAACAAGCTGTTGTTGATTGCATGGTGACAATTGAGGACAGGTCATATGAATATAACAGATATTATCATGAAGTCTATCAGGGGACTTGGAAAGATAGGTCTTTCTTCCTCTGGGTCCAGAGCACTCCGGTCCTTGTGACATCACCAGATCAGCTTGAGAAGTCTTCAGAACTACCACCTTCTCCCTTTCTATCTTCTTCCCCAAAATTGACATTTATGTAGTCAGATACATTATCACATTTCTGACCTCTCCATCTTTTCCCAGTCTCTGACTTGCACACATTCAGGCAGTCTGGACGGTTCACTTGTCTTCCAGAAGGCATTCTCTTCAGGTTTAGAAGATTGGTCGGGTCTTTGGTTTGAAGAATGTTGGCATTGATTGTGCTCTAAACCCAATAAGGTCACGAATGGCTCTCTCCACTGGAGGACATTGTATCACTTGGAGAACAATGTTGCTGCTAAACCCAGCAATTGATCCATGGCCTCATCTGGTGGACCCTTAATCTCCTGAATGTCCTTCACTGAGGAACTCCTTCTTGCTGACACAGGTTATTAATCCAATACATCAAGGACCTGATGAATTTTCTTGATGTAAGATGGCTGCCCTGTTGAAGTGTGTGTTTTTTTTTGTAGGGAATCCTGTAGTGTTTGGAATGAGGTCAGCTCGGGAACCTCATGAAATAAGAGTTCCCTGATTGGGGCTATTAATTTGGTCCAATTAGGGAGTCCTGGCCAACAGATAAAAAGAGGCTTTGTATTGTCTGCACTTTGTGTGTAACAGTATTGTCTAATGTACAAATGTCATTGTCACTGTCTTGCCATAAGTGGAACTGGGATTTGAGGTTTGTCCTCATCTCCCTGTAAAATGGTTGAATGGTAGGGTTTGGGGCCTAGCTTTGCTGCTCCTCTCCCTTGTAACATTGCTGTCTCTTATGTACAGCTGTAAATGTTTTTTGTAAACTGTTTGTTTGTAATTTGTTTAATAAAATATAAATAAACAAGAAAAAAAAGAGGCTTGTCAGATATTCGGACACTCTGAGAGTTGGCTCTGAGGGAGCTGAACCAGTGTCAAGGACTCTCCCCGTGCAAATAAAGGGTGCCTTGGCGATAGGATACCGGCCTCTGTGGAGTGATGTCATATCCTGGATCTCCATGCAAGGTTGTTCCTCTTGACCTCATGACCTTAGAAGAACATGCATAAGAATCAGGAGCAGGAGTAGGCCGCCTGCCCCTTCGAGCCTGCTCCACCATTCAATACGATTATTGTGGCCTGATCTTTCCGTGGCCTCAGCTCCACTTACCCACCCTCTCACCATATCCCTTAATTCCATCACTGTTCAAAAAATGATCTATCTTACATTTAAAAGCATTTATTGAAGAAGCCTAAACCACCTCAGTGGGCAGGGAATTCCATAGATTCATAACCCTCTGGGTGAAGAAGTCCCTTCTCAATTCGGTCCTAAATCTGCCCCTAATTTTGAGACAGTGCCCTCTTGTCCTATTTTCACATGCCAGTGAAAACATCCTCTCTACTTCTATCTTATCTATTCCTTTCATCATTTTATATGTTTCTATAAGATCCCCCACATGTTTCTAAATTCCAATGAATATAATCCTAATCTACTCAGTCTCTCCTCATAAGCCAACCCCCTCAACTCTGGAATCAACCTAATGAACCCCCTCTGGTGCCAGTACATCTTTTTCTCAAGTAAGGAGACCAAAACTGCATGCTGTACTCCCGGTGTGGCCTCACCAGCACCCTAACAGCTGCAACATAACATCCCTGCTTTTAAACTTGATCCCTTTAGCAATGAAGGACAAAATTCCATTTGCCTCCTTAATTACCTTGTTGTATCTGCAGGCCAACCTTCTGGGACTCATGTACAAGGACACCCAGGTCCCTCTACACAGCAGCGCCCTGCAATTTGTCAGGGCTATTCAAGTAATAGTCCTTTTTACTGTTATTCCTACCGAAATGGTTAACTTCACATTTATTAACAATGTACTCCATCTGCTAGACCTTTCCCTTAAGCTATCTACATTCCTTTGCAAAGTTTCAGTCCTCTGCACACTTTGCTCTGCCACTCATCTTAGTGTCATCTGAAAACTTTGACACACTGTACATGGTCCCCAAATCCAAACCCTCGATGTGAATTGTGAGCAAGTGTGGTCCCAACACTGGTCTCTAAGGCACTGGTTGCCAACCAGAATAGCACTCATTTATCCCTACTCTTTGCTTCCTGGTGGTTAACCAATCCTCTATCCATGCTAATACATTGCCCATAACACCTTGCATCTTTACCGTATGCAGCAGCCTTTCATGCGGCACTTTGTCGAGTGCCTTCTGAAAATCCAGATACACCACATCTACCGGGTCCTTGTTGTAATGTGCTCGTAATGTCTTTATAGAATTCCAGTAGATTAGTTAAGCATGACCTGACCTTCATGAACCCATGCTGCATCTACTCAACAAGAGAATTTCTATCTAGATGACTTGCTATTTCTTCCTTGATAATAGACTCGAGATTTTCCCCACTATAGAAGTTCAGCTAACTGGTCTATAATTCCCCATCTTTTGTCTACCTCCCTTTTTAAACAGTGGTATCATATTTGCTGTTTTCCAATCTGCTGAAACTGCTCCAGAGTCCAGTAAATTTTGGAAAATTACCACAAGTGCGTTTGTTATTTCTCCCACCATCTCTTTTATCCCCCTGGGATGCACTCCATCAGGGCCAGGAGATTTGTCTATCCTTAGCTCCATTAGTTTGCCCAACCCAACTCTTCTGCAATAATGATCGATTCCAGGTTCTCACCTCCCTTCGTCTCTTTGTCATTAACTGGCATGTTATTAGTATCCTCCACTGTGAAGATTGATACAAAATGCCTGTTCAATGCCTCAGCCACTTCCTCAAATTCCATGATTAAATTCCCCTTCTCATTCTGTAATGTTTACCTTTACCACTCTTTTTCGCTTTATCTGTGAACACTGATTGTCCCACCTGAATGGTATCTTCCCTGGAGTCACATGTACCCTATTCTCACTCAGTATGTGCAATTCTTTAATTTGTTTCCCAATCTGTGCTGAAAATGTTTTCCCTGTGTCTGTGTGGATTTCCTCTGGGTCCTCCGGTTCCCTGCCAGTCTAAAGATGTGCTGGTTAAGTGGATTGGCCATGTAAAGTGCCCGTAGTGTCCAAGGGTATTCAGGCCAGGTGGATAAGCTATAGGAAATGAAGGGTTATGGGGATAGGGTTGGGAGATGGGTCTGGGTGGGATGCTCTTCGGAGGGTCGGATGGGCTGAATGGCCTTTTTGCGCATTGTCGGAATTCCATGATTCTAAGTATGTAAACTCTGCACTGCAACTTGCTGATTAAGTTGAATTGATGTTTCCCACTCTCCAAAAGCCATTCAACCCTCCAAAGGCTCTGTGCCCCATTGGTAGCAAAACAACCTTCAAGCCAGGAGTCCTGCTCCAGAGGTGTGTAATAATATCTCTGGAAATGTTTCTTATGAAAATGTCTACTATTGATCCTGAAAGGGTCACTTCTCCAGCCATGCTAATGAAGGATCGCTGCTTACTTATCATGCTCACAATCATACAGCATGAGAAGAGACTGCTGATTGGTTGGGTCACCATTAGCATGTAGATATAGTTAACTTAACCTAAGTTCACCTCATTCTCAGGCAAAGGAGGTAAATTCTGATTGGTCAGGACACTGCCATGAGAATGCTGCAGAGATTGGGAATCTCTCTGACCGCTTATATGTACAAATTCTTCTGATCAGTAGGAATAATTTTTCTACATTTCCCTTAATACCTGTCAAACCTCTATCAGCTCAGCTATAATCCTTTACATTCTAGGCAATACAATCTGAGTATGTAATTTCCCCTCGTAATTTAATTCCTGTTGTTCCGCTGTCATTTTGGTAAACAGGTCAGCGATTGGGAATTTTGCAAAGAACAATTCACCTCCTGCCTTCCCAAACTCTGTCCACCATCTACAAGGCAGAAATCAGGATGTGACGGAATGTTCCCGCTTGCCTGGTTGGGAACAGCTCCAGTAACACTCAGGAAGCTTGACACCATCTAGAACAAAACAATCCAACTGACTGGTGCCCAATCGGCCACTCTCAACATTCATTCCAATCACCACTGGTACATAGTGTATACCCCATCCATAAGATACACTGCAGCAACCCACCATGGTTCCTTCAAGGGCACCTTCCAAAACTCACAACCTCTACCACTTCGAAGGACAGGGCTGGCAGAAACATGGGAGCACCACCACCAGCAGGGCCTCCTTCAAGCTGGCAGTCCTTTGTCTGGGATCTGCTTCACACCTAAAGATGCACGATGTTTGTTGAAAACCTGCCACGGGACTGAGGTCTCTGTGCACAACTGTACATCTGCCAGAGCAGTACTCTCATCTCTTCAACATGTTTCATTTTATTTTCCGGGCACAACATACCTTTTCACAAGTCCATACAGGTTCCCTTACTTCCAGAGGAAGTGGTGGAGGCTGGTACAATTGCAACATTTAAGAGGCATCTGGATGGGTATATGAATAGGAAAGGTTTGGAGGGATATGGGCCAGGTGCTGGCAGGTGGGACTAGATTGGGTTGGGATAATCTAGTTGGCATGGACAGGTTGGACCAAAGGGTCTGTTTCCGTGCTGTACATCTCTATGACTCAATGATCATCTGAACATTCACAAAATAGAGTCATAGAGTCATGGGAGTCACTGACTGGGCCAGCATTAATTGCCTGCCCCAAGATATCCTTGAGAAGGTACTGGGAAGCTGTCTTCTTCAACTGCTTTCAATCCACATGCTGTGAGTTGACCCACACTGTCCTTCGGGAGGGAATTTTAGGATTTTGACCCAATGATAGTGAAGCAACCGTGATATATTTCCAGGTCAGGATAGTGAGTAGTTTGGAGGGGAATTTGCATTTCTGCTTCTGACTTGATTAATTTTATATATTTAATCATTTCCCTTTTAACCGTAGTGCCTTGTACACAACTCCCAGCTATTGTTTTACTCTCTTCCCTTTCTTTGCCAGTTGGCTGTCAATCGTAGGCCTCAATAGGCCCTTCAGGGGCAACAAGTTGCCTGAGGCAGGAAGCGACCAGTGGAGCTGTGCTGCCCCCTGCTAAATGACCCAGAGACAGGAAAGTCTTTGGAAATAGGCCCAACAGGACCACATTGGGAAATTCTGCACCTGTCTACCCCCATTCCTGCCTTGGCTGGGCTTCCAGAATCCATCGAAATTTACAGCAGAGAGGGAGGCCATTCAGTCTGTCGTGTCTTCGCCAGCCAATTTGTAACCATCCGATCTAATGTTTCTGGAATGGCTCTTCAAACCATAACTCTCAACGAGGACGGGGAACGATACTGAAAAATGAAAGATAGAACATAAAATGCTGGAGTCACTCAGCATGCCTGGCAGCATTTCAGATCTGCTTCCATCGCCTTAAATGTGAGGTGGAGGGGGTCAAAGGTGATGCAATATGACTCCGGAAAGGCAGGTGGAAGTTTGAGGGAAAACACGATGGCCCCAGGGTCCTTCATCCATCTCCTTAATTGGACAGATATCCTTAAAGATAAAGAGGTTACATTCTCCTGCCTCGTCCAACCCTTCACAGAGAAGATGGAGAATTTAATCATCGACCTAGTGTTGGTCCCAAAAATAGGTGAAACAAATCGCAGTGAATCACAGGATTGCTGCAGTACTGAAAGGATCCACTTGCCATCTGAGTGATTAGTGCCACTCCCCTACCTTCTTCCCCAAGCTCTACACATTTTTCATTGTCAGATGATCAATTCCCTCTCGAGTGCCTCAGTTGAACCTGCCTCCTAACTAGGATTTTCTCCTGTCTCGACTGTTTCTCTTAAAAACTACATTAAGTTTTGTCCCCTCTTGCTCTCAATCCCTCCATCAATAAAAGTACTTTCTCCCAATTCAACCTGTCAAATCACCAGCAGCAATAAATCATCGTGTAGGAGACAATACCAGGACCTACATAAAGTGATACTTGATGCAAGATCACTGAAGCCACATCCCGACCCTGTACAATCCGCCCCTTGGTTGATCCACGGCTTGTACAGTCATAAAGATGTACAGTACGGAAACAGACCTTTCAGTCCACCCCGTCCGCGCCGACCAGATATCCTCGCCTAATCTAGTCCCATTTGCCAGCACTTGGCCCATATCCATCTCCACCTTTCCTATTCATATACTCATCCAGATGCCTTTTAAATATTATATTTGTACCAGCCTCCACCACTTCCTCTGGCAGCTCATTCCATACACGCACCACCCTCTGCGTGAAAAAGCTGCCCCTTAGGTTCCTTATAAATCTTTCTCTTCTCATCCTAAATCCATGGTCCCTTACTTTTGGACTCCCCAGCCCTCTCCATGCCCCTCATGATTTTATAAACCTCTATAAGGTCACCCCTCAGCCTCTGATGTTCCAGGGATAACAGCCCCATCCTATTCAGCCTCTCCCTACAGCTCAAATTCTCCAACCCTGGCAATATCCTTGTAAATCTTTTCTGAACCCTTTCAAGTTTCACAACATCCTTTTGATAGGAGGGAGACCAGAATTGCACACAATATTCCAAAAGTGGCCTCATCAATGTCCTGTACAGCCGCTACATGACCTCCTAACTCTTGTACTCAATATTCTGACCAATAAAGGAAAGCATACCAAACGCCTTCTTCACTATCCAACTACCTGTGACTCTACTTTCAAGGAACTATGAACCTGCACTCCAAGGTCTCTTTGTTCAGCCACACTCCCCAGGACCTTACCATTAAGTGTATAACTCCTGCCCTGATTTGCCTTTCCAAAATGCAGCACCTCACATTTATCTAAATTAAACTCCACCTGCCACTTCTTTGTTCATTGGCCCATCTGATCAAGATCCTGTTGTACTCTAAGGTAATCCTCTTCGCTGTCTACGACATCTGCACTTTTGGTGTCATCTGCAAATTTTCTAACTACACCTCCTACGTTCACATCCAAACCATTTATATAAATGACGAAAAGCAGTGGACCCAGCACCGATCCTTGTGGCCTCCACTGGTCACAGGCCTCCAGTCTGAAAAGCAAACGTCCACCATCACTCTCTGTCTTCTACCTTCGAGCCAGTTCTGTATTCAAATGGCTAGTTCTCCCTGTATTCCATATGACCTAACCTTGTTAACCAGTCTCCCATGAGGAACCTTGGTGAACATCTTATCTCAGTCCATATAGATCACATCTACTGCTCTGCCCTCATCAATTCTCTTTGTTCTTCAAAACTTCTTCAAAAAACCCATTCAAGTTCGTGAGACATGATTTCCTACGCAAACGCCATGTCGAATAGCCCTAATCAGTCCTTGCCTTTCCAAATACATGTACATCCTGTCCCTCAGGATCCTCTCCAACAACACGGTGGCACAGTGGTTAGCACTGTTGCCTCACAGCGCCTGAGACCCGGGTTCAATTCCCGCCTCAGGCGACTGACTGTGAGGGGTTTGCACATTCTCCCCATGTCTGTATGGGTTTCCTCCAGGTGCTCCGGTTTCCTCCCACAGTCCAAAAATGTGCAGGTTAGGTGAATTGGCCATGCTAAATTGCCCATAGTGTTAGGTGAAGGGGTAAATGTAGGGGAATGGGTCTGGGTGGGTTGCGCTTCGGTGGGTCGGTGTGGACTTGTTGGGCCGAAGGGCCTGTTTCCACACTGTAAGTTATCTAATATCTAACTTGCCCATCACAGATTTCAGGCTCACTGGTCTATAGTTCCTTGGCTTGTCCTTACTACCCTTCTTAAACAGTGGCACCACGTTAGCCAACCTCCAGTCTTCCGGCACCTCACCCGTGACTATTGACAATCCAAATATCTCCCAAGGGGCCCAGCAATCACTTCCCTAGCTTCCCACAGAGTTCTAGGGTACACCTGATCATGTCCTGGGGATTTATCCTCTCTTATGCGTTTCAAGACATCCAACACTTCCTCCTCTGTATTACGGACATTTTTCAAGATGTCACCATCTACTTCCCCACATTCGGCATGGTGGCTCAGTAGTTGGCACTGCTGCCTCACAGTGTCAGGGACCCGGGTGCAATTCCAGCCTCGGGTGACTGACTGTGTGGAGTTTGCACATTCTCCCCGTGTCTGCGTGGGTTTTCTCTGGGTCCTCTAGTTTCCTCCCACAGTCCAAAGATGTGCAGGTCAGGTGAACTGGCCATGCTAAATTGCCCATAGTGTTAGGTGCATTAGTCAGAGGGAAATGGGTCTGGGTGGGTTACTCGTCGAAGGGTTGGTTGGGCCGAAGGGCTTGTTTCCACACTGTAGGGAATCTAATCTAACCTAATCATTCTATACCTCCCATGTCCTTCCCCACAGTAAACACCGATTCTGTGTCATCTCTGCATACCTTTGAAGCATAAACCACGACACCAGCCTTCCAGGACTGTCCTGGAGGCTGCCGGGATTAAAGGTTCCTTTCGGATGTACTGCTATAAAGGGGAAACAACTCACAGAGGTGTTGACCAAAAGTTGCGTGTTCTTTTCCCATTATCTTCACACATTTCTGCTTCATTAGGAATACAAATATTGGAGACTGGAGAAATGTCTGTTTAGAGAGGTGAGAGAGGTGATATACAAGATAATTGAGATTTATTCGACCAATATTTATTGCCCTTGAGAATGGTGCAGTGAGTTGTCTACTGCAGCCCATGTGCTCAAGGCAGACCCGCAATGCCCATAGGGAAAGAATCCCAGGTTTTTTGACCCAGCGACAGTGAATGAACGGGTATGTATTTCCAAGTCACGATGGTGAGTGGCTTGGAGGGGAACTTGCAGATGGTGATGTTCCCATGTATCTGCTGCCCTCTTCCTTAGCGATGGATGTGATCATGGGTTTGGAAGGTGCTGCCTGAGGATCTTTGGTGAATTTCTGCAGTGCATCCTGCAGATAGTACACACTGCTGCAACCAAGCATTGATAGTGGATGGAGTGGATGCTTATTAACCCCAAACAAGGGATTGCTGGGAAACAGACATGCAAATTCATTGAGTGATAGGAGTTGGGAGGTCATGTTGCAGCTGTTCAGGACATTGGTTTGGCCACTTTTGGAATACTGCATTCAGTCCTGATCTTCCTGCTACAGGAAAGATGTTGTGAAACTTGAAAGGGTTCAGAAAAGATTTACAAGGATGTTGCCAGGGTTGGAGGGTTTGAGCTATAGGGAGAGGCTGAACAGGCTGGGGCTGTTTTCCCTGGAGCGTTGGAGACTGAGGTTTATAAAGGTTATAGAGGTTTATAAAATCATGAGGGGCATGCATAAGGTGTATAGTTAAAGTGTTTTCTCCAGGATAGGGGAATTCAAAACTATAGGATCTAGGTTTAGGGTGAGAGGGGAAAGATACAAAAGAGACCTAAGGGGCAACACTTTCACGCAGAGGGTGGTACGTGTATGGAATGTGCTGCCAAAGGAAGTGGTGGAGGCTGGTACAATTGCAACATTTAAGAGGCATCGGGATGGGTATATGAATAGGAAGAGTTTAGAGGGGATATGGACCAAATACTGGCAAGCGGGAGTAGATTAATTTAGGATATCTAGTCAGCATAGATGAGTTGGACCGAAGGGTCTGTTTCCATGCTGTACATCCATGACTCTAAGTAGAAGCATTATTTGGTCCAGGTGGGAGGGGGGGCAGAAATTAAGGAGTGAAAATAAATTAAGATGGGATTTGCAGACGACTTAACCTGGCTTGGACAGCTCTAATTTGTGAATCCACACTTGTCTAGGCTGCAATGATAGTCAGTGGTTAGCACTGCTGCCTCCTAGCACCAGGGGCCTGGGTTCAGTTCCAGCCTCGAGTGAGTGTGTGGGGTTTGTACAGTCTTCCCACATGTGTGCAGATTTCCTCTGGGTGCTCCGGTTTCCTTCCACAGTCCAAAGATGTGCAGGTTGGGTGGTTTGGCCGGGGGAATGCAGGGGTTACAGGGATAAGGTGGGGGTGTGGTTCTGGGTGGGATGCTGTTCAGAGGGTCAGTGAGGACTCAGTGGGCGAAAAGGCCGGCTTCCACACTCTAGAGATCCTGTGATTTTGTGGTGTTAATGCCCCATCTTGCTCCCTCTGCTGGATATACCTGCAATTACAAATATAATTTTAAAAAACACATATTGGGATGATAATGTAACCGCAGAGCGGGCAGAGGGATACCAAGCTCTTTACAACGTCACCGGAGAGTGTTTTCAATCCTAGCACTGCTCTGATTGTCATCATTTAACTTTGACATCACCAGCCAGTGGGATAGTCCTGGTGTTCGGTGACCTATTTCCCTACACTCACAAAAAGCTAAGACACCACCGTGCCTCCCAGATATTCTGGCTCAAATCCTGTCCGATCAGCTGTTGGGGATATGAACCCCAAATATGACTGGGGGATCCACATCCTTGTATGGATTAGTGGTGCTGGAAGAGCACAGCAGTTCAGGCAGCATCCGAGGAGCAGCAAAATTGACATCTCGGGCAAAAGCCCTTCATCAGGAATAAAGGCAGAGAGCCTTAATGTATGACCAAGGGTTCTGAAACTGGACGGTTTTTCTCCCTGCAAGACTGTAGCCCTGCATAAATGCGGGTTCTTTACCTCGATATGAATTAGATTCACCGGGGGGGAGGGTTGGGGAGGGGGGGGGGGAGGTTAATTAAACCAGACAAAGGGCCATAACCACGGGTCTACATTTCTGAAGGGCGATCTCTCCCCTTTCTAATTAGGGGTATGGGTGGTTTGCGCTTCGGCGGGGCGGTGTGGACTTGTTGGGCCGAAGGGCCTGTTTCCACACTGTAAAGTAATCTAATCTAATCTAATCAGCCGATTAGTGCGGGGGGGATCACCCTCTCGGACCTTTCTGCTGAAGTATTATGAGAGTCCATTCGGCTTTCAAATCTCTCATTGCCTCAATGTGTGTCAATATGGTCCTGCATGAGTAAGAAAAGCCTTTGGTCTTTTGCAACTGCAGGGAATGTCAGATTCCAAAGCTTGTTTCCTCTTGATACGCCCAAGACTGTATGGAATTGCTTTAGTACCTGTGAGTGTAGCTAAAGAATTCTTATGAACAAAGTATATTTTTGCAACAAATTTTTAAAAAACGCAGTAAATGGAAAGCCCTTATCTACTTGGTCCTTTTGGACCACCCCATCCCAATTTTTGACCTTGCTCAATGGATAATTTTGGCTGTAGTTTGATTTTCCGATGCTGACAGCAACAAGGCAGGATTGTGGCCCCCTGATCATTGCTGATGGTTTGCTCCAGGCTGCAGGCCCTGTCCTAATCTCTTCATTCATTAGCACATTCCTGACATTCCTCAGGCTCCTTATCAGATTCTACAACAAAACCGCCTGTCCACGTCCTGCTGTTGGGCCCAAGGCTGCTGGTTACCTGATCACTACACATTCCATTTTCATTCATATATTATTTTTAAAACATCACTTGCAGCCCCTGGCGATAGTTAATGCAGGGCAGCTTGCTGGTGAGGTGGGCAGAAAAGATGACTGAGGGACTTAAAACTGGCTTCAGTCTGGTTTGTGCACCATAGTCACTGCTGGTTAGTGGGGGTAGGGGAAATGATTGTAGTCCCATGGGGAACAGTGTTCTTTTTACAACAGCCCAGCCATAAACTGGGAATGGCTTCTCAATAAGGATTTGTCAGTGAAATCTAAAAGCTACTCGCCACAATTTGAGCTGCTTCCCAAATCCTCATTGTGCCATTCTCGGGAAAACGAATGGCTTGCATTAATATAGCATCTTTTGTGATGTTAGAATGATCTGAAGAAGCTTATGTTCATTTAAATAGGTGCTTTGGAGGCGGAATCATTGTGGGTAATCTCATGGCTAATTTGTGCAAGGCATAATCACACAAACAGAGACCAGATTAGATTAGATTAGATTCCCTACAGTGTGGAACCAGGCCCTTTGGCCCAACAAGTCCATACCGACCCTCCAAAGAGTAACCCACCCAGACCCATTTCCCTCTGACTAATGCACCTAGCACTATGGGTAATTTAGCATGGCCAATTCACCTGACCTGCACATCTTTGGGCTGTGGGAGGAACCAGAGCACCCGGAGGAAACCCACGCAGACACTGGGAGAATGTGCAAACTCCACACAGACAGTCACCTGAGGCTGGAATTGAACCTGAGTTCCTGGTGCTGTGAGGCAGCAGTGCTAACCACTGAGTCACTGTGCCACCCCATGAAGTAAAATCTGAAGATACTGGAGAAACACAGCCGATCCTGGCAGTATCTGTGGTGAGAGAAACAGAGAATAATGTTTCAGGTTGAGATGACCTTGCATCAGGACCTTTCCATTATCTTGACAGCAAATGTTAAATCTATTTCGCTCCACAGATGTTATCAGCTGTTGAGCAGAGTCATAGAGATGTACAACACTGACACAGACTGTTCGGTCCAATTCGTCCATGCCGACCAGATATCCTAAACTAATGCAATCCCATTTGCCAGCACTTGGTCCATATTGCTCCAAACCCTTCCGATTCATATCCCCATCCAGATGCCTACAGCCATCCTTCTTTTTGCTTTTCTTTCAGATTTCCAGTATCTGCAGTATTTTGCTTTTGTGTTAGATTTTTCACCATGTCGTTTGATGCTGACATCCATGAGTTGGTCAAAATGAACGTTAATTTCCTTAGACCCAGGCTTCTTAATCACACTTTTTGTTACATATTAAGACTAAATGCCACAGTAGACAGCGTTCGGAAATATACCGGCTCAGTATTGCTGTTGCATTCTTGAAAGTCTCGTCATGAACTCTTGCTTCATGCTTGTCAGTCTATTCCACATGCTTCTTGCACGTTTCAAACATTCACATGACTAGACTTCAAGCTTCTGTCTAACTCTTGCATGGTTTTCTTTTGACTCCGCCCACACTGTGCTATTTATACCGAGTGAGGAGCTGCTCTGTGACATTGTTACATAGTTACTCCTAGGACCTAACATTCTATTAACATTGGAAAGGCCAGGTTTTTGAAGATTAGTTGTAAGATGAGTGTTGGCCCATGACATTGGGGTGAAGTCTTCTGTCTTCCTTCTTAACTACTGGACATGGAATATTTTACATCCATATGAGAGAAAGTTGGTTCATGTCTCATCTAGCAGAAGGACTCACTAACACTGCAGCACTTTCTCAGTGCAGCACTATATAAAACTACTAAGGCTTAGATTTTGACTCAGGGTGAGTTTGTCGACTCTCCTGCTCCTCAGATGCTGCCTGACCAGCTGTGCTTTTCCAGCGCCACACTCTCGACTGTGAGACTGTTACCATCAGAGCTGTGGCTATGAGATACAATGCAGTGACAGAGGACACCTCAGTCATTCTCCTGTACCTCACTCAAGTGACTGAAATGATAATAGAGATTTGTGGGTTCTACAGTCATGGGGCCCATCATCCAGTTTGATTCTGTCCCATTGGGGTCACTGCATCGTGATCAGGAACATTCAGCCTTGGTCGTTATTCTTCTCTTGTTTAGCCAGGAAGGCTTTGAGGCCAGTGCTTACACCTGGATTGCGGACCTGAGCAGCATAGATACAGTCACCCACGACCCAATCATACACAACTCAGGCATTAACCTTAACACTACAAGGCACCTCAGACTCCGATATACAAAGCGACACTTGGGATCCACTTGACCTTGAAATTTTTGGATTGTGGTGTACCCCAGCCATGTTTGCCTGTGATATGTTCACGGTTGATTTGTCAGATGTTTGGGATTGGGGACCACACAGTAAGGGGTGTAGTTTACTTGTCTCGGGGGTTTCAGGTACCCAACCCATAATCTCTAAAGCTCTCACAAGTGTGTGGAGGGGTGTTGGGGTGGGGTTAATGAGATGGAGGGTGAAAGGTAGTGTGATTGATGAGGATTTGGGGTGAAGGATGGGATACTGGAGAGAGGGAGGTTTGACAGATTGATAGGGCAAGGGCAAGGAGGGGATGGAGGGGTGGGGGAAAGGGGTAACAGTGTGTGCTGATGGAGGGATAGGATAAAGTGTGGCAGATGGAGTGAAGAGTGTTCGGTGGGACAGAGAATTGGGTGGAGATGTGACGGGGCGGAGGGAGAGCTGGACAGCTGGGCTGATGGACCGAGGAGTAGGGGAATAGGATGACAATGCGGAGGGGGGGGGGGGAGAGTGAGCATGGGCAGTGGCGTTGCTGGGGGGGGTTTGTTGTCGAGTGACGAGAGAGGGCTTCAGGGTGGAGGTAGAGATAGAGGGCAGGGAGTGAATCATTAAAAGTGGAGAAGAATCTGGAATAGGATGTGAATGAAAAAAAAAGGGACAAACACGAGGAGCAGTAGGGTGTAATTTAAAACGCTGTGATACCTCACTGAGGATTCTTAATGAGAGACTGTGTCTCCCAGCCTGAGTGATTGAGCAGGAATTCGGAGCATTGCAAATACCAGCGCTGGGCCTGTACAAGCAGAACAGGGGTCAAAGGGTTAGGTTCACTTGAAGAAATGTGTCTTTCCTTTTTGAAGTGCGGTGCGAGCTTTTGTACTGTCACTCATTCAGAACACCCATCTTCCCAGGCTCACAAAAGGAACCAAATCCTCAATACTTTAGCTCAACTCCTTCCTGTGAAACTCTGTGAATGGTGCGGCACTTTCCAACACGTGTTTTTTTTACAACATTTCCCGCAACTGTTAAGGGACAGAGACTCCGGGGCGTTTGAGGTAGTGTTAACAAACCTGCAAACATACATTCTCACTTTTGCAGGGTTGCCTTTAATAGTGCTTCGCACTGGGATTGTCTTCTGTGGCTACCCTTAACGACAACAAATAGACTTCAAAATTATCACATTGGCTGTGAAACCTTATGGGGATGCCTGGGGTCATGAAAGATGCCATACGAGTGGAAGTCTTTTTATTTACCAGCTTCTCCTCAGTGATCATTAATCAGCCGATGACTGAATAAAGACCTGCAACTCATCCCGGCTCTCAGAAACATCTCCGAGAACCTCACAATAGGTTCACCTTTGAAGTGGTTGGGCTTTTGTGTGGCCAAGCTGACAGCTGTTTGGTGTAAAGATCCCAGAGATTGACGCAAGAAAGTGCTTGTCCTGCTGGTGGGTAATTTATCTGACCGTCCTCATGTGCCTATGTACCTTGTGTATGTATACATCTGAGAGTGTGGGTCAGACAAACACACAACACCTCACTACACCCCTGCGCACTCGTACACACATCACACACTAATCCTCAACATACGCATAATTCACACACACAGGCATACACATGGGTGCGTACACACACGTACACACCTCACCAGCACCATGTGCATTCACACACCTGCACACTTATTGACACACACACACACGCTAGATTCTCTACAGTATGGAAACAGGCCCTTCGGCCCAACAAGTCCACACATATCCTCCGAAGAGCAACCCACCCAGACCCCTGCCCTACATTTACCCCTGACTAATGCACCTAACACTGCGGGCAATTTAAAGTGGCCAATCCACCTGACCTGCACATCTTTGGACTGTGGGAGGGAACCAGAGCACCTGGAGGAAACCCACGCAGACACGGGGGGGAATGTGCAAACTCCACACGGGCAGGTGGGAATTGAACCCGGGTCCCTGGTGCTGTGAGGCAGCAGTGCTAACCACTGAGCCACCGTGCCACCCCTTGCAATTTGAATTTATAAAGTGCCTTAAGCAATAAAAAAATTAAGATGAGCCTCTGCAACCTAATCAAAAAGATACAAAGCTGGACATAACATAACAGAGACTGGGAAACCCACATGATTGAGGGTCAGTGTTCGGAGTGAGTGAAATCGATCAGCACTCTCCCCCTATTGTCAACACGACTCCACCAATAAATGCTGTTACAGATTTAACTCTGTTACCTCTTTGATCAGGAGAATACTTCAAGAATCTATAAACAAAATTACTCATTTAACATCATGAACCATTGTGTGACAAACACAGTTGAAAGGGAACTGGGGATCATTGACACTGCTCCTGCCATCTACTGAAGGATGGATGCTTCAGGGATAGCCTAGGATCTGAAATTGCGCCATTTAACTGTAAAAGTGGACTAAAAAAATCATCGCTTAATTAGACATATTGTGAAGTTTGGTCACTGCTATCCACCAGGAGAAAGTGGGGACTGCAGATGCCGGAGATCAGAGATCACAAGAGTGTGTTGCTGGAAAAGCACAGCAGGTCAGGCAACATCCGAGGAGCAGGAGAATCGACGTTTCATCAGGAATGCAGAGAGAGAGCTGGACAGGGCTGGAGCGCTGAGATCTCGGAGCTGGACAGGGCTGGAGTGCTGAGATACCGGAGCTGGACAGGGCTGGAGCACTGAGATCTCGGAGCTGGACAGGGCTGGAGGAGGTGACTAGGAAAAGGAGAAGCCTAAGCATGAAGAGATTCATAATAACTTTAAAATGGACACACCAGCAGAACTGAAACTAATGTAGGTTAGTGAGAGTAGGGATGATGGGTGAAGCGGATTAGTTGGTGAGAGATGTCAGTCAGAGATGAGAGTGAATGCCTTTGTTATCAAGGCAGTTTTTGAACTGAAGGCTGGAGGTGACATGTTTCTAGCACCATTGTTACACATGCCTGAGGGAAGCCCCATAATGCACCAGGTGGTCCACGGATGAAAGACTCATGCCCAAAACATCGATTCACCTGCTCCTCAGATACTGCCTGACCGGCTGGGCTTTTCCAGCACCACACCCTTGACTCTGATCTCCAGCATCTGCAGTCCTCAATTTCTTCTGGTCAACACTGGCAGCCCATCCACTGTATTTAAATAGATAATTAAAGTCTACTAAAGCCTATTGAGCAGAATAATACATTGTGCAAGCCATGATATGGTTGGCATGGGCAGGACACAGCAGATTGTATCACTTTGGCAGAGTTAAAATAACATCAGGAAGGAAGGGACTAACTCCACCACTCCCCCACCCTCCCAAGATGTCACACCTTACTTAGTCCTTCCCTCCCCCATTGAGTTAGGACTATGGAAGTGACCTTCATTCCAGTGGGTTAGTGAACAACTTTCCATGTCAGTGTGTGAGCCGGCTTGACCCTGCACCTCCAGAAATTGAACTGAACTGAACTGAATTGATTGTCACGTGTACCGAGGCACAGTGAGAAGCTTTGTCTTGTGAGCAATGCAGGCAGATCACAGAGTTAAGTGGCACGGACAGGTAAATAATAGGTAAAGAGCGGCAAAACCATAAACACAGGAACGTTAAGAGTTGCAACCTTGAGTGTGGCATCAAGGAGCCCTGGTAAAGTCTCATCGTTGGAGGGTCAGCTCCAGGACCTCACTGCAGGAATCCCTCAGGGTACTGTCCAATATCCAACCCATCTTCAGCTGCTTCATCATCAGGTCTGAAGTGGAATATTTGCCCTTCAATCACATTCCATCTTCTCAGATACTGAAACGGTCTGTGCCCATCAAAGGCAAGAACTGGACAACATCCAGACTTGGGCGCGTAAGTGTCGAGTGACAATTGTACCACACAAGTCTAAAAGATACTTGGATAAGTACATGAATAGGAAAGGGTTAGAGGGATATAGGCCAGGAGCAGGCAGGTAGGACTAGTTTAGTTTGGGATTGTGTTTGGCATGGACTGGTTGGACCAAAGGGTCTGTTTCCATGCTGTATGACTCAGTAGCTCTAAGTGCCAGGCAATGACCATCACCGACAAGACAGAAGCCCAAGCATCGCCCCCTGACATTCAAAGGCATTATCCTAAATAAATGCCCCACTATCGATGTCTTGGGGTGACCATCGCTCAGAAACTGAACTGATCAGTGACACAAATGCTGTGGCTACAAGAGCAGGTCAAATGATGGGATATCTGTGGTGAATAATTCAGCTCCTGATTCCACTAAACCTAAGCATTATCTGCGAGACATGAGTTAGGAGTACAATGGAATATTACTCACTAGCCTGTATCAGCCTGACAACACTCAAGAAACTCAACATTATCCAGGATTAAGAAGTCGGCTTTGCTGGTATCCCACGCAACCTTCAATATTCACTCCCTCTACACCCAGTGGCTGCACTGTTTACCATCCAGAAGATGCTCCGTAGAAACACGCCAAACAGCAACTCCGTCACCTGCAACTGGTCCTGTCTGGGGGATAATGACAGCAGATTAATGAGAGCCTGCAAGATCCTAATTGAGTGAATCAGCACCCTAACTTGGAAATGCATCATCATTTGTACAATATCACTACATCAATATCCGAAACCTCATCCTCAAACGCATCTGCAGGTGAGCCAACATCACATCGACTGGGCAACTTCTGGAAGGCAGCTCATGCCCACAGCGTGTGTTGGTGAGTGTATCAGTTCTGCTGTGCCAGGGTCAGACACCTTCATAAAGAGGGGAAGTTACAGGACAATGCTGTAAGGTGAGATCGCCTGCACCCTCAGCTACGTATCGTTCCATGGATTTGGGGAGGGGGGAAAGGGGACAGAAAATATTCAAAGAGAGTTAATACTGTCAAAATGGGCTGTGTTTACTGAGCTGTGGGACTTTCCATATGGCTCCCACTTGGGGATTCAAACAAGTCTAATGAACTTTTAACAAACAAATATCCAAATTCGCCAGGAAGGATAGTCATTCCAGAACACACACTAAGTGCCAGCAACTCTCCAAACACATGGCAAAGCCCTCATCATTCAAACTGCAAGCTCTGTTACATACCATTCCAGTGGACTGAGCTGCAGCATACACTACTGCCCTCTGCTGCTGAACGGGAAGAGGTGCAGGCTCTTTCATTCATAGAATCACATCTTGGTCACAGCCTGTTCTCAGTAAGAGCACCTCCAGAGGTCCAATTGCCAGCCTTTTCCCCGTACTCCTGGAAATCTCTTGGCTTCCAATAGTCATTCAATTTCCTTTTGAAAGCCGTTGTTGAAACTATGATTCTAAGACTCTTTCTGACTCTACCTCCATTGCATTATCCTCTTTATTCCCCTTGATGGTTAACTGCCATATATTCTTCTTAGATTCGCCCTTTCACGTTTTTGTTTACTTTTCCACTATTCCTTGAACTTCAACATGCAGCTTGGATCCTGAATGTGTGATTGAAACATACAGTATATGTGCAGCATTACCCATGTGGCTGGTGGGGAAGCAATGGTTTAGTGATGCTGCAGCTGGACGAGAAAGCCAGAGACCCAAGGGGACCTGGGTTTGAAACCAACTATGATGGAATTTGCATTTTAAAAGATTGGAATGAAAAGTCTGATATGACCATGAAATCATTTTTGATTATCATAAAAATCTATCTGGTTCAACTGGTCTCATCTACATATGAGACCAAATACAGAACAATGTGATTGACTCTTAACTCCATCTGAAATGGTCGAATAAGCCACTCAGTTATATTAAACTGCTAAAGAGTCTCAAAGGAATCAAACTGAATGGACTGCCTGTCTTCAGCTGAAGCACCAGAAACAAGAATGGCAAATCTGGTCCTCTTGACATTGCAAAGTCCTCCTTACTGACATCTGGGGACCAGTGCCAAAGCAGGGAGAGACTCAGTCCAACAACAGCCTGACGTAGTCATGCTCAAGGAATCCTATCCGAGAGACATTGTCCCAGACATCCCTATTACCAACCCTGGCTATATCCTGTTGCACCAGCAAGACTGAGCCAGCAGAGGTGGTGGCACCAATGATATACAGTTGGAGGGAGTTGCCCTGGGAATCCTCAACATTGATCCTCGACCCCATAAAGTTTCCTATACATACTGTACTTCAGAGGGTCCCAGCCTTGGCTGTTTATACCTTCACCTTTTATTCTTTATCCTCACGTTTTCCAGCAGGAATAAAACCACATTGGGGAGTCAGCAGACATGTTTTCTAACAAATACAGTACTATGATGCTGGCGATCTTAAATAAAAGTGGGAAGTTCTTTTTCTCTGAAGGAGTTATATTGGATATGCAATGTTAGCTGTTTTTCTCTGAATAAATTCTACCAGACCTGCTGAGTATCTCCAGAACTTCTAGTTTTATTAAATTTCTAAGCTCAAGACAGCTGAAGTCAATTATGTCAACATCCTAATCATGCGCCCCTGGTTCCCTATACCCTCTTCTCAGTCACTAATCTGAGATCAGTTCAGGTAAAAACAATGACTGCAGATGCTGGAAACCAGATTCTGGATTAGTGGTGCTGGAAGAGCACAGCAATTCAGGCAGCATCCGAGGACGGGCAAAATTGACGTTTCGGGCAAAAGCCCTTCATCAGGAATCTTTTTTCAAGGCGGCAGTAGGAAGAGGTGTCCTCGAGTTGGCGTTTGGCTTCAGCGATATAGAGGTCAGTGCGCTAGACTACCACTGCGCCCCCTTTATCCGCTGGCTTGATGGTGAGGTCGGGATTGGAGCAGAGGGATTGGAGGACTGCATGTTGTGAGGGTGAGAGATTGGAGTGGGGGAGGGGGGTAGACAAGTTGAGGCAGTTAATGTCCCGGCGGCAATTGGAAATGAAGAGGTCGAGGGCAGGTAATAGGCCAGCGCGGGGTGTCCAGGTGGTTCCTGATGAAGGGCTTTTGCCCGAAACGTCGATTTTGCCTGTCCTCGGATGCTGCCTGAACTGCTGTGCTCTTCCAGCACCACTAATCCAGAGATCAGTTCAGCCCACTGCTCAGCACACCGTGTTTTGGAGCTACATGGTGTAAGTACCCATGGTGGCAATGAAGGTGGGAGAGTCATAAAGAAAGCTGATAAGTCAGGGTCTTCCATAGTGGGGCTTGGGACTTCAAGTGGGTGGAAGGACAACAATGATTACTCAAAGTTCTGACTAAGCCACAAACAGCTTTGCTCCCATTCTAACAGGCAGTTGCATTCCCAGCCCCCAACAACCCTGCTCTCACAGGTCTCCTCCCCAACATAACTGGCTCTTACCGAAGGCTCAGAGGGATTTTCAAGCCTTGTCTGACAGCGAGCCCATCTGGGTGAGGTGAGCAGTGAATTACATTCTCAACTGCCCTATGATTGGCCTAGTAAGCGATTTATTAACTGCTAAAAAATCTCAAAACGGGAATGAAACCAGACTGATCACCGAGCATCGAGCTAGGCACCGGAAAAGACAATGAGGAGAAAGTGAGGTCTGCAGACGCTGGAGATCAGAGCTGAAAATGTGTTGCTGGAAAAGCACAGCAGGTCAGGCAGCATCCAGGGAACAGGAGAATCGACGTTTCGGGCATAAGCCCTTCTTCAGGAATGACCTTCAGGAAAGCCCTTCCTGAAGAAGGGCTTATGCCCGAAACGTCGATTCTCCTGTTCCCTGGATGCTGCCTGACCTGCTGCGCTTTTCCAGCAACACATTTTCAGACTGGAAACGACAATGTCTGAAACAGCCCTGCAAATCCTCTTTTCTGACATCTGGGAGCTGGTGTCTCACAGACTAGTCAAGCAACAACCTGACCGAGTCACACCCACAGAATCATGCTTTACATATGCAATAACTCCTTGCAAGTCCCAAGGAGAACCACTAATTAATCTCCAGGCGGTGTTTACGGAGTATGAGCTCCCTTGGTAACAGGTAATGGCCTATCCAGCTAGAACTCATCACCTGAGCCCTCAATAAAGCAGAGCCATTCAACTTGCACCTGCTCCAGAGACATGTGATAACATCTCTGAACAAGTTGATTCGAAAAATAGGTTAATAAAAAATGTAAGATTTGGTAGTGGCCTTTGTGATACCGTGGTCATGTCCCCATCTCCAAACTAAGTCGTCCTGGTTTATGTCTCACCTCCTCCAGAGATGTGTCACCACAAAACAAAAGATTTTAAAAAAAATAAAGCTAAGGGCTCTTGTAGGCCAGTGGTAGTGCCCCTGACTCTGCACAGAGAGGCTCAGGTTCATGTCCCAATTGCTCTGGACGTGGGTAATGGAGCTGATAAGAACGTGTCGAGAGAGCAACTGGAAGACTGAACAAACAGCGGTGATGGTCTAGTAGTGAGTATTGCTGCCTTCCAAGCTGTTGACCCAGACTTGATTCCTGGATACGGGAAGTTGAGTTTTGGGCTCTCTTGCATCACAGTGGTAATGGCCCTTCCCCTGGACTGAGAGGCCTGGGTTTAAGTCCCACCTGATCCAGAGGTGTGTAATTACATCTCTGAACATGTTGCTTAGAAAATTAGGATAAATTACAAGAAAACAGGCATGGTCTTCTCTGTCCTTACATCCCCCTCACTTTTGATGGTTTGCATGGCCCATAATGGGCTTTGCTTGTAAAGGTCTACTTGGCGAGACAGGTATTTTCCTGGTGGCGGTTAGGAACTTAAAGAAACAAAAGAAAATATCATGGTGATTTTGGTGCTGGGAAAGTCACTCAGATGCGCATGATAGCAATCCAGATATAAACAAAGAAAAATAAATTAAACAATCCTGTATAATCACAGATTGCATGGACTCTGAGCCCAACTATTTACTTTGCAGCGTTGTTGAGCCTGTGGACAATGTGTACGTTGCTTGTGGGTGACCACACTGTTTTTGTTTTTGATATTTGAAACATCTTTTGCTGGGTTTTTGGTTGCACTCCCACACTCCGAATCTCTGGGCACCCAGGTCAAAGGGGTGAGGCCAGATCAGAGGATGCCCTCATGATTCTGCTCCTGGTCAGGCTGGTTATAAACTGGGCCGGGGGGGGGGGTGTAAACTCTGCCAACTTCCTGCCCCTCTTCCACAGCTACATTCAAGTCTGGGTGTTGGCGGAGAGAGCAGTGTCCACGAATGCCCTCAATGTCTGGAGAAGAAGGTGGGCACCACAGGGGACAGAGTGCTTTATCTCCCCCTCCTATTCCATTTTGATTTAGTCCCTTCCCTCATTCTCCATCTTCCCTCACTTTTCATAGTTTGTGTTGCCTTGAACAGACTTTGCATGTAAATATTGATATAGCTGGACTGATGATTTAGATTAGATTACATTACATTACAGTGTGGAAACAGGCCCTTCGGCCCAACAAGTCCACACCAACCCACCGAAGCGCAACCCACCCAGACCCCTACATATTCCCCTTACCTAACACTACGGGCAATTTAGCACGGCCAATCCACCCTAATCTGCACATCTTTGGACTGTGGGAGGAAACCGGAGAACCCGGAGGAAACCCACGCAGACACGGGGAGAATGTGCAAACTCCACACAGTCAGTTGCCTGAGGCGGGAATTGAACCCGGGTCTCTGGCGCTGTGAGGCAGCAGTGCTAACCACTGTGCCACCGTGCCTGACGGCAGTTAATAAAAAGGTCACGGTCATTCGGTGGTAGGGGAAAACAAACGTTTGGCTGTGTGTAATAGCACTTCTGGATATAAAAATAAATAAAAACAGACCCAGTTGAACTTCCAATAATGGGCTTTTCATCCATATGTCTAATTGGCTGGTTTCTGGTTGTGGTTGATGTTTAGAAACAAAAAAAGTCAAGGTGTATTGGTGATGGAAAAAAAGTGTTCAGTTGAGTGTAAGAGCACCCCTCGGTATATAACAAAAATTTGTGATATGGTGGTAGTGTCCCTACTCAGGGGCCTGGGTTCACATCCCATCTGTCCCCGAGGTGTGCCATAACATCTCCTCGTGCACTGGTTGCAAGTTGCTGAGATGTCTGGTGGAATCCTGTCTGCTTGGATGAAATTTCATATTGGCTCCAGGGTCCTGAACCTCCCCCAGGAGCCTGTGCCCCCCCCCCCCCCCGCCAACCTGAAGCGACTCATGCGAATGCCCCCCACGTCCTTCTGCCTCACAAACAGGTGTTTTTTTTGAAACAGGCTGCTGCTGTACACCATGCAATGCCAGCGAGTCTGCAATCTGAACATGCCTTGGGATGTTTATTTTTCACCGGATGGTGGGGATTCCCAATAGAGGGTTGTGGACATAGGAGTCCTCCCATTCTCCATAGGGGACTTGGGATGGGGTGTGTTGCGCTGTTGGAAATAGAACATTACAGGCCCTTCGACTCTCTATGTTGCACCGATCTGTGAAACCAATCTGAACTACACAATTCCACTTTCGTCCATATACCATTTAAATGCCCTTAAAGTTGGTGTGTGTACTACTGTTGCAGGCAATGTGTTCCACACCCCAACTACTCCGGGTAAAGAAGCTTCTTCTGACATCTGACCTATATCTATCACCCCTCAATTTAAAGCTATGTCCCCTCATGCAAGCCATCACCATCCGAGGAAAAAGGCTCTCACTATCTACCCTATCTAACCCTCTGACTATCTTATATATCTCAATTAAGTCACCTCTCAACCTCCTTCTCTCTAACAAAACCAGCCTCAAGTCCCTCAGCGTTTCCTTGTAAGACCTTTCCTCTATACCATGCAACATCCTGGTAAATCTCCTCTGAACCCTTTCCAAAGCTTCCACATCCTTCCTATAATGCGTTGACCAGAACTGAATGCAATACACCAAGTGCGGCTGCACCAGAGCTTTGTAGAGCTGCACCATAACCTCATTGTTCCGAAACTCGATCCCCCTACCAATAAAAGCTAACATCCTGTATACCTTCTTAACAAACCTATCAACCTGGGTAGCAACTTTCAAGGCTCAATGTACCTGGACACCGAGATCTCTCTGCTCATCTACACTACTAAGAATCTTACCATTAGCCCAGTTATCTGTGTTCCTGTTACTCCTTCCAAAGTGAATCACTCCACACTTTTCTGCATTAAACTCCATTTGCCACCTCTCAGCCCAGCTCCGCAGCTTATCTATGTCTCTCTGTAACTTACAACATCCTTTGCCACTATCCACAACTCAAGTGACCTTCATGTCATCTGCAAATTTACTAACCCAGCCTTCTATGTCCAGGTAATTTATTAAAATGACAAACAGCAGTGGACCCAAAACAGATCCTTATTTTACCCCACTAGTAATTGAACTCCAGGATGAATATTTCCCATCAACCACCACCCTCTGTCTTCTTTCAGCTAGCCAATTTCTGTTCCAAACCGTTAAATCACCCTCAATCCCAAGCCTCTGTATTTTGTATCATGGGAAACTTGATCAAACGCCTTACTGAAATCCATATACATCACATCAACCGCTTTACCCTCATCCACCTGTTTGATCACCTTCTCAAAGAACTCAATAAGGTTTGTGAGGCATGGCCTACTCTTCAGAAAACCATGTCGACTATCCCTAATCAACGTATTCCTCTCTGGGCGATTATAAATCCTCTCTCTTATAATCCTTTCCAACACTTTACTCACAACCGATGTAAGGCTCACAGGTCTATGATTACCAGGGTTGCCTCTACTCTCCTTCTGGAACAAGGGAACAACGTTTGCTAGCCTCCAGTCTTCTGGCACTATTCCTGCAGAAAATGACGACATAAAGATCAAAGCCAAAGTCTCGGCAATCTCCTCCCTGGCTTCCCAGAGAATCCTAGGCCCAGGGGACAGAGTATCTTACCACTGGCAATAGCAACATACTGGTAACATCCACAGCAAAGGGCACAATATTCAACAGTCTGCTTCTTATAAACAATTCAAAGACTGATCCGTAAGACTTGCTTTTCCCTAACTTATACCTTCATAGATTTGTCTCTAATTTCTAATTTGTGCATGTCTGTTCTTGCAAGACTATTCCATCTCATCTTTCTTCTCGTGGGAGCAGCACAGTGGCTCAGTGGTTAGCACTGTTGCCTCACAGCATCAGGAACCCAGGTTCAATCCCAGCCTTGGGCAACTGTCTGTGTGGAGATTGCACATTCTCCCAGTTTTTGCATGGGTTTCCTCTGGATGCTCCAGTTTCCTCCCACAATCCAAAGATGTGTAGGTTAGGTGAATTGGCTATGCTAAATTGCCCATAGTGTTTGGTGCATTAGTCAGGGTTAAAATGTAGAGGTTTGGGTGGGTTATTCTTCAGAGGGTTGGTGTGGACTTGTTGGGCCAAAGGGCCTGTTTCCAATACTGTAGGTAATCTAATCTTAGTAATTAATAAACGATCTCTTCATTAACTCAACTAAGCCTGGTTAAATTGGCTCCTTTTAAAAATTACAGGCAGTTCTTCCAGAATGTGATAGCTACATCCCTGTGCTACGCAAAAATCACGCTTTACAAATATCATGTAATGTGTTAGCAATGCGATGGTGCTTTAGCCAACTGATGTATTAAATATTCATGCTCTAGAAACAGTACTTCCTATTTGTCAGTTGTGTCACAGCAAATTTTGTTGATGAAATGCATGTTGTAGCAGAATGACCTGCAAGTTCATTTGGTCTGGGACCCTTTCAAATTAAGTCAGGATAAATGAAGAAAAGCTTATGCCCGAAACGTCGATGCTCCTGCTCCTCGGCTGCTACCTGACTGGCTGTGCTTTTCCAGCACCACATGTTTTGACTCTGATCTCCAGCATCTGCAGTCCCCCCTTTCTCCTAGTTTCGGGTAGGACCCTTCATTGAGTCCTGACGAAGGGTCCGACACAAAGCATTGACGCTCTTGCTCCTCTGATGCTGCTTGACCTGCTGTGCTTTTTCCAGCTTCACATATCAAACCATCCAGGACAAAGTGGCCCACTTGATTGGCAACTCATCTGCAAACATCCATTCTCTCCACCACTAATGTTCAGAAGTATCTACAAGATGCACTGTAAAAATTCACCAATGCTCCTTAGACAGCACCTCCAAATCTGTAATCAATATCATCTCAAAAGACAAAACCTTCAGAAACATGAGAACACCACAATCTGCAATTTCTCTTTTCAAGCCACTCACCATCCTGACTAAGAAATATATCACCTATCCTTTTGTGTCACTGGGTCAAAATCCTGGAAGCCCCCTCCCTAACAGCGTTGTGGATGTCCCAATTACAAATGGACTAAGGCACTTCAAGAAGGCAGCTTCTCACCATCTTTTCAAGGGCAGCTGGCCAAGCCAGAAAACCCCCACACGAATAAAATAAAAATGGTTTTTAAACATAGAGTTAGTTGTTTTGGTGTCGGTTCTGTGAAGGCAATGTTTCGAAGAGATCAGAGAAATATTTAGCACAGTGAAATCCAGCAGAAAGGCCTGTAATTAGTGAAGAGTCTGGGTTGTGACTGTGTGTGTAGACATTTTCAAGGTATCTGAATTGAAGAGATTTCGACTTTCCGAACTGAAAGCGGCAGCAGACATAGGAAGAAACTGTAAAGCTGTCTTAGGCCAAGGAAGAGAACGGAGAAAAGTCAGTTGAGTAAAAAAAATTAAAGAGTTGAAATAGGAAAGATATTTCCCTGGGATTGAGTGACTGCAAAAGCATAGTATTGGGAAACTGGTTGAAATTTGCTTATCTGTTTATGAGAAGATCTTTCTCAAGTGTCAAGTGTGCATATAGCTCTATTTTCTTATTCTTATGTGTGCTAACCTTGTTTTCTTTGTTAAAGAAACATTTTTTTTTTAAAACACTTGTTAACATTGTTAAAGAACACTTCCAGCAGTGCACATATGGTGAATTACTAACCAGCCCAGTAACCAACCGTGGATTGCAGATTGTCAAATGGGAATTCACAAAGGAGTCGAAAATCTGAAGGATGGAAAGTCTTAGCTCTTGGGAACAAACCAGAACAATGTTCAAGTATTAAAGAAAAAAGGCTCAAAGGAAGAAGAAATATAAAGTAAACAATATGCTTCCTTTGAAACAAAATTGGACATACTAAACCAATAGCTGGAAGTTAAATGGCAGACTGATGGTAATAGTGGGAATGCCAGAAGAATCCTGAAAAGGAGGCATCAGGAAAGAAAATGTGATTAAAACTGTAGCTGTTGTATGAAGGGAATATGGTTTCCTTAGAATCTACTAGGAAGAAAGATGATTTAGCAGAACAATGAAAAATCTTCCTTGACTATCAATAAAAAAGTATCTGACCAGTGGAGAGTCTTATTATTTTAAAGCCCTGATAACATGCTTGTAAATCACTTCTATACTTTCTCCAGAGGAATTATGTCTTCCTGTAATGTGGTAAACTCTAGCTGTGGCCTAGTCAGCCTCTTACATAGTTCCAGAATTGCATTCTAGCATTGTGATCAGTATCTCACCCAGTGAAGTTAAGCATTCCAGTATGCCTTCTTCCCACTTTATCTACTCACCCTGTCACATTCAAGGGCCTGTGGACATGCACTCCAATGTCTCTCGCTTCTTCTGACTCGCTCCATATCCAGTTGCTTTGTTTGCCCTCAGCAAATGCATAACCTAATTTCTTCAGATGGAATTGCACTTGCCACCTTTCTGCCTATTCAGTCAGTATGGATTTACGAAGGGGTAATCATGCTTGACTAATCTTCTGGAATTTTTTGAGGATGTAACTATGAAGATGGACGAGGGAAAGCCAGTGGATGTAATGTACCTGGACTTTCAAAAAGCCTTTGATAAGGTCCCACGTAGAAGATTAATGAGCAAAATTAGGGCACATGGTATTGGGGGCAAGGTACTGACTTGGATTGAAAATTGGCTGACTGACAGGAAGCAAAGAATAGTGATAAACGGGTCCCTTTCGCAATGGTAGGCAGTGACCAGTGGGGTACCACAAGGTTCGGTGCTGGGACCGCAGCTGTTTACAACATACATCAATGATATAGATGAAGTAATATTAGCAAATTTGCTGATGACACAAAGCTGGGTGGCAGGGTGAAATGTGAGGAGGATGTTATGAGAATACAAGGTGACTTGGACAGGCTAGGTGACTGGATGGATGCATGGCAGATGCAGTTTAATGTGGATAAATGTGTGATTATCCACTTTGGTGGCAAGAATAGAAAGGTAAATTACTATCTAAATTGAGTCAAGTTAGCTCAAGGGGAAGTACAACGAGATCTAGGTGTTCTTGTACATCAGTCAATGAAAGCAAACATGCAGGTACAGCAGGCAGTGAAGAAAGCTAATGGCGTGCTGGCCTTCATAACAAGAGGAATTGAGTATAGGAGCAAAGAGGTCCTTCTGCAGCTGTACAGGGCCCTGGTGAGACCGCACCTGGATACTGTGTGCAGTTTTGGTCTCCAAATTTGAGCAAGGACATTCTGGCTATTGAGGGAGTACAGGGTAGGTTCACAAGGTCAATTCCCGGAATGGCGGGACTATCATATGTTGAAAGATTGGAGCGACTGGGCTTGTATACATTTGAGTTTAGAAGGATGAGAGGGGATCTGATTGAGACGTATAAAATTATTAATGGATTGGACACTCTGGAGGCAGGAAGCATGTTTCTGCTAAAGGGTGAGTCCAGAACCAGAGGACACAGTTTAAGAATAAGGGGTAGGCCATTTAGAACAGAGTTGAGGAGAAACTTCTTCACCCAGAGTGTAGTGGATATAGGGAATGATCTGCCCCAGAAGGCAGTGGAGGCCAGGTTTCTGGATACTTTCAAGAAAGAGATGGATAGAGCTCTTAGAGATAACGGAATCAAGGGTTATGGGTATAAGACAGGAACAGGATACTGATTGTGGATGATCAGCCATGATCATAATGAATGGCGATTCTGGCTGGAAAGGCCAAATGGCCGACTCCTGCACTTACTGTCTATTCAACCATATCATTGCTATTGTCCTTGGGTCCACAGCTATACTCTTCATCATCACCTACATGGACATATGTCCCAATTGCAATTCTCACATTTAAATCTAAATCATTAATATTTACCACAAACAGCAAGGGACCCAAAACCTTGATTTCCATTCACAAAAGCACCCATCAATCATCACTCTTTGTTTTCTGTCACTAAGACATGTTTTGGATCCAACTCACCACAAAACACGGATTCCATCAGCCCAAGGTTCGGTGGCTTCAATGTCAGTTTTCTGCAGTGGTGGAGAATGTAGTTTGTGTCTTTTCTTTGACCTTGGGAACCCATGAGCTATGAACTGAACAATTTTAATTTTTTATCCCCAATACGTGGTCTCTGTTATAATACAGGTGTTGCAGTATGGCTACCTGAACACTTTTCACTGTCTTTTTTGGTAATTTATTGTCACTTTTGTTTTTACAATTCTATTCTAAAATTTTCTCATCCATCGGCCACGTGGGACCTGGTCAACTGTCTTACTAAAATCCACGTAGACAACATCCACTATACTCATCCACATCTTGTTGTTACTTTCTCAAAACGTTCTGTTTAGTTGGACACAATCTTCCCTTAACAAATCCATGCTGAGTATCCCAAAGCAACTTGCACCTTTCGAAGTAACAGTTAATCCGGTCTCTTAGTCTTGATTGTAATAGGTTACCCAACACCAAGGCGAAAGTGAGGACTGCGGATGAAGGGCTTTTGCCCAAAACATCGATTCTCCTACTCTTCGGATGCTGTGCTTTTCCAGCACCACACTCTTGGCCCAACACCAAACTGAGCAACCTAAAATTATTTGGTCTGTCCATCACATGTTTTTTGAATCTAGAACTAATGGGTAGAACTTAAAGTAAGTGACCTCCCAACCTAAGCAATGAGGATGGATTTCTTGTCCAAGAGTCATTAGCCTGCAATTCTGTTTCTCAGAGAAAAAAGAATATATTTAAAGGTTGAATTTGGACAGAAATTGATTTACAAATAAAAGGTTGTGGATGAGAATGTGGTGTTAAGGCCATAATCAGATCAGTCATGAAAATTTTCTACAAAGGAGAATTTTAAAAGTCAAGGACCAGGAGCCAATATGGATTAGTGACCACCCTGGAGCTGGGTCAACAAGAGTTGATGTCGTTTGGAGACTGCAGCAGTTTTGCACGATCTGACATTTTCAGAAGTGGACACAGTAAGGTACAGATAGCCAGCAATCAGAACTTTGTACGCAAAATGCTGGCATCTGTGAAATCCACCAGAGTCAGTTGCTATGGCATGCTGCATCCATTTTCTCTTGAAATTAAACACATCCAGGTAATGGAGCCATTGCATGGCATAAGGCACCATGAAGGGTGAATGGACAGGGAGACATGATTAGCTAAAACAAACCATAATATTAAAAATGGCTATATGAATAGGAAGGGGTTGGAGGGATATGGGCCAGGTGCTGGCAGATGGGACGAGATTGGGTTGGGATATCTGGTAGGTATGGACAGGTTGGACCGAAGGGTCTGTTTCCGTGCTATACATCCCTATGACTCGGTGACTCTGTAAGACAGATTTAGTAGTAGATCTAGGTCTGATAGAGGTAATATTTTTAAAAAGTAAGGTTCTGTAAAATAAGCAAACTGATCAGGTTAGGATCCAAAAGGATTGCTAGTAAAGAAAAGGGTACTTTACCTTCTCTCAAACTGGTAGCTACATTGCACAACCAACAGTTACTCACTAATTGTAGGTAACTAACTAGTCTATAAACAGATCCACACATAACATCAGGTAAGTCACAATATGACCATTTTGGGCACCACACATCTAAAGACTTGTTGGAAGGTTGCCATCCTGATGGTTTTCACCCCACAGATGCCCCACTGAACACTTCCAGCATTTGTTTTGTTTTGATCTCAGACTTCTTGCATTCATGTCATTTTGCTTTTGTACAGGTCCAAAGCACGCTCCACTGACAAAGTAATGACCTGGATGTCAACACAGATGGATGCAGGAACAGGAGAACAGATTGACAGCAACATGCTATAAAGTCAAAACTGCTGCATAAACAGAACAACAAAAACAAGTTGATGAATGCTTATAATATTGAATTTTAAACAATAATTACAAATTTGAGCAACAATTACAAAAACACAATTAGAAATGGTTTGCCATACCTCAGGGAATGCTGAGGCAAAGAATGTGAGAATGTTCCAGCTTCCTTATCCACCTGAAAATGTACAATCAGCAAAATGTTATGTCATGTTCCAGATCACTAAGTGAGTCCAAATTAATATGGCAACACATAAGTTTGGTCTTTGCCGGTATGGAGGCTCCAATTTCCATAACTTGGTAAACAAGGAATCATTCCCATTCTTATCACCTGCCATTGGCATATTTGGAAGGGAGGATTGCATTTTGATTTTCAGCCAGTCTATCTAGTTTATGAACACACCTTGTTTGGCAATCAACTCAAGGTAGGATTCAAAGCTAGAACTTCTCACTCATTGGCAATCACTAATGTTAACTTAACAGAAGATTACAGAAACAAAATCAGTCACGCAGCATTATCAGGACACAACTGGTACCTTTGTAATACCAAAGTGTGATTTTCAGGTCTGTTCATGATATGATTTGAAATTTTGGAGCGTGTCACGAGCTATGGAAAGCAAAACATCTCAGATTCAATCACTGAGCTATGCTAAGTTGAGGTAGCAATAGGGGTGCAATAATTGATTGCAATACCCCTGACCAAAACAACACTTAAATAATAATCAGTTTATATTTCCATGCTTAATCACTAAGTATTGGGAAATTATTTATGGGGGTTGTGTGGGGGGGGGGGGGGGGGGGGGGAAAGAGTGACAATTTATGGCTTGGAGATAATGATTCCTATGTATAAATAGGCTCTGGACACAAGGTGTGCAAAGAATGGCCTTCTAGGTGATGCAAAAGCAGGGTGTTTGCATAAAATGAATTAATATTTTAATTTGTTTTTCTTTTGACTTTTACTTAGACTGACACGTCCTCGTCTTGTCTCAAGAATTTTTAAAATTATTTTTTGTCATAAAGAATTCATCAATTTGCTTAAAATCACAACTGTAAATGTGTCTCTCTAAATTGAGACTATAACATCATAAGCTCTGAATAGCTAGATTGCTGCACTCGGGTTTCGGGGGATCAGTTCAGTCAAATAATTTTGGATGCACCATTTGAGAGGAAAGTTACTCTGAGGAGGATTAAAGCCAGCTTTGTATTTTGGCGACATGTTCTCTACTTTTAGCCTTCGGTTGGTACCTATCATATTTTTCTCAGAAAGGTTGTTGTCTTTGGTACTGTTTAAGATGTTTTATAACAACAGTGCACTGTTTCACAGCAAGTCCTCACTTCTAGAAAAGTGGGACACACCATCATTAACTTAAGGTACAGAAAGTCTGGGGGAAATGGATTCCTTAGGCTGGCTGCCAGCACACTCCTTAATACAGGTACAAGACGGAGGCAGACTTCATACACACACACTGTTGCTAGCAGAGTCAAAAGAAAGTGGAAAATCTGACATGATGGGATAGCGCAAGGTTCAAGCAGTGGGATGTTTGTCAATAAGGCTGGATAAAGTAGACACTTATCAAATCACAGTTGTGGCTGGAGATGGACAGTTATCCTCTTGAATCTCAGAGTCATTGCCTGCTTGAAACCCAGGAGGTGCTGTCACACCAAAGCCTAATGATTATGTTTTATTAGTTTAAAAATTCTTTGTTGCTCAGGCCTCTGAATTATTTATTAGTCACTAAGCAAGTTGGGTACAGGAACATGAGAGTAGCTGAAGTTGAGGTCAACGGATCAGTTTGCACTTGCTAGAACTTGCTGAGTCGCAGGATGATGTGCTCTCCTTGGTGTGTGAGGTAGTCTTGAATTCCTGCAGACAGATGGTTAAGAACATAGCATGAATAAAGAGAAAACATTTCTATTCAAGAGGCAGTGAGGGACAAAACAATCCAGTAATCAGAACGGTCACAAAAATAAATTTCCTGTTGATTGTGGGCTTGTTCACGCCTGAAGATGTTGTCAAAAGTACATACTTATTTAGATCCTCAAGCCTCGGCTTTACACAACCACATTAACTTGCTGGACGTCTTAATAGACTTGTTAAACAGAGATCCTGTCTGCCCTCACAGATGGCAATAAAGCTCCATGCCAGTCAGAGCATAGGATGCCCCTCTGGTCTCTTGCCTAGTATTTATTCCTCAAAAAAAAAACAGGTTATTTAGTCAATGTCACATTGCTGCTTGTAAGTTTGCTACGTGCAAATTGGCTGCTGCATTTCCTTCTCAGTGGTTGACTAAGTTTTAGAAATACTTTATTTGTAAAGTAACTTGTGAAATCCTGGGATCATGAAAAGTGTAATTTAAATAAGATTCTTTCTTGAAAGCAGTGTTCAGCTCTTCAAAGGGAATAAGAACTGCTAGGTATGCCTTTGAGCCATTTAAACCAGAATGATTCTGTGATGAATCCAGATCCATGCACATGAACTCTACCATAACAAGGACAATTAGAGTTGGGCCACTAATTATTAAGCTGGCTAGCGACATTCATATTCCATAAACAAACTTTTTTTGAAAAAGGTAAAAAAGGAAGCATAGCAAGAATTAGAGTTGCTGATTAGCAGTTCCTGCAGTAATGCATGAAAAGAATGGACTGCAACGCTTCGATCAATAAGCATCGAAGGGCTGCTCATGAACATATAGGGGTGACTGTCACCCTTCTCATTGTAGTGCAGTACCCTGGTAGGATTGCAAAATGATGGAACCCAGAGACTAAAATCCAGAATTCAAGATAGCGGTGGGCTAAGTTGCTTTCATAAAGTTTATTACCACAATTATGCATTTGAAAATGTATACACGCAATATGAATGTGCATTGTTGCACATGCCAGGTTTTCAAAAGTATTGGCACCTGTTCATTTCTGCATGTTTGTGTCATAAATTTAAAATTGAAAATTCCTCCACCACCGATGAAAATGCATACCTCTGCTCATACTCTTGGAAATGAAGGCACAATTGTATTAGAATGGTACCAGACTTATGGGCATTAAAATTGAGGACAGATTGCATACATTGGCTTGCATACACTAGTTTATTGTATAGGAAATTACCAGATGATGTTCCGATTGCCATTTTCTAAAATGGTAGAATTAATTTTATTTGACAGACACAGAGACTATTTCCTCCTGTGGAGGGATAAAGAACAAGCAGACATCATCTTCAGTCAAGCAAGACCATGCATAAGTGCTTTTTCCATGGAAAGAGTAGAATCATAAAATCCCTACAGTGCAGACAGAGAGCATTCAGCCAATTGACCCTCTGAACAGCATCCCACCCAGCCCCCCTAACCCTTCAATTTAACCTGCATATCCTGGACACTCTGGGTAATTTGGCATGGCCAATCCATCTAACCTGCTCATCTTTGGACTGTGGGAGTAACCAGGGCGTCTGGAGGAAACCCATGCAGGCACTGGGACGATGTCTGCATGCAGTTTACAAAGCCACCCAAGGTTGGAATCGAACCAGGGTCCCTAGTGCTGTGAGGCAGCAGGGCTAACCACTGAGTCACCATGCCACCCTAGTGGAATAATAATGGAAATTTGGAACTTTCTTTTCCAAGGAGGTGATACAATCATTGCTAGTTTTGAGCTTGAAACAGGTTTTTGTTAAGTACACAAATCAGTGATTTGGAGACAAGGTGTGCAATATCTTGCAGATCGTCTATGGTCTAACTGAATGTCAAAGTAGGCACAAAGGGGTCAAATGACAAATTCTTGTCCAAATGTTACCAGTACCAGACAAGTTTATCACTGGACTAAACCACACATTACTGCCCCCAATTACGTCTCACCTTGTTTAAGTGGGATATTATTTTCTGTGAGCAGACGCCAATAGTTTCTCGCGTTATCTTGTGCCCTTCGGTTGCATACTGAAGTCAAAAAAGGTCCCCACAGAGTCGGTCTGGTCTCAAAGCTAGAGGGTGCACAGGAAGGAAAAAAAATCTTTTTTCTCGCTGAAATCTAGGTATGAAGCACCATCAACTGAAAGATCCACTTCTGAAAGAGCAAAGACCCAAAAATCATCTGCACTTCTGCCCATATGGCATAGGTATAAATTAGGAGAGGAATTTAATACTTGAGCAGGCTACAGACACTCATCTGTGCAATTGTGAAGAATTGGGTGATGTAGCAGAGGATCTGGCAAGTTTTCCTTAAAGGACTGAGAGGGGATTGCATGGTTAGAGATGTCATGAACTGGATGAGATGGTAAAATAAGGCCAGAATTTCAAATCTCTAAAATAGACATTTAACCAATTTTTTTTAAAAACTTCTTTTACAACAAAACAATTGAATGTACCCATTAGCTGTCTTGAAGTCTCTTTTGGTTTAATTATCTTCTAATTCTGCTTCAATGTTTTAAACTGTTCAACAGAGCACTAAGCAAGAAATAACTGGAGCTTGTCAAAAAAACACGATGTAATAATCATGATAAACTTTAATCTCCATGTACACAGACTGCAGAAATCGCATTGGGAAATGTAGAATTTATAAAATTTGTCAACAGTTTCTTGAAGCAATACATTTTGGAACCATAAGACCACTAGATATAGGAGCAGAATTAGGCCCTTCACAATAAGGCACTCAATGGCTTGGTCTCCACTAGGAGGACAGACTAGGACCTGAGGGAATAGCCTCAGAACAAAGGGATAACCCTTCAGAACGAAGAAGAATAATTATTTCTTCAGCCACCGCGTGGTTAATCTGTGGACAGCTATGGAGGCCAAGTGAAGAAGTGTCTTTAAGACAGATAGATTCTTGATTGGTAAGGGGATCAAGGGTTATGGGCAGAAGCCAGGAGAAATGGTTTGACAAACCTATCAACCATGACCAAATGGCAGAGTAGACTTAATGGGCTGAATGGCCTAATTCTGCTCCTGTATCTTATGGTGAAATGCCACAACCTTATTCAAGAAAAGGAAAAGAGATAAAACCAGCAACAACTGAAAATTAGCTCAAGCACAAATGCTGGGAAAATGCTGAAACAATGCACTTAGGAAATTGTAGTAAATAGGAAAGTTCATGTGGTGCTACAAAACAGAAATGATGCTTGACAAATTTAAGGAAGTTGTTTGAGAATATTACTAGCTTGGTAGATAAAGGCAAGCCAGTATATGTAGATGACTTGGATGTCTGGAAGACTTTGATCAGGGCCAAGACTAAATGTGCTGAAGGAATAACACATTGGCATGTTGGAGGATTGGTTAACAGACAGGAAGGAAAGAATAGTGATGAACAGGGTAATTAGTGACGTGCCACAAGAATCAATGATGTGGCCTCAGTTATGTACAATTTACGTTAATATCTTGGATGAAGAGACTCAGAGTAATGTATCCAAATCTTTAATGGATTGGAATTATAATTTTACAAGTCTTCGATTGACCTAAGAAAGTCCTTTATACATGAAAACTGGTGGATAACAGTGAAGATATAATGAGATAATTGGATCAAGAGAGGAAAGCAGTAAGTGCTCACAGTAAGATCGGGTCTCAAATGAAGACAGCAATGTGTGGAGTTCTTCCTATTCTAGATATTACATTTCAATTCATAATTGTTTCGCACTGCAAAATGATTATATATATGGACAACATCATGCTAGAGATATTGTGATACGCTCAATTAGTAACTAAGATCTCACACAGTACCAACTTGGACCCAGGTTGAGCAGTAGAAATAAAGCTAAAAATGTACGAAGGGACTGCATGGAAGTCAAAATAGCAGATGTATATTAACATGGTTAAGAGTATCTTGCTCATGTTTTTAGTTGTTTCAAGGACAGTGATGTCATCTGCCATACAGACATATCTGGGGAGATTCATTATGATACGATCGATAGGTTGTTGGAATAGTGTGGCATTAATTGCAAGGGATATGAAATATAAAAGAGTAGGAAAATATATTGCAGTTATAGAGGGCCTTGGTCAGACCACATCTAGAGTGATGTGTACAATTCAAGTCTCATTTGTAAAAACAGACAACTGGATTAGTTTAGAGATGCACTTGCCTCACTGCTAGGGTGAGTGGCTTCAGCTGAAGGAAGGTTAAACCCATTGAGTTTAGAAGATTCTAAAATGATCTTATTTAAATCATTTAACATACTGAGATGACTCAAGAGAGTGGATTTTGAGAAGATGTTTCCCTTGTTAGAGAAATCAGAACTAGGGGACAGTTTAATAATGAGAGGGCTTGCTTTTAAGACAGAATGCAGAGAAATCTTTTGCCTGTGGAATTTTATTCCTCAGAAAATAGTGGGGGCTAAGTTTTTGAACTTATTCAGGGAGAATGAGGTAGATTTTGACAGAAGAGAGAGTCAAAGGTTATGGGAGGAGTGGTTAAGGTGAAGTGGAGTTGGGATAACACGATCACATCATATAATGAGAGTAGGGTCAAATAGCACACTTCTACTCCTAACAATACCAACAGAAAATTCAGGAGAAACATTTTAATCTAGAGATGATTTGGAGATGCCGGTACTGGACTGGGGTGTACAAAGTTAAAAATCACACAACACCAGGTTATAGTCCAACAGGGTTATTTGGAAGCATTAGCTTTCAAAGCGCTAATCCTTTAGCAGGTGGTTGTGGACTATAACCTGGTGTTGTGTGATTTTTAACTTAACCTAGAGAGTGGAACCTGCTCACCCAGGAAGTACTGAGGCAATTAATATTGATTTACTGAAAAAGGGGAAATTAAAAATGTGCAAAGAAAAGTTTAGGAGTTATCAAAGGAGTCAGGTGAGGTAGAACATGATCGAGCTAGTCAGAAGCAAGAACTTGTTTTGACAAATATCCGAGCTCCATGCTGCAAATATCATGCAGGAAAATGAAAATAAAAGGTATATTAAAAGCGATGATCTTACTTGAATTTTGCATCATTACTTCTTGCTTTATTCAAGACTGCTTGGAGAGACATCTTCTGAGATAGTGGCACCTTGGCTGTGCAAATAACAGTGCCATTCATGTCATTCACAGATAAACGAACAAAACCTTTCTGATTGTTCAAGTTAGGTTCAGTCCTGTGATCTGATCGCATCCACTTCAGGTCATCTGTTCGATAACAGAAGTAGTGTAATTCAGCAAAAATCGAAAGAACTGTAGATACTATAGATAAGAAACCAAAATAGATGTTGCTGGAAAAGCTAGGTAGGTCTGGCAGCATCTGCGAAGAGAAATCAGTTGTTAATTCTGAATTCTCTGCACAGATGCTGCCAGACCTGTTAAGCTTTCCAGCAACATCTGATTTTGTTGAAGAGTTATTCAGGTTGTACTGTGGAAATGTTAGCACAGAGGCCACTTTGTATAATAATCACACTTTAAAAACTCAAATGCTGCAGTTTCATACAGGTATTTTTCAGATCGCACCGTGAACGTCAGACTGATGCACAGTTAGTTCAATACAAACTGTAATGCACTAATGACTAACGTAGCACATCTGGATACATTTGACTTCATATGGCTCCATGCAAATATATGATTCTTAACTCACATTGGAATAATGCACTATTCCTCTTCTTTAAAACAAATATATAAATAAATAATAACTCTCATCATTAACTGTTTAAAGAAAATTAACAATTGACTTTATCGATTGCTTTCACATTAAAAGAGAAGGGGAGACAAATTATCAAAAGTAGAAGAGACAGTAAGAGGATAACAACCAAACCCAAAAGATGTAGGTCTGAAGTAAGGAATGTTTGGGGAAGGACAACGGTGTTTTGCCTGTGCATTTTCAGCAAAGGTTATCATTGCGTCCTGACGATGCGTGTGTGCTTTGGGGAGGGGGCCTGGAGGCAGAAAATTAAAATTGGTGACAGGTTTTGAGTTGGATGAACCATCTGAGGTATTGTGTCGTATAAGCCAGCTTAGAAGTTTTGTATTGGGTGCTAAGAGGATTTTCTTTTAATAAACCAGTTTGTTCTTGAACCAAACCCAGTTCCTGTGCAATTCTGTTTTCCATAAAATTATTAAGTCCAAACGCATTTGTAAGTCAAATGGGAACTGATTGCAATAGTTCTTTTTTTCCCTGTATTGTGTGTGCGCGCGTGCAAGTGAGCGAGCGAAAGAGAAAGAGAGAGAGAGAGAGAGTCTGTGAAGTCATTAAGATCATGCAGAATTTAAAAGTTGAATAAATAATGTTCCTGGTTCCTAAACCCAAGGAAGTTGGCTGCAGAGACTTTTTTTAAATTGACTTCATCAACACAGATTTGAGGAATTAATTTATTCAGTCGTTGGAGATGGATCTCGTTGGTTGGGCCAGCTTTCATTGCCAAACCCTAGTTGCCCTTCAGAAGTTGGTGGTGAGCAGTCTTCATGAACTGCTGCAGTCCACATGCTGTAAGTTGACCTTAGGGATAGAATTCCATGATTTTGATCCAGTGACACTGAAGGAAGAGCAACATATTTCCAAGTCAGCGTGGTGAGCGGCTTGCAGGGTAACTTGCAGGTGGTGAAATCCCCATGTATCTGCTGCACGTGTCCTTCTTGATGGAAGTATTTGTGGGTCTGGAAGGTGCTGTCTAAGATCTTTGGTGAATTTTGGCAGGACATCTTGTAGACAACACATACGGCTGCTATTGAGCATCAATGTTGGAGGAACGGATGTTTGTGGATGTGGTGTTAATCAGAGGCTTCTCTGACCTGAATGGTGTCAAGCTTCTTGATTGTTGTTGGTGCTGCACCCATCCGGCAAAGCTTATAATGCTTCCCTTTTAAAATTAAACTACTCTATCCAGACAAAAGGAAAAGGAGAATAATAGAACTGAACTAGCTCTGCAGTTTGATGAACATGCAGTTTTCCTACTGTCTGTGAGCCAAAGTTGTCATCTACAGCTCTTGCACACTTGTGTATCCTGGATATGCTGCTTTGCTCTTGCTTCACTGCATCACTGCATGGGCGGCACGGTGGCCCAGTGGTTAGCACTGCTGCCTCACAGCGCCAGAGATCCGGGTTCAATTCCCGACTCAGGCGACTGACTGTGTGGAGTTTGCACATTCTCCCCGTGTCTGCGTGGGTTTCCTCCGGGTGCTCCGGTTTCCTCCCACAGTCCAAAGATGTGCAGGTCAGGTGAATTGGCCCTGCCAAATTGCCCGTAGTGTTAGGTAAGGGGTAAATGTAGGGGTATGGGTGGGTTGCGCTTCGGCGGGGCGGTGTGGAGTTGTTGGGCCGAAGGGCCTGTTTCCACACTGTAACTAACCTAATCTAATCTAACTTGCTGTCTCTCCTTTGACTTAACTGAAAGCATGCCATTTGAGTAAATTAGCACCTTCAACTCTTGCCTTGTGACTTTATATATGCTGGCAGCTTTTGTGATTTTGGAAGTCTGTGCTTTCCAATCAAAGAATTTTGCTCTGCATTGTTTGCAGAGTTCCAAATCAGCTAACGTGGTAGCAGCTTCTCATCTGTTTCACTGTATTTGCACTTGCTGGCTTAATTTCTCAATCTCATGAAGCAATTATCAACAGGCTCACCCAATTCCTGCCTCAGGTTTGGGAGTTTTCACTCAGTGGATCAGGTGGCTTGATCTTTGACTGTAAATGCATGTTGAGTTTCTCAACATTTTGTCTAGGTTATTGCTGTCACCCTCATTGATATCTCTGTTATGATTAGATTACTTACAGCGTGGAAACAGGCCCTTCGGCCCAACAAGTCCACACCAACCCGCAACCCACCCAGACCCATTCCCCTACATTTACCCCTTCACCTAACACTACGGGCAATTTTAGCATAGCCAATTCACCTAACCTGCACATTTTTATTTGGACTGTGGGAGGAAACCATGCAGACACGGGGAGAACGTGCAAACTCCACACAGTCAGTCGCCTGAGGCAGGAACTGAACCTGGATCTCTGGTGCTGTGAGGCAGCAGTGCTAACCACTGTGCCACCTTGCCGCCCATTATTAAACAGATGTAATACTTTCTCTCCCAACCTCAATAGATGTAGCTGACTCTTTCACTGATACTCTTTATAAATGTCAATTGGTACTTTGTGTTCAAACTTTAGATTTCATCCGCCTCTCAATTTATTCTGAGATAGAGCTTAGCCATTGCCTCAGCAATGAATGTATTTCACATTTGCACTATTTTTTACCCCTTTCTGATATTAAGTCAGTTTGATTTTTAAATCTAATAGAGTATTTATTTTACTTATAATGCTTAGAGTTTACCAACAGACATCTATTGCTTCCATATTAATGTCTTGTTGTTTCTGAAAATTTTTTTTAAAAAATCAAACCTTTAAACTCACTTATTTGATAGGATTTCAATTCCCTGATCATACAGTGGACAGATACATTGTTAATTTAAAACACAGACTGTAGAGCAGCACTCAGCGATGTGGTCATAGAGTCAGAGATGAACAGCATGGAAACAGACCCTTCGGTCCAACCCATCCACGCCGACCAGATATCCCAACCCAATCTACTCCAACCTGCCAGCATCCAGTCCATATCCCTCCAAACCCTTCCTATTCATGTACCCATTCAGATGCCTTATAAATGTTGCAATTGTACCAGCTTCCACCACTTCCTCTGGCAGCTCATTCCATACAGGCACCACCCTCTGCGTGAAAATGCTATCCTTTAGGTCTCTTTTATATCTTTCCCCTCTCACCCTAAACCTATGCCCTCTAGTTCTCTACTTTGGATATTCATATAAACATGTGCAGGAACATATACCTTCTAAATCATACTGGATCAATAATAATGATGGGGCAAACGCTATTATTCTGTGGCAATGGAGGGCGAGAATCACTTCTCAAGCTCCCTCATCCCACCCATAGGTCCATATACAGTAATGGCAGCATACTGCCCTTTACCTCCAGCTCATTGACAGGTCACCTTAGTGATTCACCTTTCTTACCAGTTTTGTAAGAGCTTATCTTAGTGACAACCCATACTTTGCTTACCATTCTCATTGCTGCAGTTAATTTGGCCAATATCCAGGTAGGTTTTGTGATACAGGACAGGTAACAGTTGAGACAGTGCCATTGGATTCCGGAACATTCCCCGTTGGGCCTCAATCAGGAGTCTCGTTTTTCCTTTTAACCACCTTTCTTCATCTCCTCCAGCTAACAAAGCCTAAAGTAACGCATCATAATTGGTGATAACATGAATAGTATAATTCACAAGAGAGAATATACATTAGGTATCAGCTGTTCCTTACAGGATTTAGTGGGGCGTAATGACTGCTGAGGAGAACAGCAGGGTAAAGAGAGCACAGATTGATAACCAAATGAAATAAAGAACACAAACTGCTTTATAATTTCTGGCCCCTCTAGAACTTTCACTTCATTGTTCAGAATTTCTTGTACAAACCACAGGTACTAAGGTTTGACATTACGCACAGAATATTGGGTATTGTAGTGCTGAACAGAGTATTAACAAAACTAACTTGTTACTGTGAATTACGTGAGTCAATTCATAATCAAGATTACTAACTCTGGAATCTTCAGAAGCTACAATTTATCTCCGTGTACTTTAATAATCCATGGGAAAGAAAATTATAGGGACAGTTTAAGAAAAAAATTCAGAAACATTTTCTTTGAACATCTTGGTTGTTACAAAAGTATCTAAAATTAAAAGCAGTTTAACTTGACTGCCAGAAATCATGCAGCAACATATTGATACTTCTATTAACTATTCAATTTGTTTAGGAAGTCAAGATACCGCAAGAATGGAGACGACCGGGGTCTGGCGACAAAGGTGTTTGTGGATCATGTGAAGATATGTCCAGGCATGCGCCTAACCCTACTAACAGAACAAATACTATTCTAATCAGATGATGTGAAGTAGACCACAATCAACTTATTACTTTTGCTGAAGAGAACAACAGAACTGATTCAATGGGCATAAAACATTTAACCTACACATTTTCAGTTTATCAAAACAACAAAATACACTATACTGACAATTCTAACAACACTAAGATCATTATTCAAAATTTATTGTACCTCACATAACCTTAAACTGTTTATTTCCACACAGATGGAATGACAAGAACTGAATACAGGGTGTTGAACACATTTGCCTTCACATGAAACAGTCAGTCGACGTCTCCAACTGAAACACACTAATGCTGGGCCACAAGGAATGTTGTGGCTTAATATAAAGATGGGATGATGGACGGCCCACTTCACCGACTTCATGGAACCACACAGCATAGAAAAACGCTTTTCCAACCATCATATCTACACCAGGTCTTTCAAGTAGTTATTCATCAAGTTCCATTCCTTAGTCTTTCCCCACAGCCTTGCAAGTCTCTCCTTTTCAAATATATCAATACATTTTAAAGTTACCATTAAGATTGCTTTTCTACCCTTTCAGGCAGTGCACATCTGATCACAACAATAACTGTATTAAAAGTAGTTCTGTCCTGGGCTGTTCACCAATAATCTTAAATCTCTGTGCCCTCTAATTGTTGACCCTCCTGTCACCTGAAATAGCTTCTTCTTTCACTATTCTATCAAATTATTTCAAGTCTTTGAATCTTGTGCTGAAACACACGTCCACTCCTTAGCAAACTAAACATCCTTTTCAACTCAAAACTTGATTATTTGTGAAACAAGCAGTAGTCGGATTCAACCATCCTTTGTTGTCAGTCAATATTACAAATAACAGGTTTTCAATCAAAAAGCCAGACTTGCAAAGGGAGAATTTTCTGCCTCGATGAAATGGCAGCTGGAAAGCTTGGGATCTCAGTGAACCAGTTGCTGAGTACATAGCACATCTGGGATTTGGAATATTTAATTACAGAATAAATCTTGGTAAGATTTATAAGAAAATCCTTAGTTCACTGCACAAAGTGTGAGGATATGTATAGAAGAGATAAACTGATTTGCAGTGTTCACTCACATGTCACTGTGACTTCAAACAAAGAATGCTAAGATACTTGTTTAGATCTATCAGATTCAATAGGTGAAATGTTAAACCTATTCTATCCATCACAACAAGATCAAGTGTGAACTAGTACTTTACTTGATTCCAACGGTCCACTGCGTTCCCTCCTGCTTCCCATCCCCAAATTACAATACACATTGGGGTTACGTTCAGGGTACCCTATTCATTTATTAACAGTAGGAAGAGTGTTTCTAGGGATTTCCTCATTCTAATGGACTGCAGCCATTTGATTACAGTATCACTGGTAGACTCCTAGATAGCGAGAGCTGAAAATGTCAACGATCAAGTAGCCAGCTTTCTGTCAAGCGAGGGAACAAAAGGCAAATTAACATTTGGAGAGAGATAGTTTTGGGAAAACCAGTTGACATGAGGTAGCAAGAATGACTTGGTTAAGATAGAGCTAGCCATAATCAGCAGAAGTCCTGGCCAAAGACACGAGATATTTTGTCCACTAAAGAAGCAACACCAAACTAAGTTAAATAAATAGTTCAAAGTTTGTGCGAAGATTTGTAGCTCGGGTGCTCGTTGTTGTGGTTCTGTTCACCGAGCTGGAAGTTTTTGTTGCAAACGTTTCATCCCCTGGCATGGCGACATCATCAGTCCTTGGGAGCCTCCTGCGAAGCACTTCTTTGGTGTTTCCTGCAGTGTTTATAGTGGTCTGTCCCTGCCGCTTCCAGTTGTCAGTTTCAGCTGTCCGCTGTAGTGGTTGGTATATTGGGTCCAGGTCGATGTGTTTGTTGATGGAGTTTGTGGATGAATGCCATGCCTCTAGGAATTCCCTGGCTGTTCTCTGTCTGGCTTGCCCTATGATAGTAGTGTTGTCCCAGTCGAATTCATGTTGCTTGTTGTCTGCGTGTGTGGCTACTAAGGATAGCTGGTCGTGTCGTTTCGTGGCTAGTTGATGTTCATGTATGCGGATTGTTAGCTGTCTTCCTGTTTGTCCTATATAGTGTTTTGTGCAGTCCTTGCATGGTATTTTGTACACTACATTAGTTTTGCTCATGTTGGGTATCGGTTCCTTCGCTCTGGTGAGTTGTTGTCTGAGCGTGGCTGTTGGTTTGTGTGCCGTTATGAGTCCTAGGGGTCGCAGTAGTCTAGCTGTCAGTTCTGAGATGCTCCTGATGTATGGTAGTGTGGCTAGTCCTTTTGGTTGTGGTATGTCCTCGTTCCGTGGTCTTTCTCTTAGGCATCTGTTGATGAAGTTGCGCGGGTATCCGTTTTTGGCGTTCCTTTTCTTCTTTTTGCAGTTCTGGTGTACTGCAGTGTGTTGTGGCCCTTTTGAATAGTGTCCTGATGCAGCTTCGTTTGTGTGTGTTGGGGTGGTTACTTTCATAGTTTAGGACTTGGTCTGTGTGTGTGGCTTTCCTGTATACTCTTGTAGTGAATTCTCCGTCTGGTGTTCTCTGTACCATCACGTCTAGGAATGGGAGTTGGCTATCCTTTTCTTCCTCTCTAGTGAATCGGATTCCTGTGAGTGTGGCGTTGATGATCCGGTGTGTTTTTTCTATTTCCGTGATTTTAATGTTTACAAACGTGTCATCGACATATCTGACCCAGAGTTTGGGTTGAATTTGTGGTAGGACTGTTTGTTCTAACCTTTGCATAACTGCCTCTGCTATGAGTCCCGAGATTGGTGAGCCCATGGGTGTTCCGTTGATTTGTTCGTATACCTGGTTGTTGAATGTGAAGTGTGTTGTGAGGCACAAGTCCAGTAGTTTAAGTATGCCGTCTTTGTTGATAGGTTCAGCGTCCTGTTTTCTGTTCTGTATGTCCAGTAGGTTGGCTATTGTTTCTCTGGCTAGGGTTTTGTCAATCAAAGTGAACAGTGCCGTCACGTCGAATGATATCATGGTTTCTTCTTTGTCTATGTGTATATTTCTGATGATGTCCAAGAATTCCTGTGTTGATTGTATAGAGTGTTTGGATCCGCTGACCAGGTGTTTCAGTTTCTGTTGTAGTTCTTTGGCCAGTTTGTATGATGGTGTCCCTGGCAGTGATACTATGGGTCTGAGTGGGATGTCTGGTTTGTGCACTTTAGGTAATCCATAGAATCTGGGGGTGTTGTTGCTTTCAGGTTTCATTCTTTGTAGGTCAGCTCTGGTTATCTGTCCGTTTTTTTGTAGATTCCTTAGTGTGTTTTTTATCCTATTGGTGAGCTGTGGTGTGGGGTCAAATTCCTTCATTTGGTAGGTGTTGATATCTGCAAGTAGTTGTTGTGCTTTTTGGATGTAATCAGATTTATCTAGGATGACCGTCATTCTGCCTTTATCTGCTGGTAGTATGATTATGTTCTTATCGTTTCTTAGTGAGTTCAGTGCTTCCCTCTCCTTGGTGTTGAGGTTATGTGTTTGTCTTTTCCTTATTATCATAGGTACGAAACTATGAAAGTAACCACCCCAACACACACAAACGAAGCTGCATCAGGACACCATTCAAAAGGGCCACAACACACTGCAGTACACCAGAACTGCAAAAGAAGAAGAGGAACACCTATACAAGGTATTCGCCAAAAACGGATACCCGCGCAACTTCATCAACAGATGCCTAAGAGAAAGACCACGGAACGAGGACATACCACAACCAAAAGGACTAGCCACACTACCATACATCAGGAGCATCTCAGAACTGACAGCCAGACTACTGCGACCCCTAGGACTCATAACGGCACACAAACCAACAGCCACGCTCAGACAACAACTCACCAGAACGAAGGACCCGATACCCAACATGAGCAAAACTAATGTAGTGTACAAAATCCCATGCAAGGACTGCATAAAACACTATATAGGACAAACAGGAAGACAGCTAACAATCCGCATACATGAACATCAACTAGCCACGAAACGACACGACCAGCTATCCTTAGTAGCCACACACGCAGACAACAAGCAACATGAATTCGACTGGGACAACACTACTATCATAGGGCAAGCCAGACAGAGAACAGCCAGGGAATTCCTAGAGGCATGGCATTCATCCACAAACTCCATCAACAAACACATCGACCTGGACCCAATATACCAACCACTACAGCGGACAGCTGAAACTGACAACCGGAAGCGGCAGGGACAGACCACTATAAACACCGGAGGAAACATCAAAGAAGTGCTTCGCAGGAGGCTCCCAAGCACTGATGATGTCGCCTAGCCAGGGGATGAAACGTTTGCAACAAAAACTTCCAGCTCGGCGAACAGAACCACAATAAATAAATAGTGTGAAGATTTGTATTGGTTCAATGTGCATTTCAGAAAAACAGAGCAGAACAACAGTTATACAGGAAATAATGATATCACTTCACGTGAGAGGTTCTGTTAACAAGAGGTCCTAGTAAAATGGCTTTAGATCTTACTGCAGTGATGCTAGGTATTGGCCAGGCAACATGAACTAATCATATGGGTCACAATGGAGAAACTAGTGACAGAAGCCAAGTCAGGTTTTAACTGAGACTCAAAATCTGTTAAAACCTGTAAGCAGAGGCATATCACCAGGTGATGCGAGTCCATTCGATGTCTCAAGGAGTTTGCTGCTCACAAAGAAAATGCGTTGAAAAGAAGCTAGGGCTTTAAATACAGGATTGCGATTAACTAACACACTACTATTTATGTAGCATCTTTAATGTAGGTAACACTTTTTAGGCATTTCATGGAAACTTTGTAAAGCAAAATATGATACTATGCTAAGGAGATATTAAGGTAGGTGACCAAAAGCTTGGTCAAAGAGATAGGTTTAAAACAAGATCTTAAAAAGGTCGGGGGGGGGGGGGGGGGGAAGCAATAAAAAAGGTAGTAGTGAGGCAGAAAATGAAAAAAAGTTCAGAGCTTGGAGAGTTGACAACTGAAGGAGTAGCTACCGATGGTGGAGCAATTAAAGTTAGAGAAATAAAACAAAGCACTGCAGATATAATAAAATACCGCGGATGCCGGAAATCTGAAATAAACAAACAGATAGTACTGGAGAAACTCAGCAAATTTGGCAGCATTTGTGTTGAGAAAACAGAGTTGATGTCCAGTGATAGTAGCTGTGATAGTCTCCAGTTGCCTGTCACTTCAACAAACCTTTGTGTGCCCTGACAACACTTCTGTCTCAGGCCTGCTGCAGTGCCCCAGTGGTTCTCAATGCAAGCTAAAGGAACAACATTTTATCTTCCAGCTGGGGACATTACAGTCTTCAGGACTCATTATTGAGTTTAACAATTTTAGAGCGTGAACACCTCCTTCCATCTCTACTAGCCACTACCGTGCCCCAGATCATGTGATGAAATGGGTTGTTTTCAGTATAGCCAACCATTTCACCTATTTATTGGTCACATTATCACCTATCCCAGCTATCATTTCTGAAGAAAAGGTAGACTTGAAACGTTAATATTGTTTTCTTTTCACAGATGCTGCTGCGAGACCTGCTCAGTTTCTCCAGAAATTTCTGTTCTTGCTTATTTCTGAATGAAAGCAGCATAGACATTCTCAAACATTAAAGGGATAAGGAGAGGCGACGGAAGGATGCAAATTCTGAAACCAATCATTACTTAACTGAGAGCCAATGTAGGTCAATGACAAATTTAGCTTTGTGGTTTGAATAGGAAATAACTACCACATGGAATATAAATAGGGTGAAGCTAGATAAGGTAAAATGTCCCAGGTGGTTAGGGAACCAAACGTTTGGTCAAAGAGGGGAGTGACTCAGGAGAATAGAATTCTAGAGTCTGGTACTAGAGTTGAAAGTCAGTAACAGTTGGAGGATGACGAAGATTGAACAACACTCTCAGGAATGATGACTATGATGAGGAGGAGAGGATTTACAGTTTGAAAGAGGATATTGAGATAGGAAGGGATGAGTCCTTACTGGGATTTAACCCAAGGCCTAGAACAGTAAACAAGAAATCAGAGGACTGAGGGGGAAAAGTATTGAGGACCTTTGAAGTAGGTAAAAAAGCTTCAATAATAGGATAAAATACAAATTCCAGCATTCAGTGCAAGCTGTCACTTAGAATATAGGAATGAAAAAGGAGTAGACCAGATGACCCATCAAGCCTATTCCATAATCAGAGATAAACTTGTACATCAATTCCACTTTCTCCCACGGAGGTAGTGAGGCAGATTTCAATCTGAGACTGGTACAGTTGAGAACAAAGGCGAGATAAACAGTTAGGGCAGGCAGGGACCAAACAGAGAACAAGGTAGGACTGATAAATTATACTGCATTTATTTCAAAGCAATAGGCCTAACAGGGAAGGTAGCTGAACTCAGGGCATGGTTAGGAACATGGGACTGGAATATCATGGCGATTACAGAAACATGGCTCAGGGATGGGCAGGACTGGCAGCTTAATGTTCCAGGATACAAATGCTACAGGAAGGATAGAAAGGGAAGCAAGAGAGGAGGGGGAATGGTGATTTCGATAAGGGATAGGATTACAGCTGCACTGAGGGAGGATATTCCCGGAAATACATCCAAGGAAGTTATTTGAGTGGAACTGAGAAATAAGAAAGGGATGATCACCTTATTGGGATTGTATTATAGCTCCCTAATAGTCAGAGGGAAATTGAGAAACAAATTTGTAAGGAGATTTCAGTTATCTGTAAGAATAATAGGGTGGTTATGGTAGGGGATTTTAACTTTCCAAACAGAGACTGGGACTGCCATAGTGTTAAAGGTTTAGATGGAGAGGAATTTGTTAAATGCATACAAGACAATTTTCTGATTCAGTATGTGGATGTACTACTAGAGAAGGTGCAAAACGTGACCTAACCTTGGAAAATAAGGCTGGGCAGGTGACTGAGGTGTCAGTGAGGGAGCACTTTGGGGCCAGCGACCATAATTCTATTAGTTTTAAAATAGTGACGGAAAAGGATAGACCAGATCTAAAAGTTGAAGTTCCAATTGGAGGAAGGCCAATTTTGACGGTATTAGGCAAGAACTTTCAAAAGCTTATTGGGCACAGATGTTCGCAGGTAAAGGGACAGCTGGAAAATGGGAAGTTTTCAGAAATGAGATAATGAGAATCCAGAGAAAGTATATTCCTGTTACGGTGAAAGGAAAGGCTGGTAGATATAGGGAATGCTGGATGACTAAAGAAGTTGAGGTTTTGGTTAAGAAAAAGAAGGAAGCATATGTCAGGTATAGACACGATAGATCAAGTGAATCCTTAGAAGAGTATAAAGGCAGGAATATACTTAAGAGAGAAATCAGGAGGGCAAAAAGGGGACATGAGAAAGCTTTGGCAAAGAGAGTTGAGAAGAATCCAAGGGGATTTTACAAATACATTAAGGACAAAAGGGTAACTAGGGAGAAAATAGGGCCCCTCAAAGATCAGCAAGGTGGCCTTTGTGTGGAGCCACAAGAGATGGGGAGATACTAAACGAGTATCTTGCATCAGTATTTACTGTGGGAAAGGACTCGGAAGATATAGATTGTAGGGAAATAAATGGTGACACCTTGAAAAATGTCCATATTACAGAGGAGGAAGTGCCGGATGTCTTGAAACGCATAAAAGTGGATAAATCCTCAGGATCCGATCAGAACTCTGTGGGAAGCTAGGGAAGTGATTGCTGGGCCTCTTAGTGAGATATTTGTATCATCGATAGTCACAGGTGAGGTGCTGGAAGACTGGAGGTTGGCTAACGTGATGCCACTGTTTAAGAAAGGTGGTAAGGAAAAGCCAGGGAACTATACACCAGTGAGCCTGACCTCGGTGGTGCGCAGGTTGGTGGAGGGAATCCTGAGGGACAAGATGTACATATATTTGGAAAGGCAAGGACTGATTCGGGATAGTCAACATGGCTTTGTGTGGAGGACATGATGTCTCACAAACATGATTGAGTTTTTTGAAGAAGTAACAAAAAGGATTGATGAGGGCAGAGCGGTGGATGTGATCGATGTGGACTTCAGTAAGGTGTTTGACAAGGTTCCCCATGGGAGACTGGTTAGCAAGGTTAGATCTCACGGAATACACGGAGCACTAGCCATTTGGATACAGAACTGGCTCAAAGGTAGAAGACAGAGGGTGGTGGTGGAGGGTTGTTTTCAGACTGGAGGCCTGTGACCAATGGAGTGCCACAAGGATTGGTGCTGGGTGCAATTCTTTTCATCATTTATATAAATGATTTGGATGTGAGCATAAGAGGTATAGTTAGTAAGTTTGCTGATGACACCAAAATTGGAGGTGCCGTGGACAGTGAAGAATTATAACAGGATCTTGGGCCAATGGGCTGAGACGTGGCAGATAGAGTTTAATTTAGATAAATGTGAGGTGTTGCATTTTGGGAAAGCAAATCTTAGCAGGACTTATACACTTAATGGTAAGTTCCTAGGGAGTGTTACTGAACAAAGAGACCTTGGAGTGCGGTTCATAGCTCCTTGAAAGTGGAGTCACAGGTTGATAGGATAGCGAAGAAGGTGTTTGATTTGCTTTCCTTTCCTTTATTGGTCAGAGTATTGAGTACAGGAGTTGGGAGGTCATATTACGGCTGTACAGGACATTGGTTAGGCCACTATTGGAATATTGCATGCAATTCTGGTCTCCTTTCTATCGGAAAGATGTTGTGAAACTTGAAAGGGTTCAGAAAAGATTTACAAGGATGTTGCCAGGGTTGGAGGATTTGAGCTATAGGGAGAGGCTGTTTTCCCTGGAGCGTCTGAGTGGGAGGCTTATAGAGGTTTACAAAATCATGATGGGTATGGATAGGATAAATGGACAAAGCATTTTCCATGGAGTGGGAGAGTCCAGAACTAGAGGGCATAGGTTTAGGGTGAGAGGAGAAAGATTTAAAAGAGACTCAAGGGGCAACTTGCTTACGTACAGGGTGGTACATGTATGGGACGAGCTGCCAGAGGAAGTGGTGGAGGCTAGTACAATTGCAACATTTAAGGGGCATTTGGATGGGTATAAGAGGAAGGGTTTGAAGTGATATGGGCCAGATGCTGGCAGGTGGGACTAGAGTAGGTTGGGATATCCGGTCGGCATGGATGAGTTGGACCAAAGGGTCTGTTTCCGTCCTGTACATCTCTATGACTCTGTGCCTCTAAATCCACAGTTCTTAGGGGTAGAGAATTCTAAAGATTCAAAAGCCTTGAGTGGAGAAATTTCTCTTCATTTTAGCTCCAATAGCTGACCCCCAATCCTGAGATACTTATCCCTAGTTCCGGACTCTCCACTCTTTTAGATAATTCCATACTTTCTCACTTAACTAGCAAGCATTCCCTTTGCATCTCCCTCTTACCTAATGTATCCACCTGGCCTGTGTTTCCAGTAACTTTGAATAGCTTATACTCAGTTCTCTCATCTAAGTCATTCATACAGATTATGAATAACTGACTGTAAGAGGCCACATTTTAATTTTTTTAGGACTATAAACTGAAGTGGAAAATGGTCTGCTCGATAGCTGAACTATCAACAAGAGCTTTGCAACTTGAAAATAAAATGCTACATACGTCAGGTTGTGCCAGGCAACGTTACTTTTTGAACCAGTGAAGGAAAGAATTTGACGCTGAGCCATTGTATTAAGGAAATTCTTCCTGACAACAGCCCTCTGATTGCATTAGCTGCAGAGTGTTAAAATCTAAGTACCAGGGCAGCAGAGAAATCCAGACTGTGATCTGAATGTATTCATCCCTTCCTTACCATTTGTGTAGAATGTCAACAGAAAACTGAGAAAGCTTAAAAGAAACAATTTGAACAAGATCTAGGTCTGCTGGACAAATTATTGTAGAATAACCAACATTTTACAGATAGCAGCATTGATGAGGGGGGAGGTCACATTGCAGCTGTACCAGACATTGGTTAGGCCACTGTTGGAATATAGCCTGCAATTGCGGTCTCCTTCCTATCGGAAAGATGTTGTGAAACTTGAAAAGATTCACAAGGATGTTGCCACGGTTGGAGGATTTGAACTATAGGGAGAGGCTGAACAGGTCGGCGCTGTTTTCCACGGAGCGTCGGAGGCTGAGAGGTGAACTTATACAGGTTTAGAAAATCATGAGGGGCATGGATAGGATGAATAGACAAAGTCTTTTCCCTGGGGTCGGGGAGTCCAGAACTAGAGGGCATAGGTTTAGGGTGAGAGGGGAAAGATATAAAAGAGACCTAAGGGGCAATTTTTTTCACGCAGAGGGTGGGAAGTATATGGAATGAGCTGCCAGAGGATGTGGTGGAGGCTGGTACAATTGCAACATTTAAGAGGCATTTGGATGGGTATATGAATAGGAAGGGTTTGGAGGGAGGGATATGGGCCGGGTGCTGACAGGTGGGACTAGATTGGGTTGGGATATCTGGTCGGCATGGACAGGTTGGACCGAAGGGTCTGTTTCCATGCTGTACATCTCTATGACTCTATGACTGAGATACAATTTGAAATTAGTGCTTAAGAGATTTGGAGTTTAGTTCACCCTGTCTATGATCTATGTTCATTCTTAGTATTTACAGCAAACCTTTTGTCTTGTGTCTGTATTACTTATGAAGAGGTGTATGTATATTTAGCATTTTTGAAGGAGCATAGTTGAAGTTGCATAGTAGTACATTAGAAATCCTTAATTTTCTATCCTTTTGTTCAACTTAATTGCATAACAATGAATAGAGAGTTATTTTCTGTTAATTATAAAACGTTGTGAGAATGCTTTTGTCCTGAATAGTAGTCAGTCAGGCAAATTGGTCACCTTCATTTCAAATTGAGATTTTATACATTCTGGGAAGACTAATGGAACAGTGGGGCTTGATTATTTGTGTGATTATCTTCCCAGTCAGTTGTAACACTGACACCGAAGTACTGGCAGCACTTGACCAGGTACCTCTTACCAAGTTGAAAATGACCCATTTATTTCTATTATGCCAAGTGATGGCAAATGGAGTTTAATATAGATAAGTGTCACATCTTTGGAATGTCAAATCAAGATAGGAGTTTCATGGTGAATGGTAGGACCTTAAGGGGTGTAGCGGAACAGAGGGACCTTGGAGTTCAGGTGCACAGTTCTCTGAAAGTGGAGTCACAGGTAGACAAGGCAGTGAAGGTGGCTTTTGGCACACTGGCCTTTGTTAGGGCACTATGTGTAGAAGTTGGGAAGTTATGTTGCAGCTGTACAGGTCATTGGTGAGGCTGCACTTGGAGTATTGTGTTCAGTTTTTGTCACCTTGCTATAGGAAGGATATTATTAAACTAGAAAGAGTGCAGAAAACATTTACAAGGATGTTGCTTGGACTCAATGGTCTGAGTTATAGGGAAGAGGTTGGACAAGCTAGGACTTTTTTCTATGGAGCACAGGAGACTGGGGGTGGGGGGGGGGGGGGGGAATGATCTGATAGAAATGTATAAGATCATGAGAGGCATGGATACAGTGAATGGACTCAGTCCTTTCCCCAAGGTTGAGGAATCAAGGACTGGAGGGCATCAATTTAAGGTTAGAGGGGAAAGACTAAAAGAGAACCTGAGGGGCAACGTTTTTACCCAGAGGGTGATATGCATGTGGAATGAGCTGCCAGCAGTGGTTGAGGCGGGTACATTAACAATATTCAAAAGGTATTTGGACAAATACATGGATAGGAAAGGTTTAGAAGGATGTGGGCCAAGTGCAGGGAAATGGGGTTAGCGTGAATGGGCACTTTGGTCTGTGTGGACCAGTATGGACCAAAGGAGCTATATCCATGATGTAAGACTCTCGACTCTATGCAATCTATCCATTAACCAATTATTAATTCATGCTATTAACTCCAATCTTAGCCATGTGCAAAAATCTCCTCTACAGTAACTCTTGATAACCTTTTGAAAATACAAACTATCGACACTTCCTCTGCTTCCCTGTCTGTCCTGCTAGTTGTACCCTCAAAAGCTCAAATACGGGGGATCTAAGATGGCGGCGATCTGAGAAGATCACACTGCAGAGCTTCGCATTGCAGAAGCAGCAGGACGGTCCTTTAGCCCACCCAACCCAGGTCATCAGGATTTCTTGGGGTGTTGGAAAAATTGTGGAGCCCCAAGAAACATTTAAAAATTGACTTACCTGTATTGTCAGCTGTCCAGAAATGCCTAAAAAAGGGAGGAGGAGCATCTGAGGCCAGGCCTGCAGCTCAGCCTGCAGCATCCTCGGAGCCGATTACTCTCCAGGACCTGGTGAACCAGCTCTCAAAATCTCGCGAAATGTTGGGGAAACAGATTGAAGAGAAGCTGGCTCCAGTCTCTCTCATGCTGCAGATGCATGAGCAGCAGCTGCGATACCTGGAGCACAGGACGGATGAGGTGGAGCACAGGGTCACAGTGGTGGAAGCTGATGCCAGTTCATTCAAGGATGAGATCCAAGCCCTGAAGACGCAGGTTTGTAATTTGCGTGACCAAGTGGATGATCTTGAAAACAGGGGCAGGAGAAAAAGTATTCAGATCATCGGTCTGCCGGAGGGAAGGAAGGTGAGCGGCCTGCAGAATTTGTTGAAGATTGGCTTCCGAAATTCCTTGACTTGGAGATTGGCATGAGCGGATTGAAGATAGAGAGGGCTCACCAGGTCGCAGCAAGGAGGTCGGGTCTGGGTCAATGCCCTCGTCCTTTCCTGGAACGTCCGGTTCCATCATTACCGGGATAAGGAGAGAGTCATGGAGGCTTCCAGACTCCAGGGGAAGGATCCAAAGGCCCTAATTTACAAGGGGTCTAAGATCATGTTTTTTCAGGACTTTTCAGCGGCGGTGATCCAGAAACGAAAATCATATGATGGTGTCAAGAGAAGACTGAAGGAGCTTGGGATTCAGTACTCCCTGAGATATCCGGCAGTGCTTCGGATCACCTTAGATGGATCCATGCATCTCTTTGACACATCGGAGAAGGCAAGAGACTTTGTGGACAAACTAACTTAATTTAAACAATTGTAGTATGTATAAATATTGTTGCTTGGGTATGCGTTTATCATTCTGTAAAAGAAATGGAGGAAATCTGGTTGGAGCTTTGTTTTTCCCCTATTAAGTTTTTTTTATTCATATTGATATTCTATGGGGTGTTTATTCTTTTTAGCTTGTGCTTGCGATCCGGCTCTAGCTGGGAGACGTGAAGGTGGTTGAGATGGTTAGATGCTTATTTATGGGCAGTTCGGGACGGGTAGTTGCCCCCTCCGGGCGCGGGGGGGGGAAGAGTTCCCCTACTCAGCGCTATTGGTGCTTTATATGTTGGTTTGTTTTTTGGTTTTTGTTGGTTTTTTTATTTTTAATAATTTTGTATATTTGTTAAATGCAGTGGTTTTAGTTTATGTAGTTTTTATATTTGGTGGACCATGCGACACTAAGGCTCAGCAATTTGTGATTCGGGTTCCTCCTCTCTGGAATTTCAATGTAATTGCAGAAGATTATGGCTAATGATTTAATTAAATGGTGTACCTGGAATATCAAGGGAAGTCACTCACCAATTAAGAGGAAGAAGGTACTCTTGAGTCTTAGAAAGGAGAAGGTGGATATTGCTTTGTTACAGGAGACACATTTGGATGACAAGGAGCATCTGAAATTACAGCAGAATGGCTTTGACCGAGTTTATTTTTCATTACTCAATACCAGAAGTAGGGGAGTAGCTATATTGGTTAGGAAAAATCTCATTTAAATTGTTGGAATGTGTTAAAGACACATACGGGAGGTTTGTAATTCTTAAAGCCTTGATAAATGGGGAAGAATATGGCATTTTAAATGTTTATTGTCCCCCAGCTCATCCTCTTAAATTCTTGGTAGATGCTTTTTCTAAACTGATAAGTCTCAAGTCTCGGCACATCATTATAGGGGGAGATTTTAACTGCCTCATGGACCCCACAGTAGACAGGTTGCCTAAAGGTCCCTCGATACCCTCTGCACAAACTAAACAGTTATTGGGTTTGTGTGGGGAATTACGATTGGTGGACGTCTGGAGGTGTCTCCTCCCTACAGGTAGGGATTTCACGTTTTTCTCCAATCCGCACAGATGTCACACGAGGATTGATTTTTTTCTGACTCCTGCGGTAACCCTGAATCTGGTGGCACCCTGTACAATTGGTATTATTGCCATCTCTGATCATGCTCCAGTGTACCTCATGGTTAAAATTAAAGGATGTTACAGTGGATTCAAGGTACTGGCGAATGGACCCCTTTATTCTCATGGACAGCAAGTTTGTGGAGTATTTCTCTCTGGAATTTCAGGCATTCCTAGACATCAGCATAGGCTCAGCTGTTCTCTGGGAAACTGCCAAAGCTTATGCCAGAGGGTTAGTTATTTCATATTCCACAACTAGGAAGCGACAGAAGGGTGAGCAGCAATGTCTCCTTGAAGCACGGTTGAAGGCAGCCGAGAAGGCCTATTTTGACAGACCCTCGTTGGTCAAACTACAGAGGATTATGGCACTGAGGTCTGCACTAAATTCTGTGCTCATGCAGACGGCAAAGAAGGAGCTGGCTTTTGCAAAGCAAAGGTTATACGAGCATGGTGACAAGCCAGGCAAATACTTAGCATACCTTGCCAGAAAGAGAAGTGCCCCACAAACCATTACAGCAATTAGGGAAGGGCCTGGGAACCTAACATGTGATTCTAAAAAGATTAATGTGGTGTTCCAGAGATTCCACTCTAAGTTATATCAGTCTGAGAATTGTGAGGAGGGGCAGGCCAAAATGGAATCCTTTTTTAGAGATCTGAAGCTCCCGGGTGTGACTCCCGAACAACAGTCCTTTCTCATTGCCCCATTATCAGAGCAAGAAATGCAGGAAGCTGTGAGGCAGCTTCAGAGTGGAAAGGCACCTGGTCCTGATGGACTTCCCAGTGAATTCTATAAGGAATTCATAAGTATACTGTCAGGCCCGATGCTGAATATATTTAATGATTCATACAGTCATGTTTGTCTCCCACCATCTCTGAGAGAGGCCAATATTTCACTTATCCTTAAAAAAAGGAACCGGAAGACTGCGCTTCATACAGGCCCATCTCACTCTTAAATGTGGACCTTAAGATCCTCTCTAAGGCTCTTGCATTAAGGCTGGAGACTGTGTTACCCTCTATTATTAAAGGGGATCAGACGTGCTTCATAAAGGGTCGCAGATCCTCCAATAATGTTAGGAGGTTGCTTAACATAATTCAAGCATGCCAACAGCAGTCAATACAGGGATTGGTGATTTCTTTAGATGCAGAGAAGGCATTTGACCGAGTTGAGTGGCCGTACCTTTTCTATACTCTAGACCGGTTTGGTCTGGGCGAAGTTTTCATAAGATGGGTAAAGGTTCTCTACAGTGAACCTCTCGCTGCGGTCATTATCAACGGTGTACGATCAAGCAATTTTAATATTTCTAGGGGCAGCCGGCAGGGCTGTCCCCTTTCACCATTACTTTTTACGTTGGTGATTGAATCGTTGGCAGAGGCCATTCGTGGGGATCTCAATATATCAGCTCCAGAAGTGGGGTCAAAATTACATAAGATCTCGCTGTATGCAGATGATGTTCTAATTTTCTTGACAAATCCAGCAGTCTCAGTGCCTTGCCTGATACAATACATTCACACGTTTGGTGCTTTTTCAGGGTATAAGATTAATTTTGCTAAATCAGAGGCTATGCCTATGGGTGGCCTTACAAAAGTGTTGGCTCTTGAGAGTGACTATAGATTCCCATTTAGGTGCTCACAGGGGGGTTTTGTGTATTTGGGCATATTCATTACTCCAGTTCTGGATTGGCTGTTCAAAGCCAATTTTACTCAATTATTTGAAAAAATTAAACAAGATCTCCAAAGATGGGAGGTACGTCCAGTCTCATGGTTGGGTCGGATAGCGCTTATTAAGATGAATATTCTCCCTGGTTTGCTATACCCTATACTGATGCTCCCCCTGATTTTCAATAAACAAACACTCAGGAGACTGAACAGTTGGTTCAGCTCCTTTATCTGGCACCGTAAACGGCCCCTCATTAAATTAGCCAAACTGCAGTTGCCTCACAGATTGGGGGGAGTAAACCTTCCGGATGTTAAAAATTACCAATTAAGCTCGCTTTTGACCTACGTAAGTGATTGGGTTTGTGGGGACCCTCTTTCAATATGGCTAGATATCGAAGCCTCCCAGGCAAGGTGACCCCTTACCAGTTTGCTGTTTTTGGACAAGGTGAGGACAGTTAGGGAATATTGCCATAACCCAATATCATCAATACTGTTAAAGCATGGAGGGCAATTTGGCAGAGGGAAGGTAATATTGGCAAAACATCTTTGTTTACACCTTTAGTGGGTATGCCGAGTTTTCAACCAGGTATGATAGTTTCAGGATTTAAACGTTGGGCAGCTAGGGGTATATCTTGCATGGGTGATTTATTTGAGGGAGATGTAATGATGTCCTCCGATCAGTTAGTACGGAAGTACGAGTTACCTAATAGAGACCTCTTTCGTTTTTTTTTCCAAGGTAGGGATTTTATTCAAAAAAGGACCACACTTTTGACTGATCCCTACAAATCTGACATAGAAAGGGGGTATTGAGGGCTAAGAGTACACTCTCTGTCAGTATTCTATATCACCAATTGGGGGGTGCCACCTCAGAAGAGTCTGATCGACTCTGCAAGATGTGGGAAAGAGAGCTGGGTGTTGAAGTTTCTTCAGAGGCATGGGAGGATATTGGGGAGAATGCAAGGAAGATATCAATTTGCAATAGGACCCATGCTTTACAGTTGAAGATTCTCCACAGGATCCACTTATCCCCAGACCGTTTGTCAAAATTTAAACCAGGGGTATCTTCAGCATGCCCCAAGTGCAAGGTCAGCACGGGCACTCTTACCCATTGTCTTTGGTCTTGTGACAGGCTTCAAACATATTGGAGCGCTGTAGTGGGGGTGCAATGGAGAAGATTTTAGGTGTAGGGGTGAAGAAGGACCCTATTTCGCTCCTTTTAGGCCTACCGTGCATGAGGCAAAACTTTTCAATATTATTACATTCTGTGTAAGAATATATTGCTCGGTTGGATATCAGAAAGCCCCCAGGCCTGTCGGGTTGGCGGAAGATTGTTATGGAGCATATTCCCCTGAATTTTCTCACAGATATGGTACACCACAAAACTGAGAATTTTTACAAGACATGGCAACCCTTTTTGAAATACCTGGACACAGATTTATCTGCCACACTAACAAGGGCGTTTATATAGCCGTAACGATTGTGTTTCATGAGTCCAATGTCCAGGGAGGAGGAACTGTGAATGTATGAGTGTTTTGCTTGGCTGGGCTGAGTTATTACTATTTGTTTGTTGTTAGGTATTTATTTAGTTAGTTAAGTAGCTAGTTTAGGTTTTTTTTAAATTTTATACCTCCCTATATATGTTTATACATTCATATAGGAGGGTGGGTTGGGGAATTTTTTTTTATTATTTGGGTTTAGTTTTGTACTATTTTTGTACTGTTTTGAATTGCATTGTTTTGTATTTGTTGTAATATTTAAAAATCTATTATTAATAAAAATATTTTTTAAAAATAAAAAAAAGCTTAAATACATGTGCTTTGTTTCCCCCATTGTTATGCTATTTCTTTACTAATATTAGTTACTGTCAGTTCTTCAGATCGCAGACTCTCCATGAGTTCCAGCATACTCTCTGCATCTTCCATGAAGAAAGGCACAAAATATTTAATTGCTTTGTCATTTCCTTATTCCCAGTTATAATTTCTCCTGTCTCTGCCACTAGAGGGCTCATCTTTACTTGTTAAAATTCTTAGAATACATTTACAGAATCATAAAGATGTACAGCATGGAGACAGATCCTTTGGTCCAACTCATCCATGCCGACCAGATATCCTAACCTAGATTAGATGAGATTAGATTTCTTACAGTGTGGAAACAGGCCCTTCGGCCCAACAAGTCCACACCGACCCGCCGAAGCGCAACCCACCCATTCCCCTACATTTACCCCATACCTAACACTACGGGCAATTTAGCATGGCCAATTCACCTGACCTGCACATCTTTTGACTGTAGGAGGAAACCGGAGCACCCAGAGGAAACCCACGCAACACGGGGAGAACGTGCAAACTCCACACAGCCTGAGGCGGGAATTGAACCCAGGTCTCTGGCGCTGTGAGGCAGTAGTGCTAACCACTGTGCCACCGTGCCGCCCTAACCTAATCTAGTCCCGTTTGCCAGCACTTGGCACATATCCCTTTAAGCCCTTCCTATTCATAAACCCATCCAGATTCATTTTAAATGCTGCAATTGTACCAGCCTCCACCACCTCATTCCATACACACATCACCCTCTGCATGAAAAGGTCACCCCATAGGTCCGTTTTATATCTTTCCCCTCTCACCCTAAACCCATGCCCTCTAGTTCTGGACACCTCCACCCCAGGGAAAAGACTTTATCTATTTTATCCTGTCCATGCCCCTCATGATTTTACAAACCTTTGTAAGGTCACCCCTCAGCCTCTGACGCTCCAGGGAAAACAGCCTCAGCCTATTCAGCCTCTCCTTATAGCTCAAATCCTCCAACCCTGGCAACATCCTTTCTGAGTTTCACAACATCCTTCCAACACAAAGGAGACCAGAGTTTCTATATTTCTTGGCCATTTATTATAACTCTATTCTGTTTTCTTCTTCTTTCTATCCTTTCTGTAACATGCTTCACTGACTCTTTAAAATCTCCCAATCTCTAGGTTTGTGGCTGTTTTTTGTCAACTCTAAACCTCTTCCTTTAATCTATTTTTCTTCAGTGAGCTTGGCTGCTCCACTTTGTCAGTGGACTGTCTACTCCTCAAGCAAAAAATTAGCAATGCTAATGAAATGCATTGCTCATCTACAATCATGTCTTTTATTTAACTGACCGATCTACCTCAGCCATTTGTCCTCATTCCTCTAGAATTTGCTTCAATTATATTTAATTAAAGGGACAGCATGGTTGCTCAGTGGTTAGCACTACAGTCTCACAACACCAGGGACCAGAGTTCGATTCCAGCCTCGGGGACTGTCTGTGGAGAGCTTGCACATTCTCCCAGTGTTTGAATGGGTTTCCTCCAGGAACTCCGGTCTCCTCCCACAGTCCAAAGATGTGCAGGTCAGGTGCATTGGCCATGCTAAATTGTCCACAGCGTTAGGTGTATTAGTCAGAGGGGAGTGGGTCTGGGTGGGTTAACCTTCGGAGGGTCAGTGTGTACTGGTTGGGCCAAATGGCCTGTTCCCACACTGTAGGGAATCTAACCTAATCTTAATTTTTTGCTTTCACACAAACACTCTCAACATTCATAGGAAATTCAGTTGTATTATGAACATTATCTTTCCTCAAAAGGCAATTTACCACAAGATCACAATTAACTACCATGACACAATATGAGATTTAAAAACAGCCTGTTCCATTGCTGGCTCCTCTACATATTATTCCAGAAATCTTTCTCAAGAACCTCCTTCTGAACTCAGCCTAAAAGATAATGTAATCAATTTGGATTGGCCAGCCCAGAGAATTGATATCCTCTATACTTGTTACATTCCCCTCAAATATGATTTGTTCAACAGTGATTAATATTCTAAACATTAATCCCATTTACTCATTCTTGTTCCTTGGCACCACCCATACCAATTCCATATCCTGATTTTTCTGGACGAAGAATCTTCCTTTAGTGTATTCTTTACCATGGTTACCCCTCCATATTTTTCATTTGCCCGTTTTTCTAAAAGTTAAATATTTTGCTATATTTAGTTCTGAACCTTGGACTTGCTACAGTCATGTCTCACCAATGGCTCGTAGATCAAAGTCCATTCATCCGTTATGCTGCCATCAATTGTGGTACAGGTTTAGTTTTGGAGCCTCTAGAGTCATAGAGTTGTAGAGCACGGAAACAGACCCTTCGGTCCAACCTGTCCATGCCAACCAGAAATCCTAACCTAATCTAGTCCCACCAGCCAGCACCTGGCCCATATCCCTCCAAACCCTTCCTAATCACATACCCATCCAGATGCCTTTTAAAATGTTGCAATTGTACCAGCCTCCACCATTTCCTCTGGCAGCTCATTCCATACACTTACCACCCTCTGCGTGAAAAAGTTGCTCTTTAGGTCTCTTTTAGATCTTTCCCCTCTCACCTTAAACCTATGCCCTCTAGTTCTGGACTGCCCCTCCACAGGGAAAAGCCCTTGTCATTTTATCCTATCCATGCCCCTCAATTTTATAAACCTCTATAAAGGTCACCCCTCAGCCTCCGACACTCCGGGGAAACCAGCCCCAGTTTATACAACCTCCCCTTATAGCTCAAATCCTCCAATCCTGGCAACATTCTTTAAATCTTTTCTGAACCCTTTCAAATTTCACAACATCTTTCCGATAGGGAGGAGACCAGAATTGCATGCAATATTCCAGCAGTGGCCTAACCAATGCCCTATACAGCTGCAACATGACCTCCCAACTCCTGTACTCAATACTCTGACCAATAAAGGAAAGCATACCAAACGCCTTCTTCACTATCCTATCTACCTGCGACTCTACTTTCAAGGAACTATGAAGCTGCACTCCAAGGTCTCTTTGTTCAGCAACACTCACTAGGACCTTACCATTAAGTGTATAAGTCCTGCTAAGATTTGCTTTCCCAAAATGCAGCACCTCACATTTATCTAAATTAAACTCCACCTGCCACTTCTCAGCCCATTGGCCCATCAGATCAAGATCCTGTTGTAATCTGAGATAACCTCCTTCGCCGTCCACTACGCCTCCAATTTTGGTGTCACCTGCAAACTTACTAACTATACCTCCTAAGTTCACATCCAAATCATTTATATAAATGATGAAAAGTAGTGAAACCAGCACCGATCCTTGTGGCACTCCACTGGTCACAGGCCTCCAGTCTGAAAAACAACTCTCCACCACCACCTTCTACCTTCAAGCCAGTTCTGTATCCAAATGGCTAGTTCTCTGTATTTCATGAGATCTAACCTTGCTAACCAGTCTCCCATGGGGAACCTTGTCAAAAGCCTTACTAAAGTCCATATAGATCACATCTACTGCTCTGCCCTCATCAATCCTCTTTGTTACTTCTTCAAAAAACTCAATCAAGTTTGTAAGACATGATTTCCCACATACAAAGCCATGTTGACTATCCCTAATCAGTCCTTGCCTCCCCAAAATCAAGTACATCCTGTCCCTCAGGAATCCCAACAACAACTTGCCCACCACTGACATGAGATTCACTGGTCTATAGTTCCCTGGCTTTTCCTTACCATTTTTCCTAAACAGTGGCACCACATTAGCCAACCTCCAGTTTCTCCTGGCACCTCATCTGTGACTATCAATGATACAAATATCTCAGTAAGCGGCCCAGCAACCACTTCCCTTGCTTCCCACAGAGTTCTAGGGTACAACTGATCAGGCTCTGGGGAATTCATCCACTTTTATGCATTTCAAGACATCCAGCACTTCCTCCTCTGTAATATGGACATTTTTCAAGATGTCAACATCTATTTCCTTGCATTTTATATCTTCCATGTAAGTTTCCACAGTAAATACTGATGCAAAATACTCATTTAGTATCTCCATCTCCTGCGGCTCCACACAAAAACTTAGAACATTTTATTATTTTTCCCTTATGTTGCCTTTGCTGTTATTATTAAACTCTATCCATTCTTGACACATGTTGCTTGATTACAACCAAATGGTTATTCAGCTCTACAACTGGTTTTAAATTTATAAATTTACCCTTACTGGAAACATCCTTTTCACTTGTTAGTTTAAAGAACTATCTATTGCCCTGGTTATTAGATGTATAAGGATACTCATCCTAGCCTGGGTTAAGTCCCAATGGAAGAACGCCTACCTCCACTTTTAATAATACACTTAAAATGTCTAACTTGTTTGTCTCTATGCTAAATTGCTCGAGTCTTGCATAGTATTCTAGAGATTACTGTTCTGTTTCTTAAGTAACAGAAGTTCTTTCCTAGTTCCACCTATTTTGTTGGTTCCTGTGTTGCCCACAACAACTGGATTCTTGTCCTTCCCTCGCCAGTCAAGAGCAGGTTCTTAATATAAAAGCAAAAATGCTAGGGTTGCAGATCTGAAATGAAAACAAAGTGTCAGAGAAATCAAGCAGGTCCTTTAGCATCTGTGGAGAGAGAAACAGAGTTGACCTTTTGAGTCCAATATGATGTTTCTACAATTGCAGATGGGTTTGGCAGTGGCAGATAACAGCCTTCAAATTTTTCATCGTGATGCAAAAAGGAGTATCTATCCCAATTAATATATACATTCCTTGTCAACACCAATCCATTTGAATGTACCAGCAGTCTATTTACTTTTCATTTCTCTTGCCTTTATTTTTATCCATACTGGCAGGCAGTCTTCATAACTGTTGGACAAAGATAAAGGCTGAACCTCTTTAAAACTGAATCCGTGGTCCTCTTACCTGTGAGTCAATCAGTTACTGACCACTGACCAAATCTAAACATTACACAACTGAGGGTTGAACATCGCTCCTGTCAAGGTGTCCAGTTAACATATGCTTTCCCAGATGCACCACAATGCCTTCACCCAGATCTCCAGCTCAGTTTACTAGATGCAGGTTTGGAAACCAGAGCACTGGAATACTTAACTTTAACAGGCAATGAAAGCATAGACAAAAGTTGTGGTGATAGACTGGCTGAGATAGATGTTTTTACTGAGGCCAAACACAAAATTGACAATTGAGAGAATGGAATCAGAAGCTTAGCTTAGATTCAAACAGCAACTGGGGGTTACAAATGATCCGATTTGACCTGAGACTGTGGTTGGGAGAGCAGGGTCAAGCCTTTGGTGAGGGTGCAGAGATTATGCTTGAGAAAACAAAGCATTTCTGCTCTTTCCAACAATTAACGGGAGCAAATGAACATATTCAGGACTGGATGTAAATAAGCAATGAACAGTTTGGGATGTGGAGAGGTAAAAGCTGGAGGTCAGTGCGCATGTGGAAGCTTTGATTACATCAAAGTAAAACATGCAAATGAAGGAAGGGGGGGTGAACAAAGGATGAATCCTTGAGAGGAAATACAAAAATAAATCATCAGTTTTTATGCTTGGGATGGGTTTAAGGAAAACCAAGTGTGAGGGCAATTCTATCAAGTTGAATAATATAGAGGTATTGGAGGAAGATGGTGTTGATTTTCTTTCCTTGTTCTTAAAATCACTTAATACACCATGATCACAGACCCTCAGAAAATGTCATTCAGTAGTCAGTGGGTTAATATAGACAGGCCACATTTTCTGCACCATTATCTTTCTGTTGTTACCCAAGTATGACCTCAATTTTAGCATGTCAATACAGGAGAAACCTTTCAAGATAATACCTGCAAGGCCAGTGATGTGCTGTAAATGTCCCCAATTTCGCCATTCTTTGCTTGTCGATCCTGTATCTTTTGCGTCATTTTATTCATTGTAGCTTGTACCTTCATTCTTGTATCATTGCTGTACATCCATGTTCCAGTGTGGGGCACTTTAGATTCACTGACACACTTAAGTGCCAAAACCATCATCGCTGCTGTGCCAACTGTTAAAACAGAGCCAGATTAACTATTAATTTAACTATGTCAAAAAGTTTAAGTTGTGGGGAGTTTAAGTACAATTCAAGACATCAGGCAATATCAACTTATGCTCCTCTTAAGGTCATTAGCAAGCACGTCGCAAGTGTGCATTATAATTATATTGGTGTCAGTCTGGATCTTTGCGTAGCACACAAGTCAGAAATCTGACTTCACAAGACTAAAGCATTAAAAAGTAGCTGACGCTGCAGTACAGCACTGACAGCATGCTACAATGTCTGTAGCAACATCTTCCAGATAAACTATTAAATCAAGGCACAGGTCTAGTTGCTTTATTGGTTCAATAGCCCACATCAGATCAAGAATCAGTGTCTTGGCAAATGCTTTTTGCTCAAGAAACCCCACACAAATAAATCAGCCAATTGCTCCTCTCAATTATATTGATCAGATCATATGTATCCAAATGGCTCCAACTGAAGTTCACCGAAAATCCAGAGCTATAAATAACGGGACGTAAGACCCATCTTCTGACTTGCAGTATTGACCAATTTAAAGTTACTGACAAAGGAATATTTTTCAAAAGTATATGTTATTCATATGAAACACATTTTTTCTTTCTTTGAAGAGTGACTTCTAAAACAATATGCATTTAGCGATGGAGGGCATGAAATCCACTCCCATTCTCAAAGAAAAAATCTCAACAAAGGTCAGTCTACCATGGCTGACAAAGGAATTAATAGATTGCATAAGATAAAAGGGAAAGGCTCATAATGTGTATGAATAGGAAGGATTTGGAGGGATATAGGAAGGGTTTGGAGGGATATGGGCCGGGTGCTGGCAGGTGGGACTAGATTGGTTTGGGATATCTGGTCGGCATGGACGGGTTGGACCGAAGGGTCTGTTTCCATGCTGCACATCTCTATGACTCTATAATTAGGAATAAATTCAAGAACTGGAAAGTTTTTAAGAATACAGCAAAGGAAGACCAAGAAATTGATAAGGGAAAGGAAGAACAGAACATGAATGCAATTTACGAAAAAAAACTAAGTGAAAACTTCTACAGGTACAAGAAGGGAATTAATTAACGAATTGACTAGGGATCTATTACACATAGAGTCAGGAGAATTTATGATTTGGAGATGCCGGTGTTGGACTGGGATATACAAAGTTAAAAATCACACAACACCAGGTTACAGTCCAACAGGTTTAATTGGAAGCACACTAGCTTTCAGAGACTTTATAATAGAGAACAGAGAAATAATGGTGAAGGTAAATGATTATTTTGTATGTTTTCATGAAAACTCCCAGAATTAGGGATCAAGTGATGTGGGAAAATGAAATATTGGTTTTAAAAAATGGTATTTGTAAGAAGGTTATACTGGAGAAATTAATGGGACTGCAAGTTTATAAGCCCCCAAGACCTGCTCTTCAACACTCTGGGATGTAGAATGAGATAGCTAGAAATAATTGATGCATAGGGGATGAGCTCCCAAACTACCAGATGCTGGAATGATTCCTGAAGATTGGAAGCTAGCAAATGTCAAACCACTAATTAACAAAAGACCAAGAAAAAGGGAACTACAGACCTATCAGTCTTATACCAGTCATAGGAAAAATACCTGAATCTACTATTAAAAATAAATGTACACTTGGAGAAGGTAATCTGATTGGTCATAGTCAGCATGGATTTGTAAATGGAAAATAGTGTTTAACAAATTTTTTGGAGCTTATTTGAGAACATTACTGGTCAAATTGATAAAGTCCCCCAAAGTAGGTTGGTTAGTAAAGTTAAAGCACAAATAATAGGAGACCTTGCACTCACATGCATTAGGGAATGGCTAGCAGGCAGAAGCAGTAGAAATAAATAGATCATTCTGGAGTTGGCAGACTGTGACTAGTGGGGCATCACAAGGATCAGTACTTAGTGGCCCTAGCTAATCCACAACATATATCAATGAAATAGTATGCAGACAAATATTTCCCAAATCTGAAAATTATACAAAGCTCAGCAGGAATGTGTTGTGAGGATGATGTAACACAGTTTAGTGATTGGGCAAGAACATGGCAGATGTTGGAATGGAATGTGAAAATAAATGTGAAGTTATCCTACTTTGGTGAGAGAAACAGAAATGCAAGTATTTCTTAAATGGGGAGAGGTTGGAAAGTGTGGATGTACAAGGGAACATGGGTGTCTTTGTGAATGTCATTAGCGGCTAACATGCAAATGCAGAGAGCTATTAGGAAGGCTAGTGGATTGTTAGCTTTTATTGTAAGATGATTTGAATACAGGAATAGTAAGATATGGATTCAATGGTAAAGAAGCTTGGTCAGCTTACCAAACCAGTGCCGGCGGTGCTCATGTGGCATCAATCCTGACAGGGCATGAAACCAGTGGTGATGGTGTTCATGTGGTACTAGTCCTGACAGGACACTGCTATCTATCCTCACATCATTCACACACAGTGCCAGCACACCCAGACTGTACTGGTAATAGTTGTTGAAAGACACATCATGTTCTGGAATCAGAAGATGAAACACAGATTAGTAAAATATCAGCAAGCTGAAATGTAATTGTGCACAGTCAGAACTGACTGAGGCTGCTTCCACAATATCATCTAAAATGCAATACAACACTTAACACACTCACGATACAACATTCTGGCGTACAATAGCAGAATATACAAGTTTACAGTGGAAATTGTAAAATATAACACTCTAATTTACATGCTTGAACATACAAGAAAGTTCCTTCACATGCTTTGAGGTAATGTGCTACATGTCATACAAGCCAGTTTCAATTTTTCTGTGCCTGTCTTCAATGTCCCCTAGCTTGATAATTGCAAGTGAGTCTTCCATTTCTAATGTGTGACACTTCTCACAGATGGTGAGGGCCACTTCACTCTGACTGGGTTGATTGGATTCAATGATTTTTGATAAATACTAATTTCAATTCAGTCTATGCTGGTTCATTCCACATTGTCCAAGCTTCATGGAATTAATCTGGCAGCTCAGGAGCTTGCTGTAGCCACTTTAAGTCAACATATTTGCCCCTTTTTAAGACAATTTCAGTCCATGAAAGTTCAATTATTAAAATCGAACAATGTGTTATGGATCAGCTATTCCCCCCCCAAAGTATGGTGACAGCCTAGACCCTTACTTTTATATATTTTTTAAAAAGGTAAGGTGCTGTGTTCCAGATATGATTTGATTGTTCCACCACTAAGCCTTAATCAAAATACACTTTATTCTTACAACATAGTTAAAATACAACAAAAAGAGTAATTGGAATAATTTTATTCTATTGAAATACTTAACAAGGAAATGTACTATTTAACCACTAATCATCAATTGTCCCAATCTAGGCAGCATCCAATAAACACACACTTGGTAAATGCAATTCAGGAACATAGTTATTCTTCTCACATGCTGTCTCTCTCCAGTCCAATACAAAGAAACACCAAAAGAAGTAATCTGTCCCTTTTGATTTTTAAAGAGGAACCCTCTCTGCCAAAGACTTGACTCTAGCAGCAGAGAATCGAAGCCTTTAGCTCCAATGACCAGCAAAAACCCACCAAATAACTGAAAGCAAACTCAAAATCCTTTTGGATCGGTGTGAGCCTGACCCAGTTCACTCATGTTTCTTTTGTCTTACTTTTTTTAAGAAGTACACACAGCGGAACTCAAAGCTATTTTCCAACTGCCTGTCTGAAGGAGACATTGCTGCGCCACTGTGACAATAACCCTCTGCAACAGGAACAGGACAGAACACATCTCTTATAGGCACAGCATCATCAGAAATGCTATTTGAAAATCTATAGTCCATATTTTGTCACCATAGTGGCAACAGAGATTGTAACATTCAGATGTGCTTCCTGCCATAATGTTCCTGACATTCCAATGCAAGAATAGACAAAAATTTCAAATAACTTAAAGACAGAAATCATTAATTCCATTCTGACCTCTATGGAACAAGATTTGTTGAGATTGGATAATATCACCTGTGCCCTGTGCTCTCCGGGTACCTAACGGATGATCTCACCCTCCATTTGTTCTGTGGTCCAGTGATCATACCCTTAGCTTGAAGTCAAAGGCTGGAAGGATCAATTCCCAGAGATCATCGACTTGAGCTCATAACTGTGGAACTTTACACTGTTGGAGGTGTTAGAGTTGTTAATCTTTCTGAGCAGATGTTAAACCAAGTTTCTGGCTGCTCTTATTGCATTTAAAAAGATTCCATGCAGAGTTTACCTGGTGTCAAGGCCAATATTTGCTTCTCAGTCGTCAACTAGAGAAGGTGCCAATGGTAATATTTTTCAAACTTGTTGGAGGTTACTATGCACAAATTCAAATGTGTTTTTTTTTAAAATACACTACAACAGCAACTGCAGTTCAGAAGTACTGCATTGGTTATAAATCAATCTGGGAATCTTTAAGGAGCAAGTTTTATCCTTTGTGACACTTCTGAGAGTGACATCCCCAGAAATTTTAAAACTTTCTGTAAAGAGAGTCTGATCTACAAAGCCAGATAGACATTCTCCCAAAGACACTCTCAAAGCCTCTGCAGTAGCCCTCTGTACAAATCTCCCTATCGACAGTCTCATTACTCTATATAGAACCTCCAAGCCTGATTCTTCACAGCGAGCACCCAAGATATTTCAAACATACAGGACACTCACCCTCCATAGAAATCCTAATCAAACACCACCGCCCCACCCCACCAACCCCCTATATACACACACACACACACACGAGAAAGGTTTGAAAGTACTTACGAATTATGTGTTTTTTCTCAGCACGGAGTCTACTTTTCAGATATGAAATTGCACGGTGTTGACTATGATGGTCTTGGCAGGATGCACGCAGGGCCAGCAGGTATAGGGCGGCAAGATCTGTGGAGGGTTGTACACCTGAGAAACTAAAAGAAAGGATTGTGAAAGTCCGATAAGTCCTTCCTGTCATCATTAAGCACAAACCTTTTAAGGCCCTTCCCCATCTATGTCATATCCATCAGTCAGCCCCATTGCCTGGCTGCACACTGGCAAATCCTTGGAGCCAGCAGAGGGCAGAATTCATTTATAAATCAGCAGGTCTCAGAGCTTTCTTGTGATTTGCTAATTGGATATGGGTATTGCAGGCTCAGCAATTTATTCTGCTAGTCACCCTTGGGAGGTGGTGCAGAGCTGCCTTCTCAAACTGCTGCAGTCCTGCTGGGAGACACACAGTGCAGCTAGGAAAGGAGATTCAAGATTTTGACTCAGTGGCACTGTAGGGATGGTGATATAATTCCAATTCAGGAATAGAATATGGCTTGGCAGGGAACTTTCAGGCGGTGGTGGTTCCATGCATTTGCTGCACTTATCCGAAGTAGTAAAGGTCTGGGTTTTGGTAGATGCTATCGAAAGAGCCTTTGGCATTGCTACAGGATGCATTGAACAACATATTGTAATCACAAAGGTAACTAATCTCGATTTTACAATGAGCACCCAATCAGGGAGTAGTAGGCCAAGTTTCCAGGAGTCAGAGATATTGCTGACAGCCCAAATGAGGGAGAGAGGGAGGAAATTTTAAATGTTCAGACATTGCTGGACTGCCATTCTAAGACAGCAAGTGCAGGACAATTAGGATTAACTGAGTTTCGACACTGCCAGAAGAACTTTGAAGTCACCAAATTTTCAGAGATTGCATGGTGAGAGACTATCAGCAGCATGTTGGAATGGTCAACTCTGGAGGTAATGTAAGGAAGCTTACAAATTTCACGGGCAGATGATTCAGTTGGATCAAATGGCATTTCTCTGCATTGTAAATTCTGTATAGTTCTACTTTAGTCACTTTGAACAACGGTTCAAGTGATCTGTTACACCTATCCCTACTTTGTTCTCTTTGTATGAAAAAGCTTAAAATACCAAATGAGTAAAGGACCAGGCATCCTTGGCTTTTTTGAAATTTTGGATAGGGCTGAAATGATTACCTGGATAGTTTGCTTTGAAGGTCAGTTTTCAGCCTGTGTAGGTATCTCCGTTCATCGTGCACGCTGTGGTGCGCTGATAACCGTAGGGCGATATGGATACTGGGATTGGCTGGCAAAGCCAAGCGGGTGGATTGCAGGAGACGTGCATTCAGGGATGTGATAGGATCTTCGGAAGTTCTTCGCAGCTCTGAGTGAAACAAAATGCAAGAGGTCTCATCAGCAGGAACCTTTATGGAATTTTGCTCATGTGCAGGAGTGCTACGTAGTAAGGAAGTGTTCACTGAGAATGTAGGCAATGCCCTCTATCACAGGCCAGAAGTCTCAAGTAGAATTCCCAACTTTATAAGTGCTTTGTGATCTACTTATTTGACATAAAGAACACTAGAAGGTACACAAATATTGCCATTTAATAACAACTGGAGCCATGAAGGATGATGGGGTTTGTGGAATAGAGCTTCAGTAGAACAATTTTCTCCTTTGTAAGAAAACCCTTTTTTTAAGTTCACTTGTAGGGGGTGGATGTCACTGGCTGGGTCACCATTTATTGTCTATCCATAGTTGCTCGAGAAGGTAGTGGTGAGCCCCCTTCATGAAGCAGGTAAAAACAATGACTGCAGATGCTGGAAACCAGATTCTGGATTAGAGTGGTGCTGGAAAAGCACAGCAGTTCAGGCAGCATCTGAGGAGCAGGAAAATCGATGTTTCAGGCAAAAGCCCTTCATCAGGAAATAGTTCATTTGGTGTAGGCAACACCAAATGTTAGGGAGGGAATTCCAGGATTTTAACAGAGTGAGGAAAAGGCGATATACTTCCAGGTCAAGATAGTGAGTGGCTTCATATGGTTTTGTTCCCATCTATCTGTTACTGTTATTCTTCTACATGGTAATGATCATGGATTTGGAAGGTGCAAAGGATCTTGGCAAATTTCTGCAGTGCATCTTGTGGATAGCAACACTGCTGCGACTGAATCAAGCGGATTGCTTTGTCCTGGATGATGTCCAGCTTTTTAAAGTGTGGTTGAAGCCACACTTGTCGAGGCACGTGTGGAGTATTCCATCACACTCCTTACTTGTGCCTTGTAGATGGTGGACAGGCTTTGGAGTTCAAATGATGAGTTATGTGCTGTACTATAAAGATTCAGTGATGGTAAAGCTGTTGAATAGTTAGACTGTATCTTAATAGAGTTGGTATTTGTGTAGCATGGATGTTACTTGCCAGTTTTCAGCCCAAGCATGGATACTGTCCAATTCTTGCATTTGTACATGGACTGCTTTCATATCTGGGAATTGCAAGTGATGCTGAACATTATGCAATCATTAATAAACACCCCCATTCCTGACTTCATGGCAGAGGGAAGGTAATTGATGAAGCAGCTGAAGATGGTTGCTCGTAGGACACTACCTTGAGGAACTCCATGCACAGATGTCCTGGAGCTGAGATGATTGACCTCCAAAAAGCAGAACCATCTTCCTATGCGTTAACCAAGAATTTTCCTCCCGATTTCCATTGACTCCAGTTTTGCAAGTTCCCTTGATGATACAGTGGTTCAAATGCAGTCTTGACATCAAGGACTGTCACTCTCACCTCACCAATGGAATTCTTTTGTCCAAGTTTCAACCAAGGCTGTAATGAGGTCAAGAGCTGAGTGGCCCTGGCAGAATCCAAATTGGGCATCACTGAGCAACTTATTGCTGAGCAAATGTTGCTTAATAATACTGCTGCTGGTACCTTCTATCGCTTTACAAATGATCAAGTATAGATGGATAGGATGCTTTTGGTTGGACTGGATTTGTCCTATATTGTGTATACAGCACATACCTGGGCAATTTTCCACATTGCTGAGTAGATGCCAGTGTTGTAACTGTATTGGAACTGTACTTGTTCCAACAGTAAGTTCTGGAGCACAACTCATCAGTAAATATTTCCAGAATGTTGTCAGGGCCCGTAACCTTTGCTGAATGACATATTCCTGTCTCTTGTTCGTATGTCAGAAATGTGATACTGAGAAAATATTTATTCTGATGAAGAAAGTGGAGAATGAGCGCACACTATTTTAAGCTTAGATACAGATATCATTTGGGGGAGGGACATCATTAGCATTTTAGAAGAGGGCTTCCTTGGACCGGTATCAGATTGGAGAAAAAAACGTTTGCTGTGGGAAACCAAAGACCAGTAAGTTTAACATCAGTCAACAGGAAATTGTTAGAATCCATTATTAACAAATGGATAGCAGGACATTTGGAAAGTCAAAATGCAAACCATCTGAGCATGGTTTTAGGAATGGTAAATCCTGGTTTGACTAACTTGCTATAGTTCTTAAAAGATGTAACAAGTAAAATGGATAATGAGAATCCTGTAGGTGTAGTATATCTGGACTTCCAGACAGCATTTGATAAGATGCCTCACAAAAGGTTAATACACATTGTAAGATCATGAAGTTAAGAGTAATTTATTAGCTTGACTAGATGATTCGCTAACCAACAGAAAGCAGATAGTCAAAATAAATGGGTCTTGTTCTGGTTGGCAAGATGCAACTAGTGGAGTGCCACAGTGTTCAGCCATTGGGCCCCAAATATTTAAATTTATATTAAATTACTTAGATGTAGGGATAGAAGGTTCTACAGTCAAATTTGAAGACAACACTAAAACAGGTGGAAAAGTAAGTTGCAGGAAAGAAAAAAGAAATGTTCAAATGGTTATGGATAGGTTAGGAATAGAAAAGCAACTTATTATCTAAATGGAGGGAAACCTCAGTGTGCTTTCAGGGCAGAGGGATTTGGGTGTCTTCAAGAATAAATTGCAGAAAACCAGCTTGCAGATGCAGCAGGTATCGATGAAAGCAAATGGAATTTTGACATTTATTGCTAAACAAAGAGGGCATTAAAGTAGGGAAGTGTTGCTGCAAGCGTACAAGGCTTTAGTGAGACTACACCTAGAGTATTGCATACAGTTTTGGTCCACTTGACGGCGTCAGAGTTGCATTGGAGGCAGCTCAGAGGAGATCCACTTGATTGATTCCAGAGGTGAGGGTGTTTTTGTTAGGAAGGGAGATTATGCAGATTAGGCCTTTACCCACTCGAGTTTAGAAGAATGAGAGATCTAATTGAGGCATGCAAGATGTGGGACAATCTCGAATGAGACGTCATAGTTTTAGGAAAAAGGGTAGCAGATTTAAAACGGAGAGGAGGAGAAAATACTTTTCTCAAAAGTGGTAAATCTGTGGAAACCATTATCCCAAAGTGCACTTGATGCTGGGATACTCAGTAAATTTAAGGAGGAGTTAGACAAACTTTTAATTATGAACAGATTGAAAGATTATGGGGATTGGACAGAGAAGTGTAGTTGAGGCCAAGATGAGATCAGTCATGATGGTACTGAATGGCAGAGCAGGTTCCTGGGGCTGGATTGTGGGCTCCGAGTTCTTATGTTTTTATATGTGGGACACCTACCAATCAAAACAAGGAGATCCATCGGTCATCAGATGAAGAGTTGAAAAGAAATGAAGGAGACAACAATCTGGACAGAGAAGGAATATGGGACAGTTTCACTTCGGCTAGGGAATCTGCATGTGACTAGATTATACCCTTATCATACAATAAACAAACACAAAGTACATGATTGTGCATAACACATACATGTCAGGGCTATGGAATCAAGCTTTACAGTTTCAAAGCCACAACAGCTCTTTGATCAAGAGGTCAACTGGTTCATGACCTCCCGGAGCTTTATAACTCTAACCATACAATCATTAACCCTTTAACCTGTGCTGTCTCAGTTTGACACAGAACAGTCTAGTCGCAAGTCTTTGACATACTGAAAACCTTGTATTGAGCTTTCAGTATGTTAAACTATACAGACCTGAGACTTGTAACTCTCTTACTCAAACCAAGACCCAAGGGCATGTCCACTTATGTTCTTTTCCAATTCAACCAAAATTAAAATAAACAATATGTTTGCTGAAAGACTGTTGGCTGCTTGAAGTTTGGACTCATTCTGTCCATCAGCAGCAGCTATTATTCTAAAGCCCATAGTCATTCTGTGAACATCCAAAACAATGAAGTCTCCTACAGGATTCATGAGACAATTTACAGGCTCAACAAGACAATGAAAGAACAGCACTGCAATGGGTTTGTATCATCTTTCATTAATTATTTGTTCTGGTTTTCACTTATGTCCTCAACTAATCCATTGTCAACAATAGCAAAGAGTTTGCAAACCATATCATTTCTGAAACTGCAACAAAATCAATTCTTACCCTACCCTATTCTATAGTGTTAACCTCTCATACAACAGAACAGTATCAAATATTAGGAAGCCTATCCTGTGGCTCTAATAATAAGTCAGAAATGCATCCTATGCACCCGTTAACAGGTTTCATGCACATTCACATGACAAGGTAAACTGCTGTCAGTTTGTCTCAGATGATAATGAGATACATTTAATCAGATTGCTTATCTGCCCATGAATTCTATTTTCAAGCTATTCCTGTGATAATTACTCCTATTGCCATGTTGCACATAATCCTGCACTTCCATTAACACATACGATCTTGTACCCAAATCTGGCTCATTTTCCAAACTGCACAGTGCCTTGTTAACATCTGGTTGTATGAATTAACAGGAACAACACATTTGGAACAGCCCTTGATGAAATCTGCCATTAGAATTAATCTTAAGGTCACTGAGAAAAAACGTCTATAGTTTGTCTCCAAATTGCTACTTATTCAAGAGGTACAAAGTTGATTTTAGAAATCCAGTAGATTTGTGGAATTAATCATCTGCTTTGTTTCTTCCTATGGTGGTGGGGTAAATCAGTAGCTTTCACTGTCTCCTCCACTAACCAAAGAAGTACAAAAAACAGTTTACAATTGCACAAATGTGGATTTATGGCAGCTTCAATGATTTTCAATAATTTAATTTGTGGTGGCCTAATTGCTTTTAGGGAAAGGTTTAAAGTTTTATGTGATGGACCTTTTAAGGAATAGGTTTCTCTGTAAAATGATTTGAGACTTACTTCCAGTAACTGATGAAGCCATTTGGGAGATGGATTTTTGTTTACCCTATTTTCATACAATTTATTACAAGTGAATGTAGATTCCTGTGTGTGGTTGCTTTCAGGCACTTCTAGTTTAGAACAGGCAGGAAACATTTTGCTCATGCTGAACTCAGTTGAAATTCTATGTGCTGACCAACGGGAGTTAAACGTTGATATCTGCAAACATTGAGTTAGACTTCTTGAAGTAGACAAGAATGAGAAGAGAAGCTCTCAGGCTCAAGATCCCAGCATTAAAGCCCATTAGAACAATAGAATCTGACTTGAGGTGGCTACACTTACGATTCTAGCAATGCCCATGATAAAATGGAAAACTATCACGGTGGCACGACTGAACAAGACTTAAAAGGCCAAGTAGGCAGAAGGCACAAGAGTTCTCAGGTTTCGTGTTTGAAATATTTGAAACAGCACTCAAGCAAGGAGCTTATGTTCCAATTTCTGGTGAGTATCTGACGAGTTTTTTCAGAGTGTAGGTCAAACAAAATTAATGAAATTTGATTTAGTGTACATGTAAATTCAGTGTATTTCAACAAATTTTTAACATTGTCTTTTAACATAAATGACTACTGAAAATAAAAGTGTAGTTATTAGTATTCATGTTTTGATTTGTGCTCAACAAAATTATTTTACTTTGGACAATCAACTATGTGACTTCATTCCTAAATACTAGAACTTAAAGATTTCCAAAAGCAATAAACATACTGTTGGTCTCTACTGAGATAATAACAAATTAAAATGAACTAATGAAATATTTCTTCCAGAGACTATAGTAGAGGTTATGTTAATGTCGCTGTTGCAAAATTGACTGCCAACTCTTTTACACTATCTGGCCCTCTTCCCAAGAGCTTTTGGGACTGTTAGCCACAAATCACCCTATACTTAAACTGATCGAAATTCCCAAAAGGATTTGTTAAATACTCAAATCTTTAAAAGAGGTTAATCTATTATAAATTGCATCTCCTATTTATATCAAGCTTTGCATGGGTTCAGAAACATACGGATTTTTCTAGAATATATTTTTTCTAATTTTGCAATGAAAGTAGTGTAAAGTTTCTCAGGAAATTTACCTGCCCTGCTGCAAGCTCTGAAATTTCCCAGTCATGACGTATCAGAAATGCCCTGCAGCCTGTCCAGTGAATACCGTGGGGACAAAGTTGATTTAGTATCAACAAAATCTGGTCCATAGGCTTTTCCAAAAACACAATAATAATAATAATAAAGCTAAAATACCTTACTTACTTGCCTATTTAAGTGTAGAATAAGGAAAGAATTGTGTCTCAGCACCATTGACAAGTTTCACCCTTAGTAAAACAAATAAACGTTCATTGGCATAATGGAGTTCATTGAATGTATCCGCGATAGTTTTCTTGAACAGTATGTAAATGGAACAGACGAGGGAGCAAGCTATCCTAGATGTGGCCCTGTGTAATAATGCAGGAATAATTAATAATCTTTTAGTTAGGGATCTTCTTGAAAGGAGCGATCACAATATGGCTGAATTTAGCATACAGATGGAAAGTGCAAAGACAAAATCCAATACCAAGGTCCTGTACTTAAGTAAGGGAGACTACAATAGGATGAGGGAGTGGTTGGTTAAAGTTTGTGAAAAGATTTGTAGCTCGGGTGCTCGTTGTTGTGGTTCTGTTCGCCGAGCTGGGAATTTGTGTTGCAGACGTTTCGTCCCCTGTCTAGGTGACATCCTCAGTGCTTGGGAGCCTCCTGTGAAGCGCTTCTGTGATGTTTCCTCCGGCATTTATAGTGATTTGTCCCTGCCGCTTCCGGTTGTCAGTTCCAGCTGTCCGCTGCAGTGGCCGGTGTATTGGGTCCAGGTCGATGTGTTTGTCGATTGAATCTGTGGATGAGTGCCATGCCTCTGGGAATTCCCTGGCTGTTCTCTGTTTGGCTTGTCCTATAATAGTAGTGTTGTCCCGAACTCAGGCAACATGAGTTCGACTGGAGAACTGACAACCGGAAGCGGCAGAGACAAACCACTATAAATGCCTGAGGAAACAACACAGAAGTGCTTCACCGGAGGCTCCCAAGCACTCAGGATGTCACCTCGACAGGGGACGAAACGTCTGCAACACAAATTCCCAGCTCGGTGAACAGAACCACAACAACAGTAGTTGGTTAAAGTAGACTGGAAGCAAAGACTTTATGGTGGGACAGTTGATGAACAATGGAGGACTTTCAAAGCAATTTTTCAAAGTTCTCAGCAAAAGTATATATCAGTGAAAAGGAAGGACTGTAAGTGAAGGGGTAATCTGCCATGGGTGTCTAAGGAAATAAGGGAGGCTACAAGATGAAAGAGAAGGTTAAGATCAGTAGGAAACTAGAAGATTTGGAAAACTTTAAAGGTCAACAAAAAGCCACAAAAAGCTATAAAGTAAAGTAAGATAGATTATGAGACAAAAACTAGCAAACTATAAAGACAGGTAGCAAACATTTCTTATAGAGATATAAAACAGAGTGGCTGAAGTGAACATTGGTCCTTTAGAGGATGAGAAGGATGTCTTCAGTAATGTGATATGATGAAATGGCCAAGGCACTGAATAGATATTTTGTGTCGGTCTTCACAGTGGAGGACATGAATAACATACCAGTAATTAACAAAGACACGAAGATAAGCAAGGACCTGAAAACAATCATTATCACGGAAGAGGTAGTGTTGGGTAAACTAATGGAGCTAAGGGTAGATAAGTTTCCTGGCCCTGATGTAATGTATCCCAGGGTACTAAAAGAGATGGTGGGAGAAATAGCAAATGCACTTGTGGTAATTTTCAAAAATTTATTGGACTCTGGAGCAGTTCTAGCAGATTAGAAAACTGCAAATGTGATGCCACTGTTAAAAAAGGGAGATGGACAAAAGATGGTGAATTATAGACCAATTAGCTGAACTTCTATAGTGGGGAAAATGCTTGAGTGTATTATCAAGGTATCCAGATAGAATTTGTCCCGTTGAGCAGACGCAGCATGGGTACATGAAGGGCAGGTCAAGGTTAACTAGTTTATTGGAATTCTGTGAAGACATTCCAAAGCAAAAGAGTCTTTGGAGTACAATTCCGGTTTACAATCAATGACTAGTGGTGTCCCTCAGGAATCAGTGTTGGGACTGCAATTATTTACAATTAACATAGATGAATTGGAGTTGGGGACTACATGTTGTGTGTCAAAGTTTTCAGATGACACTAAGATGAGTCGTAGAGCAAAGTGTGCAGAGGACTGAAACTTTGCAAAGGGACATAGATAGTTTAAGTGAGTGGGGAAAGGTCTAGCAGATGGAGTACAATGTTAATAAATGCAATATCATCCATTTTGGTAGGAATAACAGTAAAACGGACTATTACTTGAATAGTATCAAATCATAGCATGCTGCTGTGCAGAGGGACCTTGGTGCCCTGGTGTATGAGTCTCAGAAGGTTGGCCTGCAAGTACAAGGTAATTAAGAAGGCAAAGGGAATTTTGTCCTTCATTGCTAAAGGGATCAAGTTTAAAAGCAGGGATGTTATGTTGCAGCTGTTAGGGTGCTGGTGAGGCCACACCGGGAGTACAGCATGCAGTTTTGGTCTCCTTACTTGAGAAAAAGATGTACTGGCACCAGAGGGGGTTCATTAGGTTGATTCCAGAGTTGAGGGGGTTGGCTTATGAGGAGAGACTGAGTAGATTAGGATTATATTCATTGGAATTTAGAAACATGAGGGGGATCTTATAGAAACATATAAAATTATGAAAGGAATAGATAAGATAGAAGTAGAGAGGATGTTTTCACTGGCATGTGAAAATAGGACAAGAGGGCACTGTCTCAAAATTAGGGGCAGATTTAGGACCGAATTGAGAAGGAACTTCTTCACTCAGAGAATTGTGAATCTATGGAATTCCCTGCCCAGTGAAGTAGTGGAGGTGCATGGTTAGCACTGCTGCCTCACAGCACCAGAGACCTGGGTTCAATTCCCGCCTCAGGCGACTGACTGTGTGGAGTTTGCACGTTCTCCCAGTGTCTGCGTGGGTTTCCTCCAGGTGCTCCGGTTTCCTCCCACATTCCAAAGATGTGCAGGTTAGGTGAATTGGCCATGCTAAATTGTCCATAGTGTTAGGCAAGGGGTAAATATAGGGGTATGGGTGGGTTGCGCTTCGGCGGGTCGGTGTGGACTTGTTGGGCCGAAGGGCCTGTTTCCACACTGTAAGTAATCTAATCTAATCTAACATTTAAAATATATCTGGATGGATACATGAATCAGAAGGGTTAGAAGGATATTGACCAAATGCTGGCAAATGGGACTAGATTAATTTATGATATCTGGTCAGCACGGATGAGTTGAACCAAAGGGTCTGTCTGTGTTGTACAACCCTATGACTCTATAACAATCCTGCAATTTTATAATACATTTATCATAGTCAAACTACCCTAACCATTCCACAAATAGACAATGTAATTGGAAAAGGTAAAAACAATGACTGCAGATGCTGGAAACCAGATTCTGGATTCGAGGTGCTGAAAGAGCACAGCAGTTCAGGCAGCATCCGAGGAGCAGTAAAATTAACGTTTCCTGGCTGTATTCCTGATGAAGGGCTTTTGCCCGAAATGTCGATTTTACTGCTCCTCGGATGCTGCCTGAACTGCTGTGCTCTTCCAGCACCATTAATCCAGAAAATGTAATTGGAAAAGTAGATTACAGAAGGTAAGTACATTTCAGAGATATGAGGGAATCACCAGTCTCCACAGTACTTTGTTTTAATCATTTCCACTACACACTCAAAATATCTGATGCGCAAGATTCCAGTCAAACATGTGAGTAGTCTCATTTTTTTTTGCAATCACAGAATACATTGTGTTGAAGAAATCTCAAAAATTCAGTTACACTCGGACACTTGTCTGTGGTTGCTTTTCTGGTCTACACAGATATTACATGCCAAACTCAGCAGAAAGCAAATTCATAATCACCTTTGGTCAAGGCTGTTAGCATAATAGAAACCTTTCCCCTCTCCACTGTGAGCAAAACATCCTGTGAGTTCATTGATAACTTTCCCTCTCAACAGGAATGACAATGCCTCTTGCTTCTAACAATTATTGTATGATATCACAGAGCTGCTGCTGGAGACCTTTGGAACAGATATTTTCAATGGGTGGCAATTCATATTCATATCAGCAAGAACATAAGAATGTTTAGAAAATTCAAATAAAATTAGAACTCTTTAATAAACTTTTCATTTCCAAACTCATTTCCATCACATTCCTAACTTGCCTCTTCCTGCAGGGGAGGTGAGGTGAGGGCAAGTAAGAGACACAAAAAGAGGAAAAGTGAAGAGAGGGGACGAAATGCTCACTGTGAACATTGAGCAGCAGCAGCAGCACAGTCCCCTAATGTTGAATTGTGCAATGGCACTCTTCAGTATTTCATATCTAAAAACTCAGAAGCTGGAGTGCTGGAGAAACCCATGGGTCAATGTTGACTCAAAGTCAGTACATGAGGGGAGAACACCCTTGAAAGCAAAACTCTTCTGTGAACTGATCCACTCAGGAGTAGGCAATCCGGCCACTTTCAAAACAGGAGTGAAAAGACTGAAAACAGGCAGGAGAATGTTCCTTCATCCCGTCATTTCCGTTGAACTCTTCTACAGTTTTAATGTTGGATTGAGAGAATAATTGTAGAAATATTTTAAGAGGTGCAACAACTCTTCTTGGATTGCAAGTATTGCAATATTAACATTGTTTTTAATAAAAGGGAAGTGCAACAGCTATGTGTTTTAAAGCAAGTATAATAAAACTAAAGGTCTGCTGCACAGTTTGGAAAAATACAACACCCATCTGGAATTAAACTGAGATGTCAATGGAATCAGTGCCTGATCGGAAAGATAGATCTGGAGACCACGCAAGAAATTATACCCTTTTGTAAAAGGGATATTGATAGTGAGAATTTGCACCTCATATTCGCTAGACACAACATTGAACACAATACCTCTTACATATTAGCCCTACCATGAGTCATGAAACAGAAAATGCTGCAAATTATTGCAACTTTACTGTACATCTCCCTCAACTGTAATTTACACTGTGTCAAGTCTATGGAGTAAAACCTTCAAGGATTGCTGCACAAGATGGAACCTGGGGGCTGGCTGTGAAGTTTACTCTAACAATTTGCTCAGTAGTTAGCACTGCTTCCTCACAGCGCCAGTGACTCAGCACATTCTCCCCATGTCTGCATGGGTTTCCTCCAGGTGCTCCAGTATCCTCCCACAGTCAAAGATGTACAGGTTAGTTGGATTAAATTGCTAAATTGCCCATAACTTACCAGGGATGTGTGGGCTATGTGGATTAGACATGGGAAGTGTCAGGCTGCAGGGATAGGGTGGGATGCTCTTCACAGGGTTGATGAGGACTTGTTGGGCTGAATGGCCTGTTTCCACACTGAAGGAATTCTATGATGGATTATACTTACTGACTGAGAGGAAGAGGACCTGCATGCAGGATATCAACAGCAACTTTCCGGGCTGCATAACGTTCTTCAGGAAACCAACCTGTTCCACAAAGCACAGAACAAAAAATGCCTTAAAGGTGAATGTGTTTGCCTTTGATTGACAGGAAAAAAAGTGACAATTATTGACCATTTACATAAACTATTAGGGACATCTGTCATTGACAGTTCCAATTATTCATCAAAATACATTTTGACAAGTTAAAATATGCCATTCAATCCTGATGGAGATAACTGATGTGGCATCATGCTTTGGGCACCCTGGTTTCAAACGGAGCAGATTCAATAAAGACACCATTCAGAACAGCAATAAAATAGCTAGAGCTCGAAGGAAGTACTCAATATATTGCAAATTGTAATACGTTATTACATAGCGATGATAATGAAAGATGCTGAAATTGTATAATAATTCCAATAATTAAAAAACAAGTAACTGAAAGATTATTCCATTCATTACGTTGGGTACAAAACTGGGTTCAGAAAAGATTTACAAGGAAGTTGCTAAGGCTCTACAGGCTGTTTTCCCTGGGGTGTCGAAGGCTGAGGGGTGAACTTATAGAGGTTTATAAAATCATGAGAGGCATGGATAGGATCAATAGACAAGGTATTTTCCCTGGGGTGGGGGGAGTCCAGAACTAGAGGCCATAGGTTTAGGGTGAGAGGGCAAAGATATAAAAGGGACCACATGGGCAACATCTTCACGCAGAGGATGATGCTGTAAAAGGCATCTGGATGGGCATGTGAATAGCAAGGGTTTGGAGGGATATGGGCCAAGTGCTGGCAAATGGAACTAGATTAATTAAGTATATCTGGTCTGCATGGATGAATTGGACCAAAGGGTCTCTTTCCATGCTGTACATCTGTACGACTATTACCTGATGAAGGGCTTTTGCCCGAAACGTCGATTTTGCCTGTCCTCGGATGCTGCCTGAATTGCTGTGCTCTTCCGGCACCACTGATCCAGAATCTGGTTTCCAGCATCTGCAGTCATTGTTTTTACCATAGAAACTTAACAATACTTTCAAAAATGGGATGAGCTTTTAGTACAGCTTAAAATTCAAAAATGAAAAAACAAACCTACAGGAGCAAAAGGAAGTCCAAAGTAAGGGTGATAATTCTCATTAAATTCCAGAGATGTATAAATTATATGCACTCAAATAACAAACAACTTCGACTCTCCAGAGGCTCCCAGCATCACAGATTCAAGCCTTCAGACAATTGAATTCCTTCCACATGATATCAAGGAACCACTGCAGGCACTGAATACTGCAAAGACTATGAGCTCAGACACATGTATGGTATGGTACTGAAGTCTGTGCTCCTGAACTTGTTGCACCCACAACTCATGGATGGGAAATTGAAAGAGTGAAAATTCAGTCACTTTCCCATCTTTCCTCACCAATCACACCCACTGCTCTATTGAAATCTGCTGAAAAAAGAAGCCAACTTCAAAAATACAACCATGAACCTTCACTATTTGCTTCTTTGTGGTACAGTAATTGAAATAAATATATAATCAATTTTTGAAGGTCTTAGGGTGTAAACAAGCAGCACAACACTGAGCTCTAATTAATTTTAAAAATCAAAAAATGCCGATACCAATTATTATTTCTGCCTCTCACTGGTATTGGGGCAGGGCCGATTATGTAAAACAAGGCACTTTGAATCACATCTCACACCAGCATTACCTTTTGATGTGCTCTGATTAATTTTACACTCCCACCCACACTGGATACTTTCCCTCCCATATCAAATGCCCAACTAACACAACACACACTGTACATAGTGAGATCAAAACAAACAAAATTCCTGGTCTGTACCTGCAAGATACTTTCAAAATTATATTAAAGGCCACAGCCATGCCATTATCTCCCCCCAACTATCTTTGAATAGTTAATATTAACACAAGGATAGCACAAAGAGTTTTTTTTTATAATTCAACTTGCTCAGGAGGTAATACAGAAATTCAGGCCTCCTGGTTCTAAAGCAGGGACACTACTACTACACCATCAGAACCTTTAACAGCAGCAACAGAATATATTCTAATCAACCTGTTCAGAGATATGAAAAGACACCTATGGAGAAGGTGGGACTTGAACACAGGCTTCCAGGCCAGAAATATAGACACTACCATTGCACCAAAAGAGCCCTCATCGAGGTGGAGCAGTGGTTCAGTAGTTAGTACTGCTGCCCACAGTGCCAGGGACTAGGGTTCGATTCTAGCTTTGGACGACTGTCTGTGGAGTTGCACATTCTCTGTGTCTACATGGGTTTCTACTGGGTGTCCTGGTTTCTCCCAGAGTCCAAAGATATGCAGGTTAGGTGGATTGGCCGTGGGAAATTGCCCATAATGTGCAGGCTTGGTAAATACAGGGTTATGGGGATAGGATGGGGGTCTGGGTCTGGGTCTGGGTGGGATGCTCTTCAGAGAGTTGGTGCAGACTTGATGGGCCAAATAGCCTCTTTCCACACTGTAGAGATTCTATGAACAGAAACAAGAGTAGTCCATAGGATGCACCTGCTCCATTGTTCCACATGATTGGGGCTGATCTCAGGCTTTGGTTCCACATTTCCACAATACTGGGGTAGATAACATCATAAGATTCACAACCCTCTGATTGAAGAGACTTTTCTTCAGTGCTAAAAGATTAACCAAAACTGTGCCCCTTGATTGAAATTCCCCAGCTAGGGGCAGCATCTACCCCTTCGATCTTCAATGTTTTAACACTTCTCACCATTCTAAACTGCAAACTAGTTTATCTCAGCCTCATCATCAGACAAGTGAAATTACGAGGATACGAATTTATATGCAGACAAGGACATATTATACAAAAATGTACACCTAATGTGCTGACCATGACAGTATCAGTACGGGTTACCACTGCCATCCATCACATACTGTTGCTGTTGCAAATTCCTCATTGCTTCCAACTATCTCTCCAACTGATCCATTTGATCTGATAAGATCTGATAGGATTTATGAGTATCTGGAAAGACACTGCTTGATTAGCGACAGCCAGCACGGATTTGTGAGGGATAGGTCTTCCCTTACAAGTCTTATTGAATTCTTTGAGGAGGTGACCAAGCATGTGGATGAGGGTAGAGCAGTGGATGTAGTGTACATGGATTTTAGTAAGGCTTTTGATAAGGTTCCCCATGGTAGGCTTATGCAGAAAATCAGGAGGCATGGGATAGTAGGAAGTTTGGCCAGTTGGATAGAGAACTGGCTAACCAGTCGAAGTCAGAGAGTGGTGGTAGATGGTAAATATTCAGCCTGGAGCCCAGTTGCAAGTGGAGTTCCACAGGGATCAGTTCTGGGTCCTCTGCTATTTGTAATTTTTATTAATGACTTGAAAGAGGGAGTCGAAGGGTGGGTCAGTAAATTTGCAGACGATACGAAGATTGGTGGAGTTGTGGATAGTGAGGAGGGCTGTTGTTGGCTGCAAAGGGACTTAGATATGATGCAGAGCTGGGCTGAGGAGTGGCAGATGGAGTTCAACCCTGCCAAGTGTGAGGTTGTCCATTTTGGAAGGACAAATAAGAATGCGGAATACAGGGTTAACGGTACGGTTCTTAGTAAGGTGGAGGAGCAGAAGGATCTTGGGGTCTATGTTCATAGATCTTTGAAAGTTGCCACTCAGGTGGATAGAGCTTGTAAGAAGGCTTATGGTGTATTAGCGTTCATTAGCAGAGGGATTGAATTCAAGAGTTGTGAGGTGATGTTGCAGCTCTATAGGACCTTGGTAAGGCCACATTTGGAGTACTGTGTGCAGTTCTGGTCGCCTCACTTTAGGAAAGATGTGGAACTTTGGAGAGGATACAGAGGAGATTTACCAGGATGTTGCCTGGAATGGAGAATAGGTCGTATGAGGATAGATTGAGAGTGTTAGGCCTTTTCTCATTGGAACGGAGAAGGATGAGGGGTGACTTGATAGAGGTTTATAAGATGATCAGGGGAATAGATAGACAGTCAGAGACTTTTTCCCCGGGTACAGAGTGTTACAAGGGGACATAAATTTAAGGTGAAGGGTGGAAGGTATAGGGGGAATGTCAGGGATAGGTTCTTTACCCAGAGAGTGGTGGGGGCATGGAATGTGCTGCCTGTGGGAGTGGCAGAGTCAGAATCAGTGGTGACCTTTAAGTGGCAATTGGATAGGTACATGGATGGGTGCTTAAGCTAGGACAAATGTTCGGCACAACATCGTGGGCCGAAGGGCCTGTTTCGTGCTATATTGTTCTATGTTCTATATATATGTTCTATTTTAGGTCAAAATTTAAGCCCATAAACCACTTATCCTGCAGGCAACTTTTTAAAATTATCCGTTCCAGGATATCAGGTCAGCATGTATTGCTTACCCCACAGGGCAATTAAGAGCCAACCACATTGCTGTGGGTCTGCAAGGATGGCAGCTTCCTTCCTTACCGGACGTTAGTGAATCAGATAGGCTTTTTCAATCGATTAGAAATGAAACCACTTGGTCACCGCCTCCCCGTTTTTGGCTAAGTGCTCGCGGAGGCGGTTTTAGATCAATAGATGTATTTTCCATTGTCGTGCAAGTTTCTGTTGTCGCGCAGGTGAGACTTGAACCCAGGACTTCGGGGCCAGAGGTTCGGACACGACCACTGCGCTGCATGAACCCGACTGGTTCTCTTCTTATAAGAAAGGAACGTACGCGTGTGACAACTGAATTGTGATGGGCCTCATATGTAGAGATAAAGTCATGACAAAGTTCTATTTGAACTTTTAACTCCTGTGGTTGTTGATGTTAAACCTCCACACTCAGGCCTGTCCCTGAACGAAACGCAAATAGAGAAGCGAGACTGGATAGCAGGGAATTTCCGTTAAAAAAGCGCCCAGGGCCAAAGACAAGTGGAATTGGAAAGATAGGTTCAACAACAAATGTAAACTGTTTTTTTGTTTTGCTGCAATAATAGATTCCTGTGCGAAAATCTTGGCTTTATAACGTTCCCCGGTATCACAAAGTTTAGTCTACAAGCAACACAGCAATCCCAAATCAGATAGGAAAGTACAACACACCCCTGATCCCAAATCGCGAGGTAATGAGCAACTAACACAGCACCGTTCATCGAACACCGTAAAAAAATGAAAAGATACACACTACCCGCCAGCTCTTGTCCTTGTGAAATGGTGAGTTTCTATCCCTTCGGCTCGAATCAGTATCATGTGAGTTCTCAGCTGACTCCAATCGACATCGCCTCCGGGCTGAGTGAGCTTGGCTTTCTGGAACAACTAATGTACTTCCGCTTTTCACACCGACCTGTTGAGTCCATGTGGATAGTTTAAAGTACACGGATTTCGTATCTAATATACCTCTATTTGCAACCAGCAATATTGATTTACAACATGCATCTTTGAGAACTGTTGTGTAACACAGTATGCAGCATGTATAATGTGTATTTACATTTATTCATGGTATGCTTTATTGATTAGAGCATTAAGTATAGGAGTTGGGAGCTGAAAATGTGTTGCTGGAAAAGCGCATCCAAGGAGGAGAATCGACGTTTCGGCCATGAGCCCTTCTTCAGGCCTGACCTGCTGCGCTTTTCCAGCAACACATTTTCAGCTCTGATCTCCAGCATCTGCAGTCCTCACTTTCTCCTAGGAGTTGGAAGGTCATGTTACGGCTGTACAGGACATTGGTTAGGTCACTGTTGGAATATTACGTGCAATTCTGGTCTCCTTCCTATCGGAAAGATGTTGTGAAACTTGAAAGGGTTCAGAAAAGATTTACGAGGTGCTGGCCAGGGTTGGAGGATCTGAGCAAGAGGGAGAGGATGAATAGTCTGGGCCTGTTTTTCTTGGAGAGATGGAGGCTGAGGGGTGACCTTATTAGAGGTTTATAAAATCATGAGAGGCACGGATAGGATAATTAGACAAAGTCTTTTCCCTGGGACGGGTCAAGTCGAGAACTAGAGGGCATAGGTTCAGAGTGAGAGGGGAAAGATATAAAAGAGACATAAGGGACAATATTTTCACGCAGAGGGTGGTATGTGTGTGGAATGTGCTGCCAGAGGAAGTGGTGGAGGCAGACACAATTGCAACATTTAAAAGGCACTTGGATGGGTATATGAATAGGAAGGGTTTGGAGGGATATGGGCCTGGTGCTGGCAGGTGGGACTAGATTGGGTTGGGATATCTGGTCGGCATAGACGGGTTGGACCGAAGGGTCTGTTTCCATGCTGTACATCTCTATGACTATGACTTGGGTACAGCTATTAATTAAAACCAGTGGTTGTTGCCTGCCCTAATGTCCATGCGAGTAGTTACTAATAAACCATAGTGAGGTGGACCTGGAGTCACATCGAGCCCAGACCAGATAAAGGCAGCAGATTTCCTTCCCTAAAGGATAGTGATCAGATCTACTTTAAAAATTCCAACTGAGGCTAGCTTGCAGTTCTGGATTTTAAAAACATGTAATTTTAAAATCCAGAAGCTGTGATGGTTTGAACCATGGCACACAGTACAAATGTGCAATTCCGGACTGTGAGTCCATTATAAACTGGACTACATCTATTGCCCCCTTTTTTGTGCTCTATAACAATGATCATGGCATTAAATAATAACCACCTACCTCTGGCCAGAAACTGAACTGGATTAGCCACATTGTGGCTACAAGATCAGGTCCAGAGGTGAGGAGCTTTACAGTAAGTAACTCACCTCTTAACTCCCCAAAACCTACTCACTCCACAAGGCACAAGTCAGGAATGTGGTGGCACCCACTCACCTTGATGGGTATAGCTATAATAACGCTGAAGAAGCTCAATACCATCCAGGATAAAACAGCTTGCTTAATGAACACCCAAGGCATCACCTTAACCATTTCTTTCTTCCAACTGTAGCAGCAGTGTGCGCCATCTACGAAGTTGCTCCCTGCTGCACTTTGTAAAGTAGTGGTTGTCACATCTAGAAGGAGCAGAGATGCATGGAAATGCCATCAACAACCTAAATATGGGAGTTCAGTGGCAATTGGCTTGCCACTCCCATTACAATGAAAACTGACTAAACTGCAATCCAATTAGCTGGTTGCTGAGCTTCTTGACCTACAGCAAACTTAGAAAGTGGAATCCCATGTCACGAGATCAGGGGTCATCAGATTCTGGGTACTAAGAACCTTCAACCAAAGTCTAGTACTCATGGGATCCATGTCAAGGTGGTAATTTTGTTTTATTTTGTTTCTTGCAGAGTAGAGTTTGGGGGGTCAGATGCAAGGACAGAAAGTGGCTTTCATGATATACCCTCTTGTCCCCATCTGCGTTTTATATTGGGGCAAATGGAACTCCCCCAAAACCCAGCAGGCAGATTGCCCTATTTTCCCACTTGAGAAATCAGGCACTTTTCCTCCTTTGTTGGGAAAGCAGATAATTTGGGGTAGTGATGATTTGAGGCCCTTAGGTGACTACTAATTCATCACTTAAGGGCCTTAATTGCTGATGAATCAAGGAACTTCCCAATGGACTTTTTCTCTCGCAACACTGAAGTGATGAGAAGGATAAGTATCACCCCAGGGCCAACTTGCCGAATTATTTTGCTTTCTCGTCACCTCTGTCACCAGCTCCAGTGAGGGATAAAATCTGCTGAACTGAAACAACAGCTGATGGTACACAGTAGATCGATTAAACTTAGGATTGCAGTGAGAATGAAAGTCCACAAACTGAAGAGGTGAGGAATTATAACCGTGGCTCAGCAGAGGATATAGCAAACTGGGAATGTTATGCAAAGGACTCACCTTCGTCCCCCTCCGTCCACGCATCAATGAATTTAATACACGCCGTGACATCGAACAATTCTTCCGTCGCCTCCGCCTCCGAGCTTACTTTCATAATCAGGACTCCCGCCCACCTTCCGAGGACCCCTTCGCCCACCTCCAACACACTGCATCCACCTGGACACCCCGCGCTGGCCTATTACCTGCCCTCGACCTCTTCATTTTCAACTGCCACCAGGACATTAACCGCCTCAACCTGTCGACCCCCCTCCCCCACTCCAACCTCTCACCCTCACAACGCGCAGCCCTCCAATCCCTCTGCTCCAATCCTGACCTCACCATCAAGCCAGCGGACAAAGGGGGCGCAGTGGTAGTCTGGCGCACTGACCTCTACATCGCTGAAGCCAAACGCCAACTCGAGGACACCTCTTCCTACCGCCCCCTTGACCATGACCCCACCCCCCATCACCAAACCATCATCTCCCAGACCATACAGAACCTCATCACCTCAGGAGATCTCCCACCCAAAGCTTCCAACCTCATAGTCCGGGAACCCCGCACTGCCCGGTTCTACCTCCTTCCCAAGATCCACAAGCCTGACCACCCTGGCCGACCCATTGTCTCAGCATGCTCCTGCCCCACTGAACTCATCTCTACCTACCTCGACACTGTCCTATCCCCCCTAGTCCAGGAACTCCCCACATACGTTCGAGACACCACCCACGCCCTCCACCTCCTCCAAGACTTCCGTTTCCCCGGCCCCCAACGCCTCATCTTCACCATGGATATCCAATCCCTCTACACCTCCATCCGCCATGACCAGGGCCTCCAAGCCCTCCGTTTTTTTCCTCTCCAGACGTTCCCAACAGTACCCCTCCACCGACACTCTCATTCGTTTGGCCGAACTGGTCCTCACCCTTAACAATTTCTCCTTTGAATCCTCCCACTTCCTCCAGACCAAAGGGGTAGCCATGGGCACACGTATGGGCCCCAGCTATGCCTGTCTCTTTGTTGGCTACGTAGAGCAGTTGATCTTCCGTAATTACACCGGCACCACTCCCCATCTCTTCTCCGCTACATTGATGACTGCATTGGCGCCACCTCGTGCTCCCGCGAGGAGGTTGAGCAATTCATCAACTTCACCAACACATTCCACCCTGACCTTAAATTTACCTGGACCATCTCTGACACCTCCCTCCCCTTCCTGGACCTCTCCATCTCCATCAGTGACGACCGACTTGACACTGACATCTTCTACAAACCCACCGACTCCCACAGCTACCTGGATTACACCTCTTCCCACCCTACCTCTTGCAAAAATGCCATCCCGTATTCCCAATTCCTCCGCCTCCGCCGTATCTGCTCCCAGGAGGAGCGGTTCCATCATAGAATACACCAGATGGCCTCCTTCTTTAGAGACCGCAATTTCCCTTCCCACGTGGTTAAAGATGCCCTCCAACGCATCTCATCCACATCCCGCACCTCCGCCCTCAGACCCAACCCCTCCAACCGCAACAAGGACAGAACGCCCCTGGTGCTCACCTTCCACCCTACCAACCTTCGCATAAACCAAATCATCTGCCGACATTTCCGCCACCTCCAAACAGACCCCACCACCAGGGATATATTTCCCTCCCCACCCCTCTCCGCATTCCGCAAAGACCGTTCCCTCCGTGACTACCTGGTCAGGTCCACGCCCCCCTACGACCCACCCTCCCATCCTGGCACTTTCCCCTGCCACCGCAGGAACTGTAAAACCTGCGCCCACACCTCCTCCCTCACCTCTATCCAAGGCCCCAAAGGAGCTTTCCACATCCATCAAAGTTTTACCTGCACATCCACTAATATCATCTATTGTATCCGTTGCTCCCGATGCGGTCTCCTCTACATTGGGGAGACTGGGCGCCTCCTAGCAGAGCGCTTTAGGGAACATCTCCGAGACACCCGCACCAATCAACCAAATCGCCCAGTGGCTCAACATTTCAACTCCCCCTCCCACTCTGCCGAGGATATGGAGGTGCTGGGCCTCCTCCACCGCCGCTCCCTCACCACCAGACGCCTGGAGGAAGAACGCCTCATCTTCCGCCTCGGAACACTTCAACCCCAGGGCATCAATGTGGATTTCAACAGTTTCCTCATTTCCCCTTCCCCCACCTCATCCTAGCTTCTAACCTCCAGCAACTCGATCCCCTGACCTGTCCGGACTTGTCCTACCTGCCTATCTCCTTTTCCACCTATCCACCCTCTCCTCCCTGACCTATCACCTTCATCTCCTTCCCCACTGACCTATTGTACTCTATGCCACTCTCTCCCCACCCCCACCCTCCTCTAGCTTATCTCTCCATGCTTCAGGCTCACTGCCTTTATTCCTGATGAAGGGCTTTTGCCCGAAACGTCGATTTTGCCTGTCCTCGGATGCTGCCTGAATTGCTGTGCTCTTCCAGCACCACTGATCCAGAATCTGGTTTCCAGCATCTGCAGTCATTGTTTTTACAATGTTATGATGCACCCTGTCTATTTAGTAGTCCTGTTTCTCAAACTTATTGATATGAAGGAAGATATCGGCTTCCATCTTTTTTGTATATTTTTTGGTCACATGCTTAGAGTGTACTGTTAACACGTGATTATCAAAGTGTGGATTCAGCAAACACTGTGATATCCCCTTCAAGAGGTCACCCACTGTTACTATGCAATTTGAAATGAGTGGCTGGGAGTATGAATGACACTGAATGCAATTGAATATCTGCCATTAGGGAGAGAAAGCAGCATTACCAACCTATTCAACTTGAGAAGCATCACATTCTTGTTCATTGGCAACATCCACAGGTGCTCACTTATCTGCAGGGAATCACTGGATAGCAATCAAAGAGGAAATTTAAAGCAATAAAACAAGAGAATCTAAGAGAAGAGGTTGCTGGGCAGAGCTGAACTCAACCATTTAAATACTTCCTTTCTGTCAACATCCATTATGAAAAGATTGATCATTTTCAGAGCAGGGCATTGCATATTTCATGCACTCACTGATTTCCCCCAGGTTTTCATTAAGTGCAGTATCAAATCCAGGGATAGGAAATAGTGATTGTATGATAACGGATTGCACATGCTAGCCAAATAAATGTGCACTCAATTTCAGCAGGTCACTTTGGTTAGTTCTTTCCTGTGTATTTGGTGAATAACAGAGAATACACATTGTAACAGTGGGTGACCTCTAGAAAGGGATATCCCAGTGTTTGCTGAGTCCCCACTTTGATAATCACAGATGTGCTAACTGTATGCTTTGGGTATGTGACCTAAAGAATATACTAGGTAAGGAGGTAGCAGATCCCTTCTCTCATATCCAAAAGTTTGAATAACAGAACTATTCAACAGATAGGGTATATTATAATATTTCCAGTTTGTATTTCCCCTGCTGAGCCAATGTTATAACTCTTTGCCTCTTTAGTTTGTTTAAAAATAAAGCTGGACCTCCATTCTGACTGCTATCTTAAGTTTTAGTTTCAACAGATATAAGGTCAAGTGTCTGAATTTTCTCTTTGCTAGTGGGGCATTTCCTTGATCAGGATCATAGGATCTAGTTGCACAGCACAGATAAGTTCCCATTTATATTAACTGTCAACATCACTACTAAACATTACAGCAGGAGATCTCTCTATACTTAGCCTGCTACTTCTGTAATTTATGCTTTAGAATCACTGCACAGAGCAACCAGTAGGGTAGTCTGTACCCACTATCCTCACAAATGTCAACTCATTGGTGATGACACAAGTCTATTGGCAATAGTCTCCATGCAAATATGACAGTACAGTGTATGTTAGTGGAATTCAAGATTCAGAAAATCACAATCAAACTATTCTGTGCTTGAGTCAAATTATATCTTGAATAGTGTGTTTAGTCTGGTCACCAAGACACGCAGCAGATATTCAAGAAGTGGAGGCTGTATACAGAGAAGGGCCATGAGTCTGACTGATAGTTCACATATTTTTCCAGAAAGAATTTGTTTTACAGCCTTGAGAAAAAGACATTTTGAATTATCTAATCTTGTAAAAAGAAAATAATTTGTATTTATACTGCGCCTTTCATGACCCCAGGACATCAGGACCTCTCAAAAAGTGCTTTATAGGCAATGAAGAAACATTGAAGTTCAGCGGCTGTTGTAATGGAGGAAATGTGACAACCAATTTGCTCACAGCAAGGATCCAATAAAACAGCAGTGTAATAATGAATGTAATGATAATCTGTTTTATTTAATGATGTTTGAAGGATTGTTGGCTGGGATACTGTACAGATATCTCCTGCTCCTCCTCTTTGCCTATTGCTTTTTTAAAAAAAATTTGCTCTGAAAGGTAAGATGGACTTCAGTTTAATGTCTCATCCAAAAGTTAGCAGTTCTGACATAACAGCAATTCTTTAATATGAGTAGCAGCCTAGATTTCCATCAAAGTATAGATGATGCAGTGAAGGATTAAAAGAAAAATCTGGAAAACGAATTTAAATTGTTGAAGAATGTTGAGGGCCAGAATGTCAAGCTCATTAAAGATAAATTTAGATTTGTCTTCATATAATAGGTAACCAACAAATGGGATGGCCTCGCCGATAATAATAGAATATTTTAAATAATCTGTTTCAAAGCAGAGGAGTTCTCCTGGTGTCATAATCAATGTTATCCTTCATCCAACACTTTAATGGTGGAATCTTATCTGAACACTGTGACCTATGGCGGGATGTGTGACAGAATCAGGGAACAACTTCAGTGATGCCCATCCTGATGTTGAGGTAATCGCTCTTCATCCTTTTATGCTTTTCATAGAATCTCTATAGTATGGAAACAGGCCATTTGGCCCACAAGTCCACACCAACCCTCCGAAGAGCCATTCTCCTACCCTATTACTCAACATTTACCCCTGATTAATGCACCTAACCTACACATCCCTGAACACTATGGGCAATTTAGCATGGCCAATTCACCTAACCTGCATATCTTTGGACTGTTGGAGGAAACTGGTGCACCCAGAGGAAACCCATGCAGACATGTGGAGAACGTGCACACTCCACACAAACAGCTGCCTGAGTCTGGAATCAAACCCAGGTCCCTGGCGAATGCTAACCACTAAGCCACCATGCTGCCCTTTTCGCAAGTGGCACAGTGAGACTCATCTAGACAGTGATGAGATATCAATTGATGCTCATATTGATTTGATAAATGTCATGTAAATGCCGCAACTCGCTTCATGAATATTCAGACTCCCATCTTGGCAAACTTACTAAACAAGCTTGATATTGGGAACACTCAACAAGGAAACCAGAGTAAGAATCTGGTGGATTCGGTTCACTGCTTGCTCTTAACAATCTCCATGGTGAAAACTGGGCATCGATATCTTAGGGCATACTTCATAGGCATCACCCATATGCACCCCACATCCAAGGACATTGGCATCTGATATTGCTTGACTCTAAGAACTCTCATGGCATATCTCCAGGTCACTTATGCACTCCAATACTGTTTTGTGGACTGTACCAGCAACTATCATTATAATGCTACAACAAAGATACCATTGTTCAGGGGCACACACTCAGCTCATGGACTGAACTAGTCTGCATTTAACTCACTCTGACCCTACCTGGATACTCACAGAAACCCCGTCTTGCAAGATCTTGCCTTGCCTTATTGTGCTTTGACCTGTTAGCTAGAAACCAGGTTCATATTACAGCTGCCTTGCCTTGCCATGCCATTTAGCACAGACACAAAGTCAGGAAGCTTGACTAGTTGTCAGCAGATCTGAGTCTTGTCAAGGGGGATAGCCTTCATTCAGGGGATCCCAGTGCAATACACTAAGGGAAGTCTCTGATATCAGTCCAGGGCCTGCTTGTGGCTGTCAGTATCCTCTCATGAGGGGTAAGGAGCAGAATGTTGGGCAGTTCATAAACTGTCTTGACTCATTCTGTCCTACATGTTGCTTTCAATCTGGAATGAGAGAGAGAGAGAGAGAGAGAGAGAAAAAGGGGTAGATATTATGGGAGAGGAAGTGGGTGGCACAGCTGTTACTTTTGGTACAGGTAGGGAGGTGTACTGAGTCAGTGAGTAGACAATGCAGAGGGCATGCAGGGTTAGTAGTGTCAGGGTTTGGGTGGGTGAGAGCAAATAAGGAAAGAGGTGGCAGACATTATTGAGAATTGTGAAACATGACCATTGATGAGAGGCATGTACAGTAACAGAGTGTGTGTGAGGTATTAGAGAGAAGATGGTCGAATGTATCCTGGCAGACTTTGAAAA